>NC_137627.1:19510406-20250406 GCF_963383615.2 Lipophrys pholis | reverse complement strand
TGGATAAAGATGTTATGTAGAACAACAAAAAAAAACATTGTAACATTAAACCGCTTTATTTGTCTCCATGACCTTAAACCAAAGGAGTTAAAGATATGGCCTATGGGCTGCCAGATGGTCCAATACAACCTGGATTTTTATTTTTTTCAAATTTTACTTGCAAATCTTTAATTGTCCACTGGGGGAAGGGACATAACGCCACACTGAGGCCCAGGCATGGAACATCAGGTCGCAACAGAGTAATACTGCGGGGAATTTTAGGTACCATATCAGAAAGGAAAATAGCATCAGTACCTTTACTGTGACAGTGAGTTCATGCAAACCTTGCACGCAAAAGCCGTAATGTGAAAATAAAGAACCTTTTCCCAGAATTATTCTGGATGGAGCCGGTGTTGTAGATGTCCTTTCATATTTTCTTTCAGGTTGTTCACATGAGTTTTTTTGCCCCCAAAAATGTAAAGAGAACAGTCTCAAAATTGCACCAGAAAATGTGGAGCTGTCGTCAACTCGTCTGTATGTGACCCCGTTTCTAAAATGAGAGTGACACCTGCAGTTACCTATTCCTTACCTCTGCTGCGACTTTATAATATAGATGATCTCTGAGTATATCCATTAAGAATTTAGGTGCCGTCATCCTTCATCGAGCTCCTTTCACGCCAGCCATTTACGTCTTTGTTGCCACTTTTTAGAAGCTCATCTTGATAATTTGGTGCATTGTCTATGGGATCACATCTGTGCTGTTTTGTCTGTTGCACACTCTCATTACGAGACCTTGCGCTGCCTTGTTACCCACATAAGCTTGACAATGATGCTTTCAGTTGTTTTGATATCCTGACGTTGGTGTGTGATGCTTCGACTTGGCTTCTTTCACTGTCCAATGTTCTGTTCTGTGAAAAATGAGCCAACATGCAGCAAGCAGAGCTGCCAGGGTGGACAAATTGTCTCTGACACGATGATGCATTTTATTCCACCATAGTTTGGGACATCTACTTAGCATTGTGTTGTTTGTGTGCACTGTCCTGTTATGATGTGTGATGAAGAGGAGCATGAAGAAAGTTCAGCCTCCTATTTTGGCCCTTATCCAATTCAAACTGCATCTTTTGCTCAATGATGCTCCCTGACTTGTTTGTGCCCCGAAGGCAAGCTTACAATTGAGTCCATGTTAGGCTGGTCTAATATGATATAATGAATATTGTCTTTATGGTAGACACCATTAATATTACATGCATATTTTGTAGCATAATCTACTCCACTTTTCATGTATTTTGCATTTGTGATGTGCTCACTGTGTCTAACTTTCTATTAGAATGGACCCTTTGAGCCAGTTTCATAATGTGACGTGATATCAGTCAGCCTGTTGTGCCTAATATGTGATCATATATGGTCCCATTAGCTCTTTTCAGTCCTGTGATTTTGCATTAGCGTGCGGCTCAGTTTTGTATGCATGGTGCTCAATTACTGTGTCCCTTCCTTGCCCAATTTATCATGCACCACTCATATCAGCCCTGACCATTCTGTGTGATGTTTTGTTAGTTCTTGGCACTATTCTTCATGAGTAAGATGACATTTATATTTGGCCTATATCTCCTAATGTGTAATGTTTTGTTAGTGTTTGTTACGGGTTCAGTATGTGTAATGTTTTCTCGACATTTGGCTTAGTACTTTTATAACGAGTGGCAGTCCATTAGTGGTTGCCCGTATTCAACCTAATGGGCAGTGCTGCGCTGTGAGACCTGGTATCAAATGCTATTTACAATTGGCTGTTTGTGTGGGCTGATGTGTGACAACTTCCGTTGGCTTTGCAATCTGATAATGGCAGTCATAATAGTCTGAACTCCAGCACTGAGCGACTGTCAGGACGGCTACTCATATCTTCATAATCCCTTTAAGGGACTCTGTGGGCTGAACAATATAATTTCTCCGCGTCTCTCTCACACACAGACACATCTGAGGAGAAAACACCCAATCTTGGAGATAAACACAAAGTGGATGGTCTGTATCCAGAATTTTCTTTCACTTTCTCACCGAGAGGCCGTGTCTGTTTATGTGGCATAATTCACTGTCAGCGCTAAGCTATAGGAGCAAGAAAACCCAGCTGACAAACTGAATAGAAAAGATGCGGCACAGATTCAAAGCACATTGGAAGGAAAATAAAATGGGAACAGATAGAAAACCACAGTTATTTATTGCTACTGAAAGCCAATCTAAGTAAATTCTGGAAGCACATGCTCAAGGCTAAATAATAGAAAGACATGTCACACAGGTAAATGAAGCGTTAGGCCACAGGGCTTAGATTTTGTATGTTTCCTCTGGTTCCTCCAACGGTCAAACGATTGTTTGAAGTTAATTATTCACTGTAAATGCTGCTACGTTCTGTGCAATGTTGGCCATCGCAGAACAGAGATAAGCCTTCAGGTTACTGTGGTCTTATTTTGGGTAGTGAGTTAGTTTGATTGTGGCCAATGTCAAGATCATGTGGACAAAGACAACCTGAATATCAGAAATCACATGGCAGCCATGTCACAACATTGCATAACGCGAGTTTTCCTGCTTAGCTGTAAACGACAAATTGGAAAGCAGCAATAAATGACATAATGTTTAAAGTGACACCAGCACTGCACCAGTCAGCACAAAGATAATTCTCAAATATGTCAAATGAGACGACCACACATTTCCATACCAACCTTTCTCCTTGCAGGTACATGCTACTGAAACAAACATGGGAACTTTAAAAGGATTTCTCTTCACCAGAAGACTAAATTGAAACCTGCTATCTTTCAATGAATGACTATTGCAGCTACAAATGTATGAAGAGATGACAAGTAGATGTATGATAATAGTGGTAGAGAGGGAACTATGGGCGGGACAAGTCGCTCTGTAGTTCTCAAAGAAGTGGACCGGACGGGGTGTTTTTTGTCATGTTAAGTGAGTGCTTTTTCATCTCGTCCGTTTGGAATCTCAGTTTAGATATAAAGGTGTAGGGTAGAAGTGAAGTTCACGGCATAGAATATTTCTTTGCAGGAAGTTGACAAGTAATAATACCAATCAGGCCCCTGAGCCTCACAGAACAGGAACAAAGAAATGGTGTAGCTCCAACAGCCAAAGGCTTCCAAGAAGTCCAAGTACTGTTTTTTTGGTGTGTGTTTTTTTAAGTTATTAAAGCTATTAATCTGCATATTCGTATAGCTGTACAATTTAGTTCATATAAATGTTACCACTGGAGCACTTCACAGTTCACTCCGCCTCACAGCTATTTCAAAGTCATTAATGACAACAATAAGAGCCAACCCTGGACCTCTTACATAACACGACTGACATGGCAAGTCAAGGCCAGGCAGCTTTATTTTGATTGCACTTTGCAAGCAATAATGCATTTCACAGTGCTTTGTATAAACCAACACGTGGAGTCGGCAAGAGCAATAAGAAAGATGAATAAAAACAATTTGAGATCAAAACAAAAGCATAGAAAAAGAAAATAAAAAGAGATTAAGAAGAAAAAAAAAAACATTAAAAAAAAAGATCTAAAAGTACAAGAGCTAAAGATACATTGCGGCATGAACTAAATACTTGTTTGGGAGGACTCGTGCAGCAGCTCGAGACTGAGGAAGACAGCTTTACAGCAGCCAAGTTGACTGAAGACAAACAGATGGATTAGCTTCTCTCCACCCTGCAGAGAAATCGGTCCTTCAACTCTCGCTCTCCTTCAGGTCATAATAAGATGTCTTTGTGATTCCTTCAATATTTAATATTTAATATTTTTCCCTCTCCTTGTTAGATCTCTGTGTGGTAGACTTAACTTTCCTCAGCTCCAGCTTCTTCTCCCCTCTCTTCGGACTGTCATGCTCCTCACCATCACCTGCTTCTCAACCCTCCATCATCAAACCGCAAACCTGAAATTAGAAACCTTTTATTCACTTACCTCGTCTTTGAGTCAGCATTTGAGTCCAAGTTGAATTAGCATTAACGTGACCAACCCGACACGTTTTTTTGAATTTGATTACAAAGAACGAAAGGAACACAACTTTTAATGGTACAAAGTAATCCATGAATGAATCGAAGCCATGGTGATGTTATGAACAATAAATTCATTGTTGTAATTTTTTTTTATTCTGGAAAAACAATCTGCAGTCCGTTCTGTCACATTTACTTTAACGCTCTGACACTTAAAATGTCACTTTGACCAAATGTAGACATTAACTTTATTGAGTTAAATTTCCACAACAAATGTCTGCAGCGTTTACATCACCAAGATAACACAGGGAGCGAGTGCATGATGCTGCATTTGGAACATTTTGTAATCAAGGATAAGGAAGTGCAGTTTAAGTTCATTGTGGATTGAAACGCAGCCCAAGACAACACAAGACAAAAGTTGGATGAGTGTAAAACAGGAGATAAACAAGGCAAAAGACCGCAAATTCAAACCACTTAGTTTGTTCATTAAGGATCACTTGCCTGGAAGGAGTTTTCAAAGCCCTACTCATACATCGCTTGTATCCACTTTAAACAGAGTGGATGGAGGCTGGAGCCTCTTCCCACCTGACGAGTGAAAAGTTAACAGTATTTTCCAAAATTGAGAGATTCGAGGCAGGGAGTGGACAAATTGTAGGCTCTTTTTATTTGGAAGTAATCCTAGAAACTGGTGCGATTTCGGCAGTTTGAAATGTTAAAAAGGTGTACCAGCCAGGATATTCCAAGTAAGGGACCGTGGTTGCAGTAAATAAGCATCGGGGCTGTAATTACCCATTGCACTTCAGGATAATTAAAGGGTGAAAAAGGATGAAAAAAATGAATCATGTTTAATGTTTGAATGTTACAAAGTACGGCACTCTTCAGGCGCATAGCAATTACAGATACTTGACGTGTAAATGAAGCTTTCACTCGTTGGTGAAGTTTGACAGACTGGTTGCGTTCACCAATGTGACTATATTATTCTTCCAGAATAATTGGCATTCCATACTTGAACACTATCCGAAAATAAAATGTTAAAGACAGTCCGTGTTTGCTTCCTTGACTTGAGCCACTGACTGTGGCTTTATGCTCTGAGTCACAAAAATAGAGTGTTAAGACCTGATGGACACAACAGACACAGCCTTGACTGGCTAACAAAACCCACTCATGTAATTCAGTTGCTTAGTGATTCGAATTTTAAAGAGAATCCTTACAATCTTTCAGAAATGTGATTTATTTCAGCATAAAAGCCTTAACAGACCATTATTGGCAAGCGTGCGTGAAAACAAACCACTGTGCTCTATGTGTGTGTGTGTGTGTGTGTTCACATGTATTGATGCAACCAGGATATCAGCAGAGGGACCAAAATAGAGGTTCCCATTCGGAAAATCAATATATTATAGGCCCAAGTGTGTTCATACTGTAGCTATAAGGCCGATATACAGAATTTTGTGTGTTTTTTTTGTGAATTACTAATAGCATCACTGTAAAACAGCTCAAACGCTGCCTCTAAAATGTAAAAGACTGAAAAGGAGAAAGTCACCGTACCTGAAAAGGTGTGCAATGAGCTAGTCATGCAGATGAAGATGACAGAAGTCTGCATCAGTGCATAATGTTGCAGCGCTTTGGAGGCAAAACAAGATAAGTGACACGTATAATCCATCTTGACCAAACTACGCAGATTTCCTTCCACCTGTTACCCATTTAAAACCTTATTTGCTTCCACTCGATTCACTCCAGGAAACCCCGAGCTCATTTGGAACGGTTGAAACCTGAGTTTCATGCTGCATCTCAGTGAGATAAGTACACTGAAGCAAAAGTTTTCCTCTGAAAGGTCATAAATCCAGATTCTCTTGCTGGGAAAATTATAATCATGTATAAATGAGCTCTTGATATCACACTATCAGGGCTGGTGCAATGTAATGTAAGCCTATCATCTTCGAGCAGATTGGTCCACCTACATTAGAGCCCAAAGTCATCAGAGAGGATTAAAGATAAATGGCTGTCAGACAGTTTGCCAGAGAAGAAGATAATAACTAATGTTGATTCCCTTGTCAATTCCTCACAGTTGTGTGCCTGCTAGTATAAGGAAACAAACACTGTAGGGCAGACAAACATGGCATTGATTTAATTTCATCTTCCAGCAATGTATTGGAATATATGTGGTCATTATTGTATGAACTTCTCTGTATATGTCATGTTCCAAGAACACTAGAACGTTCATTGTACTTAATGGCTATATAATATATGATGAATTTCTTTGTAATGAAAACCTGGTGCAACAGAATTCTCAAGAGAGTTTTGACATTTTGGAGATCTTTTTTTCCCCCACATCTGACAAAACCTCTCTCGAACACATAAACTAGCCTTACAGTACTGCAATGTACACTAAGCTTCCAGAATAGATCGAAATTCAACGATGCAAGACTGGGCGGTCTCGCAGGAACTCATGCAATCCAGTGTGACTCTAATCAGAACAACAACTGAGCCAGATAGCCATCGAGACGTTACTGTAGTTTTAAGTCCTGAGCAGCTATTGGCTGTATCTGTTTTGAATCTTTGATCCCTGCTGGAGCATGTTTAGTCCTATTTCATATAGTTTTCCCAATATGGATCAGGTTCATTTGTTAAGTTGCTATTTTGAGTGCAATCAATAACAGAATTGATCATACACACCTTGTGTGCGCACCGTTCTCCGCCCAACATCTCATTAATTCAATCTAAGTGTGCGGGGGATTCGAGAGGGTAGGATTACCTTTCTTCCCGTGGCGATGTAACATTCAAATGTAAACAACATTGCTTTGAATCCTCACCCAATAAGTCAGTGGTTTTAAAAGTGTGGGAGATCGAACGGCACCCCGAACTCTCATACCTCATACACTCTATTTGTTTTTCACAGAATAAATATATTATTGTTAAAAGCAATTTTAAAAAAACCACATCTATTATTGAACTAGTTTGATGCCTACCCCTTGTACACTGAAGCTTGTGTTTTCATCTTTTTTATCCCAAATCCCCAAAGCCTCACCCTGCCTTTATTTCATTTCTAATCATATTTGTCACATGTTAATCTGATGATCATTATGTACTGAGATATGCATCTATTTTAGGGAGAGTTTCTGTATTTCATAAGCTGTTCTCCAATAACGAAAGCTGTTAGTGTATATAAAAATCAGTTTTGATGAAGCTTCATTGTCATGGTGATAGATATGCACACCACGTCACCAAAATTTCAAGAGACGTGCGTAATAAAATGTTTGTTGATCCCGTTTATGTTTCTTGCCTGCTAACAATATACTACAGAGAGTGACACACCGTTTATCAATTGATTGGTAACCATAGCAACAGACATTGCGGGTACTTTGATGAAGGCTGCAAACAGAGTTGAAGCCCAGCTCTGATTGAACTATGTGGACTACTGTGCGTTTCTGCATGCCTCAGTTTTTGGAGCTTTCTCCATAAAGAAAGTCATTATACAGATCTGTCCAGTCACTCAGACATTCTTACAGATCAAAGGTTTTTTTTTTGTTTTGTATTTTTGCATAATGGCATAAAGAAAAACCAGACAAAAATGGCCCCCCTGTCATCCGGATGTCTTATGTCAGTGGGCCATGGACGTCGGGACGGTGATGGATGACAAACAACACCCAGTTCAGCTGAATGCAGACACTCAACGCTCCCTCTTCCTCCCTGCCTTTCCTCAAGTTACTGCCTCGCCTTGTCTCTTATACACTTTCTATTTTGGCTGCATGATTGGAGTGTGTGACTTATCGCCTGGTGGGACTTCCTCGGTAAATGAGAGCGGGTTGACTGACAGGGCACTTGAAGGTTGCACTCCTAATTCAGCCTCTGGAGTAGATAGTGCAACGGGGTTGCGGAGGGCTAATAAATAGACACCGGTTATTTGTAGTATTTTCACTCCTAAATAAACAGAATTCTTCCCGAATGAGACAAACAACAAACTGACATTGCTGTATAATATATATATATTTTTTTGCTTTTTAATCATTCACTTCGACCTTCAAGCTGTGCCCAAATCTTAAAAAAAAATAAATAAATAAATACTGTAAATGGTTTTACAGCCAGCAGAGTCCATACATGCAGTTTGAGTCATGATCACGTTACATCATTCATTCAGCTGTAATGGAGCACGTTGCCCCTCTGATTTGCCTTTTCTTGCGGCCATTGTTGATTTCTCAACCGTGCAAGCTTCGCTTCAAGGGCTCACTTTTGAATAATGTACAGCCGCATCTGAAGGTATATACAGTATGTAAGCCTATATTTGGAAACTTCGCAGCCGGATTTCAATGACTGGGAAAAATGAACTTTTCCACTGTATTTGAGTTTTTTTTTTAGATGCATCTGTAAAATGCAATATAAATGTAAGTTGAATTAATTCCTGTTTCTTTTAGATTCTTATTTATTATTATTATTAATAACATTATTGGGTTGGTTTTGGAGCACGATGCACATCACATCAGATTTTCGAACAACTGCTGGGAAAAAAATGTAATCCGACTGAAAAAATGTCTTGCTGCACGAAGATTTGAGAGGTAATTGTGACATTATAGAACAACACAGTAAATGTAGGTATAGGGTTTTAACTATGAATTCAAAAATATTGAATGGAAATGTGCGTAGCTCATTCAGTATCCAAGCAGGGTTTGTATAAACGCTTTCATGGCATCCATGGTGTGTAAAAACTTTCCTCAGAAGTAACGCCGTTAAAGCCTCCATGTGTAATCAGTGGGCTCCATTACATGTAGTCTTCATCAAAGCTGAAACGCCTCCAGATTATCAGCGAATGTATAGAGCCCTGATATCTATCGAGACTGGTAACTGAGGCCTCCAGCGGTATAAATTGGCTGATCAGAAGAAAGGAAACATTCCCAGAATCATCACACACACATTTCCTCAGGCCCATCACTCATATTTCTATCAAGAAGCCTCTCAGCATGATATAGGAGACAGGAACAAATAGTTTGATTGACTGATTAGCAGCAAATGAGAACCTGATTGGTTTATTAGCATGTTGATCAGGGCTGAAGAGGCTCTCCTGCTGAGGAGTGCAGCTCCAGATGAGTATTCTGCCCTGGCCTGATCACAGTCTCATGACTGGATAAATATGTGCTAAATCTCTTAATCTAAGTTTGATGAAGTCTGACAGTGATTAATCACATATAACCAGGGTTTTTCCATCAAAACCTGCAGTCTGTGATAATACAAGAGAAAGGAAATGAGAGAACACTTCAAACCCAAATGAGAAACTATGAATATGAATGACCTTGACAGATTTTATCCTTAATTGAGGGAGGCCATCAATCATTTTGGAATCACTTTAATGTCATGTGTGTTTCAGAAATAATTGGGTAACTGAAAAAGAATGCCCGCCGTTTTAAATCTCAAGATATTTTCTCTGGATTCAGAGGCAAACCGCACTTGTAACACACTGCCTACTGGTCACAGTCAGTGATCCGCATCAGTTTATCGTCAGCCATGAGTGCCGCACCACTGGGACTAAAGTCCCAGCAGAGTGTGCTGGCTGCCAGGCCTCGTCAATGGCAAGACAGGTTTGATGGAAGTTCATCCAGTGCTCTCGGGAGACAGAGCCGCTTTGTGGTGACAAATCGACCATGTGTGGTGGTGACTGTTGTGCCCAACCGCTGAGCACTTTGGATTATACACTCGTTCGAGATTCATGACTAAAACATGGAGCCAGAAGCAAAAATAACCTGCAGATGGTATGGCCATTATTGAGTCCTGATCTCCACATCACTCAGTCTGGAAGAACTGGTACTGCCTCATTCCACAGGAGAACTTCTGTAAGTCTTTCAAAGTTTGTGGATTAACAAAGCTATGAAATACTACGAGATGCGTGGACCAATGAGACAGATTATACTGTTTTGTCACTTCAAATACTGATTAGATTTAGGGTTTTATCTCTTTGCTGCCATTCTTTATTGAAGAATTATGCAACTCAAGTCAATTTTGTTAAGGACATGGAAGTTACTTTTAGTGTTTTAAATCCGGTCGATGCTTTTAAAAAATGAATCACACATGACATCCTTTTTAATGGATGTATATAATCTGTAGGGAATATTGACGGTATAATGTAACTATTACAATAATTTGCAATAAGGCTTATTAAATCATTTTAATTCTTCTTCCTACATTTACAATCTATTCAATGTATGTCTTGATTAAGTATCGGACAACTTTAATCACTAGCTATTTCTTTGTAGTTTGATTTCTTATCTGGAAATAAAAAGGAAAAGATGATGCTGGTAGAAATCAAGTGGTAGAATAACAGATGTACTTCACTTCTACGGCCTCATACACAGACTATGGGGACACATATTACTGTTAGAAAACCCTTATTAAGTGACTCTTGCATAGAATGGGATATTTTACTCATTGAAGGGGCACGAAGAGTGACTATAAAATTAAAAAGTGGGTGACTACTGAGACAGTTAGTGATGTTTTGTGGCACACCTCTTATGGACATAGCCCAACGTATAACCTTAATGATTTTCACTAGCTTAAGATTTTATTAAAGGGTCAAACTAAAGCACCATACATGACAAACAGTATCAATTACACAAAGGAATATGGAAACTACTGAACCACATTCATCAGAGGGGGTCTAAAAGAGAGTATATTCAGTCCCTTTAATACAAAACTTTACCACAGAGCACGCAATTTCACAGAGGGAATATGTTTCAAGGCCATTGTACCGCTTTGCGTTGGATTACATTAGATCCAACAAATGTACATGACATCCCGCCTGTCTCCTGATTAATCAATAAGGATTGTTTAAATTTCAGTCATGAAGAGACACAAGCATGGATTCATCAAGCGCTGACTTGTCACCAATGAAAAAAAACAAACATGAAGCACAACTCGACAACTCACATGCATACTAATGTATGTGCAGTGTAAGAAAGTATGCAAAGAAATATCATTATAAACTTTATTTTTGTGTGTCATTTAATGCAGATTAGCAAAACAAGGAATAACAAACCATTGTTAAACATGTCGGGTAACGTGTCAGCTGGGGTTTTCACTACACCAGGCAGGGGCGTCCAGTACGTCAATCATGGTTGACATATTGGATGACTCGGCCACGACGGTAGTGCCGATAGGTCACACGCTGTTCTACAAGTGCGTCTTTTCATTTGAGTGACGTTTGGAGCAGCCAGTCTGAAGTCTCTGCTCCTCTAACACAAACACACACACACACACACACACACACACACACACACACACACACACACACACACACACACACACACACACACACACACACACACACACACACACACACACTAAAAATGTAATCACATGCAGATATTTTGCACACGTTCCATATGCATTTTGTAAAATTCCCAGTCAAAAGACATGTTGGTAGTCCAATTAGTACTGACATGACTGGAACCATTAACTACAGTTTATTTCAGTAATTGGATCAACATATTGTTAATTTGCAAACATCCAGTTTGTTCATCTCAGAAAATACCAACAATTGTGCTCACATTTAAACGTTAACGGAAAACGGCGCAACAATCGTGCCACTTACATGCAATTATTGTGTTCCAGGCACAAGTCCTGATGACCACCGACTGATAAATGGAAGTACAATGTCAGCTGAAGCAGAGTCCTTGCTTTAATCCAAGTATTTCAACTAACAGCAGCAATTTCACTCTCATAATAATGTCCCCTCGCAGTCATGAACCGAAGCATTTTCCCTTCTATTCCTTTTCTACATTCACTTTTGGCAGTAAAATCCATCACTTTTTTAAAAGCTCATACTTATATTCATTGCTCAGTCTTTAGTCTGTCATTTTAATTAGTCCCCTTTACCCTTACAATAAAGTACTCGTTTTACCCTCAAGTTATTTCTTTTTATCAGAGTTTAGTCTCAAAACATGAAACGTGACCAACAGATTTGTCAAGATGCTTTGTCTTAAGGGTATGGTAAAGCACTCATACAAATACACTATGACTTCATGGGGGACTTTTGTATTGAAAAACCCCCCAAAACAAAATGTGTATTTCTTTTGAGAAGCAACACCGAATCCATGTCACTTTGTTCTGGCTGCATCAGCATATCTTTTACCCCTTCATTCTCATCCATATGTGTTTTTGCTCCGTAATTTATAAATTGGCAAAAAGGGAAATGCTGCCACTATCCACTGACTGCTCACCGCAGAATAACTGTTAAATTCAAAGTTCTTCATAGCCCAAAGGACAACAGTCTGCTTGAAACACTATTCCATAACTCACTCACAGCTATCCTTTCACATACCAACCATAATCCATCATTAGTGATTGAGGCTGTTTTAAATAGCTTTCTTATTCTTTCCAGGGAATCGTTGAGGTTAGTGGAGGCAACTTCTCTGAAAAGTATTGCTTCAGTTGAAATTCCCTGGGAGAAAGCTTGAATTGACGGCTGTAATGTGTCTTGAATTGGGCAGTACAAACTCTTTAGCCAGCTAGTACAATTTTACATGGTTTTTCTCTCTTTTTGGGCCCTGAAAACACGTTACTTTTGTGAATTCACCTTTTATCATAAATTGTTTAAGGCTTTATAATTTTTTCTTTCTTTCAAACAGTCCATCAACTGTTTCTTAAGATGTATATAGTAATTATCTAATTTTGATCAAACTGTACAAGGTGTGTAGGAAGAAAATACAAGGCTTCTGAGTAAAGCTGAGTAGCTACGTACATGCGCAATCATGATATTGGCTTCAAATGCTTCCATATTGACAGTTGTATTCACTGTTTCCTTTTTATTAATGTCAGCATTATAACTTGGGGAATATCCTGCAAAGTTCAGGATAATGAAAATATGAAAAGAATTGAATGAAATAAGCTTACTTTGATGAAGGCGCTCAATCAAACGTTAAATGTTACAAAGCTTTGACAGCATGTCTTTTTGCGAGTGGCATAACAACTGATGTATGTACTATTTCATGTTGGTGGAGTAAATAAACATAAAAAATTCAATAAATAAATAAACAAAAATTAAAGATAAAAATAAATAAATAAATAAACAAATACATAAATAAAGTTGGTACAAAGACAATCATGTAAGATGGATGGATGGATGGATGGATGGATGGATGGATGGTCCATCCAAGAGTTTATGTTTGGATAGAATATTTGACTTCACTTGATACCTTTTTTCATACAACAGGAACTGGCAATAGTTACTATATTAAAGAGACATAAAGCTCAGAGATCTAGAGTTGATACATTGTTTAACAAATTGAGTGTTTTCCTTTTTAATAATTACAGTAATAATAAGAACAAATTGCTTCATCAACCATCCTAATTAGGTCTGAAGTTGTAACTTTACCAAGGTTTTCCAATGTAAGAGGACAATTTGTTTGGATTGAAAAAAATAAATAAACCAATTACTGTTGTCTTCCAATTCCATGGTTGGGCAAGATCCATAAGAATCTTTTGGCACTGAACCCCAAAGTTCTCCCAGTGATATACAATCACCTCATCACTGTATGTGTGATTGGATGAACGTGACCGATCATGTAAAATCTGTTGAGACTGCTGCGGCCGTAAAAACGTGCCATGCAGGTCGTCCACTCTGCAGCGTCTACTGTCAGCGAATAAGTGAGTGCCAAAGGATCCATTCCAGTTTCTCATGCTGTACATAAAACCATACGGGACCCGGGTGTGGCTCACACGGCTAATGGTCTTCCATAAAGTTGTAACTCCACTTCATTTGTGAAGCTCATGGGTTTTCCACAAACGTGTGGCAGCTCTTTTCATTGCGCCTGACAGAGGAGCGTTCAAGCAGGGGGATTTTAATGGGAGAGACCCTTCTACCTATTCACATTCTTTGCCTTCAACAGCTATGGCTGATGTGCTCCAGGCTATGAGGATAACGATAAATGGGCGTGAAAGAAAGATGGATGGCTTTCTTGTAGTGCGGCTGTGCATTGCACATGTTCCACAGATCTTTGTGAGGGTAATAGCTAGCAGGTGGAGTAAGATTGATTGGCTGCATCTAATGAGAATAAACATATCTAACAACGTATACTTTAATTACCACTTGCTCATCCTCTAATTTCCTGCCAGTCCTCTCTATCTAATGCCAATTTCATATCACTGCCATTAAAGCGACCCATGCAATAGATGTCTCTATTGTAGGCATTCATCACGCTTGTGTCACTTGAGGAATGAGCGCATTGCCATGTTTTTGCACACACACGCTCCATCTGCATTTGTGTTTTTCATATCAGTGACTGAACACAGCAGGTAGAATTTGGCAGACATAAACATGGAACCAATGCTAGATATAGAGAGCAATACAACTGCTTTTATTAATAGCACCTGCCAACGTGAATGTACAAAAGTAATATTTTTACATCTTTCATCAGCGGGTCTCTGCGGGGGACTGAGTGTTTTGGACAACCTACACATTGAAACGTGGCAGCCAACAGAAGTGCATAAAGGGGGCAACAAGTTTAATTCACATTCATAACGAGAGCTGGTAAATTTGAATACTGACCACTTCTGATATTAATAGTTTACTAAATCCATGGACAGGAGTTTGTGTTTTGTGTTTGACTTGAGAAAAATATGTATAGATTAATATAAGTATGAAGGTTGTATAATATCAAGTAAACGTGCTCTATGTATTCATTCAGTTATATGATTTGGAGTAAATACAAACAAATAAGTATGACATTTTAATGTGTTTTCACATTTGTCTTGTGTTGCAAATCTTTCTTTTTTCTTTTTAAAACTTTTAGAATTGTAAGTTTTGCTTTTTTTTATTTATAACCTGATATTCCTCTTCCCTCCAAAATAATCCATTCCTAGTTGTATGTGCATTATACAAAGCATTCTAATATTGTTGGAATTATGAGGAAATATATATTCTTTTCATTCAGATAGTCATCCTTTTCTGGAATATAGAATTACCCGCTAATACAGAATATATGTGAGTGGAAAAGAGGACTGGGCTAACCTTGGAGAAGCAAGCTGGCTCAAAAGGTTTTGAGATGGTAATGACGGGATTCGGCAACAAATAAAAGTGGAAATGCTGTCTCACTTTGTGAATGGGACCTTTCACTTCCATCGAATTGAAATCAGATCATGTTCGATCAATCCTATCTGCAGTAATAAGGGAGGGAACTAATAAAAGTGGACTGCTCTTACTGTTTTATGCTGACTTTTACTTCAGTGGTCAAAAATAGTTCTAATTATCTAATTATTTTTGTCCAGGCGTGTATCTATGTATGTATGTATGTATGCATTTTACCAACTTTTTGCTTTTTTGTTTTTTTTATTTGCACCTGCCCAAAACGACTTTCCACCAAACTAAAAAAATGTTGCATTGTATTGTATCGCAATCACACACACACACACACACACACACACACACACACACACACACACACACACACACACACACACACACACACACACACACACACACACACACACACACACACACACACACACACACTACCTTCCCAGCCACTGGGGGAAAAGGTGGGGTTCAATGTCTTAATACTGAACCCCGAAGGGCTCCCAGGGGTAGGAGGAGCTCTTTATATGCCAGCTCTGCATATACTGGTGTGTTAATGAGTGTGTGAATGCAATTGTAGAATGTTTGAGATTTAGACAGTAGCCTTAGGCCACTTCAGCAGATGGACTGATTGAGATGAGAATCAAAACCATAGCGCATACTATCAAAAAGCAAGTCATTAGACCACCTGAACATCATTAAACTGTCTTTTTTTAATTTGTCATGGGACATGGACCAAGTCCCAAACATAGGTTCAGATTAAAGCAGCATTTCATGTCTCATCTAAGAATCACATGAAAAAAAAAAAAAAAAAACAGAAGGCAAGTTCGTCAGGATAAGGAGGCATGAAAAGCAGAACAAATTAGAAATTTGCAGAAATTCACACATGTATCACCAACACCAACGGGACAGACTGAGGACTTGAACAGACATTAGCAACCAGAACTCCGCGAGGCACAGCTGACAAAAAGAGTAATCGGGAAGAGAGGTAGCACAGAGGAGGACATGAGGGCAGTGCCATAGTGTACAACCAAAATAACTAAAAGTGAGTGTTTGCATGCAGCTTTACTTCTCAACAAAAGCACACGCAGATCCTCAGTGGGGCCGGTTGCAAGTGTACTGATTTCCCCAAGTGTGACAATGATGGCAAAATCTGCTCAAAGAAATGCAGTTTTATTGTCGGGCCACTAGTGCGTGCTTTCTTTATGTAATTCCACCACCTATTTATGCAGGTGGAGAACAGTATGCTGTAAACATTGAACCTCCTATAAATTGTCTTTCTTCCTTGTTTTGGTCCACTCAGAATTGGTTGTTTGTAAGAACTAAAATGTGTCTCCACATGTGATTCAGATGATGGTGTTGTACATGTTCACTTTATGGAATTCAAGAGTGAAGACCACGCGACGCATTCATTATTATGAATGAATAATTCTCACGCATGGGCAGACAACGTTTCACGTGACAACACCGAATCCACAAAAAAAAAAAGGAGGGCGTTTACACTGCAGCAGCGGACACAGAGACAACGTTAGTATGCCGGGCCACTGGAGGGCGCTGTTGCTTGATTTTGTAATGACACTACATAGACGTGTGTGCAGTGAACAAGACACTATAAACGTGAAGAAAATGGAGAGCGCCCGACATCTGCATGGACTGATGGCGCATCGGATGCTATCAGGGGTGAGTCTCAACTATTAAACTACTGATATGGACGATAAAACTAGAATATAGACCGTGAGTCGGACCACTGCGCGGCCGCCATGTTTGTTTACAACTGGATGATCAGGAGGGAGGGGGAGAGATGTGCATGCGCAGTAGCAGGCTCTGTAGCCTCCATCAGTCTCTGCAGGAGGATATCTCTTGCGGATACACTCTAATTTGTTGTGATGTAAACGGGGCCTCAGAGCTTCAGAAAAGTTGTTTGCCTCATTTACATGAAGACAGATTTGGAACGTTTTCTCGAATTCCCAAAAGCAGTAATCAGGGCAACACTGTTGTGTTAACGGACAATTAAAATGCAATTAAAGTAGTACCTTTTCACTTGAAAATGGTGTGTAAACAAGGCCTGAATGAGGCGAATGCTCCCAGGCTCAGATGAACATATGTGCAGCGTGATAATGGCACAATTCCCACATTTATGCATCCGCAACAGCAACACTCATTCACTCATAATATATGAACTTTCTAATATTTAATATTTTTAGTTGTGATATTTTTTGGCCTTCATTAAAAATACATTTGATGTTATGAAATATTAAAATATTAGAGATGCAGTGTTTTGAATATAATGATTAAACTGTGAAGGAAAAAAAGAAAGGCTTGGAATATTTTAGTTTATGTGGAAATAGACCAAACTATATGGACTGATTTTAATAAATCATATGGAACATTAACTTTTTGATTATATAATTTTTTTTTAGATGTATTCGTAACAAACACAATTTGAGCTTTCTATTTCTTTGTATTGGCCAAAATTTTACTTTGACAGTACAGTGATGCCTGTTATTTACAAAAAAAAAAAAAGGCATATTCTTTTTCAACGGATGTCAGGTTTGGAGAACTTCTAATCACAGTGCTGCCAGTAGTGAGTGATGAGCAATCAATGAGATGCAGGTTTAAACTGCAGGCTCACATTGAGCCTTTTTAATAATATTTTTTTATTGATAACCATTGTCTACATGCTGTCAATATAATCTCTCCCTGCCACTCTCCTTCTCTCTCTTGTATATCACACATTTTTCTTCAAACCTCCTGGGGATGTGCACTGTCTGTTGGAATAGATCCCGCCATCATCCTCCACCCCCCACCCACCCACCACCCACCCGACCACCGAGACCCTTTCTGAAACAGGTTAGTGAGGAGAAGCATGTCAGCTGCAATAGAATCTGTAGTGCATGCAGATGCAGGAAGACTCCCCCCCCCCCCCCCGCAGAGTTTCAGCTTTTATATCGTAGTTTCCTGAAAGGACTGTAAACCCTCTACCTTTCTATTCTCCTTATGTATGAATCCACTTTCCTTCTCCAGACAATTAATTTTTTTGGGTCTCATTAATCATGTGCTGTAATAGAGTTGGCTGGGTCCGGACTGCTGCAACCAAAACAGCACTTCTTCACCTCAGATTTGACATATCCTTCAGGTTTCCACTGACACTCTACACCCCTGCTGCAACATCTGATGGATGAGAAAATTGCCCAGGAATGACTGGTGTAAAGATTGATCAAAATCTCCTCTTTAGTCTATCACCAAAAATATTTTTGGGGGGAAAATATAAAACAAGCAAAACAAAACGCTTTGCTATTTAATATAAATTTGAAATTAAGGCCAAATCCTTTCAAGTGCTGAATGGATACATTCATGTTTCATTGTATATATTTTTTTTATTAAATCTTTTTGGGACATAAACAGAAAATGCAATCAGGTTTATTTGATGAAAAAGGAAAAGTGTTATTGAATGTCGCTGGAATGTTTGGAATGTTTTTGTGCCGTTTTAACAGTTGGGTCTTCATGAGTTCCATTGGAAGGGAGATTGAGTTCACCTGTGAGCTGATCTCAGCACTCTGACATCAGTGGTGAACCAGTCGGGACCACGGGGGCTAAAAAGACAATATGTTTAATCTTTATTGCAGACAGAGGTGCATATAAAATAAGAACATACTATCTTTCATTAAAAATAATATATACAATACGTACTAAACTTTGCATATGAAATTAATTAATTAATTAATGCAACTATTATACAAACATCATACAAAACTGTGCAAGTAAAAATGTACTCAGACTTTTAGACACTCTTTGGGGAGATTTCTTTTCTTTTGTCTTTGAGAAGGCTGTGAGAAGAGGCCAGTTGTCAAGGTGAAACATTCCAGCTGTTGAGCAAAAATAATTTTAAATTTTTTTTTTGGTCCTTTTATTACTGAAGAGCCCAGGATGTGGTTGTTTCACTGCATACTCTCTAAAGTGTAACAAACATTTCTACAACACTTAGTTCCAACACAACCTGATTGGACGACAGATTTCCAATGTGTGCTGATGTTCAGCACAACAACACTTCAGGTGTCACTCCACCTCACAGCAGTTTCTATTGTCAGGAAACATCAATAATAGCTATTTCTGACTCGCTATTATAACACAAATTATATCAGTGCTTTATTTTCTTTTTTAGAGCCAACATACAATAAGAAGCAGACGTCGGTGTAATATCAGAGGTTTGATTAGAATAAATAATGACCTCAATTGTAACATTTGATAGAAAACATTCTTGAAATAACATACATTTGGCCTCTTTTCCTTTCGTGCAAATTAATATTTTGGAATATAAAGCAAGACAAGTTATTGGAGAATCCATTCATTAGTGCATGCAGAAAATCACAAACAAGGAAATGGACAAATGGTCTACAGTTTGATTGCAGATGATTTTGTTCTCATCCTGAAAGTGGAGACTAGTGAAAATACTGCTGTGAGTGTAAACTTGATAGAGGCCTACAGGAGTTTCATTAAATACGTGTGTCTTTTGCTTATGATAGTAATTTCTTGATGTTAACAGCAACCTGAACGCTGAAATCGTTCACCATTCAAGAAAAACTACAGGGAATATTTTTAAAGTCACAGAACATCTCTCTCATGGAAGTGGCAGACAATTGTCCAAACACTTTCAAATTGAGGGTTCTTGCAAGCGCTTGCTTCACCTGTACATCCCACACTGCCACACTGCGACCTGTAGTGGTCAGTAAACCGGGCGCTGCCAACTGAGTGCTGAAGCCAATTCTGATTGTAACTTTCCCTTGTCAAATTTGTACAACTTTAGTAATGATAAGGAATATAAATTTCAAGGTTTTGAACTAGGATTTGAGCAACAAATTTAGCCACTCATTTTTGTTTGATTGCGTTTTGTACTGAAGCCAATCGCAGAGAATGCTATTTTGTTTTGTTTTAGGACCTTTAATGTTTGAAACCTGCAAAATCTCTGTGATGCTTTTTATACTATTAGTCAAAGCCACCTACTCAAAGGGCGACTCTTGCTGTTTTCGACTTTCGGAAGGAAAGAGTAGCCATCACAGAGAGGATTCCCCCGGGATGGCCCAGGAGCCCACTGGAGAGATTCGATCTCTCAGACTGTGGAAGCACCTCCGGCTCCCGACAGAGGAAAATGTTGTCGGGGACAATGACAATGCTCTTCCACATTGCCAGGACAACGTTAGGATATGCCACACTGCACTCCATCCAGTATATGTGTCGCTTGCGTCAATCACATTCTAGTGGCTGATGGCACTGTTTGCGTTGGCCGAGACGGAATGATTAAAGAAATATGTAATTATGTTGCAGTGTTACTGTGACACTGTTGACATCAACGTCACTGCTGATAAACAGTATAAATAAAATACTTAAGTAAAGTGAGATTTTTCCAATCCTGGAGAGCAGCTGTAGATTACTTTCACCCGAACACATGTGAGTTATAAGTAGCGCATTATGAGACTCCGTGCAGTGCTTAATGTACATATTCCTTAAAATCACATGTATTGGAACAGGACAACTCTTACAACGTGCAGGTTCTCCTTGACTGAACCCCTTAACGTGAAGGTACTGAGTCAGACTCACAGTTCAGTCGTTGATATAGTCCATGTGGTGTCCCAACTCACTGGGATGAAAAATATCGGCACTTGCCTCAATGCAAAATTCAGCTTAAAATCAATGAGACGGAAGCATAAAAAATGTAAATGCCCAGCAGAACTCAACGCGGGCCCTGTCTGCAAAATCCTAAAGAATAAATTACAGCATTGTTGTCGTTGACTGCTACGTTTGGAAGAAACCTCAGTCTATTCCTCCTCTAATATGTGAACGTGCTGTTTATTTTGACTTCATAGCTCACTGCTGAGTCTCTCTTTAGCATGAGAAATGAGCCATATGAATCGCCAGTGTGTGATTAGTCACTGTGTTTTTGAGGCTGCGACAGAGCAGTCTGGGTACACCACAGCTATATGCCATTATGATTAATTTACTAAAGGGCTCAGAATGCATTTGGTTTTTCTTTGTGCGTGCGTGTTGTTTCATTATGTTACGTTTACCTCTTTTTAGTACAGTATCTACACACATTTTAATCCTTAACTTCTCTATTCTGTGTGCAGGGTATTTATCAGACGACATCCGCTTTGAATTCTGCAGAAAGAAAAATGCTGCCATAGTCTGTTTGTGGGGATCAATCAATTTTCTGCATGAACGATCTTCAAGAGGAAGAAGTCGGCAAGCCGGGTGGAGGTATGGAACCATTTTTCGTTTCAAGGTGTAATTATGACGGATTACATGACAGTGGAATCTATCCAGCACTTCTTGCTCTTCTTCGGTTTTTACAGTTACCTCCTCGTTTAAAGGAGTTAAAAAAATTTCCGGCTATCATTGATGTTTTGTTATAAAACATAAAATCTACTCCGCGGTATGAGGCAAACGTTGTGCAAAGTGAGTGCAAGGTTTGAGATAATTGCGTGACTTTTATCCTCTTAAGACGATCGCGAGGAGCAGCTAACTAGTCAGCTATGTAATTAAGAAAACTAAAAATATGGTAATCGGTCGCTGCTTTACCTATGTACAAGGTGCTACTTCAATATGATATGAGTACGTGCCACTATTCAGAGCTACAGCGCCTTCGGATCGCAGTCCGCCTCACCGTAACAGTGGTCAAGTTGATGAATTTCATCGCGGTAAGACATGAAAAGAGATTGTTTCGCTAAACCAGTTATTTGGCAGAATGTTCATGGAGAAAATGAAAACAAGCTTGCATCTTGGCAGCGTCAGTAGAGTGTCTAATGAGATAATCCATATAATGGGAGCGATGAACAATAATGCATAACAACTTTAACCCAGGCATTTCTATATCAATCCGCGCGCAGTGACGGCTACTGCTAGTGATGCTAACTAGCCACAACTTGACTGTGCTACTTATGTAGTTTACATTTACATTTAGTTTGAGTTTATGTTTATTTTTTAGTCTTCTGTCAATTCAAGGGAGGATAAGATAGATTTGATCCCCCACAAAACCCCCACTCCCCAAATCCTATAAAAAAAAAAAAAAGATTAGGCGGAAAAGTGAATAGAAAAACCAGGCGGGGGGTGTAATTTGTTCACCCCTGCCAGTAAATCCCATCCCGTCTGTCACTCAGTCATATGTCTTGTTTGTCGCGTATAAAATGAGAAGACAAGCCTTGTCTTGACATAAGAACCTGTAACGGTTGAAGTCAACCCTGAAGCGTTCTCAGCACGAGGACACATTTTGCCGTGTTTTCTTCACAGTGTTTGCATAAATATGAATATTTTCACATGCAAATATCAACACATACTGTGCGCAAGTGAAACATGCGTCGTTTTACCCTTCAATGTTTTGATCATTTGTCTGCATTCACATGTTTGTTGGGGGTTTTTTTTCTCCCCGTGTTTATTCAGTGTCCTGGCGCCATTGGAGACCATGAATCCTTAGGAGTCTCGTTTATAATTACAACAAAGATAACTTCACCAAATACTATATTGTGGGCCCCAGGGTGAAAATAATAGGAGAACAGCCGGAGAGCTGGCAGGAAAACTGTGCGAGACACACGGCGTCAAAGCTGAGATTAAATTCATATCGCCAAAAGAAATGAAAACAACATAGTAACAATACAAAAGGATTTGATGCGTTCAACCAACTAATCTTTAAAAAACATTCTCTCACACAAATAATTGTCCAGTGTGGGGAGCATCAGGCACACTAAAGGAAATGGCATCCTAAGTGTTTTCTTCCCTCTAAAAGCCATTTAGACGGAGTTGTTGCTTTTCTCCAAGCCATCTATATGCATACTCAGGTGTTTTATGTTTTCACCTAAATGTGGTATGAAATTAAATGTGTTGTTTTCTCCGCAGAATGGCCTCCAGTAATCTCTTCTTTATGCCTATAAGTTTGTTTGCTTATCAAGATGACATTTCATCGAGTCAGGGTAGCCATGCGATGTTTTCTATTCAGTCCCTGAGCACACTTCTAATCACAGTTTTATAAAGAACCACTCGCAATATTATGAACGTTTGATCCTGGCCGTGATCCAAGTGTAAATACATTCATGCGTGTTTGGTCCTGTGCTGAACAGCTTCGGTGTCTATTTCATACCTCTCATCCCCCATTTTTATTTTCGCCAAACAAGGTCATGTTTTCAATCCTCCCCTTCAATTACATTCAGCAAGATCATTCTGGTCAACCCCCGCCCACCCCCACCACCCCGACCCCACCACCACCCCACCACCCTGACAGACCTTGAAAAAGATTGTATCCGTGCAACTAAAGCACGTCAATCTATCGTTTTCTCTTTTAAATTTTTATTTTGTGGCAGTAAATTGTACTTCTTCTGCCACTCAAAACTGTTTATACTTTTACTTTTTTAACGGAACAAGAAAAATACAGAAAGTCAAATACTTTACATTTGAGGACCATTGGAAAGATGGTTATATATAAAAGAGCACATAGAAAAAAAAAAAATGTGATGGGGTTTTGAATTCAAGTGTAAGTATTACAAGATAAATTGTTAAGCCAAATAAAATATTTAATAATAAAATATAAAAACAGCATTATAGGATCATTCATTTCGTACAATCTATCATTTTCAACCAACAGATATGATACACAATTTTTTGGAAGTAAAGATAAATTAAAATACTAAATAAGCAGCTGTGCAAAATGTTGAGGTTATAGAGTCACTGGCTTTTGAGGTTTGGTCTTTGTGTCGTAAAATTTATATTTAATAGCAAGACACCCTTCACCATGGAGCTGTTATTATAGTTAGATATGCTTCACTGAGGATGTAAAGAGTTTTAAAATGGTAAAAAAAGAAACAACCTAGTATTTAAGTGTATCTTTGTCCACTGTGTGGTTTCACATAGTACGTCAGTAATAATCACGATGATTAACACAAGGGTGTTGGCACTCAGCATGCAGTCCTGTAACCTCAAGTACCAACTCACAATCTGAAGGCAAGTGACCATATGATCCTGTGTTAATGGATTCCCCCCCACAGAAACATGTGAAGAAAAATAGGCATTGAAATCTCACTTCTAATAGAATGTGGAAATACTGTAAGTTAAAATTGAGACAAAACAAAAGAGGGAGGCAGAATTATTAGTCACAGCGCTACACATTCATATTTAGGGGTTAACTTGGTTCAGAGCCCACTGCGGCTGAACTCCACAACCGCCTGACATCCACATCTGACCTTAGCCAGAGCTCAGCTCTGTTTTCGTCATTATCTTGGAGTTACCAGCCTCCACACAAGACTTAGAAATCTGCTTCCAATACCCGATCGCACCAACAAGAAAAAGTATTATCTGACTTTATTTGGACACATTTGTTCAGACTTGAGATTATTGTTTGGATTTTATTTTAGAAAAGTGTTTGATTTTTTTCATCTCGATGAAAGAGAGAGGAGAAAAAAAATGGTGTGGAACTTCGTTGTTCTTTTTCGTGCCTCTACACATGACAGTGACAAAGCAGCACTGAGCAACACACACGAGTGTCTCTTGGGAAATGGCTGACCATGTGACGCCACACACCAGGTCGCTTTAGCTATATTCTATTTCTATACAGCACGCGTAGAGATGGGGAAATCCCAACTGCGATGTTGCAGCCACTTGGGGGACTGTGCATGAAACAATAAAGATGTTCTGGTTTTTTTTTTTTCATACTAAATGTAACACGTTGTTGAAACTTCACTGTATAAAGAAAAATGTGCTTCTTCAGGCTTGACTTCATCCAGGAAAGCGACTTTTTCCTGCCAGATAACCCATTGCCCAAGACAGTTGCATTCTGCAAGGGAATCAGGAAATAGAAGTGGAAAAAGTGAATTAGCAGAGGCTTGTGAAAAGGAAATATTGTTTGGGACCGCGATACAGCTATTTTTGTAGCCACTGCCCAATGATTGACCTTTAGAAAGACATTTTACTTTGTGGAACTAGTGAAAATTGGGTGTGATATTATTCCAGTTGTAAAGCATTGTACAAACTGTTGTTGTCAGTGGGGCTGCAGCCTGTCTCACATACTGTGCGAGTTCGAGCCAAGAATGTTCCTGTATTCCAATGAGCTTTGCTTTGTGCGCTGGTTGCAAGAACGCATTGCACGCAATCAAAGGTGATGAACGACAGAAAACGTGGGGACTGCCGACAGGGAAAATTTTCTTACCCGTCTCAAAGTAGCTGTTTCTCTCAAATCATCATCAGAGCCTCCTTTTACTTGTTGGTGGGCCCTTAAATGTCATGTGAAGGCAGCCGTGCTCAGCAGACATGGAAACATCAACCTCCTCTTGTTTTAGCACTCAGATCAGAAGAGGAGAAGTTGGTTTAAAAATAAACTGTCCTCGCTACAATGTGTCATATTTAACATTTTGGTTCTGACCAAAGCACGAATTCATAGTATAAAAATGGTGTTTTATTGATGGTGACTAATAAAAGATCAATCATCCACTATAGCACGTCCTCTTCTTGGATCAAATCTGCTTCTAGCAGAGATGCAGTTGGTCTGTTAGACCCAGAAACCAATGAATTTAACTCAAGGTTTTACATTTTAAATAAAGTGCGATGGTGGCTTATAATTAAACGACTGGATGAGCTGATGTTTAGTGGCCACATATTTACTCATTGTTGTGCCTATCCATTAGTGAGCAGTCAGAACACTACATTAAGATATGATATTCACATAGCTAAGGATGCCAGGAAGTGTCTCCCTCTTTTATTATATAGCCACTTTGAACCACTTTTATCTGTACAGTTTTAGGGGATTATTTTACTCTGGATGAAAACCAAACTCATTTTTGTCTCCTCTCTACTCCCTCTTGGCTCCATTTTCCTGCTTCTCTTACCAGCTTGCTTCTAATCCCTTCTTCTCTACTCTGAATTCTTCTTTTCTTTTTTTTGTTAAGATACTATCCTATCTCTTCCTATATTTCCTCCAGTCTTCCCTCCCCTCACACAATCCTCTGACCGGCTTGCTTATTTTTTCGTCTCCAGCCGTGAGTTTTCTTTAACTCCATTCTCACCATTCACTCTCTTTACATGTCCTGTAAGAAAAATATACGAAAATCTTCTGTGTAGTCCAGCCTTTTTTTTATAAATCCAGTTTATCGTATTTTCTGTTTTACTGTCCTGCCTCTTTTCTTTTCGCACCTCCCCACTCCTTTCCTTGCCCCTCTTCATTTCCCCCTACTCACGACGCTTTACTTCTCAACTTCACTCATCTGACTCAGTTTCCGGTCCCAAAGCGACACGTCTCTAAACAGAGCAGCGGAGAAACAAAATCTTGACGAAGCCCGGAGATCTGCCCTGCCAGTCCCTTCCGTCTGCTCATCTATTCATTTGTTTGTGTACCCCCCCCCACAACACCACCACCACCATCTCTCCAACTTAGTGTGTGTCTAACCGTCCCCCCCAGCATGTGCTCACCAACACACACACACACACACACACACACACACACACACACACACACACACACACACACACACACACACACACACACACACACACACACACACACACACACACACACGTGCGCACACAGACTCTGATTGCGACCTGACGGAGCGTTAAATTACAGCCCCACCAACACTGCTGAGAGGGGATCGCTGTGTGCTCTGCTTGCTGTCGTCTATTCTCTCGCTCGCCTTTCTTCTTCCTCTTCCTCATCTTCACCTCTCTGCATCTTCTCTCTGATTCCTGCTCTCCTCTCACCTGTTGTTTTTCCTCTTTACAAACACTCCAATTTGTGTTTTATCCTTGCGTGTCTTGTCTCTTCTCATTTTTACCATTCGCCCGTACTCTTGGGTCACTCAGCCTTCTCAGCTTTTTTTTTTTTTTTTTTTTTTAAACTCCTATTTCTTTGTTCATCTTGCATCATTTTTTAAAGAAGATATTTCCCGTCTTCATGTCTCCTTTGCTGACATATTTTCTGTAAATTTTTACAGGCGCTGCTGCCACGGGCATTCCCTGCAGTTCAAATGAGCTCTCTCCATTCACTTTGTGTCTTCCCTCCCTAAAGCTACGACATGTTCCGCAGCTTTTCCCAAGTTCACCTCCTTTATTTTCTATTTTGCCCTAATTCCCCTATCAGTCACTTTCTTGCATTTCCCCATCACATCCCCCCCCCCCCCCCCCCCCCTCCCCCTCTCTCCCTCCCAGCCCTCATTACCATGTGTGTGTGTGTGTCTGTGTCAGGTTTCATCCTGTCAGTGAAAGGTCAGCAGCAGGGATTTCCCTGGGCATCACAGCTAGCAGCTTTAGCACGCTGCACCACCAGCCTTATGCTGCATATTAACAATAGCACCAGCAGCCATACCCCTCAATGCCAACAGCCTGCATATTAAACAACTAACAACTCGCCCCGAGCTCCCGTAACAAGAGCCTTCGACGGTGTAGGTTATTTAAAAGACTAGCGGCTTTAACACTTATTGTCACCGGCTGAGGGCAATAGCCTAGCTTAAGAGCGACAGCCTTTTGCTGCATATTTAAAAAGGCTAGCAGCAGTAGCAAAGGGGGTTAAGTGCTGAGCCACCATGAAGGCGGAGCTCAGAGAGATCAGACGGCATTTGGCTTAGCAATCATGCAATGGATATTCCACATGTGGGATCCTACACATCAACATATCTTCAATATGTATCTTCAACCATCTATCGTATTTCTGGAGTGAAAAAAAGGATTACATTTAATGCTGATTTAATTTTTTTTTTTTTAAATATCAGAAAATCCCCAGTCATGCATTTTGTATTTTACAACATGCTTGAGGATGTAAATTATTGCGGCATGGTATTATAGACATAGGTCAGCATTCTCACCTCACAGTGAGAACGTGACATCTGGATTCCATGTTTAGAGGTCATTCTGTATGTAGTATGCATGTTCTCTCTGCGCATGAGTGGGGTTTCTCCGGGTAGTCACATTTCTTCCATCACTTATGAAAAAAGTGTGTGAAAGTAAATTGGTACCAACTCACCCCCTCAATTACCTTTATGAAATAAGGCCCCGATGTTTCTCCATTGGCGATCCAGATGATGGTTTAGTAATTTGACACGTAATACGAGAAGCACTGTTGCATTTAATGGAGTAAACAGCCCAAATGCCATCTGGTATCCTCCATTGTTGTTGTCGATCTCTTGTGCATTTCCTATGATACATACTATACAGGACTGTCTCAGAAAATTAGAATATTGTGATAAAGGTCTTTATTTTCTGTAATGCAATTAAAAAAACAAAAATGTCATACATTCTGGATTCATTACACATCAACTGAAATATTGCAAGCCTTTTATTATTTTAAAATTGCTGATTATGGCATACAGCTTAAGAAAACTCAAATATCCTATCTCAAAAAATTTGAATATTTCCTCAGACCAAGTAAAAAAAAAAAGATTTATAACAGCAAAACAAAATCAAACATTTGAAAATGTCAATTAATTCACTCAGTACTTGGTTGGGAACCCTTTTGCACGGATTACTGCATCAATGCGGCGTGGCATGGAAGCAATCAGCCTGTGGCATTGCTGAGGTGTTATGGAGGCCCAGGATGCTTCAATAGTGGCCTTTAGCTCATTTGCATTATTGGGTCTGGTGTCTTTCAGCTTCTTCTTCACAATACCCCACAAATTCCGTATGGGGTTCAGGTCAGGGGAGTTGGCAGGCCAATCGAGGACAGTAATGCCATGGTCAGTACACCAGTTACTGGTGGTTTTGGCACTGTGGGCAGGTGACAGATCATGCTGGAAAATGAAATCATCATCTCCATAGAGCTTTTCAACAGATGGAAGCATGTAGTGCTCTAAAATCTCTTGGTACACAGCTGCATTGACTCTGGACTTGATGAAACACAGTGGACCAACACCAGCAGCTGACATGGCTCCCCAAACTATTGCTGACTGTGGGAACTTCACACTGGATTTCAAGCAACTTGGATTGTGCTCCTCTCCAGCCTTCCTCCAGACTCTAGCGCCTTGACTTCCAAATGAAATACAAAACTTGCTTTCGTCTGAAAACAGGACTCTGGACCACTCTGCAACTGTCCAGTGCTTCTTTTCCATAGCCCAAGTCAGACGCTTCTGTCGTTGTCTTGAGTTCAGGAGTGGCTTGACCATGGGAATACGGCTATTGTAGCCCATTTCACGGACGAATTTCTGTGAACGGTGGCTTTTGATACCTGGACTCCAGCTTCAGTCCACTGTCTTTGAAGCTCCCCCAAATTCTGGAAGTGGCTCTTCTTCACAATGCTGTTAAGGCTGCGGTCCTCTCTCTTGGTTGTGCAGCGTTTCCTGCCACATTTCCTCCTTCCAACAGACTTTTTGTGAATGTGCTTTGAAACTGCACTCTGTGAACAGCCTGCTCTTTTAGAAATTTCTTTTTGTGTCTTACCCTCCTGATGGAGGGTGTCAATGATGGTCCTCTGGACAGCAGTCAGGTCAGCAGTCTTCCCCATACTTGTGATTTAGTTTACTGAACCAAGCTGAGTGTTTTTAAAGGCTCAGGGAAACCCTTGCAGGTGTTTCGAGTTAATTAGACGATTCAAGTGATTAGTTAAATAGCCTGCTAGTATACTTTTTCATGATATTCTAATATTTTGAGATAGGATATTTGAGTTTTCTTAAGCTGTATGCCATAATCAGCAATATTAAAACGACAAAAGGCTTGCAATATTTCAGTTGATGTGTAATGAATCCAGAATGTATGACATTTTCATGTTTTTAGTTGCATTACAGAAAATAAAGGACTTTAACACAATATTCTAATTTTCTGAGACAGTCCTGTATATATTTACTATGTGCAGTAGTGTACATGTGTAGTATTTCAGCATTTTAGAAAAATGCTGCTTTCCCTGTTTACACCGCGACAGACACAGAGCATTTCAACAAGGTTGTATTCTGAAAGCTGTTTCCAAAAACTAACATTTTCAGTGACTTTAAAAGCCATTGTCACGTAATCAAATAGGCAAACAAATCCCCTCAAAAAATGGGCATTTTCACTTGAAAGTATTTTGAAATCCATTCACTCTTTTGGTTGATTTTAGTATATGCAGGTGATTTCACAATAAAGGATTTAAAGGAAAATAAATCTTCATGAGGAGGCGTTAGATCCAATTACTTTGAAAATAGAGATGATAATAATGATAATAATAATAATAATAAATTGCAATACACACTAACCTTGATGGAAACCATTTTTGTAAAGGGAATTGACATAATAAGTTGAATTATTCTCTTGCAGTTTTAATTATGAATGAAATCTAGAAAAGTGAGTAAAATGACCCCCGTCTAAAGTAGATGTCTTACTTAATATGCTGTCGGTCTTTTATTCCCAGTTCCTGACCATTTTCTTTTTTGTTAATCTGTATCCAATCAATCTTTCCTTTCAACCAAAGCACTTGCAAATTTTTGAAATACAAATCACCCTTTGATTGATTAATTTTTTTCTTCCAGACACTAATCACTTGATAGATTCACACAATATGCATGTAACAATCAAAATGAAAGCAAGCGTGCAGAAACATTCACAGTTATTTTATGATTTGCAGAAATGTAAAAATGTAGGCCAGAGGGACCGTGGACAGAGGAATAGACAGTGTCTTGAAGTAAAAAGAAAATGAAACAACAGTCAAATTGAGGAAGTTAAAAACAAACCCAGTCAGCCAAAAGTCTGTTAAGGTGAGTGCAGCAGCATGAGAGCGTAAGTGTTGGTGTTCAGTAAATGTCAATGTGCGATGGTGGCGGGATTCTAATAGCGAGCCTGCAAATGGACTTTGCTGGCTCAGCTCCACTGACTAATTTAAGATATTCAAGTGTGACAGAGAATGAAAAATTCTCTACCCTGCTCTGAGCAACAAATGTAAAACTGCTTGTGACAAAAACCTAAATGCTAAATGCAGACAGAAAAACTAACAATTGGGAACAAAACTGGTTACGTTAAAATAGGATAATTCAGATTTTTTTTTTTTTTTTTTTTAATAATGTTTGCTATTTTGCTTTTTTGGTAGCATTAACAACATGACACTGAATTAGAAAATGTAACAAACATAACAGTATTCACCCCCCCCCCCCCCCCCCCCCCGTAGTGGTGGTCTGTCTATGTTTGCCCTATGGATGGATTGATAATTTTTTCTTTCTTTCAGACAGTCCATCAACTGTTTATTAAGATGTATATAGTATTCATCTAATTTTGATCAAACCGTACAAGGTGTGTGGGAAGAAAACACAAGGCTTCTGAGTAAAGTTGAGTAGCTACGTACATGTGCAATCATGATATTGGCTTCAAAGCTAAAGGCTTACACATTGACAATATTGACATGTATACTCAGTGTTTTCCCTTTTATTAATGTCAGCATTATAACTTGGGGAATATCCTGCAAAGTTCGGGATAATGAAAATATGAGTTGCCTGGTAAACAAAATAATTGAATGAAATAAGCTTACTTTGATGAAGGCGCTCAATCAAACGTTAAATGTTACAAAGCTTTGACAGCATGTCTTTTTGCGAGTTACACAACAACAGATGTATGTACTATTTCATGTTGGTGGAGTAAATGAATAAAGTCGGTTTCTTCCCGTGGTCCAAAAACATGCATGGAGGATTAAGTGGTGAAGATGGATGGATGGATGGATGGATGGATGGATGGGCTCCAGCCCCAAAAGCACAAAGTGGTATAGAAGATGAATGGATGGTCCATTAAATCAACATTTATGTTTTTAATTAGTTTATTCTTACAATAAACTAAACTCGACTTCAATATCATATTCATACTTCAATTTCCTTTACACAACCTGTTGGAACAGGTCACGCTGCTCTGATGTTGGATGAGATTAAAAAGGAGTCATAAACTCTGATCTTGAAACCAACAGATGCTAATCTGGTGTCTCTTGTCTGTAAACTCGAAGAAACTAAATGGCAGAGCTCGGTCATGGTTCTGTTCTTACTTTCAATCAACTGACCCGTGTTTGTATCCTTTTGCAACCCTAAATATGCACATTGAGGCTGTGACTCCTCGTCTTTGGACCTCTGTCACAAATATTACTTTTGTTTTTTCTTTTTTCTGCAAATATTTAATTATATCTTTTCAAACACTGAAGCTATGATACTTTATAACGTAAAGTAGTCGGTGTACAGCTTGTATTGCAGTGTAAATTTACTGTCCCTTCAAAATAACTCAACACACAGCCATTAATGACTAACATGCTGGCAACAAAAATTCAGCACTAACATGATAAATGTTACTTTTTTAATTCCGTCACGTTTTAGAAATTGTCTCATGATGTACAAAACAAATCAGGAGAATGAAATGGGGCCTCATGACCTGCTCGCTCTTTTGGCAGAGGAGCAGGAACTCCATGATATATCTGTGGTTAATATTACATTAAGCTTATCCATTGTCCCACCAACTGTAATAGCAAATCTCCCGAGGTCCAATTTCTTGAGAGCAGAGGAGCTTGGGGTGAGGAGAGAGGGCTCGGGAACATCTATTACTTTGCTCTTCCCCTCTCTACATTGGTGTCGTTTTAGAAAAGGAAAAAAAAGGGGAAAGAAAAGTTGATGTGTCCTCAGCTGCCCTCTTATTTTGTCTGCTGAAATGTAATTTAGAGCTCCCACAGCCAGAGACCCTCACACAGGCCAGGCAGGCGCCGGCGTAATATATTACTGGACGAATCAAAACAGGATTATGCTGCACGCAGCAACAAGCCATCACTGATAGTGGTAATATGGAGTTTCAATTTGGACCAGCTTGGTGGAAAATAAAAAAAAAGAAAAAAAAAAGTAAAAGATCAATCCTTGCAGCTTTTGTTTCATTGCCTCCCTCGTGATTTTATCTGGTAAGTTTTTCACCTGCACAATTGACTGTGCATTTATTCTTGACGTCTGCATGACCCGTTCAAGTCTGGAAGGTAAATCCTCTCACGCCCTGAAGGCAGAATTTCATCAATTCTACAGCATGAGGTCTTGCCTGTTTTATATTTTCCAAAAGTGCATTTAATTTATGTCTAAAGTCAGAAGAAAAAATAAAGTAATTTTTTGTCTAAACTATGTCCTGCATAGTTTGAGGGTGTTGCTTGTCAGTTTCGACTTGTCACGAAGCACGAGGCTATCTGACAGAGATGTGTCTGTCTGCATTTGCATATTTTACCCGAGCAAGATGCTTATGATGAAAGGCACACGGTCCAGGGGGTTCCTGGGATTCAAGTCCTTCCAATTTTGAACTTGTGATTGCATAAACACCCTCACAGTGTCCATGAAGATGTGCCACGGAAGGCAGGGCTCTTTTATTGGCGTTAACTTCTGTGCTCAGCACCTGCACATTGATAGAGGATGAACATCATTATTGTTATATTGACATACGGATTTTGGGTCCTGCTTATTCCATTTTTATCAAAAATTTCTTCTCAATAGTCCAAACTTACAATGACAAGAAAAAAAAGGCATGATGACAAAAGCCCCGATTCCCTCTTATGTTGACTTGAATTTGGTATCAGGGCTTATTGTAATAAAAACGTGATGGGCCGTGTAGACACAACGCTGCTGCAAAGAGGGGAGAGAGAAACACAGCTATCCTCGCAAGATAAATTTAACCACACATTAGAATCACTCCTCAGAAGATGAAATGCCTTACAGCAATTCAAAAACTGATACATAAGCACGGGGACTACACAAGTGTGTACTTTGATTATTGTACTCTTCACAATTATTAATAAACAATAAGCAAGCTACGACCTCTGCCAACAGGCAGGGTGCTGACAAAATGCTTTTTTTTTTAACCTTCATAATTAGTTTGAGTATTACCACTCTGACCTAGGAGTTAGCCTCCTGGGTTGTTTTAAATCTGTGAGTTTGACCAAGTATCAAAACAAATACAAAGCTAATAAACCAAGTAAATAATAAAAGGCAAAGGTAGCAGGGCTAAACGCAAGAAAAGGGGTGAAGGAAAATGACTTTCATTTTATTAGGTTAGTTACATAATGGCCATGCCATCCCCTGAAGGAACTATTTCCGACCCATTATGGAAGCTGAACAAATCAACCCATTGGCATAAGGAGCAATGCTGTGCTACTCAAATGTTATCCCAAAATTGCCTGTCAAAGGGCTGCAAACTGTAGTTAAATTTATGATGTTGTTGCTTTGTTTTAATTATGATCTTGTCTTGGAATGATCAATGGGTCTTTTGGGAAAACGTTGCAAGAAAACAAAATAAAGATATCAACCACCTACCTCTTTTGTTGAACGTTCCGTGTTCCCCTGAAGCAGAACCATCCTGTTTGTTATGCTCTGATTTCTGTATGCAAACTGTAACTGTGGCACTTTAATATTGAAATATTTTTTTGTTTTGTTTAGTTTTTTTTTTCTCTGAAAACCGAAGAACTGAAATGTGTTTGGGTGTATTAGTAAATAACTGTTTGAGGAGTGGTAAAATAAATACTAATATTTCAGCATCAGATAGAAGTTGTTCATTCCTGAAGCAAAACACATCAATAAAAATGACTGAAAATGGGAATCATCAATGACAGAAGGACAACTGACTTGTTGGGCGAATATTTGGAAATTCCATCCATCATCCATCCATCCGAAGCAGATCCCAGCTGACTGTGGTTGGATGCAGGGAATTCTGTATGCTTGACTGCTCAATAGCCCCAAAACAGAACACAGACCGTGCAGAATGAAAGACAACCATTTCCTCAAATGTCCACCCTGGGTAATTTAGAGCCACCAAGTAACATCAAACACATGTTTTTGGACCACGAGAGGAAACTGGAGTTGTGTGCCAATATATCTGATCGTTGCTTGAAAACCCACATATGCACAGGAAGAACATATGAACGCAGAAATGTGCCCCAGTTCACACTCCATGCACAAAAAACAGAATCACTCAGCAATTTTTTTTCAAATAACACTGAGCAACATCACAATGAAACATGAATTACAAACTGCTGTTATCCTTAAAGTCATTACTGGCTGCTTCTGCTTCCATAACAACCTTGAACTCATGTATCTTAAATGACAACAATATTTTCTTTCACACATTACACAGTGGCTCATATGTGACATACAATAGGTCACAAGCTACAACAAACAAAATGCTTTCATTCTAAAAAGAGTCGGTGGTACAAGGTTGGGGAAAGCTGAAGTGATATTTTTCTGGGTACCTTTACAAAACGCATACAAATCCATGACTTATATTTTCTCTGGAACATGTATTTACATCCATCTAACATGTTCAAGAACATGAACCATCTTTACAAGGCACTCATATGACTATCATTAAAACCATACATCTTAAATCACAATAATCCCACCTTGTGTTTACCTTCTACTCTCAGAAAATTATCATATTTGCATATACAGCCAGAGTGCAATTTGCGATGAAAGCAGTGATAAATTAGACGAAACCAAATGTTTATGTTAAAGATGATATTATAATGTCATACACAAAGTTACAAAACAGAACGTTTCCACACACAGATAACGTTGTGCTATAAATGTGACACAAGATAGAACGGTGGGACCATAATAAACTGATGCAACAGTTGCAGACACTTTCAGAAGTTTTCTCTTTCTAAGTGAAAACCTCCTACCAGCATGCATAAACAAATGTCATCTATTTCGTCTGGATCAGCAATTAACAATGTATTTTATCATGAGGATATTGGATTCCTGGTATCCAGCCAAGATGTACTATCAAGCATAAGGTGATCGGTGTGACAGTAAAGGCCGCTCGACTCGGTTACGATCCTCTGTGCTGAGCGAATTGTGGCTCTAAAATCGGTGGTCCAACGTTGCACTGTCAGACAGGTTCAAGTACGAACGTTGTCCTGGTCTTGCGGCTGAAGTTCATTCATTCATTCATTTTCTTCTGCTTATCCGTTTCCGGGTCGCGGGGGTGACAGTCTGAGCATTGTCACCCAGATCACAATGCACCATTTAAGAACCTTCCTGCAGGTGGTGAGCCCACGGGAAGGTGGCGCCCGGCGTGGGATACGAACCCACTACCCTGAGATTGTGAGTCTCATGCTCTACCAACTGAGCTAGCCGGGGCGGCTGAAGTTGATTAGAGCCATGTCTTACAGTGTGGCTAGCTGTGACCTTATAGGATTGTTAAAATCGCAGTCTGCCGGAGCCTTAAATTTAGTCTTAAGCACACAAAGCCCTGCTTTACTTATATTTGAAAATACAAACATTGATGTTTTTGGTCTCTTGATGAAGTGGCTTTAATCACTACACACTTTCACACCGACGCCTAGGATGAAAAGAGTCCACCCATCATCACTCAGAGCGTAGTAAATACACATATGGTAATTTTGATAGTGTGGCTTTTGCCACATGAAATTGTCAATTTACTTGCAATACTTTGATTAACCCAAAAAAGACAGCTGCTGGTGTGTTTCAGCTACTAGGCGCTATTGCTAATTAGCATATTGCTCTTTTGTTTTCAGCCTATTGTTCACTCCTTTCTTTTTGCTGCTCTAATATGAGTAACAGCCAATTATTACAGAGTTCCACATTCATCACACGCACACGCACACGCACACACACACACACACACACACACACACACACACACACACACACACACACACACACACACACACACACACACACACACACACACACACACACACACACACACACACACACACACACAATAGGCCACTGGAAGACGCAGACATGTACCTACACAGACCAGATCAGATGCAGAAATGCTCAGTGTGGGTTTGGACAAATATTCATGCACACAAATGAAGTGGAAACACATGCCCAAAGAACTGCGTGTGCATGGACACCCACATCTGCAGGACTCCTTTTCTCCTTCGATCTGAAAGCCAACAAGGCCACTGTGGACTAATCAATCATTTAGGCCACTAAATATAATATGATTAACATGGCCATTAATGGTGGATGTGCTCAGGTGGGAAAACTTGTTGAAGAGAGTGTGGGAAGTGTGGAGGTGTACATGAGAGGCAGAGCACGCAAAAGGTTAGTGAATGCTTTTGTGCACTGTGTGTGTGTGTGTGTGTGTGTGTGTGTGTTGGCTCTGTGTCCTTGAAGCACTGCTCCAGTAGCGGGAGTTGCTATTTATTGTTTACATGGTAGACATTAAAAGCGCCTATTTATTGCTGGAGATGGACTGAGGGTTCTTATTTCTGACTGAATGAATCCCACCCTGAAAAACATTGAAGACGCTGGGGGTGCTTTAAAAATTTAAGTAAACCAAGTGTATACTCACATTTGATTTTCAGACTTTCGCTGCTTGTGTGTGTCACTGTTTCACCTCCCCCGTCCCCCCCCCCCGTCCCCCCTGTGGAAAGGCTTTCCAGGTAGGTAAGAGGCCATCTGTATCTGTTATGGATGGGTGAGGATGCACAAGGTATTTATGCAAATGAGAAAGCAAAGCACCTGATATATAAATGCTCAGTTTAAAGGTGAGCAGTTTTATAAATTGATTTTAAAAAATTAGTGTCACATCTTGAAGCAGGGAGTGGAGCTGAGGCCACAGAGAGAGGAGCTTGCGTTTTCACTTCATATATTATTAGTGTCAGTACTTGGGTGCTTCATTCTATTAGGCATTAAAACACTGTGATTACTAACAGTATATCTGCGGAGAGGCTGGGACGAGTGAAAATGTATATATATATATATATATATATTGCATGTCCTTCCTTTCTCGGTGCCAATAATTCAAATCATCATTTACAATCAACCCGTGAAAAAACCCTTTTTAAACAGGAAGCTCACAAGCTTCTTAGATTGTGCTGATATATCTGATCGTTGCTTGAACTCTTTGGTCTGTGAATCACTGTTCGTGCGATCAGACGGCCTGAAGTCAACTTCAGAAATGTAACGACGATCTCACTGCTGTTCAGTGCGACTGCTGCGCCGAATTCGTTCAACTAACAACCCACAGAAATGCAACAGAACATGAGGTGATGATCCAAGTGATCAACAGAGCGGCACCAAAACAATAGTTTGAGTCTGAACGAGGTTGAATGCTGGACATCGTCCACACTGCTAAGTACTTCTATACTGAGCTCTGCACATACAGTACAAGCTACTCGAACAAGTCTTTGATTCACAACCAAGAAAGTGGAGAGAGACATCTTGCCATCAAACTTATTGTCCCGGTCAGTTAATCACATCAGTTAGTTTTTGGAATGAAACCACACAGTGTCGCAGGTAATGAAATGTATGTTGGTGCACGTTCAGTGTGCGTGTTGACCTGAAAAAGAGAAGCACGGTCTGGTACATTGTTGGTGCCATGCTGCCTTTTGGCAAAGACGAACAATTGTGAAAACTGAAAGCAGATTTTCTATCATCGAACCAAGGTTACGCTCAAAATTTGGCAAAAACATTATTGGGAAGTGAAGCTGTGTTTACAGCGAAGGGTAGTAGTTGAAAATTAGATTTGAAGGAGTCTGTGTCCTTTGAACTGTACTCATTAGTTTCTCCAGCTGTAAAATGGAGAACGTGACGGACCTGCAGCAGGTGGTGAGTTGGCAGAGTGCATTGGTATGGTGGTCGTCTCCCAATCGGAAGTTTGCAGGTTCGATTCCCATTCCCACCTGTCCACAAGTGTCCTTGAGCAAGACACCGAACCCCAAATTGCTCCCAGTGGATGGATAAGACACCTTGTATGGCGGCCGCCTCCATTGGTGTGTTTGTGTGAATTAAAGATGTAAAGCACTTTGAGGGCTGCTCAAGCAGTGGAACTGCACTGTATAAGTGACCCCCCCCCCCCCCCCCCCCTCAAAAAAAAACAAAAAAAACAAAACAAAACATTCACACTGATGGACTACACAATAAGGGCAATTGTAATTTAAAGGTACCTGCTCCTCCAGATCTCATATGTATTCCTTTGACAGAGAAGAGTTCTTGATTTGTATCTGCACTTGCTAAACTGATTGAATTTTGAATTTTCTACAGGTCATTTAAACCAAACATCCGCAGCACATTGCTATATCAAATGTAATAATAGTTGAGATCAATTTAAGCAATATAACTGTCCACCGTATCACCGACTTGTACTTGTTTTAAGTTTCCCCTCCAAGTAATCTAAATCCCTGTGGCATTGTCCCAATGGGCATCTGTTCAATCTTTGTTAAAGATGAATACATTAGTTTGCTCACAGTAGCAGGCCTCCGTTTGGAGCTCCATCATGGCTGGTGTCTCCACTGTGTGGCAAAGTGGCTTTTATTAACGCAAGCACAAACCTTTTAAAAGCGCCCACAGACGGCGTGCTGTTTGGTTAATGTGCTGTTATATTTAGCACACACCAGTGATTAAAACAGATATGTGCAACCATATGAAACCTTACTCACACTCAACAGTGGTAAAATATCACAAATTAGGCTTCCAAGGGTCCAAAGTGCTCAGATCTTTGACATTTAATTGAACATTTTAAATCAATAAAACAAAACAAACAAAAAAAAAATTATTCATCAGTTGAAGTAATTAAACCTAGAAGCTTAATATTTGCTACAATGAGTATTCATCTAAAGCCGCAGTGACCTTATTGAAAACATGAGTAATCATTTGCCACTGATGGAGTCGTAGAATTCTCCCAGCGTGTGACCATTTGGTACATCAATGTCTCCGGAGATGCAACGGAGCAGTCGAACAGATGGACAAAGAGATGGATTGCGTGAGTAGCAGTTTGTAGGATATAATGTGTGTATGTGTGTGTGCGTGGAAGTCATAATCAGTAAAAAACCAAACTAAAGTAATTAGTTCCAGGCCTGTTGATTTGATATCTTCTGTTAAAAATCAATGACAAATGCATTTGATCAAGATCTTATTTATGTTACACAAATGGCACCTGGATGAACAGATACACCCAAATGTGTTACAGTTTCATAACTTCTGTTGTGATAATTTATCAGTTACCAAACTGGGTTAATTCTCTACTAACGGTCTGCTGTTATCGTCTGTCTACCCTCCCTTTTCTTTTTCCTTTACTTTCCCTTTAAGGCGTGAGGCTACTTGACTGTGTGCCGGTGATTCTGTTCAGCTGTTAAGCCACAAGATGGTGAGGCATAAAAGTTCAGGCCGTCCACCAGCCGACTGTTGATTTGTTATTTTTGGGTTTTTGTTTTATTTAGTCATGTGTTTGGGCAATGGCTCAATGAGTTGCCAAGTTGCCCCCGGTGTTGTGAGAGCACCTTGCATGGAAGCCATCACCTCTGCAGTGTGTGTGTGTGTGTGTGTGTGTGTGTGTGTGTGATTGTGGGAGTATTTCAGAATGTTCTCTTTATTCAGGTGTTGGTGTGATTGTTCTGTTTTGGTAAGAAGGGGAAGCTTTGAGTCTGTGAGTCCACTGTCTTTTTATTTGTTTGACCAGACGCCCTTCCTCTTCTGTGTTTTCAGTTGATACATTTTGCGATTGTTAATTCCTATGTGAATGGCATTCATTTACAGTGACTGTTGCCAAGTTAATTTACCTTGTTGATTTTTTCAGTTTGTCAGGTTTTCGGTTTTCAAGTTTTCGGACTCCTCGAGCAACACCTTATATAAATATAAAAAATAAAAAATAAAATAACTGCAACTGGTGACAGATCCAGTGACTTATATCGGTTCTGCTCTTCTAAATAGGATACTACCAGGAGAGCCACAGTGCTCACAGCAGCCCAGTCCTGGCTCAGAAATCCCTTCGAACTGCAGTCGAATCAGGAGATGTACACCTCCACACCCACACTGCAAATGAATCATGCATGTGCAAAGCCGCCTCTGGTTTATCATGCCCCGACTGCATTTGGAGATATGCACATATTTAGGGTGTTTTTCCTCAATTTCCTCCCTCCCAAAATGCTATTTCTCTGTGACATAGCGTCCATTACTATTACTTGCACATAGGTGAATATGCAGATTTGCTCGTGATATCATTTTGAGACCTCTGGCAACTTCTGTGACAGTCGATTCAACTACTTTTCCTATTGACGAGTTGACGACATTAACATTCGTAGCGTTCGTCGCAGCGTTAATGTATTTCCCTAGTGACTTAAAAAGTCACAAATTCTCACTTGGTTTATTCTAACTTTGAAGGCTCCACTGTGTGGCTTCTGCATGTTCTCCACGTGCACTGGTTTTCTCTGGAAATGTTTCCTCACAAAGTCCAAAAACACGCTTTCAGGACATCTTCGTCTCTATATAACCTGCCCTTTGTCAATTGTCTGGCCCTAGATAGCTCTAAAATCGATAAAATGGTATCAAAATTAGTTAGATTTAGATAGTTTATTGGTATTGCTGCCCTTCAAAGATGCAGATAGCAACATTAGCATTAATTAATATTTGATCTAATATTGTGTACTCGCAGCGGTCTCATTACCAGTTCCTCAGGGAAATAACTCTCTTCTTAACTGCGACATGGACCTCAAGCTTTACAAGCCCCGTGGGTTTGTTTTTATGATTGACTCCATCCACATTCCTCTCAATAATATGATCCACTGAATAAATCTTGATTGGTTTAGCTTTAATTGTGTTGGTTTTGCTGCCTTGTCTGACTGACTTTTAGTATGTTATTGTTTTTTAATCTCCTTTCTGCTGGTCTATATTTTTCTCTCTCTCACCCACCTGCATTTTTTGGTTGTTTTAAAAGATTGTCTGAAAGAACCTCGATAAATATCCTGCCAGGAGAGCTCAGATAGCTATTTGGAAAGCCCATAAAGACAGACCTTGGGGCAGAAGTCAACAAACCTTCGTCTGGCAGTGACTCCACTGCCGCTCACCCAACTCAGGGAAGCGCATCATTAATACACTTTGCAGAACACTGGTGTATTTATGTGACTACTATGTGTTTACTCGATAAAACCATCTGTTCCCATCAATCTTCTCTCCTCAAAAATCTTCAGGTAAGACCAAAGAAGCTCCCACTGATAGCAGGGAAACTTGTTTGTTTTTCTCTCTGGTGCACGACTACGAGATTTCAAGAATTGCCCAGAAGACTTTCACTGTTTGTTTCTGGTGTTTCGGGTCCTTGTTATGTGGCGGTTTTAAGATGGAGCAAAACCCCTCAGGAACAATGTGGCAGCCTGTCATGGAGCTCATGTGAGAGACAGAAGACACGAGAGCACCAGTGGATCAGAAGACAGTGTGTGAGAGCAAAAAGAGCCAGAGGGAAGGAGAGAATCTAACTTGTGTTGATACTCGGCGGTTTAAATGTTTTTTTTGTTGTTTTTTTTGGTTTGTTTTAATATTCATGGAGCAACAGCTTGTTGACAGTCCAATACAGACGTGGCATTGTTAAACCCCACCTCTCTCAACAACTTGGGACTGACACAAAAATGCATAATAACAATTTTCATGTGTAATCTCGCTGAATGCTTTACCTTGAGAATAAGGCACAATTATCATAAAAACTCCCAGCAAGCGTTGAGTAAACGTTCACATGTACTGTATGTTTCCTGACACTCACTCAAGGCTTGAATGACATATTAAACTTTTTTCTTTTTTTTTTTGGTGCTTCTGAGAGCATTTCAATATATATATTTAAGAATGGCTCTCCTAAGTCCCGCAATTATTTTGTCATCAGCCATGGAGAAGGATTCAGTCAAATTCACAGAAACCAAGCCGAGAATTGGTAAATGTCGTGTGAAAACCGTGCAAATGTTTCAGGATATTTTGGAAACTCCTCTGCAAATTCTGTTCACAATTTGTTTCAATCTAGCAAGACGGGGGCTTCAGTTTCCTCCAGTGGAAAAACAACTCCGGCAGATTGGAGGGAATGGTTAGTGCAGTGAACTGCTCTCTTGCTTTTTTTCTCAGTTCTCCACAAAATTTGATTCACCCTGGAAGTGTCACCACTTTTCTAACTTTCTTTTTTTTTTTTTGCCTCTTTTGTTTGTCCCCCCCCCCCCCCTTTTTTTTTTCTCGCTTGCTTATATTATCCTCATACTTATTCATCTTCCCCCTTTCCAAAACCCAGGCAGACAGGGCAGTGTAGCAGATGCAGTTGACGTTCTGCACCAGCGAAGCATAACAGTGTAGTTAGCCTGCTTGGCATGAAACAGAATGCCTCAGCACGGAACAGAACAGAGCGCAGCGGGGCCGAGGGCTTTGTGGAGCAGCAGGGCCTCTCACATGGTCGACATGTAGTGAGTTCAAGTCTGGAGCATCACCTATCGCTGTACCTCTCTCTGTCTCTCTCTCCATTGTGACCGACGCTGACTGACTCTAAGCGGCAATGGTTATCCACCTATCCTTAACCCATACCCGCTCCAACCAGAGGCAGGAGCAGAGACCTGCTGCCGTTCACGATTCTGCAATATGGTGGTGCAGTTTTTCAGGGGCTTTTGATTTTTCGCACCTCCTCCTGTTGTTATAGATTTATTGGATACTTCGTTGTCTTGGACCATACTAAAGGTAAAACAGAATCCTCACCATATCATAACACCTCAACATTTACACGTCTTTTTTTTTTTTGTTAAATAAAAAACAATGACAATAACATATATTGTTGGAGGTTTTTGGAAGCAATCTCGAGGGTGATCAAGGAAATATCTTGGGAATCTTTGTCATTCGGAAGGATTCAACCTTTTAAAATTTTTTTATTTATTTGTACCTATTAAATTTTAGTGATCATCATTAGTTTGTTGACATCCACTGCTACACATCTACAACTGAATCCAACAAACCCAAAGTATTACATTCAACACAACAGATGTCTTTTTCCACGTTGCTATAATTTAGCTCTTGTGTTAAAAGGTAAAAAGTATTGTACTAACATCATCATTTGAGACGACATTGAGCGTTAGCCTCATCGCTGCTAAAGATGGTAGAGATTGTAGGATGGCCACAACCTTTATGGGATTGTGTCCGATCTTTGGGGAGTCATAGTGGCAGCTGCAATCATGTCAGCGGCTGCTGCGACTTGCAGCCTGCACGAAACAAACTGTTTCTTTTACATTGGGTGTGTTTTGTTGGGAAATGAAAGACCACAACAGCAGACGCTGAAGCTGTAAAATGCTGGTAGATGCTAATAGATTGGATCCTGAAGATGGAACGCAAGCACCAGTTAACGAACGCCTGGAGTATAACAACAAGTGCAACAGCTTAGATGTTCCTTTGAAGGGCGTCAGCTTGGTCTTCATGCTGAACTTTCAGACACGCCATCAGCAGAAATCACGCTGCCTGGAAGGGTAACTCAAAGTACATGTTCAAAAGTTTCATTATCCAAATGAGGGGGTTATGGTCCGCAGCTATTGTTGTTGATTCTCATAATGTCGTGATGTGAAAACAGACGTGGGGAAAATTGCACTTGCTTTACACGAGTGTGTCAGCATGCTGAAGTTAGCACTTAGCCCCAAAACAGCCCTCGTCGAATAGCAGTCGTTAATGTGACTGAAGCCCTTCTGCCTGGTTCCACTGCAAATTGGCCTTAATAGGGACTATTAAAATAAGTATTAATAATTCATGTAGTTTCTGCTCATTAGTAAGGGGGTCAACGAGAGAGGAGAAAATATCCCAGCATTTACTAACTGTGAAGTCTGTTTATGATTGTCTTTTGTTGAAATAATTATTGATGTTTCATTCCATCACAGAAAACCAGGGCAATAGCCAACAGTGTCTGTGTGGAATGTATTGATCCAAATGTAAAGAACAGGATCTTCACTTACTTAATGGAAGTTTGATTGACTCAAAGTTGGATACACAGTTCTACATGTGATGCCCAGTCACAGGAGTGTGGTGGGTGTAACCTTAAATGAATCAATCACATAATTATTTCTTTTGTCCTTTCCAAATGTTTTTGAGCTTGTGCTGTGCCTGATTTTCTATCATAATGATATAATGACAGTGTTGTGCTTTACTGTTTGCCTTAGTGAGTTCATCCTACACAAAGTACATTTGTGTACAATTTATTATTGATGAACACATTCATTGTGAGTCCGTTCATTTGGCAACCTACTGACTGGCCAGTAGACGGTCGCCACAGACGTGCTACTTAAAGTGGACTGCAGATCACCAAATCTCACGACAGATTGGGTTGGAAAAGTGTGTGTTGAACTAGAAACTTGGGTGAATGTCAAAAAAAAAAAAGGCAAAAAATGGTTGGACTTAAGTGAGACAAATATGATTGATAAGGCATGAAAACGGTGAGTTTCTTCCAAAAAAAGAAGAAGAAGATGGCCCCAAAATACAAGACAAAGTCATTAAAAAAACAAAGTGTTGACAAGCATCCTGAAAATGCTCCTTTGAATAAAAATACATTTGTCCAATCATTTTCATACCCACAGTCTATATTGGTCATTTGCTTTTCATAAATTTAGAGGCTCAGTAAGCAATGATCTGGATGCATAAACAACCTAAATCATTGAGCTAAGCAGCTCGTCACAGCACCGTCAGCCGCCAGAGGAAGGTGCAATGAGCTTCCTGACCAGTTTAACTGCGTTCACTCCCAGAACGCACACATGCTACAACAGCTTTCGTCTCAGCTGCATGATGAAATGGCCGCAGATTACTTCTTTGTTCTAAATCAGGTCTGTTGTGTTTCTTTAACACCATTTTGTTATAAATTGATTAACCTAACTCGTGCATGTTTTATGGAGAAAAAAAAAATCTGAAACTTCTGTGGGCATGTGTCTTAAAAGTACATTTCATTGCCTTGAAGTGCAATGACAACTGCTGTAGATCAATGCATTTTGTGTTCTGACTCCAAAGTCAAGTACACCGAGGTCCTTTGCTTAGTTTTGATGTTTTTTTACTGCGCCAAGGTTTTTCATTCTGTACAGAACAGCATCATATATCATGCTGAACTGAAATGTGATATTCTAAGGAGTGCTGTGGCATACCTTGGCTCTGTTGTGCTGTCATATGCCATTCTCCACCAGAGTATTGAAGATGATGGCATTACAGCAGTGCTCAGCTCTGCACGCTTCAGTGACTGTCTCTATAAGATTCTTTAATGAGCAGTTTGGCGCTATGCCACAACCACTCCAGAGTCCTGGAAACTGTTTAACATCAACTGAAGTTCAATAAACTATGGTCAACATAGGATGTATTGTGGGTGGGAAAGGTCTGACAATGTTACAGTATCTATCATTTGGCAGCATAAAGAGGTAAGAGCCCTTTTGAACCGCGATGGTTTGCTGTTGAAAAATCATACATATTGCAATAATACTCTTTTCACTTTACTTTCAACTTTTACCAAACACAAGTGTCAAAGGTAACACTCATGAACAAGAGCATTTCAAACGGTCTTAGAAAGGTTGTCCCTCCTGGTTTGGAAGCTGGTCAACTATTTAATGAAAATTGAGTGATGTTTGTATGGCATGCATCAAACTATAAACTTATCTAACACTTGTATAGAAGTGGAACCAGTTGATATAAATCATCTTCAATGGCTGATGTTCTCACACCATTGGAGGTTTTTCCATCCTCCTCTTCTTTTTTTTAAATTTAACATGCCCTGATTGATAGACCCCATTTATTTCCAATGTGTTTCGCAGCAGCACAACTATGCAACAAGCAAGTTTCAGGCACCCAAGAGGTGATTCAAGGGAGTTTCAAATCACGTTGTGGATGCCTATGATATCATCTGTCTTTTGGCAGTCCCCATTCTAGCCAATGCACGGCAAGCATTCTGTGGATTTGTGACTTATTCATTGTTGCATGCAGTATCTACTGTTAGTAAAGCATTTAAAAAACATAGTCACTGATATTGACCAAAATCAGTCCTCCCTGGTGGCTCCTCTTTCCGGCTCGGGTCTCAACCTTGCCTCAGTCATTGCAATGCTTCGACTCGTGATGTCTAAAATCACTGAGCTCTCCAGGAGCTGCTGATATGAAGGCTGTGTGCTTATAATACACACTGCAAGAGGCACGCAGTACATCAAGAGTAAGCATTCTATCTCGAAGTTTACAGCACAAGTTTCACTTTAGATGCCTCTCTATCTCTGTTTTTCCTTTATGTAAATGTATATTTGGTCGTTGTGTTTTGTGGAGTATTCTCGTGAAGTAGCTTCACTTCACTGTGAGAGGGACATAAATGTTACCATTCGCTGGGATAGAAATTATTCAGCAGAATGGGGATGCGTCAACTCAAGGGTGGAGAATAGATCTCCCTATTGCCTCCACGCAAACTGCAGCGAAAGTCCAGGTATACAGTATGTTACGACATGATACTTATTTGTTTGCGTTTACTGTACTCCCACAGGAATTAGGGAAAAGCAGCCTAGTTCTGGTACACTTTCACTGAATCATCGCTTTCTAATTCAGGAGGAAACACATCTGCTACTAATTATGGAGACTGATTGAATCTGGGTGGTTGCAGACACGTGTGAGTGCACGGTCAGCTGCGCACTCTCAAAGGATTGTTCAAAAAAAAAAAAAAAAGAGGCAAAAACACATTTTAGTTGATGACACAGTGCCTGCTTATATCGATGAAATGGATGGAGCGTGTTTTTGCTCTCAGGTGTTTCAGGATAAAAAAAGACAAGATATGATCGACATGAAAAAGAATTAGCCCACCAAAGCTGCAATAACAACGACGAACAGGAATTACTTTTTTTATGTTTTACCAAATTATGTTGGGACCAAAGTACCTTTTATCTTACCTCTATACTGCCCTCGTACAGGTCATTAAATCCAGTTATTGCAGTATTCATCACTTTCTTTCTCAGAACTGTTACCCCACGACTTCTGCTGGACACACAGCTCCCTTGAGGACCAGTTCCCCCGATTCCCCGATACTCACATTTGGGCTTCATGAAGCAGCCAAAGCTGCCATGATAAACATCCAGCCAATCAGCTCTCTGTGCTTAGCCGGAGCCCGATCCAGCCTCCCTGCCATTCGCTCCCTTCACTGCCTCAGTCTGCCGTAAGTGTCACTGTTAGCCACAAGAGCGGCGGGGTCAGGGGTCTGCAACCTGCGGCTCTGGAGCCACATGAGGCTCTTAAGCCCTTCTGTAGCGGGTCTAAAAACTTTCAGGAAACTCTATGTTAAAAGTTTTGCTTTATACTTTATGTGCATGCAACACTGTTTTTCGAACCTTATCTGTTCTCAGGAAATGCACAGCAGGTACAAATAGCTAAAACTGCTAAAATGGCCAAGATGCATAAGCTGGCTGAAACTATTTAAATGGCTGAAACAGGAACATTTAAAATAGCAAAAAAAAAAAAATATATATATATATATATGTAATAAGACATATATCTAAATAGTGATGATATGTCATGAATACGGCATCAGTTTTTAGTATGTAGGATTTTTTATTTTTTTTTAAAGATTTGGTGGAAAATGACATAAACCGCTCTTTAATTTTAGTTCTCATCTTCGCATACTGTATTAATCCCTTTGGGGCAATTTCCGAATGACCCATCGATCAGAAAGGTTGCAGACCCCTGGGCGAGGTGACAGGTAGGCTTTAGCACACCAGGTTCTACTAACTTGCCACGACAGGAGAAGCAGACACAAAACCACGGAACTCCTGGAACAACCAGGGCGCCGCACAGACTCGACTGCATTGGACATCTCAAACTTCCTTTTCAGTTCAGATCACAAAGTTACACCGAAAGCAGCCAAAACACACACTTTGTCCTTGGGAACATGTGAGCACAATTTAACAGCAATTAAGCAAAACACTGATTTCTTCGATTGTACAACTCTTTTTTGTTTGTTGATGAGATCTGCAATTATTAGGTCATAGGTGCCGGGAAGATGTCAGATATGTTTCACACAGACACTTAAGCGATTGCTGACTAACGACTGTCCCTCTAACCCATTATCAGGTCTGCACATGTGGTTTATTGACCTAAAGAAGAGTTGGTGTGCACCTCCACCTGCCCACACCAACACTCACTCCTCTGTCTCTCTCTCTCTCTCTGACACGCACACACACCCACACTGATATTGTGGGTTATTTTCATCTTTTTCAGCTACAAAATCATGCAGATTTTAAAATCATTCAACTTTTGTTTAGTCTACTTTGCAGTTTTGGTTATAGCTAAAAAATGCAATCAATATTCAATGCTCAAACTGGTAGTTTTTTATATTCCCGTGTAATTGACGAGATTTATCAATTCCTTGTTGTCCATTATTTTCCCAAAAGTGTTGTCCAAAAGAAACTAACTCCAATCATGATTTTCAGCCATTTTTTCATTATTGAATATTGAATATTGAATATCTTAACACCAAACATAACCAGTGCTCGCATGGAGGGCACGTCCACAGCCAAGGCTGCTTGACATACATTCCTTACGATTAGCTGCACTCATTTACTGTATATAATGTTAGAATTCTTTTTAGGCTATAATTTCAATGAAATTGATAACTGAAATTTGAACGGCATAAGATAAAAAGGCCACTCAATTGATTTGTAATAGTTGAACTTTAAAAAAAAAAAAAAATAATAATAATATATATATATATATATATATATACACATTTTTTATTTATTTGTTCTTCCCTTGTCCTGTTCGACAGCTGAGGCACACAAGATTCTATGACCGAGAGCCTTCCGGTGTCAGAACAGTTTTCGCTCATGCAACAGGAAGAGACTTGGAGTTGCCTCCTTAAATATTTTTTTCCTGACAGTATTTCTTCACACTTACACATTGGCCTGAAAACTATTAAATGCAAGTATGTTAGTTTGTCTGTGCTGTTTGTTTGTTTTTTGTATATCACTCCCTTACATTTACAAATGATTCTACCTATAGTATAACATTTCAAGCACATAAAGTCTGTTTATTTTTCCATTTTTATCTGTCTGCAGTTTGTTCATGTCCACGTTGATTATCCTTTTTTTTTTTTCTTCTTTTTTTTTTTGACCAGCACATACTCACACTTTCCAGCAGAGTGTTCAGACTTGACAAAAACACCATTGGAAGAACATCTTTCTGCACACCTTGTTATCTGGCTGAGTGCTTTAACAGCTTCCTCTAATGCACACTGAATCTTAACTCGTAAATATGCATCTATTTCCTCCCCAAAACGTAGACACACAGGTTAGTGGGCTGTGTACTTCACCCAAATAAACAAGGTGATTTCACTCCCACGTCAAGATAATAGCACAGCGCTAAACTCTTATAGAATCCGCATCACTTAAAAACTTTTTTTTTTTCTTTTCTGTTCTCACTTTGCTGCTCTGTCCCTTGCGTTTCCTTGGGTCATCGTGTGTCAGTGCAATTCTCACTTTCCGTCAGCTGATAGCATCCATCAGAGCAGATCCTTGTCATCGTCAGGCAAAAACCACGTCAAACTCTACACAGGTCAGCCGTCGTTCACAGAGCAAACAGCGAGACAAGCATCAACAACACATATTGACACCCTTTCAAAACATTGGTCGATCATGAGACACAAAATAACCTAATATGTATAGTTTTGGATTGTGGGATGTAACCAGATTACCCAGATAAAACTGCAAACTACAACACAGAAAGACTAACAAGCGGAATACAACTGTGGATATTGAGCATGGTTAGCAACAGTGCTAACCACTAAAGTACCATGCAGCCTCCTGACTATCGAAGGAATTTAAATATAAAGCCAAAGTATATGAAACATACCATATGTGTTGTGTTGCACTAATGAAAATGCAACAAGATTTTCAATCAAATCAAAAGGAACACATCAGACATCAATGGAAATGTAATAATATGACTCCATTGGACTGAAACGTGAAACAGTGTGAACTTGTGCTTCGTCTCGTATTCTCTCGTGATACTGTGGTATGTGTATATGCCCATTTTAATATTTGGAAGGAAATTGTTTTCAATATTTGTATTTATTGAACATTATTTCCATTTTGCTGTGATGACTAGTTTCAAGCAGGGCTGTATGTGTTCTCTTTCTAAAGCAGAGTACAGTACTGTGCACCAAGTAACCAACATTAATTGAAAAGTCAGTGACCTGTAATGTCGGGCAAAGAAAAAACACTCTTACTCTCCTGCGCTCTGATAGCATTTCTCTACCTGTCTCTCTTTCAACCTGTCTTTATTGACCTTTCCTCTCCTCCTTATCTTCCTCCCATCACTTTCTCGTGGCCCAAGCCCTGAGAGATAGACATCCACCGACTCGTCCTCCATTTACTCATCTCCTTCAGTCAATCTCTGCAGATAACTCCAATCTCAACCCTCACAACACTGCATGCTATTGACAGAGTAATTGTATCTCACAATTGCTCAATTTATACATTTGCAGTATATCACTGTGCACATATTATGACAAACATATTGGTTTCTGTCTCTGCCTCTGTCCTCTCTTTACTTCACAGGATAATGGATGACTGTGTTGTGTTAATGTCAGGGTCTCTACCCCCTCTCTCCATCTCTGCTTCCCCTCTATTCCCTCCAGTGCATCAGTGTGGCGAAGGAAGGCCGTGAATTGGTCTTTCTCCCTCTGTCTGTCTCACTGTCAGTGTATAAAGCTTAGAGTGCCCCCCCCCCCCACTAATAGCTGGTCATAGTGGGGTTCGATGTGTCAGGAGAGGCATTCATGTCGGCTCCATTAAACTGCAACCTTGCTGCTCTGAAGGACAGTCCTATAACATCCCCCCCCCCCCCCCCCCCACACACACACACACACACACACACACCTCGGAGTCTCTTATGGGAACAGACAGAGACCTTTAAAAGCTTATTTTAGTCGCATATTGTTGGCGATTCGCATACATTTGTTCGTGTTGCTAACCAAATGGATGCAGTTTTCTCCTGCGTTTGACATGTTAATTATAGTCTAAACATTTGTGATTTTTAATACGGTGTCCTGTGCTGTGGTATCACCTTTTGCACCCCTTAGTCAGAAAATGCGAAGAACAGTGCTGTGTGATGAACCTTCATGTCAAACAGAAAGAATATCAGATGAATTTCCAAGCAGCCTGATATTTGCATGACAAGAGTTTAAAGCAGGACTGTAACCCTAAGCTCTCAGGACAGGGCTGCAAGGCAAAACATTTTAAAATCAACCTCAGATTAAATTCGAAGGAGATAAAAGAAAAATCAGCCAAAGACATGTAAGGTGAACTTGAAGACCAAGGTGCACCATTTTCTTATTTGAGTGACAGTGGGCTCTGTGGGTAAACACACAAAAGGACTCCATTGCTGAAAGGAAAATATATATATATATTTTTTTAATATGAACTCGAATGAGGTATGTTGACTAACAACAGTTTTGGGAATCACGTTCGCTCTGTATTTATTCAAAAAGAAAATCGTTTCTGTTAAATGTCAAAAGTCTCGGGCTGCATTCCTACATTTGTTTAAACATTTGGGACACAATGAAATTTCTGAATGATTAAGGCATTATGGGAAGAAACATTGCACGGCTTTGAAAAAAGGTTTTTTTTACGTCAAACGTGATGGATCCTCCAAATGTACAATAACCAAATACACACTGCTAAAGCAACAGCAACGAAACAAACCACTGGACTTATATCATATGTGTACTGACCGTAAAAAAGAAACACTTCGTTTGAATTCAGCTTTGAAATGAGAGCAAAGTGGCGCTATTTGTTTATTGTGAGCGAGTCTTAATGAAGTGGAGAAATCTTTGAAGTGCCGGCTGCAAAAACTCCGAGAACATTTTACACTGGTACCCGGATGTCAATCAAAATGTGAAGCATGAGAAGTTTGAAAATAAAAGTTAATGTAATCCGCCATTTGTATCAGGTCAGTAAAAAAAGAAAGTGAAAAAAAAATGTGTTGCCAGCCGAACATCTGTTTACAGGCACAGCTAAAAGAAAAAAAATTTTTTTTTATTCTTGTCTCCACCCTCATCAAAGACACAAATGTATAAAAACCATTGTATATTTAATTTAACTTCCTGTTCCTCACTAAATTCAACCTGGAACTTGCAGTGTTGGTTCAAGGTATTGTGACATTTTAGCTCTGAACAGGCTGCCTGGTAATCTCAAACCTGACATAAAGAGAAAATACTGAAATATATCAAAGGGTGTCGAGCTTTTATTATGAAAGCTCAGAAGTAACCAGGGAACTGGAAGTAAATATGACCACCTTAGGAGAATCCAGAGTAATCCTTTCTTCTTGTGAATCCCTCAATCAACGTTGTAAGTACTTTACATTCTTCACCTTAGAGATTAGATGCTGGTGACCTTGGAAGGTTCATGAAGCTTGAGCAACATTGCTGACTTATAATAACATTTATATTTAGAAAAAACAGTGTTTATATAATTGTGACATCATAATCCAGGATGTACATTATTTATTATTTCTAATTTAGTTGCTCTCCGAATTATTACTTCCTCTTGCCCTGGTTTGTAATAAAATTCCTCAAAGTGAAATATTACACTCTCTTCCTTTGCCCTAAAATGCTGCTTGGCTGGTTGTCTTAATACTTTAGAAGGAAATCCCACAAAAAAGATCGGTAAAAACATTCTGCCAGATGTGGACTGTACAAACGCTGATATAAGTGATCGGGTTTTTGGATTTGAACTCAAGGACTTTCAGTATCTAGTGTTTAAAGTTTGACACAGAACTGTAGTGTTGAGTGTGTTTTTAATTTCCTTTGTCCTTGACTTAGAAAACAAAAAAGAATCATTCAGTTTTCATAAAACAAGTTTAAGAGAACTAGAAATTAGTTTAATAAATGCAGCTTTCTGGTCTTTTGTTAAATCCACAAACAATGCGCTGTTATTTTGACAAGTTCAAAATCTTCAGCCTCAGAAATTGGACTGTCTGCGCTCCTTTGGGGAAGACACTTAACCAATAGCTTCAAATTTCTCAGAAAATTGCTCTTGATTCATATGTTTGTTTTCTTTGTCTTCTAAGCCGTGTTATTTAACACTGAGTCCAAGGATGCTGCTCAGCTCAAATGTCTTTCAAAATCCCTTTTGGCCCACATTTTGCTTCTCAATGTGCAGGATGGAGACTCAGACATTCTCCAAAGGATGTCTGGTCATTTCTTTTCACCCGAGTCTTTGTCCAAGGTTCATCCAATGTCAATTTAACACTCTGACACCGTCAGACAGAGGGCAGTCAATGCAATGTTCTTCTATTTCTTCATAAATCAATTTGGTCTTTCCAAACGCGGCAGCTGATTGATGTTGTGTCATTCATTGCTGTGTCGGTTGTGTCCTCTCTTCTTCTGTTTCTTTGTTTTGTTTGGAACAAAAAAAATTGTTTTTGGCCAGACGGAGGGTCAAGATAGATGTGCTGAAGACATTTCTTTAAAAACAAACAGTCAAGCATCATCCTCTGGTGCCATTTCTAAAATTAAGATACCGATACAAATGCTGTTTTTTTTGTGTCAGACGCATCTATACTGCTATATTTTGCCATTTTATTTGTAAGGAATATGAGATGATTCATAAATGTTCTCATATGAACTACAAGTTTTCTAATGGTGTATTGAAACAAACCTCTCTATTCAGAAACACAATGAGGAATGTGGGACGAGAAGCTTTAAACGATTAACTCTATTTAATGCCATTATTGGTCAGTGTTTAATTGTTAGGAGGGGCCGTGTTTGATCTGTGGCGTATTATGTTTTATAAACTCGGTTCTGTTGATCTACTTTATGAAAGAATAATACATTTATTCAAGGTGTTCAAGTGCTAATTGATAATAAAAAATAAAAAACTGAAATAAACACACTTTTGTTGAATATTCACTCCTTGTCCATGAAAAACACTTGTCGGTGTCTCAACATTTCACTTACAGTACCTACAGCATCAACTAATCAATGGTCAATCAATTACTTGATTGCATGATCGATCATCTGTCAGCCGAAGACACTGATCTAATGATCCCTTGACTGATCGTCGAGATTTTTTTTTTTTTTTAATGGGCTGAAACACATCAGAGAGCAGATTGAATGTTGATGTCTGATTATCGCTGATTCTCTTGAGCCCTGGGGGCATTTTAACATTTATACTTCAAGGGGGAGGAAAAAAAAAAGGTACATCATTGCATGAGTGAATGAATACCGCAATCTGGGGTTGGAAACTGTAATGAGTAATAGCAAAAAAATCTCTGGCTCTCTGACTGAATAACACCTGGAGCAGAGACAATATTGGAACAAGAGCTGAAACTAACATTATTTGAAAGAATAATAATAATAAAACAATGACACGTGATATTTGTCAAAAATGGTGGCCGTTTCTTTTCACTGTTTCTTTTTAATACATAACCCAAGGTGTTTTTACATGTCAGTTTTGGTGCTTTTTTTTTTTTTTTTTTTCTCTCAATTTAAAAGAATTGATCAGCAAATTGAAAAGTTTGAAAAGCTCCAAAAAACAAATTACATTTTACATTTGGGCTCACTGAAAGTGTGATGTACATACCAACAAATTAACCACCACTGAGAAAATACTGATGGTCTCGAAGTTCGAAAACTCTCAACTGCAGCTCTACAAAATGTGATGAAAGAGAAATTAGAACACCAGAAATACCATATATGTTGTTAATGTGGAAGTAAAGATGGTATCTTCATCTAATTTGTCACTCTGGGTAACAGATTCACCATCAAGCCAGCGATGATTGTATAACTGTTCCAGCTTGGTATCAGTACAGGGTTGTCCAGGGTGAGATGGATTCAAAACTATTATGTACACTGAGTAAACAATGCAAAGATTAAATTCGAGTTCAGTCTAGATGACTATTTGATTATGAGAAAGTGACATTGACTGAAGACTTCTCTTAGATAAAACTTCACCAAAGGCTGAATGAGGCGACGACAAGTACATGAGACACGTCCGACACTGCAGTGACGACGAGAATCGAGAGGGTCAAATGCCTTGCTGTCGTTGTCTTTTAGTCCCCTTGCTGTTTATCGCCCTCGAAATTTCTAACTCTCCACTTTTTATTCTCTCGTATTTCTCTCTTCGCTGTCCGTTCTTGCCTGTACACTCCTCTCCCAGGACTGCATGCACTTGTACTGTTTATAAATCAGTCAACCGGTTCAGTACGCAGTGTCCTTATGAACCCTTTTACGCTTCTCAGTAAATCCAGCGACTCGGGAGGGGAACGGAAACACAGAAAAGACGAGAGAATAGAAACAGTCTGATCCAAATGAGTGACTTAAACTTGGGTTATTATCTATTTTGTTACGATGATCCACAATGAGCGTCGTCATCCGAAAATCCAAATGGTGTGTGTGTGTGTGTGTGTGTGTGTGTGTGTGTGTGTGTGTGTGTGTGTGTGTGTGTGTGTGTGTAATTTGGGTGGGTGGTTAGGTGTCGGGTGGGGGTAGAGCAATAGAAATACATGGTTGAGAGATAAGTGCATGTAAGAGTGGAAGAGCGTTTTAGAGAGAGAGAGAGAGAGAGAGAGAGAGAGAGATCAGAGCATGTTGAGAGGAGCTTTTGGCTTTTCTCTCCGAGGATAAAGCTTGTTCCGGCCTTGTGCAGCTGAATCTCGCCGCAGCACTGTCCATGGTGCTGAATCGGCTGGAGGGTCTTCCGTCTCTCTCTTTATCTCCGGCTCGCCCTCCCTCCCTCTCGCACAGTGCCTCTCCCACACTTGCTCCCTCTCATTGTGCTCTCTCTCTCGAACTTCACAGGCTTTATTGTTATGAAACGCAGCGTGTTGCCGAAGCAATGTCAACACGGAGTAAACTTGACGGCGACGCGGCGACAAAATGCGCGAGCGGACGTAAAGCGGACGTGATTAAATATTATGTAAATTGTGAAAGAAGAACAATCCTTCAGTGTTATTGCACATATCTTTTTTTTTTGTTCAACCATTCACCCAATGCTCCCTCTGTCTTGTACCAACACACTGCTGGGACTGTATAAAAGAACATTCTTAGCAAAAAACATGGCCGCATTCTTCATCTGTTTAACACTAGAAACCTCTCTCACAAGGACCTTTTTTTTTTTGAGACCTCAAGTAAACTCTTCCATTTACAGTTTCCCCCCAATCTTAAGTGCTTCCTTAAAGCGATTCCTTTCCACCTTGGAGGTCTCTGTTTATGGATCTCGCCAATTTTGTTTTAAAAACATAGCTGGTGCTTTTTCTCCCCAAGGCTTCCAAGAGTGGCACATTGAGTGAAGAAGCTGGCTGCTACCCATGACGTAAATGGGTGCAATAGTTTGCAAAAGTGAAACTCCAATGCATCCTGTCGTCCACTGGAGGAACCCGGATCCTCTTTATTCCTCTGCGAACAAGAACGGTACAAGTGTGTAAAATGCATGCATGATTGGTAGAATCCAGATGATTTGTGTGCTAATATTCATAGTTGAAGTTACGGTTCTATGTTGGTACATCACTTACATGATTGCAGAGTGCAATTTGTCCTTTTCTAAAGGGAAAAGGTTAAAATCTCTCTCGCTGTCACGGTGGAACAAAGGTGAGGCTCTTTAACCAGCAGACTGAACAAAGAATGTCAATCAATTGCATTGATTCTATTTTTAAATCTGGCCAACTGAAACAAAAGTGAAAGTCTCATGATTGTCTCGAAGATCACATGTGGCATGTAATAAGTCTCTTGCAGAGGAGAACATTGTGGCCGATGTCAGAAAGCCGATTGTGAAGCTGCTCGGCTCCTAACCGGTGATTTGTCTGTATTTTCAGCACTTCTCGCCGAATATGTAGACTTTTCAACTATGAAGATCTTTGTGCGCATTGACAACCAGAAATAGTGTTCCTTCCTACAATAATGCCACCATACATATCCGCTTTACGGGAGGCGTGGTCGAAGCTTTGACTTAACATGCTTTTCCAAAAAAGTGAAATTTTAGATTTTGTTTAAGAACTGAGGATTTGTGAATTTTTTAAACATTTGATTGCAGTTCCAATAATATTGCCGACTCACTTGGTGTTAGTATGCAAAACTGAACAGGCAGAAGAAAAAGATTGTCGCTTCAGGAGGTTATACGAATCAGGCTCGGCCAGCGCAGATGTAGTTAGGTTATATATTAATTTATATATTTGCTTTCATTCATAGTATTTACTCACTCCAGAAGGCGCTTGGTTTCTGTTGGGGTTTCTACTTGTAAAAACGGAATTTATCCTGATGCTCTTTTCTCTTTATAAGTAAAAATAATTAAATTGAGTCGAGTTGAAAAAGTTGAAACGTACATTAAACACGTTGAAACTTAAACCCGCTTGTTAAAAATACTCCTGCAAAATTGCCCATCAGAAAAACACATCAAAGACGTTTGAGAGACATAGTTTTATTTTCTATTTAGCGCATTTAATGGCGAGAAGGAAGAAGGGAGAGGAAACATTTGTGATTTATGCTAAATTAACTTTAAAGGGAAGCTCAATCTTTTTACTCAGTCTCACGTCTAACTACACCCTGAACTCCAGTTTTATGCTCACTGACTATGTATTTTCCAGCCTTTTTTTCCTTTTTGAGTGTTTATTAGTCCCGCTGTGGTTGTCTGCCATTACGGTGCTCGGCGCTCTGGGATGAACACGATTCAGTTTATTGTCAGGATTCAATTATCGTCTTTAGAGTTTTCTTGTTTGTTACAATTTAGTTTATACAAGTAACGTTATGAAGGTTTGGCTTGAATAAATAACACTAATCAAGGGCTTTATTGTTGTTTGGTTTGAAAGTAAAGTTCTTATCTGTGGTCTTTTGTTTCCTTGGGTGAAGTTTATTTATTATTTTTAGAGATCTTTGATCATCTGAATTGCGTCTGCCCGTCATGCATAGACAAAAAAAAGTATCTCTCAGGGTAACAAAACACAGCTTTCTATAATCACTCTGACCGTTTTCTATCTCAAACTCCAACGTGCAGTTTGGGTTTATGAGGTCACATTAATTGATACTTTTAGGCCCGGCTAATGACTCTAAAAATATTGTTTTTAGAAAATCTTATAAGGAAGGCCAACAGTCGGTCATGGTGCTGCAGGTTTATTCATTTATTTTCACGTTACGCTTTTAAATGCCACAGAAAGTGACTTTTGTTCGTATTTCTTCTTAAAATAAGCATCAAACATGTCCACACCTCCCAATCCTCTCACTCCCTCGTTGTCTATCTCACTCACACATGCACATATTTATTTATTTTTTTCATGACTCTGACCTTTACCCTCCATAGCCCAGAGATGTTTCTATTTCCACTGACGTTACTCAAGATGAAGCTGGAGTTTTCTTTTTCCTGGCCTATTGTCTGATCTCTGTCCATCCTCTGAATCTATTTGTCTTGTCATTTCTGCCTTTGCATGTTCTTCTTCTTCTTCTTCTTTTTTTTTTAATCTTTGTAATATTCCTTGAACTCGTGATCCAGCCACCACCTAAACTATTTGGTGCGTTGCTCGCAGTGCACCATATAATTTATCTCAAATCGTGTTAATCAGATAATTGTTGAACTCTCACACGTTATAATCCACCAAATCCTGCAGGATCTGTAAAGTGAACCCTCTAATCTGTGTGTTGGCGGTCTCAGACATTTTTAATGGCAGTTAAACCCTCTAGATACTGAGGTTATCTCTATTAATAGATTTTTTTTTTTTTTTTTAACATCACACACATGACAAATTTACACTAAAGCTGAGTGTCTCTGTGACTTTATTGTATAATGACTTCATATAAACCAATTTCAGGTCCTCTGAAATGCACTGCTGGAATTCAGTTTTTAAAAAAAATTGTTTTCTGCCGATCAAACATCTCATGGTGTCATGAAATACAAAAGCAATTTGAAAAAGGTTAAATAGTCATAAGCTGATATTACATAAGTACTCACACATGTACTTCTGAATGAGCTAAAATGCATTTCTGGGTTTTTACCTCTTGACTGACATTTGAATTGTAACGACAATTGGCATTATGTTTGTCTGAATTTAGTTCATTGTGGTCAATTTAATCCAATCCAACGACAGAAGGCACAAATATTAATTTTACGACCAAAAAGTCAGCCAGCGTCAGTGTTGCCAACTATTTAGTGACGATTCTGACTATTTTAGCAACTCTAATTTAAGACTCGGGACAGCTCTGAATAAATACAGCAAATAAAAGGAAAAACATCAATGACCAGTGAAGCAAATGAAATAAAGAATTTATATATCATATTTGTTTAAAATGAAGAAGTGGAAAAATAGAAAGGCATTGCGTTTTTTGTGATACAGTAATATTTGTTGCTTCTGGTTTGTTGGGATGAAAAAGTGGCATCCAGCGTGTGATCTCATTCTTTACAAGAAAACAATATGCTTAGGACACAAGATGGGTAGTTAATGCTAAGTGTGCCTTCATTGGCAACCAGAAGTAAGTTTAGCATGAGCTTAAATATAGTTTAACATAGTCAAAGCATGATTCCTTTGTTTGGGCAGAAAAATCCAGTTATTTAACTAAATCGTATAGGCTTGTCAGAGATTATGCAACATGCGTTATTATGCCTGAAATAATCTCCCTTTCACAATCAATGGTACAAAAATAACTTCACATCTCTGCGATTATATTGATAGAAATGATTCCTCATCCGTATCGAATATCAAAATACATCAACGCAGAAAAGCAACATTTTCCAATTTTAAAGTGTTATTGGACAAATAAACAAAAAAAAAAAATGTATGAATGATGTTCTTAAATGATTCTAATTAGACAATTCAGCTATCTGTTTTTTATTTTTTTTTATTTTGTTTTTTCAAATTGCATTTTTGGAAATAATAAAACAGCATTTAACAAAAATGTCCATCAATCCATCTTTTTATCCTTAAAGGGGGATTATTTTTTTTCCCTTTGAAATAATAGGCACTTGGCATTATGGGTAATTTAAAAGCAAAGGTGGTCCGACCTCTGCGATTAGAGGAGTCATGCTTAAGGCAGCCTCTCCAGGATCATGTTATTCTGTGCAGCTCGTGAGTGACTTTAAATGATTGAATCGTGCTTTGAAAAACCATGACCACTCGACATTTTCATGAATTTATGAAGCAGCCCAAAGTCTTGAAAACTGTAGAAATCTCGGAAAAAAAAAAAGATTTAGGCAGTAACCCGTATGTTTGATCAATGGAAACAAATTAAAAATATAAAAATATAGCCTAAATGCTCAAAGCCAAATGGCTAAAATGGACATTGCAGCTAAAAAAGCTTACATTGCTGAATAATTAAAATGACTACAACAACTAAACAGGTTTTAAGAGTTAACCAGCAAAATAAAATGGCTAAAATGGATGCAACAGCTGAAGTGAAACGGTTAGAACCCCTGTAATATTTAAACCAGCTAAAATGGCCAAAATACCAACAACCAAGCAATCGTAACCACATCTGCCATCTGAACTTACAATCTGTTTTATTATAGTACAGTTATACAGGTCAGTACATGGCTGACCACCACCAGGCTACATGTGTAGTGCCGCATTATGTAAAAAAGGTGCAATATGTAATAATATAATACATTTTCACTTCATTATGTAATAGTCTGCGGCATTTTGTAATAACCTATTACATATTGCAACAGTTGTTACAAAATGCGGCGCTCCAGGCCGCAATCATTTTTCTGACAATATCAGTAAATCTATGACGGCCGACTCACAAAAACAGCACAAATCCTCCCGGCAGCTACTCAACACACCTATTGGGATGAGGCAGAAGAAAATGAAACGATCAACACTATCTCGGCGTGACATATAATTTGGCCGATTCTAACAGAAACGTTAAATTAAGAGTTTCTAGGATTAAGAGGGAAAAAAAAAATGGCAACCTTGTAGAGCTGTGGCAGGATAAGCCTTGTTTATACAGCGCCTGGCACACTAAATTTGTGCAGACACGTGGAGGCTGACCAGACGCCCTGAGGATTGAGTCATAAGACACAAAAAAACGGAGAGAAGGAGATTAATGGACAGCCTGATTTACAACATCCGGAAACATTCTGTCTTCATGATTGCATCTGTATTTAACACTCTCCGGCTTTAGCAGAGACGCTGCTGTTATTGTAGGGAGCGGCACTTCCTCAACTGGCTCCACTGTATTATTCAGTTGCATCTGGGTTGTATGGTTTCCTATGTTTTTCCAATCTTGTCTGAATCTCTTCTGTTGCTCTTGCTATTCCCGTAGATCCGTGAGACATCTCCCAAACTGTGATTTTCTTTCTTCTCTTTCTTTTTTTTTTGTCTAATTCAGGTTTATATGTCTGTTAACTTGCTTCAGTCACACTACCAATTCTCTAGTAGCACATTTGATTTTGAGCTTGTTGAAGCTCAGCGCTCCATCCGATCGCTCCATGGCGAACGCAACACAAGTGCACATGGAAACTCTACTTTTCCCAGCTGATGGTTTCCATGTAAACACTGTCTAATGCATCCAATTACCCCGTTTAAACTCTGCGATATCACTCATTTTGTTCTTCTCCATGAATCATCCACAAAAGTCAGCGCAGCCTCTTTGGGTCAGAACCTTTGGGGGAGGTTATTCAGGATCTTCAGGATCCAACACTGTGAAACCTATGTCACCGCATGGAGGTGAACTCTGATTCCGTGGGCCCGCACAAATATACACTTGTTCTGGTCGTGACAGGACCAAGTCAATATGGAAGACACTAAACTGCACGTTTGCCCTCTCGATGGAAAATTTGAGAACAAAAAAAACAACCCTCAAGTCAGACCAGTCGACCGACATAAAGTATTATGCACACTCTGCAGGAAGGAGTTTTCTTTTCACCGAAGCACTTCCAGCTTAAAATACCACATTAGCGTGAAGCACACGTTAGTCAAGGATTGTGCTGACCGGTCTCAGTTGCAGCAACATTGTAAATAAGAAGCGGTCAGCTCTCCTCTCCGACAATGTCAACAACTCAGTTTGTCTTAGTCGCTGCTGAAAGCTGAGTAACAGGAATGCATTAATGTGGATAAATGTTTGTTTTGAAAGTTTTCTTTGTTAACGGGAACTGTTAAAGGTGTTTAATAAACACGTGAAGTGCAGATATATGCCATTCTTTCTTAAGTCTGTTTGCTCATGCAAAATAAAACAAGATTAATACAGATGAAACATTTTATTTGTTTGACAGCACTAATAAATAGCCAAGTTTATAATGTCAAATAGGGAGTTTGGAAGAATATTAAAAGTCTGTTGATGCTTTAAAACTGCAACATTGGTTAAAACAACTGTTGAACGGGATGTTCTTAGCTTTAGTTCTTTCATTTCAGGGATGCATCAGTAATAATACATACATTGAAATTGTTCAAATGTTTATAAAACACGCCATTTTAATTCTGAAGGTTTCACCTGGTTTGAGCTGTTTTTGTCCGTTTCCACCCAGATAAATATAGCTGGAGCAGTAAAACATGACTATCCTTTAAAATGAGGCTAAACTAGCTTTTAGCGCGTCATATGTAGTTTTGACACATGTACAAAAACTGTCTCATGTTGCATTTATGAACTTGCGATTCCGATTTATGATGGTGAACATTTCATTTAATTTCATTTTCAGCTGTTTTTGTACCCGACTTTATCAATTCCACATGATTTTTCAGCATTTTTGAGAGCATTTTAACCATTTTGGCTCTTTTTAAAGCAGTTTTGTATGTTTTCCCCCACTTTTTACCTTTTTTATTTCACAATTTTTTCTTTTTTTTTTAAGTTGTTTTAGCGGTTTTTCCCATTTTATAATCGTGTTTTGTCCTTTTTTTTTTTTTTTTCTTTTCTTTTTAAGATGAAACGTTTCTTTTAGTCCTAAAAGTTGAAGAGCTTTTGTCCTGTGAACTCTATGTGTGTGACTCCTCTCGGGCAAACGCCCCTGCGATGGCATCACCCAGCGTCGTCATAACGCATCCATCTGCTCCCACCAGCTTGTAATCCCGGAGCAAGCCACTCGTCAATAGACGGAGCCGGACACAGACACGGAGGGAGAGGAGAGAGGAGACAGACAAGGAGGGGATGCTGGTGGGCGGAAAAAAACCTCCCGGGACAAAAAAAAAAAAAAAAGAAAAGCGCCGCGCTGTGTGAAAGTACCTGCAGGAGGGGCGCGCTCGTCGTTGCGCATCGGAGCGCTTTGCCTTTTTCTTTTCTTTTCTTTTTTTTTTTTTTTTTTTTTTTTTTTAAAAGAATTTTAAACCAGATGATCGGGACACAACTGTGTTCCTGCAGCGAGATTTATCATTCCTCCACCTCATCTCTCTCGGTGTGGATCGCCTTCCCCTCTGACCGAGCACGCTTCAGTCCGCAGCGGTTGTCCGGTGTCCCTCCTTGGAGAAAAGCGAGTGAGAGAGAGAGAGAGTGAGAGAGAGTGAGAGAGAGAGGTCAGGACAAAGTCACTCCTGAGGCTGGAAAAGGGGGAGCGACCGCGAAACCGACCAAGCCTCCGTGATTCTGCAGTTTATGTTCTACAAACGTGGTACTTAATGTGCTTCTCTGTATCGATCATCATCCAGGAGGGATTACTATTATTCTTTCGCCCCCAAAGCAAGTGCGGCTCAGAGGCAAAGACTGAGAGGTGTTGTTCGGGCAGCTGCTGAATGGAGGAGCTGAAACCTTCTGTGGAGACCGGCTGACTAAAGCCTCCAAAACCGACTCCATCCCGGCTCAGTTCGCTTTGTCTAATCTTTCTCCTCTAAATCCCGGCCAGGTTGTGTATTCCTCCCCCTAAACAGAGTCCGAAGAGAGACGCGGGGAGCTCATATGGAGACCAAGTCAGTGCGCAGCGCAGCGCAGCGCGGCGGTGCGCCGGTTTAACGGTGGGTTTTTTTTTCTTCTTCTTCTTCTTCTTCTTCTTCTTCCCTCTCTCTCTCTCTCTCTCTCCACACTCACAGTCCCGTCCCAGCGGATCAACGGTGGATTGCTGGAGGCTTTCTTTCTCTCTCTTTTTTTTTTCTTCTTTTGGGGCTACTATCATGTCGTTTGGCTTCTGATGCAAACTCAACGGGAACTAAATTGAACCGCCGGGCTCGGTCCGCCACCCGCCCGGGAGCCCCCGCTGCGCGACCGGGCGCTGCACCCGCTGCCCGACTGGACAAACAATAATTACCCAAAAAGTGGATATGGTTTCTTATTTGGTTTGACATTTTGTATGACTAAGAAGGGGATTATTCAACACTGCGTTTGGTGAGGTTTTTCCACCCCACCTGGATCCACAAAGGAGGAGATACAAGGAGGTGAAATCGCGGAGGAGGAGGAGGTGGAGGAGGAGGAGGAGACGCGCAGGTATGAGAGTACATCTACTTTTCTCCGTCCGATTATCGCTCCATCTCTTCCCCTCTCTCTGATCCTTTCAACGCCTCAAACCCTTTCTCATGCTGCATTGGTGTTTTCTTCTTCTTCTTCTGCTTTGTAATTTTAGAAGAGTCGAGTTGAGTACACAGACAGGGAGACAGAAGAGATGGCAGATGGGCTGATAATGGCGCTGGTGTTCTCTCTCCCGATTTAGAGATGGTGATAGCCTCTCTCCAGATTAAAGACAGTGGGAGGGGAGATGAGAGGTCTGAAGCAAGGCAAGTGTGTGGAAATGGGTCTGGAAGTGGTGAGGGGATGGAGATGGGGTGAGAAATGTGCGAGCAGAGCTTGATCAGCTTGCGGGTAAATGGAGAAGAGGTAGGAGAAAGGCACATTTATTTATAGAGCACCATTCTAACGCCAGGCAAGTCGCAGTGCTTTGGGTGGATAGTTTGGGGTGGGTGTGGGGGGCGGGGGGGGGGGGGGGGGGGTCAGAGTGAGTTGTTTGGGGTCGAGGGTGCTGAGGAGGAATACAGAGAAGGAGCAGGGAGATGAATGATAGAGGAAGGAGAGAAGGCTTAATGGTAGGAGAGACAGAGAGGGAGAGACAGAGAGAGAGTGGGGTGTCTGCTGGAAAAGGTGAGCAGAGAAAATATAAGGGGACAGGAGAGGGTAATGGAATAAAATAGATTTGGGTGAGCATGGTAAAGCAGACCTGGGCATGTGACCAACATGCTGGAGGAGAGAGGCTGAGTGCAGGTGTTGCGGCTTGCATAGAAATGATCCCTGAAGAGAGCTCGAACAATATGATGCAGCAGGCCAAGTGTAGAATACTTAATCTATGCTTCAGATGCTTCAGATGCTTATATTATCCAGTGGATCACCGTGTAATGGCTGTTGCTGTGCCACAGACAGAGAGAGAGACAGTAGGGGAAACCGCAAATAGCTGAAGCCGACAATTTACTTTGCTGTGTCAGCTCATCAGCTTCTCTTTACCTGCTGAATTTCCTCGTCCTCAACTGCCACATTTGCATTTTGATTGGGTTTTGCAATGGCTCGAAGCCACATTTAAACACATGTAAACACACATGCGAGAGCAAACGAGCTTTTCAAGAAGTTGTTCTCTGCATTTCCTATTTCCGTGTCCAAATGTGGAAAACCTGTAGCTTCAGTGAAGCTTGTTTAAATATTTCATCACTCCTTTGCCAGGTTTTCTCATTCTCACTGTCTTGTTTTGACACGTTATGCTTTAATGTGACTAAAAATGCTGTAAGTGCAGCTCTTTTTTTGGGGGATTGATAATTCAGCCTGTGGTGAGCTGTTTAGAGATCTCATATCACATCTTTAATGCATGGGATGACTGGGGATGTTTGGACATGAATGAGTTCATGAAGAGCATTTTTCCCTTCTACGCTGTTCGTCATAACCTGGAACACTGCCTCCAATTACATGCTTCTAACAAGCGTGACGTTAAAGCCTTTACAGTCTGCAAACCTTGAAACCTGACTTTTTCCGTGCGAGCTACATAGAAGTATATTTCAGTCAAGCTTTATATATATATAAATAGTAAAGGTGTTGATGCAACCCTGGAGTGTTCCTGTAATTAGACAGATATGGGTTCTTTCAGTTATCTCAGTAACTGGCAGGTCTGTTAAAGTGACCCCGCCATATTTGTTTGCTGAGGACCATACTTTGGCCAAGCTCACATTTGAAATGCACGACTAATGATCTTTAAATGTAGCGCACGAACACCACTGTACTAAAATAAACTGAATATCCTTGCACTACCATGGAAACAGCAGAGTTCACACAGACAGTTTAAATACTAAAAATATAAAGGGCTTCTCGCCAATCTTTTAATTATTTTTTTTTTATATGGATTTTATTTACAGACTGCTTGGAAACCACATGAAGAGTTTCCCGAAGTATGATACCTGGGTTTATCAGTGCATGCAATTGCATTAATTAGCGTCAATAATGGAGGAAAGTCAGACATAAACCATTTAGACGGATTAATTTGTGCTAATAAGTCAGAGAATTTAAGACGCTGTATGATCATACATTTGTTCATGTGAGAAAAGCTATTTGTGTTCATCAGTGGAAAATCACATTAACAGTTTGGTTTCTTCAAAAAAAAAAAACACTTTATGAGAATCATTGTTGGTAAATTTCAATGAAGGTAAACACCCTCATTTGTTTAGAGGCAAACAGACTACATTATTGGCTGTAACAGTTTAACAAAAAGCAATTACAGGTCCATTTAATGGCAGCTTGATGACATGGAAGCAATACTTTTAATACTCATTTGTATAAGATCGTAACATCACATCGGCATGATGGACATACAGTTGTAGTTACATAACAACACTGGTGGGGTATTTTTTCTTAATTTTGTTCAAGGCCTTTTTTATTTTTGGATAACACAAATATAACCTTCAGACTCATTTTCCATTATTTTCTACTGGGGGAGTAGTTTGAGGTAACACTGTGCACATGAATCAATTCCTGCCATATTGTATTGGCCTTAAGGAACTGGTTTAATATTTTGGGAAACACACTTGCTTTGTCGTAACTCCCAATTTGACATTTAAAGAAAAGGAAACAATAAATCACAGCTAAATGCAGCAGGTCTTATATCGTCTTTAGTTAAAGTGGGTTCTGCAAGTTGTGTTTGACTTATTTGAATTCTTCTGACTTCATTATGCATTGTGTGTTTTCTGTTAAAATACAGGGGAGGGTTCTCTTTGTGTTGAGGTGGACTTTATAGCTCAACACTGAGGGAACAGCTAGCAGTCAGCCAACAGGAACATGCCAATATAAAAAGCAGTATTATACTTTTAGTACCTATATACCTGTCTATAAAACGCAGTCCATCCATCCATCTGTTTCCCACACTGCTAATACTATTTAGGGTCGTGTTGCTGGTGCCAATCACAGTACACAGCACTCTGTGCTGTTATTCACTGCAGTCATACTGAGTTATTTGTTTTCCAGGACCAGGTTTTACTGATTAAGCAACCCTTTAAAATCGCAATTATTTTGTTTTATTTTTTTTAGTCACTGCTTCTCGCAGGAAGTTCAATTTAACCAGAGTAGTTTGGAACACGAGCGCCTGTCAAATTACAATGTCATGTTTTCAAACTGTAATCTTTTCATAACAACTCAAAACAAACCAGTCATATTGTTGTGATTTATGCACTTCAGAAGTACTCGCAATTGGAGACTGTTGCTCAGTGTTGATCTGACGGCAGGCTGCATCCTGTTTGTATGCAAAACTCGTGGTTTTCAAAAAGTGGGGTGGACTTCCCTTCGGAATGCTGCCAAATAATCCAGTTATAATCTAATAATCATTTAACTAAATAATTCATTTTAAGAACTGTATTTACATGTACACCGCCTCACTTATAGTATGTGTATGTATCAGTCATGCTTTTTAAAGATAGTTCCAAAAAGAAACGAGATATTACCTCTGTCTTCTAATGAAAAAGTGAATTGGGAGGCATCTGCATCCCAGACTTGAATCAAATTTATATTTTGATATATGTTTCCTTGTCCAAACAACATGATTTGGATGCACATGCAAATGGATGCAGAATGCTTTGTTTAAAAGCTACACATCACATTGCGTAAAGCAAACACACCTGCTTGCGTTATTTTAACTTAATGGTTTTTGTTCAGGGTGGTCAGGGTTATATCATTCTCAGCATGATTTGTTTTCATAACATGAAGTGTTAGAGGCTTAAGTGCCAATCTATAAATGCAACAGTTGTGACAGTTACAGACTACATATAAAGTCAGATATTTCAGATTAGCCATTATACTACCTGTATGAATCAAAACAATGAAAATATATTTTATTGTGAAATACCTTGGAAGGTTTTATATAAAAATACTACTCTGTGAGATGCTGTCACCCTTTGAATACTCTTGTACTCAAATGATAAAACCGGCAGCTGACTCTGATGTCTAAGATCTATATACCACCAAGGCAGCCAATGAGAGTAGCAATACCCCAGTGGATTCACCGGCTCACACGTAGTTTCCGATCAATTCTAAGGCGAACACAAGAAAGGAAGACATTTGATGCAGCATTAAAGGGTGTCATTTGACCCTGATGTCGAGGTTGAATACAGGGCATGGAAGTGACACTTTCATGATCCCTCTGCCTTTTAGAGCGCTGTACTGAAGATTTTAGAAAACATACTGGAAGAATAACAGTTGAAAGAATGTGTCAGCGAGCTGGTGCCAAAACTTAATTTCCAACACACAAAGCATGTATAGTCTGCTTCTGATAGTAATATTTAAAATTGGAAAAGAAAAAAAAACAAACCTAAAATGCTGCGCTTGTATATCTTTTGAGCCAAAAGCAGAACAGGTGTGAGATTGATGGGCAATTGAAAGTCATAGCCACTTAGCAATGTTGCTACTGCAAGAGTTGAGAGTGCAGTATTGAACTTTACTGAGTCACAATATGCTGGAGGAAGGCTCGACTGGCACTGGAAGGAGACTTATTTTGATTATATGAAGGGACTAGATAGGATGCTGTCGCACGTCTGTGCTAAATACGGAGGGTTTCGGTTTTTCATTGGTCACAAAAAGATGATCAAGACCTGGTCCAAGCAGGCTTTGAACATGAAAATCATCTATTTTTTGGCATCACATGAAGTACTGCCCGTCCACTAAACGTCAGGTTGAATGATGAGGAGAAGCGTAAATGGTGGAGGAATGTAAACTCTAATTGATTGATGTGTCTGCATGCAAGAGACGGAGCAGAAAAGAAATGGAACTCACACAGAGAAGCCCATTGAGTTTTCGGGAGAGGAGGAAAATGCTTCCTTCACTGTTGAGAAGTAATATATACCCCAGGTCTGTCGGCACAAGAAGGACTCCCGCAGTGGTGTTTCTAACTCGGTATAGATTGAATGTACATATGTTTACACCGCTGCATGGATACTTCGAAGTGTGTGCTTTGGTTTCACTTATATTACAATGCAATTGCAACCAGAGCTTCTATTACAAGAGCAGAGAGCAGAGTTATTTTGGGGTGGCGACAGATGTGCAAGAACGAAGGCGCTGAAGCAAAGGCGGAAGATATAAAGTGCATGGCTGCATGTTGGGAAAGTGAATCGCACTCTTGCCTAACAATGAGACTATCTCCTTTTCTAATTGTGCAGTTTGTTTTCTTTCTTTCACAGTCTATTAACGCATACTGGAACGGAACCATCCTGGATCGAAGTGGTTGCCTATCTCTTTGTGTTAACCTTGTACCGGACTGACCTTTCCTGTGTGGTCCCGGCAATTACTCAATGTCGACTGGTTTGGTTCTATCCAGTGGTATACTCTCGATTTTTTGCCTTCTCTTAAAATAGCCCAGAAACACTTGTTTAAAAAAAAAAAAATTTAAACAGTGGCACGAAAGACAACTCTATCTAGTGAAAATCCATCCATGGTGTTGCTCATTGTCAGATCATTTTGGTTGAAGTTATGGGCTAGTAATATTTACTTCATAATGACCCACCCTGCTCTTCTTCTGAGCCAATGAGAGGCAAAGTAGTTTGTCTCATGGCTTCATCAAAAAACAATTGGCAATCCGGCTCAAAGATACTGCTGAGTAGTGCATCAGGGGCATTTGGAAATAGATGTACGCAATGCTGACTGAAAAAAAGTGGGTATACCCAGGTATACCCTGGACTACAGCACTGGTTCCAACCACCATTGAACTTAAGCTGGAAAAAAAATGGTGTCATGTTTGGTGGATACACAGGACTGCCATCAAAAAGAAAGCTCAAAGGAAAACACAGGCGGCTGTTGTGAGAGGGTGGCCGTCTTCATTCAGCACCTCAGATCAATTAAAAGCAAATCCCGTGTTTAGTGGAGGCAGACAAACTTAAAATTATTAACAGAAAATGTTGAGTCACGAAAATTGCAAAGAAAGAAATGTTAGCGCCACTTAAGTGAGGAGGAAAAGTGAGAAAAGTCGGCGTAAGAATAAGTGGGGGAGAAAACGACAAGCAAGGTATCTTGTAAAGAATGTGTAGGTGTTAAGGCTGCGATACGGCAACCTGCTGTTTAATACTTTTAATGCCCAAGATATGTCTTCATGATGTTTCGAGCTCGGTGACATGCTGTCCACTCCAGGAGGGGCTTAAATGGCTTCGCAGTCCGCCAGTGTGTACGCGTGCGCACGGATCTGCGTCTGCGTACACGGGCGCGTGCACGTGCATTGCAGCGGATGCTGGTTCGGTGGCGCAATCCCCACCTCGCCGGGGAAGAGTGGCTGAAAGATGCTGTTGAGAAAGAGAGAGAGAGAGGTGAAGAGAGGGAGAAAGGGATGGTGCCAGGAGAAAGGGAGAGCGAGGGCAAGAGGGAGCGAGTGATGAGCTGAATGCCAAGCAGCACGCTGTGAGAACGGTGCTGTGTGGAACGCAGGAAAATAGCACTGCTCAGCTAACCGCAGTATCCATAACGCTTTCAAACTTCACCTCTCCGGATGACAACTTAGTAAGTGGAGCCGTGTGTTTATTTTCACGTAAATTGAAACAAAATCTTGCTGATCTTTACAGCTATATTGAATTATTGGATAGTTAACCATTAAAACCTACACGTCTTCTCCCACACAGCCTCAATAGACCGCCAGTTATTGAGGAGGCCTCAGATTTGTCAAGGGTTCTTTGGGAATATATCTTCTTTATTGTCTCACCTGCCTTTGGGCTGTGACTTAGCCTCTTGTGTGCAACAACAATCCCGAGCCCACTGAAAGAAACGTCTTGGTTTTTATTTAGTGGGACTGCCTGCACTTTGCTTTGATCTCTGCAAAGTCACACAAGAAATTATTTGACAGCTGGAGGGGCCATAGCGTGGAACGTGACACTGAATACACTTTTTTAGTTGAATGCCTGACATCTTAATTATTTTCACACTATAATATATTGATGGTTTACACATTTTAGGATCCATAGGCCATTTAAGACTCCTCTGGAATGTATTTAATTGAAAATATTTGGTAAATATTTTTCTGCAATTGTCACAACTATTATATTTATGGTTTTTTGCACAAAAGCTTATTCCATCATAATGTGTTTGGATGAATGGTTGTTATTTACCCATCACTATTTCTTATGTGGAAGCGTGCATGTTTTCTTCAGAAGGTTTAAAATCAATATATCATGTTGGGAAAAAGCATACCCCCATATTCTTCTTGCAGTTTGCCTCTTCCCAAGCCATCTGAGACACCGCCAGCAACAAAAACCACAGTTTAAATGAAGCGCGATTGATGGATCAATCCAATAGAATGTGTCACTTAAAAAAGAAACAACCCCCTCCAAAAAAAACAATAACTGGCATTCGTTGTCTGTCATAATCAGATTGCTCTGACATGGCAGCACAAATTAATATATATGGGATTGGATGACTCCATGTTATTGGTTGTGTAGAACCAACAGATACAATTCCATATGAACAAATTACATTATATTTAGACGCGTTTACAAACGTGAACTGTCCAAATATCATTATTCTCTGGCCCACCTTTACTTGCTATCAAACAGAATTGAGTTAAAGATCTTGTTGCATGTTGCAAATTTTTGGTTGAAGCGAGCATGAACGTCTGTGCAGTGTTGGGGAAAAAAAGCTATAAACATCTAAACATGAAGATTAGTAGGAAACCTTGTGTTAAACGCCATTACCATGACTGAAAACTTCTGCAGTTGCTTTTATAAAAGCCAGGTTCAATTCTGTTCCAAGGCTTTTGTGACTGCAACCTCCAGCGTACAGCATACAAATTGCATTGCAATAGTTTGATGAACTATTGAAGCAATGAATTTAATAAGCACTGTCTTTTTAAGTTGTCCTGATCAATATAATTACTGTTACACGAGGAAGCCCTATTCACAACACCAAAAGTAATAGAAACATTTTTATTTTTTTTTTATTCTTTAATGTAGTTATTAAGTGTTTTGTGTTGTTTTGTGTGGTTAGTGAGTGAGAGCTCAACCTCCCAGACTTTGAAAACTCCATATTTACATCATCATATTCCATCACTGACAACATGAACCCATTCTTTTTTCTTGCTCTTTGTGTGCAATCTGCAGATAGCTGGTGTGTGGGTTTGGAACACAAATCTCCGTGTTTGTATGTCACTGGAAAACAGTTTTCCCCCTTCTGCCCTGTGATTGTCTTGGTCTGGGGGGTGACGGAGCAGCCCTGACAAGCAAACCCAGATAGTGAGTGGAGATAGATTGAAAAGGAGTGTCAGCTCGCTCCTCTATCTCTCCACATCTATTAGTCATGTCTGACAGAGGCGGCATCACATGATGGATGGACGCGCCACTCCATCTCCATCCACTCCTCACTCCGTTCGCTCTCTTTTGCGCTCACTCACTCATTTTTCACCACTTACTTTCTCTTCATCTTCTCCTCACTCGCTCTTGCCACTTTCTCCGGAGTGTAATTTGTCTTGCTTTGTCTCTCTTTCATTCTTCCTAAATCTGTTTTCCTCACTTTGTGATTTCCCCTCTTTTGTTGACAGGCTGTGCATGGTTAAGGCAGCCTCTGTTTGCAGAAGTGTTTAAATGACAGTGTGGTGATATACGCGGTCCCGGGGTTTTCGAATTACTGGCACACAGTGATCTCCCTCTGTGTTTGTCGCTATTTGTCATCCTGTTTTGACTTCCTCGATGGAGTATTTGCTACCTTTGCTCACATTTGGTGACTTACATTTCACGCTGCAGGCATAGTTGCTTAACTTTTCAAACATGAATGTTCAGATTGAATTGCACGCTACTTGGGAAATTGCAAAGCTGATGCAATGCTGAAGATGTTTAAAAAAAATAATAAAAAATTCCAATTTCTTCTGAGTTACACAATAGAGCCTTCGGCATCTTACAAAACTTGTTCTACATTGTAGTTATTTAGTTTGTTGAAATAGTGTACAAAATGCTAAAGAAGTCAAACTTGATCATTTTACATGGTGTCTCTGGCCCGGTTTTTACAGTGTAATCCAAGGTAATCCAAGGACAGCCGGGTGCTTGCCTGTGATTGTTAGGGCACAAGCCAGCAGCACTTGGATGGGATATGGATGCACACTCAGCCTCAGTAAGACACTGAAGTTAGGAATATTTCACATCTCCGAAAATGATTTTGAAATGTTACCCACGACGGCATTTATAGCCAAGTCTGGCCGGGGCTCGCTTTAGTCATAGAGCGTGGATGGGTTTTCAGTGAAAGTGCTCTCAGCGATCTGTGTGGTAATTTCATTCTGTGATTCACAACATTTGCAATTCGTATCTTTGTATTTTGGAAGAGATTCCACCGTCCACTGCAGCCCAGTACATAAAACAACACACCTTTCCAGTCTTATTACGACAGAGGAGAGAAAAGGAGGATTAAGATGCAAAACAGGTTGACGCTTGTAAAGCAGCTCATGTAGGTTTTCGCCACATTAAAACAAACACTGAAGAACTGCGGGTAATCGTCATGAAGTATTCAGATTCCTTGAACAAAATACGTAAAACGTGTCAATTTAAGCAGTATAACTTGTCTGACTCAAAGAGATGCAAAAGCTATCATATCTTCTGCTTGGTGATTGATATGCATATACCGTGACGCTATTGCGAATACTGTGATGAGAGCACAAGGTCTTGTGGGTAATCCCAAAGCATCTGCAAATGATTTAAATACTGAGCAAAGTCAAGAAGAAACACCCGACAGAGTATGTGATGAATGTGGGTTTATAGTCTCACTGTAGATGTGACTGCTTGACTTTACTTAGATTCAATAGACATTCGTTAGTTGTTTTTTTTTTTAGTTTTTTTGGTCTCGTCTGCGGGTGAAGTAGCTTTATTGTGATTTTATCAGGTGTTGTGTAAAATTATTGACAGAAGCAGGAGGAAAGGGGGATACATAGACCATAGAGGGGGTATGTCCCTTTGTGCAGCAAAATCACACAATGCTCATGATAATAAATGGGGGGAAAAAAGGATCTACATTTTAGCAAAATCAGTTGCCTGCACCATGTTCACCACTGTATATGTTGTCGATCACTGGTTGTTTTGAATGATGGTGACCAGGTGGAAATTGTAGTGCCCAACCCTGGACATACATTCCTTTAAAATGCATTCACATGCTGAAGACAATAGGTCAAGGTGTTTCACCCCTAACATTATTATTTTTTTTCTGTGTGTGTGTGTGTGTGTGTGTGTGTGTGTGTGTGTGTGTGTGTGTGTGTGTGTGTGTGTGTGTGTGTGTGTGTGTTTAACCTGCTGTACAGAATCACAAGTATTTGAACCTAACCTTGTCTTTGGTTCTGAAAACAACAGCTGAAAGATAAGTCGGCCCTGTGGCCTTGATGCAAGCCCACTCAGCGGTTCACAATATGAGGGTTTATTAACACGGTTTAAAAAAGACAAACCCTGCTGGGTTGAAATGGTCCACTTGACACACCTGGTGTCTCATAGTCTGCAAGTTGGTCAGAGGAATAATTAGACTTGCAAGGAGCAATCTACTGTAGATCATGGCACTCCTAAGGATCCAACAGTTTGTTCATAAAGGTCTGCAAAAGTTGTAGCTTGTGCAGAATACAATAGTGAACTGATAAAGAAAGAAAAAAGAAATCATTGTTTATTAGTGTCTGTGGTCTGGCTTTAATCCTTATCTGAGCCACTATATTATTGAACAAGGCTTTTATCAACTTATCTGATGAAAATGGCTGTGCATGTATATCACTGAAGCTCTAATGCGATATTGCAGTATTGACCGGGCAGTCATTGTATGCTGTGTTTAGCCGGTTACTATTCCCTCATGAGAGGGGAGTTATTTCACTGTTACTCTCTGTAACAATGGCAGTAATTATCTGAAATTGCATTAAAAAGTGCATTTTAAAAGCAGGGGGCTCTGTAAGTCTACTTATATGAATGTTATACAGAGTTAAAAAAAACAGCAAAAAAAAAATAAATCGTTAAATTAATTTGTCCAATTAAGCTTGAACTGACTCCGAGATATATATTTTTTCTTCATACAGCATTTCCAAATAACAATCCAAATAACACTGGCTCATTATGGACCTTTATCTGTATCTCCTTAAGAGGTGAAATGACTCGTGTGTGCATTTGGAGAGTTGTTAGTATCTTCATTTTGTGCATGAGCATCAAGATTTGTGTCTGCACCATGTTATAGTGAGCTTCGTGGGTGCATACTTAGATGTGTGCATGCAGAGATATGCATAATTGTATTTTTCTGTTTGTTGTAAGATCTGTAAAACCTCGGATTCGCATGCGCCTATACTCACAGACCTAATATCTGTTATAGCAGGACAGGAAAAATCCAATCAACTTAAGCTTTCCTTCCGAAAATGACCTGAAAACATTTACAGGTCACCTCTAAACATGCATGAATCAGAATACATACATTGAAATAGGATGAAGATCACAAATCTAATTGCACACGCAAATGTTGGTAGCAACATAAAAATCTGTGTAGATGCACGCACGCACACTAGCACAAACATTTGGATACCCGCTTTCAAATATGTATATACAGACAAATGTGAGGACGTACTCATGAATCTCATTATGCGCACATATTAATATGCATGCACAAACCGTAATACACAGCTCTCCACACACATGCACAAGTCAATTTGCTACTTTAATATAGATCTATTAGGAAAATGTGATATATGGAAATTTTTATACATCGATGTAATTAATTTTTTTCCTAAGGCAATGTAAAAAAATTAACATAAATTCTTTGAAAAAATAAAAAAAAAACACGAGAAAGTCTTGGTGTATATGAGTGCTTCAGAAGGATAGTGGAGTAAGCTGGTGGGTGTGGTGGAGCATGGAGTTTTTATTTTCCAAAAGTGGAAAAGTTGGTTTGATTTGTTTTGAATATGTATGTGAGATTTGCAGAAGCTGTTTAGCTCACAGGTCACACAACTTATATACAGTGTATTCTGTCATCCCTTCCCCAAAAAGCTCAAGCATACATGCAAGTTTTCACAAACAGTCAAAAATAATCCCTTTTAACATTGATGGTTGGATGATGATTTTTAATTTTTTAATTTTTTTCTCCAAACTTTAAATGTGCTAATGGAGCTTCTCGTGCAGACTGGATGCTGATTTGATTGACTGCACCAGGGTTGGTGTGCAGGAAAGACCATGCAGGAACTAATATGGAAAAAGCTGACAATTATGCTGAGTTCCTCAAGCTGCACAGTGGTATCGGTGATGACAGCTCGCTCAGTCCCCCCCAAAAAAAGAAATCTATGGCTTCCATCGCTACAGATGCAAATATATTCATGTCATGTTGACATCCTTTGCAATTCGTGATTGATAAGTGAATGCACGTCTCCCCGCTCAACTTTTCTTTGCTTCTACAGATTTGTAATTGATTAGAGGAGCTTCTATCATTTGGTTTCTGAATCACTGAAACATGTCTAATAGGATTTTTCTTAAATGGTTGGTGCAACAGAAATGTGACAAAGGGGTTGTTGTCAGAAGAAGCCTCCAGAGTCATTACTAAATAAAGAGCTTCGCTCTGGTTTAGTGAGTCCTTGAGGTGCTGCTGTCTCCTGCAGCAGGCAGCTATTTTCAATCTTGTGGCTCATCAACCAAATGCATAGTACCTGCTTTGCATTCATTATGCTTTGCAAATTAATTCAAGATTTTACTTCCCGAGTGTTTGTCCAAACTGAGGCAGGACTAAAAGTTAAAGAGGGTGTGAACTCCCAATAAACGAAAAACCTTCCAACCATAATTTAAGCAAAGCATACATGAAAATAGACGTGCACAATTTCTAATGATTCTTCAGAAAAGGCTTTTTTTTTTTACCAATATAATAAATTTCCAACTTTAAGAAAATCACAGTCCCGTCATTTGCTGTGTAAAGTTTGTATTTGTGCTTAGGAACCGTGTGAAAATGATTTAACTTATAACATTTACTCGGTTTGGAGGAAGTCACTGGAGAGACGTGTCAGACAATTTGTCAGACAGGTTTCCACGAGGATATATCCAAGTGAAAACAGAAAACTTTCATTGCGGTTTGGGCGGCTGTTTACACAACAACGGCGCTCAGAGTCACTGAATATGTAACTTTGTGAAAACAGCACCCGAGGTGGAATTTTTCTAAAACACTCCGGCTCCACCGCCCTCAAAACTGAGAAAATGAGACCATTCTGAACGGAGACAGTAAAAAAATCGCAGCAATGGCGGACCTGGTAGTTTTATAGTCAAGAGTCCCCTGTGATAGTAATCCAACTTCATAGTCTGTCCATACCAATGTCTGTGTACGCAATACTCTCTATTGTCTCTATTGTTAATGTTTAAAGCATATTATTCTCTGCATGCATGTGTGTGGTTTCTTTACAAAAACAAACTGCAACCAATAGTGGCCCTACATGAAAACGTCATTTTTTGTTCTGTGTTTGCCGTTCCCGTCTAAACAGGCATCGTTTTCAACCTGTTGCTGTATAAATGAGAAACTTATCTCATCTGAAAAACGCAGCAACCCTGCATTTTCATGTGGAACGTCGTTTTTAACAGGGCATAAATCCCAAGACATTTTATAATCTAATATCTATATTGATTGGCCATTCAGTGTCCATTTAAATGTGTAAATCCTCCACAGTGTTCGACTTTTCCCTTTTTGCCTAGTTTTGTTTGTAAGGAGCTTGATCAATGCGTGTCTGAAAAGAATTATTGATCCCGTGAGCATGAAACAGGTAAATGATACCCAGGGATCGTCAACTTGCCAGAAGGAGCAGTAAAACACTATATGAGGTGAAACATCTGGCTGAAGCCTCCTGCTCAGTGTGCCTTGTTTCAGAACAGCCAATTGAAATGCCCCCTGTGTGAAAACCAGGAGCTCTGTGCTGCTGATGTGCCAGCCACTTCATAAATCAGTTTATAGCGAAACGCAAATTACTCAGCAACAGCCAGAGGGGAGGACCGCGGAGCCAAGATGGCGGCCATTAAGGAATGCATTTTCCAAATGTACCCAGGTTTGCTCTGATTTATGTGGGGGTTCCCTCGTGCAAGCTTTTGAGTTCGAAAGTATTTTCACTAATATCGATGCTCATTGGACATTAATCGCTTCAGATTAATGCTTCCCGGCGTTTACAGGTTTGACACTCCTTGTGTACACGTGCGAGTGCGTGACAGCTGTAGGAGTCGGCGTCCCAGCTGTTGCGCTTTGCAGCCAACTCAATGGGCTGGCAGCTGCTACAATAACATTGAAGTGGGTAGTTTCTATTCCACCCTATGACAGTCCTGTGAGTATCTGGAACCATTTGGACCATGCACACTCTGAATTCATCGCTGATATTCATTACTGCTGTGGCGCGTACACCTTGCTCGCCCATTTTAGTCGCTGTCATGAGGAGTGTCGCAATGAAGAGGTTTGCGACGGCAATTGTGATTTCATAAAATATGATTTAATTGTTTTTCCTCCCCGAGGAGGACGGGTAATGAAATGGTGCACATGAGCTAAGAAAAAAACCCAAACCATAATGTTAGAAGCAAAGTGTTGTTTTAAGAAGTCATTTCAGGCTAATTTAGGGACTAAAAGCAAAATTCCATTGCATATAAGCACGCAAGGCGCCTAGAGAAAGGCACAGCACCCGAGTGCCAGGTACAAAATAATTAACAATGAACCACAAACTACAAACCGGTCTAATAATTTCCTCTCATGGTTCATGTTCACACACTTTGATTTTTAGAGCACAAAAGTCTTTAAGGCTTAGTTTGCGAACACATGGCTCTTACATTCTGTTGGATAAATAAACCCTGGCCGAGGTCTTAATAGGTCTTGTTAGAATTTGTGTTCAGATTTCTCATGCATGTGTAATATACCTATATGTGTTTCCAAACACTTGCTGCTGATCTCTACATTTAAGTTAATGTAACATAATTACTTGTGATTTCCAAAAATGATGACATGCATATGTATATTATATAAGTGCTACTTTGCATAGTATTTGTCTTAATGTTACATTTCACCCATTATACTTCTTTTCCCGGACTTTTTTTAATAATCACTAGACTATTCTGGGATGCACAGTTGTGTCTTTGTTGCCTCCTGCTTCACTGCTTTACAACGGCTGTGTAGAGTTTGCATGTTCTAGGTTCTATGTAATTGGTGTCTTTACATTAACCATAGGTGTCAATGAGCGTGAAAAGTCTTGGTGCGTGCGTGAAACTCTTCGACTTTTTGAACCTCTCCTCCGACAGTGTCATAACAAAAATACTGCAGACAGTTTCAGTGACACTCAGCCAGATGTTTGAACCTCATTTTGGTTGCCAAAGAGCAGTTAAGCAAACTGTTAGTGTTTGTTAACTTCTGCTTTCTTGTCATTTAGAACAACAGAGCAAAAAGAAAAGACATTCGAGTGTGTTTGCGTCTTTCAAACACCTTAATCGTGCTTAAGTGTGTTTTAAAACTCCAGTTATTGGATATTGGATGATTTGGTTGAATCCCGTTTACTCATAATTAAATTATGTTTTTTTTTTAATCTACGGGTTAAATAAGATTATGACTTGAGTAGTGTTTGACTTCCGTCATTGACTGTCAAGTAAATATACTCAAACTTTTGCATAATGCTTTAGAAGATTTGCGCCTCATTGCTTTTGAAAGATTAATTTATGGTGAGCTTTCTAATTTCTCTTGAAAATGACACACACTCACAACTTCTTTGAGTAGTTAATGTTAGACATATAGTTAATAAAGTGCTAATTGTGTGCAGTGAACCGAGAAAAGAGAGTAAATAAAGTCGCATGTTCAAGCTGTATGTATGCAGCAATACCAGAATAAAGAAGGCGACATGGACAATTACAGGACAGATGTGATCATTAAAGGAATTGCATTCAAAGAACTTCACTTGTCACGTTCAATATGTATATTTGTAGCTTCCGCTGAATAAAGTAGAATTCAAATCCCATTATAGCGACTTAATTAGGATGCAAATCCGAAGAATAACTTTTTTTTTTCTGACAATTGTCGAAACCCACTAGTGTCAAAAATGAGGTTTGTTATAATGAAAATCTAAAGGGTTTGTACAAACTGGCTCTATCTTGAATTAACTATAGAGAACAATGAATAATTAAATGACTCCAAGGAAATGTAGTGAAGGGACTAATAATGAGAGCTCAGTTTTGTTCAGTGATGGATGCATGGCTCCGTGGTGAAGCTTTCTTCCTTTCATTCTTTCTTGTTTTCTTTCTTTCATCAAAACACTGCTATATTTTGGTGGAGAATTAACATTTATATTGAATGGAAATCCACCCAATTGACCAGACTGGCTGGTGTCTGTGCGGGCTGTAAAAACTAATGTTCACCGACATAGATTGCACTCCTGAAGATCACAGGATCTATGTGTGTGAAATGTTAACAGTGGCTTTTCTCTGATGCGGTTCCCCAAGGGTTTAGATTATCACAGGAACTTGTTGTCACTTTAAACTAAAGTTAGCACCAGCGCTCCTCTTCCTCTTCACTTCTACTCAAACACAAGGAAATTGGGAACCTCGGGTCTGCATTCAAATGAGGCATCAGTACATATCAGAGTCGGCTTTCTCTCAATGTTTTTGCCTTTTTAATTCAGCAGGCCACACATGGAGGATTAAGTCAGATGTTGCGCACACACACACACACACACACACACACACACACACACACACACACACACACACACACACACACACACACACACACACACACACACACACACACACACACACACACGCCACCTCATATCACATACCATTCAGCACTGGTCCAATTTTTTTTTAAGACGCTTCAGACATTGCCTTTGGCTCAGCATTGGTAAATACCATGAGAAATGTGACCCCTTGTAGTCTATTTGCTTGACATGTGTCCTCCTGGGATCTTCCAGTGTTTCTTGATGAATCACTTAATTTTCTTATTTGGGTCCAAATCACAAATCAAGGAAGTACAACAACAATGAAATCCAACATGCAGTGTTAGACGGAATGTCTAAAGACTTTCATTTCTATTCCACTTTTCCAACCAACCAACCAAACAAACCAATCTCCAACAGCATCACATTTAAATCATTTAAAGTCATTAAACTTAAATACATGTATGTAGTGATTTACAGCATTTTGTCTATGACAAAGATAATAATGAAATCCAAATGAAAGAAGGTAATCAATCTGATAAAAACATTTTAAACAAAATACATTGACACCAATGATATTGTCTCATAAATGTAGCATGACGAAGGACACCATAATGAAAATAATTCAAAATGGCATTACTTTTCTCATCGGTTCAACTTGTTGCTTGTGGAAGATTTGTCACCACACTATGTTCTTCCGGTCAACCTTTCATGAACATGCTTTGACCAGTTGGCATTTACCCAGCCACTTCTTTCTCTGTAAAGTGAGCATCTTTAGAACAAGTGTGGCGTCAGCAGTTCTTTACTCGCAGTGATGGAGAAATGGCCGTCCCTCTTGCAGGGCCAACAACCTGCATGGTTTCAACGTGACTCCAACATACCTGATTTTAATGAGGAAGTCGTTGTGCATGACATGTTTATCATATTCAGGTGTGTTGGTGAGCTGGAAGACATTGATAACATGTTCAACCCGAGCTTCCAACCTCTGCAGCAGTGTGTACTTAACCTCACTTATATATTCATGTAATTATACAGCGTGGCTAGAAATTCACTCCACCTTGACATTATTTTACATGAGAATTTCTTTATGAGCCTTGAAATTCAAAACTGAAACCCAAGACTGGTTTACTTTTTCTGGGAGCACTGTATAGTGCTTTTGCTTTTCCATGCTGCACACCAAGTGCCTGGTTTATATCACAGAGATTTAAAATTGTGAATATTAACTATTTAGGAGAAAATCAATGTGAGAACCATTCTCCCTGAATCTCAAACTTGCCTCACGTTTCAATTTGCTATGCATCCTTTCATGTGTCTCTTGCTGTCTGTGTGTTTCTCCAAATCTTTTCTCCTGGAGAGACAGCAAATGCTCTCATGTGGGGGTGAAGAAAAGCCAAGTATTTTTTTCTCCAGCAGCAGGAACTAATGATTATTTAATTGTGGTGGAGATATAAAGTTATATTCAGCACACAGTTGTTGAGGTGGCAGGGATACGATTTGTGTGTGATGCTGCAGCGACTCACAACATCCCTGTTCCGTGTGTCTACAGCTGTGGCTGCCGGCACGGAGCAAATAATGTTAATCCCTCTTTGTTATCATCACATATATTATGAATGAGATAACTTGTAATCTCCAGATATGTCGTCAGTTGTTGATAATGACTTTTTAATTAATGACCTGGGGTCAGGCTTTTAAGACAGTGCTTTGGTTATTTCCCCACTCATAATGAAAAGAGCAATAATATCGTGTGCATGCAAGCACTCGTTTTGTTTCCAACAAATAATTGAATGACAAACCTTCAGAATTCTAAATTGACATCCTGTGCTTTGGGAAATCCAAAGTGTTATTTAATAGCGGTCATCGTTCTGTTTACCGGCTTCAGCTGCCAGATTCTGCTGCTGTTGGACACTCTGAGGCAGACCAACAATCTATTGACGTTGCGTCGGTTCACGTTTCTATTCCTTCACTTCCTCATGACATTGAATCCAGATGGAGTTTGTCATCCTCAAATACTTTTAAGAACTCTACAACAGACACATGGCACCAGGTCCAAGCTCAGTGATCAGACGATGTGGGTTCATCTCTGAAAATCTCGGTAGCATCTCATGTTCCTCGTCTCTGTTCCTTGGTGTCGGAGAGTAAGTGTGTTTAAGTTTCAAGGTTCTGTTTCCCTTTAAAATATGCAATGTCCAGGTTGGGTGCAATTTTAGAATACAGTTGGCTTTTGACAGGAAGGGATGGGGGGTGGGGGGGGGGGGGGGGGGGGGGGGGGGCTCCCCACCTGCTCCAGGTCCTTCTGGTTCTCCACCATACAGCTGGAGAGTCACACAGTGCAGTGCAGTACGTCGGGGCGCTCTCCTTGGCCGACTGAAAATAATCAGCAGCGGAGGAGGGAGGTCATCTTGAACAAGTGCAGTCTCTGTTGGCCCCTCTTCACCTGATGTTTGAAGTCCAGGTGAGGTCAGCTGAGATGTGGAAACTAATGAATTTCAAGCGCTTCACCTTGTCCACCTCAAGGCCGTGTGTGCATCTCTTGAAGTCTGGTATAATTTCTTTGGCTGTTCATTGTGCTTATCAAATGCATCTTTTTCTTTTTTTTTTTTTTGGGTCCTATTTTGTTGGCATCATCAGCAAAATTCATCCTATTGATTGTGAGGATGTTAATAGTCACAGCTGTAGAGAGAGAACAGAAAAGGGGGTGAGTGTCTAAAGCCTGTGCAGTACGGCAGGAGGGTACAGTACGGCAAAGCGCACCCAGGCCCGACTCTGTCACACGGTCCCACCACAGAAAGTACGGTTAAAAGGCAGGCTTGGGAACGACTCGGGGGCACGTGGGGCAAAGGAACGCCCCAACTCCGAGGCCTTCCGAGTCGTTCTCTGTGACACAGCATAAACTTTCTCATTGTGAACAGCAGATTCCAGCTCCTGCTGAATCTCCTCCTTCCGTTACTGAGAGGAGCGGCTTCACCTCGTTGAAAGACGCACGTTGTGTCGCACGTCGACGTTTCAGTAAACCCAGTTAACAAAACAACCAGTGAGCGCAAAGCAGCGTATGTAAACCACAGGAGGGTTTACGGCCGATGAAATATTTAAATATTGTCCACAAGTCGAGAGTGCCGATTGTCACTACCAATCAGCAGACGGCTGTGTCCTCACAGACCCGTTCCTCAGTGCTAGGTACCTCAAAGGAAGGGTGACGGAAAATTGTAGCTGGTGGTCGCCATTCTTTTTGTAAGATTTACAATTTTTTTGGTGGGACCATGCAAAAACCTGTCCCGCCACGCCACGCCATGCCACGCCACGCACAAAAAGTGCGGTGGGACTGCGGCTTAAGAAGCCTCAAAGCTTCACAGCGTTTTCTTATAAAAGAAAAAAAAAAAAAAACATTTTTACCCCTTATTTCCTCATTATCAGGTGGCGTAAAGTAAAACATGTTTTAGGAATGTGTCTATAAATTAAGTGAAGTCCAAACTAAATCTATTCAGGTATTTCATTTTATTGTATGTTGTTTTCATGTAGTACAGCTGACAGTGGAATATGTGGAGCATCCTTTGCCATTGCAATTGTTGGTTTGTGTGCAGGGTCATGAAATGTGATCTACATGTTTACCTAGGTTGTTTTTTTTCATATACATGTGTATGAGTGTGTGTGGGCGTACGTGTGTGTGCATTTATTACTGTTGTTGTGACCTAAATCTATTCACACACTTACATTACAGAAACTAGATGTACTTGTGGGGACAAAAAGGACAACATCACAGAAATGATTAGATTTGTTTTAAGTGAAGACATATTTTGAGGTTAAAGTTAAGGAAGTGAGGTTAGGATTAGCGTAATGGCATGCAATATGGTTGAATCTATACTGAGGAAAATTATATGAGTCAGTGCAGTGTCTCCAGAAGACATTGGCACGCAGTACGCGTGTATGTGTGGATATGCACGTGTATAAATCAACTGTATCAGATCTCTCACTAACACACATATACATCCAGACGTTTCTAGTTTGCTCTTCTTCGTTTTAGCTGTGTAAGAGCAGCCACTTTAATGATTGGCAATCAGCGCAGCATATAATTTACCAATTGATCCCCATCAACTCCCATTATTCCACCAGAACAGCCTACGCCACCCACTTGTCTACTGTATATGTATTCACTATATCTGTCAGTCTCGTTCTCTCTCTCTTTAACTGGCAGGCATTTATCCTCACTTAGATCTTAAGTCTCTCTGTCTCCGTCTCTCTCTGCATTTGTCTCTTGTACGCATACGCATTCTCACACTTGCTCTTCTTGTTAGAAAGAGGTTGCATCAATACTGGGGTTTGAAACCTTTTTTACACCTTAAAAGAAAATCAATTACAGCCAGTGACTGGCATGTCAATGTCTGCATGGCGCAATGTTTCGCGGTTGTCCAGAGCCGTGTGAATGTGTCCGTCCTTTTGTCTGCTTGAGTGTCTTAAATGTCCCTCAGATATGAAGGAAAATCACCTTTCAAGTTCAGAGCGGCAGCTCTTTGATGTAATCCCAGTCAAATACCAGCGACTGCTTGATCACAGCTACACTAATGACTGAACTCTTTGATATTGGTTCATCATTTTTCCTCACAGTATATCACATCCCGACTTTGTACCGTGTAATGGATTGATTTTATTCCCACAAAACATGTCTTCAACAATGTCACTGCGGGAGTCCGTCACAGTTTATTGCCTTTCGGCAAAGTGAACATTTCAGACAAGAAAGCTTACTCTGACCAGTGATGCAACTTAGTTTAATATGATAGTTAAGAATATAGTCATTAAAAGAATGATTAGATGTGCTGGTGTTTTCAGCTGAAAACTAAAATTCCAATGTTATTAAACTCATTCATAACACTAACAAGCTGACATTAAGGCACTAAGATGCTTATAGTGTTCACTGTCTTAATGTAGAGTTGTCAGCCTGTACTAATAGCGCTAAACATAAAGTGCTGCTAAGGCTGATCGGGCTTCCATTAGTTTTGCAGGTACTTAACAGAGGTACTTAAAATAGATATTAGCTTCCCCACTGCTGCTCACCAACAAACCCAAATATTTTGAGAAATATCTTGAGGTCACCTCAAAGAATTGTTGGGAAACGTCAGATGGACGATAAACTTCCAGGTACAACAATGTAGTCTCAATTAAAACAGGAAGGATGGACATGAGGTGGAATGAAGTTTTCAATAACACATTTCCTTTTCTCATCAAAGATCGTATTGTTTGAGAAGGAATAATGAAACTAGGAATTCAGTGGATATTGTGACTTATCATCTAAACAAGTAAACAATTCAACACCACACCATCACACCCTTCATGATACTTATTTCCAACATTGATCAGCATTCAACTAAGACTTACTACTTGTCGTTTGACAAAAGCAGGTGTAGTATATACCTGCGGACAGTCCGTGAGCGGGTATACTCATTATCCCATGACCCTGCTATGACCACACTGTCTTTACTGTCAGTACCAATTAATAAAGCCATCATTCACTTATCCATCTATAATATTTCACTTTGCATCTGGTTAAATTATGCAATTGCTATTTGGCTGAGGTGAACAGGTGAACTGCTGTAACGTCTAATTACAATGTTAAAGCTGTCAATCAGTATGTCTATGCATACGTAATGTTGCCTGGTGTACTTCGTAGGTATGCGAACAAGTGTTGTGTATGTATGTCAACTTTTGAATTTGAGGAGGTCATTGATCCTGCATCTAAAGTTTTGCTTCCCTTTTCAATGTCTCAAGAGTTTGATTCCACCTGTACCAGTACCAGTTCTGTTACATCTCTGCAGTGCTCTCCATGTGGCACGCTTATTATGCAGCAGAAGAAACACATTTCCAACATTTCCAACTATTATTGTTAATGAAATCAATGGAAACCTTGATCTCGCTTTATAATGAAGTACTCAACAATTTAAATGTGACGATGGTACCAGTTATCGCTAAACCCATTGTATTCTGACTGTTTGTATCCAATTTAATGGAAATTCATCCAGTAGTCGAGTGGATATTTTTCTCAAAACCACTATGGCGTAAAGGACACCACCACTAGGGGATTTATAGTATATCATCTTGGACATGTTATGTACCAATGCATAAGTAAACTCTATGAATTTCCTGGTGGTGTTATGTGAAAAGGGATGGTATGTCCTAAATTTACAGGCAATCCATTACAAGGAGAAGTTATTGGATCACCAGTTCATTCTCTGGGGTGCAGGGATGCCAGCAACACAATTTCATGGCAATCCATCTAAGGGTAGTGGTGCCCCGAACGAGACTGAGATACGTAAACACACCGAGTGGCAATTAAAGCAAAATAAAGACAAGTAACTTCTAACAAGACAAACCAGTAGCCATTTGAAAGTGATGTAAAGGTGAGCAACACAGCAGCAACCTCTCATGTGAAATACAGCGAGGTGTTATTCTGTATCACAGTGGCTTTGGGCCGTTGAGAGGCTGACATCATGCTGAGTCTCAAGGGTTTCACACGACGCCAGTGGTATGGGTGTGCTCTCACGCTGTGTCATAGAAACAGGCTGACATGAGAAGCTCGAACAGACAGCACATTGAAGGAATTTAGATGTTAGAACTATGTCACTTGGTCTTTGGTCAGCCACAGCATTATGACCACCTGCGTGATGTCGTGTAGGTCCTCCTTTTGATGAAACACGTCAAATGTCCTCAAATCTTCCTTCAAACACGTCATGTTCATGATTGATGAGCTGTCAGTTGGAAATAATGACATGGTTCAGTGAATAGCCTTTGATTTTTTTCATCAGTGGCTCCAGCTATAAAATAATTGACTGAAACCACAACTCCTAAAATCACTTCCGTATGATTCTGTGTGAAGCTGTATGAAGATTAAGTTCTATTGTTCTCCATTTTGGCATCTGAACTCACTTTTATCTCCAACTTTTTCCAGTGGGACTGATATCCTTCGTTATTATTTTTTTTTCTTGTATTTCTCAAAATTAATTTTGAATATCCACAGTGAAGAGAAGCTTTTCTGTTTGCCCAAACCCCCAGAGCTAATTTGCTTAAAAATAAACCTTTTTTTTTTCTTCTTACCCATGTCACTTTAAGTTTTATCGTTCATTTCAAACTGCTGCAGGTTTACTACAAATATGTTTGAAGAAACAATCAGCAGATTCAAGGACCTGTGCTGTGTAACATAAGCAGGCTTCAGGAAGGTTATCGTACTCATTTTCTATTCGCACACTGGATGAATTATACTGTAAGACATTTATTCGCATTATCGACGGTAGAACTGAACACCCAACCAAATCAAACATTGGGTTCATTTGTTGGCAGCTAATCATTCGGACTAATGAAGTTATTGGTATTAGATTTCTGGAGGACTCAGAGGAGAGAAAACCTACTGTAACTTTTGCTGAAATGCAGGAAAAGTTGCTTTTAGTACCTCCTTCCTTTGTGTGGATCTCTCTACAGCAGTTGTCTTTTTTAAAGCTTGCTGTTGCAGGGGTCGCCATAGAAAGTCATTACAACTTGTACAATAAACTTTGCTAGTTATTGCACCGGATACCTTTCCTAACACGACACGGATTCAAACCCAGGACCGCCACACTCATTTTGAACGTCTTAACCTGGTGTACCACCTGGAGAAACCTGAAGTCTAACATATTGAACGTATGCCACAATTGAAGACAGTTCTGATGGAAAAAAAAGGAAGTCCAATCTGAAGGTACAAAGTGAACCGATGTGTGTGAGTGTTTTGGTAGGTTGTCTTTAAGATAGTGAGACCTCCAGTCTCTGATGTGTGTAGTTTTCAGTGTACTTTGTTTGTGGTTTGGACAGATTAAATGGATAGACACAAAGCTGGATTTACAATGATTTGACAAGTTTCGACTCTAACTTCAGCACCCAAATATCTACAGAACAATACACACTGTAGACATTAATAGAATCATAACATTTTGACAGTTGGTTTCTTTGACAAGCTTCTTTTTGTTGTTCTAGATCTAAAAGTTATTTCATACTGTTTGGTGACGTCTGAAAAGTGAGTCAGCTCCATTATATATGATTATATCTCCACTTATCATGAGGTCCGTATTGAAACAACTCAGGGAAATATTTGTTCAATGTGAAGGTTTTTTCTGGACGTAATCAAAGGCTCTCCAACAACCATGAATGTGAATCAATTTAATAAGCAAATTTGACCTTCCTAAATACAGGCAAGAGAAGATGGAACAGACAGTCTCAAAGAAAGAGATGTTCGAGATTTAGTATTTGACAAGGGATGGAAGAAGGCAAAAAAGAGCAGAAAAGCCAGACAGGGTGCTTTTCCTCATTATAAGATCCTTTCTTTGTTAAACATAACAGTATGCCTTTTTGCAGAACTTGCTCACAAAACAGCTGAACCGAGCACAATGGCCTAAACACCAAGGGAGTCAGTATTCCATTACTCCCTCACACTTTTCTTTCCCCCTCCTTCTTTCTTCTCATCCCAGAATTTCTTTCCCTCTACTTCTCTCCTTGGCTGCGGGTCGCTATGGTGACTCAGCCTTTCCCCGGCCAGCCACCAGAATCCCGATCGCGCTCGCTGCCATCACGACCACACACATGCGCGCACACACATGCCCCGCCAGTGTGGCGGTGCCAGAGGCCTGATGAGAGTAATGACAGATTAACAAGTGTCTCCCGGCCACGGCTGACCTCTCCGTGGGCAACTCATAAACAACTCATCTTTGTCCTCCTTCCATTTTTTTTTTCCTTTACCTTTGCCTCATACTTTTCTCATCTCTCTTTGCCCTGTTGCCCCCCCCCCCCCCCCCCCCCCCCCCATCCACCTTCTCGTCAGAAGTAATTGGGTCCACACAATAAGGTTGAGTGTAGCTGCCAGAAGTGATTTTTTATCGCTCTGGTTCAAGCTCACCTTCGGCTAACCAGATACACTTTTATGACGCTATGAGGGCACTTTAGATAAAAAAAAATGGCTACTTCAGCCACTGGGAAATGATGGATTATGCTACTTTACAAGTCAGGAAGGTGTTTTCTCTTCTATGTAAGGCAGAAGAAATTCACTACAGTTTTGCTGGCTATGCTGATGCAGTGACAATTTCCCCTGTAGGACACCAGCATTATGAATTCAGAAAGCCACTAATTGCAACTAATCACACCACCTGGTAAGAAAATACAGCATTAACAAGTTTAGAATCAAATTCATTAAGTCCAGCTATGCAAATCGGGTTTGTCACAATTGGATTTTACATGGCCATAGCCTCGCATGATGAAGTGCACTACACCGGGGAGCAGCCTGTGAGCGCCCATAATTCTCTTTAGGATATTTCTCTGCTTCTCAGTGCAGGTTCCAATTTGAGTAATACAATGATAATCGTACAAAGTGACAAAAACATAAATAAAAATGACACATTTCCTGATTTTACTCCTTTTAGTTTTGTTATTGCGCCAATCTCAGCTGGATGTCTGTCTGAATAAATGAAACAGCTACCGCACATCATCAAACTAACAGCCATAAAAGCTCGAGTCAGCAGGTCCACATTAAACCCAAGAGTGCAGCATAATGAGCTAAGAAGACGTGCCCTAAGACTCTGTATAGCAGAGTACATACTAATAAGATTACCACCACCTACACTACAAGTATAGGCCACTCTATTGCTTCACTTACCCAGCAAACTATGATACACTGTGAATGTGTGACACCAGCGTTAATGTCTGCAGCAGTTTGAGCTCCTGCGGCTCGTCTGTTGGCTCGGATGACACGGGCCAGCCTTCATTGCCCACCTGCATCAGTCAGACTTGGCTCAACATATCCCTGCTGGCAGCTCCCTGCTTTTCCTTCCTTGGAACAAGTTTTGATGGATGCACTGCAGTGATGCTCTGATCCGATCGTCAAGCCATCACGATTCAGAATCTGTTGCCGCGGCGTCATTTGGCAGCATTCCGCCAAAACCTCAGTTTTACGGTGACATCGTGCCAGATGTCAACACATAAATGGGAGATGAGACTCGGCGGTACCTGCATTGAAAAGTCAATAATTTCCACGTTGAGATTTTCACAGTGCTGTTCCCGTGACACTCTGAGCGGTTAGGGCAAGTCATCGTAAAGGTATCACACCTGGGAATGTGGCGAAGGAGTCGTACATCGGCTCATCAAGAGCTTGTCTCCATTTAATTCATTCACTGCAAGTTGACTCTGTGGCAGTCTCAGGTGTTTCATTGAATTTGTAATTAAGTGGCAATTATCCATCAACCAGCTTTGCCACCAATTTAAGTTGATGCTTTTAAATCACCGTATGTGTCACTACAGCTGAATAATCCATACGAAAATATGTTAATGCACTATTATTTGCTAGAATGAATAATCCAATGATTCAAATTTTTATTTTATTTTATCCTGGATGGTCCATCTGTCTTTAAGCTGCCCGGTACCACTTATTATGTCCCCTCATGGTGTTTTCACAATCAAACTAACATAAAGTAACAGGACCCCCAGAATATGGTGGTATTCCATGAAAAGCACCCATCAAAAACCTGGAAATACCACCTCTGAAATTCATTTGACTTTTAAAAGCTTCGCCCTTGATGGGTCCTAGAGTCAGAAAAAAACCCCCAAAAAAACCAACTCAATCTTGCTCTCAAAGCTGAGGAATATTGTCTGCATTTTTCTAAGCTTTTAGTCAGGGACTGCTGCATTTGGGGTCCTGCCAGTGGACTTCAGTAAAAGCTTAATGTATTAACAAACTGGTTCCTCTCATGCTTGAAGTATGCACGGGCTCAGAGAAAACTGGGAACCCCAAAGAGTGCCTCCACAGCAGCGAAGCAGCAGATGTTCCATCCTTCGGTGTACATTCATTACCAATGTTGCAGATAAATTGAGTCTCGCAAGTAAACCACAATGCATTGTTAATGCAAATGGACTGAATGTACTCGCCATCCCTTATCTGGGGCAAAGTACAATTTTAACTCAGTGCTTTGTTTTGCCAACTTGGATTTGAGATTTATTTGCATAGATTGGAAGGAGATTAACTTTTAAATGGGGAATCTGTTCACTGCCCTTATTTCGGTTGTTTTCTGTATTTTCAGACATCAAAAAAATGCAGACTTGGCTAAATTCAGACAGAACATTTTGTACTTTCGGAAGTAAACACTACAATCGTGCTGGAACGTATTGCAATTTCCAGGTGTAGTAATTGCTATGCATGTTATTAAACATAATATTCTACCAGATATTAGTCTCTTTTGTTTTTGGGATATTTTGTTTGCTTGTAAACAGACATTATTGCATATGGCCTCCAGCATAATAATCTGATATAATTAAAAACATCAGGAAGTCCTGAATCCAACTAAAAATCATGATTTGTTTAGGGAGTATGGGGGTACAATAAGGTTCAAGTTAATAATAACCCCTCCCTCATTTTTTTTCCTGTCATATATTTTTATATTATTATATATCATATATAATTGAATGCCACGTGTAAATTGAGCAGTGTTCTCCACTATATCATTATTCTCTGTGAAGGTGAAAATCAGCTTTGAAATTATTGTAATGCTACCAAATCAATTCAAGTTCTCTTCAAATAGAGAATCACCAAGGTAAATCCTGCCGTATGATTTTGCAAACTGAAAGTCCTGCGTCGGTTTATGCTTTTCACCAGGTACGACCGATATGGAAAGCTCTGCTAGGTACAAACAATGGAAACCACAATTCCTAAGGATCAACTATTTAGATCACTCAAATGACTGATATGTGTTCGCAGCAGTTTGATAATAGACACATACAGTATATCTTGAGACATTAGGATGCATCCTGACATATTTGGGAGTAATACTAAATGGCACAAAGCCAATAAGACTTGAGTGCAGACATAACTAGCTGAGGGCACATCTGAGTTCTGACTATGAGGCGTAATATAACGTTTACGTGTATTCTGAGTCAAATTCATCCACTCATCCTCAATTCATAACTCACCTTCTGTATGCTGTCCTCATTTAGTGGTTAGCAACCATACAGACAATTTGCACCAGGAAATGCACTGCTGATGTAGACATTTGAGTAGGGTTTGTCTTGCTCATTACGCCTCGCTGTTTGTTCACTTGACACCACTTAACGTCAGTGTTTTGGTCCCTGTGACTCAATCATGGTTCACCAGTCGACTGCACCTGGAGCAGCGTTTATTTCCCCCAGTGCCAATGAAAAGCCATTCTAAACTCGTAACACAGACACGTTCTCGTAGGGTCAGTAGATGTACAGTAGCTGGGTCTCATTTATTGGTTGTAATTCACATTCACAAGCATGGTTTTAGGTGGAAATTGCTGTTTTGGGTGTCCATCCAAAGATTATGGGTGTCCAAAATATATTTGGTCGGCAGTGGGGTGGGGGGTGGGGGTGGGGGGGGGGGGTGCTTCTTAAAAGTAATATGGAAGTGAAAAATCCTCCTCTCTGCTTTAGCATTTGAACGCACCTCGATGAGCCTGAGAATTACGAACCAATCGGAGGCCGCCTTTCAAAAGGTATAGACCACTTGGTATCAATTGACCAATCACGTTGCTCCTTACTGGGCGTAATACAAAACCGGAAGTCAGTTATGCGAGCCGATAATTTGCTATATATCGGTGAAACAACATGAATTCAGGCAAAATTAGGCTGTGACAAATAGTGATGGCCATTATACACATTTTAGACGGCTTTGAACAACCCGTCCGCTTTTTTTTCCGGCCGTCTTTTCCAAAAATTGACCATCCAAATGACAGCTCGTGGCCTAAAACCATGTTCACAAGTTGCATTTTTGTGAAATCTTGTGTACTTTCAATGTTTATAAACATTGAAAGTATATATGTATATATATAATAAAAACAGCGATAGGCAAAGCGCTGTTTCAAGCAAAGGTTATGGAGTTAACTTTTTTAGTTGAGGATTTCATCCACACTTTGTAGCACGTGATCCAGGTTGTGGGAGGCTGGTTCGATCCCAGCTTCGAGGGCAGAAGGCAGGGCACACGCTGGACAGGTCACCATGCCTCACATGGCAAACACAGAAAGACACTAAACATTTGTGCCTCGGGGGCATAGAATCTCTCACACCGCTACTTAACCTCAAGCACATGTTTGTAGGAGGAAAGCAGAGTACCTATAGAAAATCCACTGAGGCGTGCAACCTCCACACAACCGTTAATTTCTTTAATGAGTGGTGTTTCATTTTAAGAGAAAAGAAAGACATTCGGCCTTGTCACTTTTGTAATTTTGAGGACAATGGCAAAATGCTGCTGGACTCAGCAGTCTACACATGATCACTCTCACCGCTTGGATAGCGTTTAAAAAAAAAAAAAAAGCAGTTTCACCTAATTTCTTTCATTATAAAAACATAATCTGCTCTGGAACATAGAATGCAAATTGGAGAAAATAAAACATGCATGGAAAGGAAGTGCGATTGGCCTTAATGATTTCTGTTAATGGGTTTCAGATGAGTCACTTCATGAGCAGAATATCTGAGCACAAAAATATAAAAGAGTGCTTTATTGAATATGATCTCAATCCTTTTAAATACTTTTGAGATGGGTGGATCGTGTGTGTGTGTGTGTGCACGTGTTGATGGGTTGATAAGGTCATTATTTTTTTACTGCTTGGTTCGAGAAACAAGCAGTAAACTTCCAGAAAACACTTAATCTAAGCCTGTTCGGGACATAACAGCATTCGTGGTGACATTTGAAGTATTCTGCATCATGATTTGCTCAAAATATTTTCGGACCCAATCAACCCGATCTCAGTATAATAGAAGATCAGCTGGTGTGTCCATTACCTGCAATCTAGCACCCAAAGAGAGCGTACTTTTTACCCACAAGATCAATGCTGCAGATATACTACACACGTCACAGACTAAGGCATTGATGTGTGACGCTGCTCTTTCCTTTCTGACTTTTCTTTTCTTTCAGTCCTCACGCTGTTTATTCTGAGCAGCTATAAATAGCGGTTCCGTGTTACCGTCTGGTTACACGAAGGCTGGTTACCTCTGTGCGATAGTCGGCGTGTCTGCTGTGAACTCTGCGAGCCCTTTGGCTCAGACGCCGTATTACTGTTGCCTCTGTAAAGCACCAATTGTGTTAGGCCAGCTGGCTGGCGGCAACAGCGATGATCCAGGATCACCTGTGCCCAAGGCCTCACTTCACACTCCACCTCAGCTGCCTGCTGGAACTTGGAACTGTCCACGAACCGATGTCAGAAATTATTTATTATCAAAATCAGGTTCAGCAAAACTGGAAATACAGAACACGATTTATCAATCATTCCCATCCACCTCCACTCACACGTTAATAAAATAAATCATTTCTGCAAGCAAGGCTATAAAGTTTTGGGATTTTTGTTGTTTGAATTCAGTTTGAATTACTTTTAAAAAGCAGATTTACTACTTTCATTTTGGGAAACATTTAGTTGTAAGTGTACATTTATTCAGTTTTAGTGCTAATTTCCAAAATTAATTTTAGATGTGAAATATTAAATTGCCTGAAAAATCTTTAATAGTAAAATCTCGATGAAAGATACAGTTTTACGGAATAGAGAGCAGATGAAAAGACAGCCATCAATCAGATAAAACAGTACACAAGACAGCAGCTCTAGGAGCGAAATGTCTGCACAACATCTTGTGAGACTGGGTGAACTGGAGGCATGTATTAACATAACATGAACCATTCATGAGACATGTCAAAACTTTCCGAGTTTGAGGAATCTCAGAGATTTTAATGTGAAACGCCGAACAAAAACTCTCTCTCTTCCACCCCCCCCCCCCCCCCCCCCCCCCACACACACACACACACAAAAAAAAACAACAGCAAACTGTAGACTTCAGGTCCAATTCCTTTAACGACATGCAGAAGCGTAGTGGAGGTGCGGCAGGCGGATAAATGTGCACTTTCGATGTCAACATTCATCTGTTGGAAGACAGAACCAGGCAGATGTTTAAGATACAGCTCCATCTCAGCTGGTGCGGAATGTGGATGAATGAATTACGTCTACAACGATGGAAACGAAGGATGTTTTCGCCATAATTTCAGTTCTGTTAGGTTTGTAAACATGCAATGTCCTTTCAGACTGACAAATCACTGCTACATATGAGCCGGTTGCAATTAATTTTATGTGGAAAGTTCTTATTTTAGCCGTGCTTGCAGATTTTTATGGATAGTATTTCAGGGTCTAATCAAAAAATCATTTTTTTCACCAAAGGTCATACCAAAAGAAGTTCACATTTCCACAGAGTGACGCATAATGAAAGAAGGAGCCTATTACAAGTTCCACTTATGAAGCCTCCCTAATAGGTCAAGCTTGTGTGCTGTGCAGCAGATGGAGAACTTTATATTTACCAAGCGTGTATTGTGCATTAACAGTGGCTGAGCTGACCGTTCATCATTCACATTACGTGGATCTGACTCAGTCCAGCGCTGTGCAAACCTGCTTTTTAGGACATTCATTCAAAAGTAGAGAAACTCTAGTAAGACAAGGTCAATTCAAAAGATGGAAGATTATGAAGTAAGTGGAAAAAAAAGTTCAAATCACATTTCCCCATCAATTGTTTGAAAAGCATGAATAGTGCTCCGTTCATCATTGTGTTCCTTCAACCAATTTAGGAAAGCTATCCTTGAATAAACCCACTTTAATTTTAATAGGGCCCAAAAGGAAATGCTTGCACAATTAGAACTTCAACTCACTATGTGATTAAAGAATATTTAAAGAGCTTTAAGCCTTTTAAAGTCCGTGCAAATAAACACTCCTATGTGCCATTTAGTACAGGCTCAACAAACTCATCAGAAAACTCAATATTTATATATTGAAGAAATATTTCTTATAAAAGCAATGATCTCAATAAACATACTTAATTATTATTATCGACACAAATACTGTTTGTAGTTCATTTCTGGCTGAACTAAGATAGTAAATTAGATAAATGCCCCCCTGAATATCAGTAAATGTTTGGCTACACGCTATTAAATGCACCTGTCACACTCTAAAATGGAATCATATGCAAAACAGAAAAGGACATTTAATATGCCTACTTTCACCTACACTAGTTGGCAGTGAAACTGAGAATTCTATCTCCGGGTGCGAGCCAGCGGCCTGTTGCTGCGAGCTATAAAGGTAGCTTCCCCATACAGTGTCCATTTCATCAGGCGTACAAAGCGCTGTGGACGGCGCCGCAACCCGGAATTTTGTGTCTCGTTCCTGGACGGCGTGTGCTGGGGTGTCCTAAACGTGCCCCATGACGTGGTAGAGCGGAACAACCGCAGCCCTCATGGACTGCGCACTTCCCCTTGCATTCTGTGCCGCTTTGATTGAGTAGATGGAGGCTGATGGAGGTGTGCGTCGATCCAGGGGCGACGTTGGTTTGCATCGCGTAGCCTTCGCGTATCATTTGCGAATGGAGTATACGTCGGGCTTTAGTCAGACCGCTGTGTGACGCTGCTGTAGCCCCCAAGTATGTTCAGATGAATCTTTCATGTGGCTAAAACAATAATATATTTAATATTTTATTTTTCATTTTATTGGACTTTAAAGTGTTTGGCCAACTGCGCACGTGCATTTGTAGCAGCAACTACCACTATTTAGCATAACCTTATTGACAGCTACTAAATATACCGCTTGCCTGAGAAAGGATTAATGTAAATGCTCTCAAGGAAGGAGCCACGTTGAGCCTGGAAAAAAAAAAAAGAGCTAATTGTGCACGTTCTGCTCTACTTCTCCATATCTCCGTGGCACTGTGGGCTTCCTCCACACACAGAAGGGGTAATTTTACCACTTCAGATCGAGACCCAAAATAGGTCATGGACCTGTCCCTGGTGGTTCCTCACATGACGAGAGAGAAAATATGTTTTAATGAACCTTGTATTTACAGCAAGAGACTAAACTTCTTAATTGGTCTCCTCGCTGAAACCCCTCTTGGATGGCTTAGTGAGAAGTATATTTTTAAAACACAATGAATTCAGCTCTGCTCTGAGAACTGTGGGAAGAAAAAAATAAAAATAAAACATACAGTTTAGTTCTCTCGATATGCAGTGATAAACTTTTCCTCAAGGATGAAAAATCCCTTGCAGCTCGAGGATGAAAGTTGTTTGGAGAGCAGATTGTCGTGTGTGCTCCTCGGTGCGTATTGACAAAAACATCCAGATCAACTTCAAACGCAAACATCAGAACAGAAGTATACGCAGTGGAGATTATCAAACGACAACAAAGGATTAAACAAATATTAGCTGCGATATAAATCCAGGTGTTTTCTTCTTCTAATAATTTCTTTGAGTAAAACTTCCGTGTCTAAAATTTATTGAACATATGCTGAAGTTTGTTCTTTATTTTAGTATTAATGAAGTCGGGGAAATCCAAATTACTTTGTTTTAAAAAAATATTTTAAGATTTTTCTTCCCGATCTTATGTTTTTAAAATAGAGGCTATGTTTATCACCAATTAAATTTGGAATCTCTTATTTAAGACAAGATGGCTATGGCAGGTGGACCAGATGGACCAGAAATGGAGGGGGGAAGAGGGACGGTTGACGTGTCAGTGCTTTGTGACTAAAGCATACATTCATTCTGCAGCTTAACTAAGCCTGTTGATCAATTTCCATGACATCGGAGCGAAGGAAACCCGTTTGGACTTCACAGATTCACTTCTCGTTCCTGTCCCTTCTTGATACTGCGGCAGAGGAAACAGGATGCATTCTGAGTGTGCGTTTAAAGCGGAGAATGCCAGATTCATATCGGAAAGGAGGATTTCTCACGCTGGCCCTCCTTCACACCACCAACTGTTTTAAAGAGAGTGAAACGGAAAGACTGCGGGAAGGAGGATATGGAGACATGCAGACAGTGAGAGGCTGAGCCCAAGAGAAAACTACTGCAAGGAAATAAGGAAAAAAAAAAAATATGTTGGCTGGTAGTCAATTCTGATGATCTCCTGTCTTGCTGCGCTGTCATAGATTTACGCAAACAGCATATACTACGGTGGACTGCATGTCTCGTTGCGATGTCATGCGAGCTGCAGAGAAATCATTCAACAGAGCTGACATAAACAGTCCAGTCGAGCATTTTTAAAATGTAACAAGATAAACGCGCACAAACTTTTCTCCTCGTTGGATGCAGTTGTCTGTCGAAGCATTGGCTGCTTCCCTCGATGTGTTTCGTTTCTGTCTTGTCTTTTTTTTTTTTTTTCGGGGCCGGTCATGCCGTCATTTGCTTTGTATTATTCTCCCTGTTCTCCTTGATGTGTTTTCTCGAGGAAGGCGCCAGTCATGTTGGAGCCTGGAGAAAGATCTAATTTTGCCAGTTCTGCTCTATTTCTCTGTATCTCTGTGGTGTTTTAAGTTGTCCTGAGAGCCCTGCAGGAAGGAAAGGAAAGAAGGAAGGAACAGTAACAGGGACACACACACACACACACACACACACATCGGGTATTTTTACCACTTTGGGTCAAGACCTGAAATAGGTCATGGGCTCATCCCCTTGTGGTTCTGCATATGACAAGGGAAGTGATACGCATCAATGAACTTTGTGTTCATTGCCAGACATTAAACTTCCTAATTGGGTTAATCGCTGGCAAAACTGACTGGATGGCTTCGTTAGATGGATATTGTCCGGAGAGCAAAAATATGCACTGGACTAAATGTTGTTTGGCCTTCTATATTGGTGAGGATGTCGTCAACCTGATTGACCAATGGGCACCAAAAACTTTGTCTGACAGAGGTAAAAGTTCTGCAAGTTATACCTCCTAAGCAAAAGGCCAATTGGCTATAAAAATAATAATAATAATAACAGACATTCACTGAGAAGTCTGGTGGGTGACTATGACTAATATTTATGGTTCTGCGCTAAAGCTTATCTCTTATTTTTAATTTGTCACCAAAAACTGCAGTAATAAAATTGTGTTGTTGAGTACTTAAAGTACTAGATGTATGCAGTAGTTTTGTGTATTTGTGAAGAGTCAGACAACTAGTCCCCAGGTGCTGCACAATAGCAGCTTATTGCTCGCTCGGGATGGATTGAATAAACTAATTTCTCTGTACTTCTGATGTATGTGTGGCAAAAAAAACAACAACAACATTTTCCTCTGAAGTAAATGCTGACCATGCAATCCAACAATTAAAAAGTAATTTATAAGTCACAGTAACTGTACTTGAGAGCAGTTTTTTTGCTATGGTTGGGTCTTGAGTAAGTCTGCAAGAAGTTATTGTAGGCCAATGCAATGGACACAGAAGGTGTGTGTGTGTGTGTGTGTGTGTGTGTGTGTGTGTGTGTGTGTGTGTGTGTGTGTGTGTGTGTGTGTGTGTGTGTGTGTGTGTGTGCATGTAGTTGTGTGTACTTTCTTTAGTTTGAGCTGCATAATACAAAGTAAAGCCCGTTTTGCACCCTAACAAGAGCCAGGTGTTCAACCAGATGTTTCAGAGCATCTTTTTTTACCCTCAGACTTCATGTCAAGCTGTTCTTTAACACGGCACAATTAGACTGTGGAAATGCCTCTTCACCTCATCCCAATGGCGTTCCACTGCTCGAAAAAAAACAAAAAAACCAACCAACCCAGTGAATAGATGTGTCGCAACGCATAGCAGCAAATCATGTCCTCCAACACAAGTGGCTCCAGATTCCTGTGTTTCATGTTTGTGAATTGAAAAGTAGGCCATCTGTTTTGGTTGCAGCCAATTCAACTGTGCAGTTTTGCGATTGTTTGCATCAACTGTTCGTGCCTCCACATCTTGTGTTTTAGTCAGTTAAATTAAGGGGGAGAAAACTGAATAAACGAGTGGAGAAACAATCGATGCAGGTGCCTCCGCACAGAACTCAAAGCCGTTGCTGAGTGGTATTGAGTCGAAACTTTATATGAATCATTCGACCTTCGCTGTCACATTTCAAGTCGGACGAACACAAGAGAGCTCTTTCAGTCGGTCTCCACGAAGAATCAACTGAGGATGGGATTTTGAACAATGATTGAATGACTGATTGACCGAACACTTAAGTAAGCCACATGGTACCCTTTTATTTCATGACATCTGTGTTTATATATCAGGGGGAAAATAGTTTTTAACAAGGTTCCCTTTCATTTTCAAAACTGTATTATTACCGGTGTTGTGTTACCTGGTGATGATTACTTCTTGATTACAGTTATTACTTTATATATAAGTAGATTAGTGGAGTATCTAATTTCTCGGAAAAGTTGTGGATCACTTTTAACTGCCTCCTATTTAGGTCATTTTAATAACGTGTGCACAGTACTATCAGTACTGTGTCAGTCAGTCGTATGATGATCTGGTGAGGGATACATGTTTTTTTGTTTTTTTTATTATTTAGTCATTAATAAAGTCTTGTTTTGTTCAGCTGCACATCTTTTGGCCGCTGTGCAGAATGGGATTCATGAGCTAATGACAGTGATAAAAAAGCAGCAACAAACAGCTGAAATAAAAAGAGTAAGTTAAATGATTTCCAGGGCCTACGAGTACATCAACTTCTGTGCATACATGCTAATGATAATGTTATTATCTTCTCTGTCGCTGTCAAGAGAACTTAGTTGAGGCTTAATGAAGCACTGCTCTTCCTGAAAATAGGAGGTTTAGATAAAACGAATCAACGAGGGAAACATGTTGACACGATCCTATATTAGTCGGCACAAAGGGAGAGAGAGAGAGAGAGAGAGAGAGAGAGAGAGAGAGAGACGCTTCACAACTCTTCATTTAAAACACAGAAATTACCAACTACCACAGAGTTTTCGGTAATTGTAACTGTGCTATTAACTTTCTAAAAGTGCTTACTTAAAAGGCTAATGCTTTTTTTCTGGTTAATGCCGACACGGTGTTTTAGTGGATCATTTCCTGGATCAATTTCCTGATCTCCCGTTCTTAAATTTGTGCAAAACACAAGTCTCCTGCATGATAGGGAGACGATATTGCATCTGATGCTGAAACTATCAACCGAGGCACGGAAAAGTTGCATCTTTTCAGATTGGCCTTCTGCATTGTAAATTCACATTGTCGTTTTGCGACTCAGCTCGTGCATGTTCGAACTGCCGCTGAACTTTCCCACGAACATGTAAATATACAACTTTCATGAAATTCCCAGAAGTGCCGAGTGATGGTCTGGCACCAACAACCACTCAGTATAGTTTAGATGCACACTGTAATATTCAGTTGAACACTGACTGAACTTTGTGACCTCGTCCGCAAACCTCATAGTTATGTTTTATTCATGTGTATGCAAGTCATCGTCTGGAGGAGCTGGGCGGTTGCATAAATAGAGAGTTGTACTTTGTAAAAGTGTATAGGGTGGCAAGGATGTGCGTAAGTGTGTGGCTATGTGTAGAGTGAGACACCTTGGCAAAACCAAAAAAAAAAAGAGAGAAGTTCACCTCGGACCTCGACTAAAAATAGTGTGTGACAATATAAACTGACAAGACAAACTCCTTCAGCGAAGATTTCTTTTCTAACACTGCAGACCCAACCCTGAATAGAGGCCAGGAGCGTCACCGCTGGTGCTGCATAATTTATGTTTACCTTAGGTTATGTTAGGTTCTGAATTGGCTTCTTGGAGCTTGTTTCTTTAACTGTCTTCCACCCTAAAGACTTGTCCACAGTGTTTAAATGACTGGACTCGTCACTGTCTTGAGTATCACGAGCATATTTGTTCATAGCTTTGTGGGACTGCGCAAAGTCGACTGGACGTGGAAGTTATGTTTTCAGCCAAGAGTATTCACAGACGTTACTTGAGGGCAGGGGAAAGCTATTCAATTTTTCATGGAGGGGGGCACAAACGAAACTAAGGCCCCGTTTACACGGCAACAAATACGAGTCTGTCCCCAATGCTTTCTTCACTTTTAGGGGGTCCGTTTACCGTTGAACGGACAACTCATCCACGACAATTTTTTTCAGCATTATTGATTTGAAGGATTAGATTTCAAAGTATATTTGACCCATCGAGTTGTCCGTGGACGAATTGTCCGTGGACGAGTTGTCCTACAATCCCGTTTACACGACACCGGTGTTTTTATACCGGCTCCCAAGGTGGATTCTTTCACGGTCGCGATTCCCTCATGTAGAGACTGCCGGAGGCTATGGAGCGCTCTTACGGCGCACGTACATCTCTCCCCCTCCCTCCCCGTTGAAAATAGTTCCTTCTGCGCTTGCGCTTGTAAATAAACATGGCGGACCCATAGTGGTATGACTCCCTGTCCGTATTCTAGTTTTATCATCCATATCAGTAGTTTAATAGTTGAGACTCACCCCTGATAGCATCGATTCCTCATCAGTCCATACGGATGTCACTCGATTTTGTTCCCGTTAATAGTGTACACACGTCTGTGTGTTTTCATTACAAAAATAAGCAACAGCGCCCTCCCGTGGCCCGCCATACTAACTACATCGTTGTCAAGTGTGTCCGCTGTTGCAGTGTCAACACACTCCTTTTTTTTAACGGATTAGGTGTTGTCACGTGGAAAGGTTTTTGTGTAAACTCGGACTGCTGTCAAGGGTCAAACTTTTAATTGAACACATTCGACTTACTGTCATATTGTCCTGTGTGTCTCTTTACAAAAAGAAATGTAACATATTTACATTCGACTCAAGCAAGTGAGTGCTCACATGCCAATGTTGAAATGAAATAAACTCTATATTTGGAATAAATCTTTAAATTTGTAGCGTGAGAAACAGATTTGGAGCAATAAAAATGGAGCAATTGTTAACTTTGAGAGTCAATATAGTAAAAATGGATAGGTACAAAATAACTACATAAAAAAAGTGACTACCACTGAAATAAATGCAAATAGGTTGTATTACATGCATCATGTGAAGTCATTTTCATTTGTATTTTTAATTAGCATTCATCTCACATAGGCTGGCCACGGACAACCAGAAGTGTCACACAGACTGCCGACGTCTGAATTCTGTATTAATCAAACTAATTAATATCTACCTTAAAACCGACACAGATATTTGTAATTTTGGGTTGAGTATGGCATGCTGGCACAATTTTACACTTTTTCACACATCCGGAGATGCACACACCCACAGCGAAGCACATAGGCGCACGCCCAACTGGCCATGAAGTAACTCTTACAAGCGGTTGAGTACAGTTGGGCACCGACATATACAGACTTGTATTTGTCTGAGTATCATTACTTGAGCTATGCATTTAAATGATGGGGAAGTGTGAAATTTTGAAAAATAAAAAAAAAAGAGACTCATAGGCTAACAGGCCGGTTGCTAGGCAGCAATGACATTTCATGCTCCTCCAAGCAGTCTGTCTTGGAGAAAGAAAGAGAGGAGAGATAGAGAAGGAGGGATGCCACTTGTGTCTTTATTCAGTGTGGTAGCTGGCATATTCAAATTTCACACCACACGTGCATGCACACACACACATACACACACACACACACACACACACACACACACACACACACACACACACACACACACACACACACACACACACACACACTTACACGCACCAAGGGATTTTCGTATATGCATTTGTGTGTATGTGTTGACAGGCTGCAACTGTTATTGTGTTGTTGAAACTCTGATTTTCACCCTCCCTCTCTTCACGCATAGGCTGTCTTGGATTCTTTTTTTTTTTTTTTATCAACTTCTACCTCGACTGTTGCAATTTTCTTTTTCCTCCTTGCAAAAAGAAAATGGATTCCTTCCATATGCCATGTATTGTGTCTTTTCCCTCTGAAAGTCTACAGCACTATTATCATGGTCGTAAAAAGGTTCAGGAACGACAGTTGTTGCAAAGAGACTGTTATGAATATGTCTTTATGTCTGCAGGGAAACGGGTCATTTTACTAGCAGCCCTGGCTGTGTTAACATCTGTACCATAGAACTCCTTGTAGAGACTTCTCATCTCTATCACGGGCCTAAGTAGTCAGAGACAGAGCAAGACAGCCAGCCTGCCTGGACTTGTAGTCATTATGAATGAGCCTGAAGCTGCTTGTCTGCATGCTGCTTTGAGAATCAAGAAATGGCTGAACCAGAGAAACGTGTGGCCTGGCAGTCACTGTCACTGCTCACTGTATAGTTAAAACACACATTCCTCCATGTGGGGAGTCTGCCATAGTTTCCTTGGACAGGCAACAAGACACATCAAGTTCTTCTTCAGACTTTGTCTCTTTAATATGACAACAGGCATGGTGGATAAATACTGGTATTCAGCATATCTGTTTTGCTGTTGGGGTGCTCAGAGAAGCAGATATTCGACTCAAACTTAAATCAAATATCCAGCATGTGAGATTTTATATGCTCTTATAAAAGCAAATTCTAGCACCTTGCAGACATATGGAAACAAAACTTGAATTTGTCTGAAAGGAAAAGAGTCCCATATTTACAGTGCATGAAGCAATGACGATGACAAAACTGTGTCAAATTAAATGTCCATCATATATTACACATTGTTGTAATTGAAAATAATGGATCATCCTCAGTCTCCCGTCTTTGTACATGCACTCACATGTGGGTAAGGAGGGGCGCATCTTATAGGAAGTACATAGTCTACTTCAGTCAGAATCAAAACACCATGGTCTACAAAGTTCAATTTGTGCCTGAAGACTCTATAGACGAATCACAGAGCGTGTGGGATCCATGGGGACAGCTTGAACCCTGACATATGTTAGGCCCTTCTACTGAAGCTTCTAACTGACAGGTGAAGAGAGGCAGGTGGTGATGTGTATCAGAGTCGACAGAAGCCTGTCAACAAAAGCCCAGGGCACACAAAGACAGAGAGATGGGGGAGACATGAACTAAAGCACATGGAGACCAGGTTAATACAGACGATGTCTATAACCAAAAGAGTTTAATGTCAGGATCTTTGACACAACTGCTGAAATCTAATTGAAATAATTTGCTAAATAATTTTTTTTTAAAACCTTAAACTTGGTAGAAAGGAAGATGACATCACGATAAGTGCACCATGTGACTCCTGCGTAGTCGTGAACTTTCACTGTTGCTCATACTTCTATTTTCATTCCCAACATAAATGCTAAAACTATATTGTATTCAATATGTTGTAAATTGAAGCTTGTTCTGCACAAGCGCCAGTTCGTCCGGCCGTTCAATAACAAGGGGGCGGATGTTTAACCATTTGACCAACTATTTCCATGCATCACTATTTACTATTTTGCCTCTGTCCCTTGGTCGGTGTGTTTGATGAATCCTTATTCCTTGGCCTTTTATATTGAATGTATCAATAATCAAGTTTTGGACCTGAGGCAAATATCCCTGCGAGAGGCAAGTGCTTACTGAGATGGTGCAACTGCACCCCTACAAATCTAAAGCAGCCAGAGCAAACAGGCCGCCTGGGTGACTGTGAAGACACATCTCTATTAATTTTGGCCTGATTATGCCAAACAGTCATGAAGTTGTTGACTGAATCCCAGGTGGTTTGGGTAGGGCAAGGCATAAAAATCAAGGTTTTTATGCCACAGTGTCCTTGGGCAATAAACCTCGAGTTGCTCCTAAAGGTATACAATTGCCTTGCATGGAATCCATTGGAATATGAGTGTGTATTATTGGGTGTAAATGTGTGAGAGAAATTAGTGTATGTTACTGATTATGTAAACTCCATTGAGTATAATGAAACATTATTGTGTGCTATACAGGTGAAGTTTACTCACCATTTTATCATCTTTGTTGTTTCTATTTTAATGATTCTTTTTCTGTTATTAATTATAGGGGAAGTAAGAACCTGTGACTGGAGAGCAATCAACAGAGCTATTATGCTGTAATAACAACAGCCAATCATTGCAGATGGAAATAAACGCAGTATATTTTATTTTGTTTTGTTTAAATATTGTATCATGGAGTCAGTGATCACTAGAATGTATTGAAAATAATCTAAGGTGCAAGCGCACATGTTTCTCAAACCAAGTGGGTTCAATAACATTACTGTATATCTTCCAGCAGCTCTCAAAGCTTTAAAATAGCATCCTTTATTGCATCATAAAGTCATTTACTGAACGTCAGTAAAGCTGAATTGATTCCATGTGACACCACAAAACGTCATTACCTGAAATGACTTAAGTCTCAACAGAGCTACATAATCAATACACTACTCAGATTCCTTTATGTCCATTGTCCATACCAAGGAGTTAGGAATATGTAAAATTATTTAACTGAGGACTCTTATGAGTGGAAGCCAACATAAAGTTAGCCAGCCCAGGGGTTTTTGGCTTTAGCGGAATGTAGCTCATGGTCTAGAGTCCCCTGAAAATGTAAAATGAAAAAAAATAATAGATTAAAGTGTCAAATTAATAGATACAAAGCGCTAAACTGAGGGCAGTCATCCCTATATCCCTTCAGTCCATCTTCTTTTCCCATCCAAGTTAGGGTTGGTGTCTACAAGGTAGGTGCACTTCGCACAGCTCACCAGTTTATCTGGTCTTTCAGAGAGAGCGAGAGAGAGAGAGAGAGAAAGAGAGAGAGACACCCAGTTACTGATGCACACAATACTTGAAATGAATTAGAATCCCCAATTAACCTGATAAGTATGTCACTGGCTTGTAAAAGGATGCTGATGTACCAAGACAACAGCCATAAATACACATAGAAAACCTTTCACCCCCAAAGAATCAGTCCTGAATCCTTGCTGTGCAGCCTACTTTAGTTCAAATTGAAAGTAGATGAAAATATTCTTCACTCACCATCTGATTGGCAATTTCCTGGTCACAGTTTGTGCCAAGGCAAAGTCGATTGAGAACAAGAAAATAAAGTCTTACATTTTTCTTTTAGAAATCTTTCAAAGAATGTATTTAAATTATATCCATTAATACAATGATTACATTTTTTTTTTTTTTATGATTCACTTCAAATGACAACTTGGATATATTTTGCTGTGTAGTAAAACTATTAACATTATTTCACAGTATAAAAAAAATAAAAAATAAACTATGATATGAAATCATTAATTATTCATTCAGTTGTGTCAAAAAGAAAGAAACAAAATCAGACTTTCAGCCAAAGGCTCATAGATGGAACACTGGGAGACAAAATCAACTGGTTCTCAGGGAGCAGACAGCCTGCTGGGAGCAGCTTGCAATTTACTGGTGGCCTGAGAGTCATTTTGGCAGTGAGCAGTCAACTTGACCAGACAACAATACAGCAAGGAGGGACGAGTTGACAAACCTCTCAAGCTGTGTCTAAACAGAACTTGCAATGTGAGCGGCATGTTCAGCGGAGCAAAAGCAAACGGTTGTCTCTGGTTGTCAACGGGAGAAGTGTCCAGGTGCAGTGTTGAGTGGAGCTCTTCTATGATTTGGAAAATGCCCAACGCCTAATAAACAATGGCTGCAGATGAGTGCATGAAATGGAAGAAAATAAATAAATAAATAAATGTCTGACAGCCTGAAGGAGTAACTGTGACTGCTGCAGATGTGTGGCCAGAAGGAGTAAGGGAAAAAAAATAAAGTGGAAGAGAGTGGAGTGACTTCAAGCCTCTATGTGTGTGATCAAATTTAAGGTTTCAGTGAGCTGGGTCTGGTGGTCAGTCGGTCGGTCCATCTGTCTTCTTTGCCCGTGGTGGACCCTAAGCTTTTCCCACGGCAACTATAAGAGATATAATCTCTCCAACAGGTCCTGGGATAACCCCGGCCTCCTGGTTGGATGTGCCTGGCAGACCTCAAATAAGGCGACCGGAAGCATCTTAATCATCGCCTCAACTGGAGTTCCACTCATTCTGTCACAAAGAATGAAGCTCATTTTAGCCGCTTGTATTCGTGATCGTATTGTTTTGACCACGATTCACAGTTCGTGCCCATTAGTAAGGATGGGGATGTAGAGCAAGTGGAACAGAGCATTTCGCCTCACAGCTCAGCTCTCTCTTGATTGCTGGAGCCAGTCCCAGCTGACAGAGGGGCGGAAACAAAAATAGGTTAATAGTCCATGGCAAGACGGGACGTCACAGACACTCATTCACACCTGAGGTAAATCTAGACTCACGCGACACGCATGTCTTGGGACACTGGGAACAAATCGGTGTACCCGAGAATATCTATGCACAAGGAGAACATGCAGACTTCATACAGAAAGCCTTTCAAGTCTAGAATCCAAATAGGAATGTTCTGGCTCACTGCCAACACCTTGCGGGCAAATCAGAATGCAATACAAAGCAAATCCTTTTTCTGAGTTTAGGAATTGATTGTTATTGTATCACTGTCATTTTTATTATATTTTCTTATTCTGTTGTAATTAGGGCTGGCAAAATTAACAGATAAACACAACTTAATCCATAATCACGATTATTCTGTTTAACATTTTTCACATAATTAGCCCTTGTACAGTGCAGAACATCCGGAAACGGACCTGACATTGCATTTCAGGCACTTTGTCCCAGGAGACTTGCCACCGCACATCTGTGAATGGACCGTTTTGGTAGTGACAATCAGAACCAGCTTGTTAGAAAAGACGCTCAACAGCACTTTGGCTCGCTCAGGGGGGAAATTTGAGTACAAAAAAAACAGTCGACCAAACCTAAAGTATATGCAGGCAGGGGATTTCTTTCCACCGAAGCACTTCCAGCTTAAAATACCACATTAACATGAAACATAGGTTAGTCAGGGATTCTGCTGACTGTTCTCCTTTGCAAGGCAATGTTTTCAATAAGAAGTGGTCAGCGCTCCTCTCAGACAATGTCAACAGGTTAGTTTGCCTTAGTCGCTGCTGCAGAAAAAGTAATGGAGCAAATGTTAATGCCAATAAAAATTTGTTTGGAAAAAGAGATAATTTTTTGTTCACATGAACTTTTAATGGTGCTTAATAAACGCATTCAGTACATGTATATTTCCTTCTTTCTTGAGTGTTTGCTCATACAAAATCAAACGCAATTAATACAGATTAAAAATGAATGGTATTTAATCCCGATTAATTAAAATTAATCCACAGCATCCCTGTGATTCGTCTGATTAAAAGTTTCTGTCGTTTGACAGGACTCGCGTTAACATCAAATTTCTATTGTCACTATATGATCTGTGATTTCAGCTCTTCAATAGAAATACTTCTGACAATGATCAGGTCTTTGATACATGATCGAAGTATTAAATCTTATATATACAAGTATGTTTTGACATAACATGAAATGTCCATAGATAAGAATGAAGCCGTGATTCTCTGCCTGAGCTTCAAAGTCGGTACAGCTGGAGGTTCATTATCAATTCTAGGCGGTTATCTAACTGGAAGCTGTGGGTTCTGTTCTAATCATGCTTCCATTTAATGTATGGTAATGACCTCTCTCAATGTCCTCAATGTTTTTTTTTTTTTCTTTGAAGGCCTAAATATAGGCAGATTACATCCAGTGCATCATCTTCCATTCTATCAGCCTGTCTGTTCCTCTCTCTTTCTTGAAGCATTCATTGTGCGATGTTGAGTGAGTTATCCAGAAGTGTCAGCTCTCAGCTCTCAATATTCCCAGGCTTAGGGAGACATTGTGGAGAGCGTGCTACACACACACACACACACACACACACACACACACACACACACACACACACACACACACACACACACACACACACATTTGCACTGTAAACTGCTGTCTGTATAATTCCGGATAGTATTACTCGGTTTTTAGGGCTTTACAATTCTATTTTAGCTAAACATTTCTTTTTATGTACTCCTTATGGTGCTGTTCTACATGGTCATGTTTCCAGTTGCTCTTTTAGGACCGGCATCCATGAAGAATTTGCTACTCTCCAAAAAAAACCAAAAAACATTTAGCTCTTTGTCTGGACATACATTCAGCCAAACATTTCCACTCCACTTTCAAGAGCAAAAATACAAACAAAAATGTCATATCAGCATTTTGATTTAATGCAGTTTTGTTTTCTGGGCCTAAACAGTAATATAAGCAAAACAAAAAACAAACAAAAAAAAAAGATTTGTGGGTTGTGGCCTTATCTGATATGATGATCCTTAGTGCTTTCTACTCTGTTCTATCACTTTCTCTCCTTTTATCCACTAAACCCAACCGAAAGGGCATAAAGTCTCATCCTCTGAACCTGGTTCTCCAAGTTTCTTCCTGTTGAATGGGAGTTTTTCCTTCCCTTGTGCAACTGTTAGAATTGTTGGGTTTTCTCTGTTAAAGTGTTGAAATAAATCACTTGTATTTACTGCCATATGAATACAATAGAATCCCAATAATTGAATTAAAATGAAATCAAATTCAATGAACTCCCCAGACAAACCCTGTCTTAAAAACCCTGTCACAATAGGAGCTTAAGTCAACCCTCCTCGAACTCGGGCCACTCTGCTCCACTCCTACAGCCAGGCCTGGGTGGTTCCTGCGGTTATAGTAAATGATAAATAGTCTTAATTCACTGCTGGAGTGGTCTCAAAGCCCTTTTCACAGCCAGTCACATTGACTCGTGCTTAAATCCACTGCTGAAGGCTGCCATGAGAGGCAAACCTCCAGCAGCTATTCGGGGTTCAGTGTCTCTCTCAACGACAAGACAAGGTGGGGAGCGAACCTGTGCAACTTTGCGATTGCAGTAACTGGCCAGGTAGCCCCTGAGGGGTTGTCTGAATAAGTCTACCTACATACATCAATGTGGTGCGCACAAATTGAGAGGTCAGGAAGCCCCATGGCGTTGTGGACCCGTGCAATAGACGCTGGCTTTGGGAACGTAAAGCCTATAGTACAGGCTAATCAATTCTTTGCACGAAACACCACTCAAACAAGTTGATGTCTTTATTATTCAGGTTCGGCCTCAGGTTAGACTTCTTACCCCCTTTAGTAAGCTTTCATCCGGTTCACTGATGATTGTGTTTCTTTTGCGGAAAAAAAATAAATAAAGGGAGTCTTGTTGGCATTCAGCTTTCTATTCAACAGATTTCACAACTTAGACTTGGATTTCTCATCTAACACACTGTAAAGAAGCAAGAGCCTCAAACGAGCCAAAATGTACCGTATGGTCAGCTCACTCTTGAACTGGTTAACTACAAAAATAAAATCTGCTCCTTGTGTCCACCCAAGTGGCTTACAGATAAACACACATTTCACGCAGTAGTCAGGTCTTAGCCTGGCATTTTCAGCCTTCTTCTGCTGGAGAAAATGTAGCCAACTTCATGTATAGTTAGGATTAAGTCTGTACTTAACAGATTTTGGACAGCTGATGGGCAAAGCGGGTCGCTTGATTGAGCAGCCCATCAGTTCCAGTGTGACCTTGTGCAGTGGAAGCTTAGCGGGAGGATGGAGCTCTCAGCTTATGTAAGTGGTGTCACATTCTGAATTTGCTCTCCAGCTAACTGGACTGCCAGGGTCTGGCCTCCTTTAATAGATCAGGATGTCGCCAATTGTCCGCCTGTACATGTGATGTGGTGTGTCCGTGGCTGATGAAGGGGCATTCTGATAAACTAGATTATCGTCGAAGAAACATCCGATTCATTAAAGATGCAATGCTGACAAATCACCTTCTAATCACGACGATCTCTTTTGTGATTGCTCGGTAAAGATCAATGATGGAACGATATCGGTAACAATAAAAATCCTCTCCTTTATTGCCATGGCTGACATTTGCAAAGAGTGTCACCTGTGAATGATAATAAGTGTTTCTCAATTATTCATACTTGCGCCAAACGGCCACAAGGAAGCTTTTCCGTGCTATTTTTAATATGACACTCGGGATTATAAGTAGATGGACATGTCACTCTTTAGCATCCCTTCATCCATCCCATCCATTTTCTATTCTGCGGCATCCAACTTATGGCGGGACTAAAGCTGATCACCAGAGAATAGGGAATATAGAGCACACCAAACCAGAGAGAGAGAGAGAGAGAGAGAGAGAGAGAGAGAGAGAGAGAGAGAGAGAGAGAGAGAGAGAGAGAGACCCTCAAATGCATGTCTACGGGCAAGTTAAGATCGCTCTTTATCGCCAAATGCCTTTTTTGGACAGTGTGTGTCAAAACCTGCATGCACATGGAGAACATGTAAACCCTCCATGACCACATTCCATTGCACTGAAGCTACTTTATTTGAGTGTATGAAGCCAGACAGATTCTTTGCTGGACCACAGACGAGGAACATGAAACATGAAACACTCAGCAAAGAGGTTCAGTTGTCAAATTACAGTTGGATCATGTTGATCTAATAATCCAGAATTAGGGTGGTTTATTATTGAATAATCTGATGTAAACAAAAAAAAAACCAAACATATATCTATGTTATGCATTGGCCATCATTTTCAGTCAAGTCATAACTTCAGGTGTTTAATGTTTCTGGAACATTTAAGAATGAATTTGATGAAATGTTGATACATATTTCTTTACAAGCTGTATACACATTACTAAAAATTGGAACCGTGAATAACAGTGTCGATGTTGCACGACATGAAGTTTCTACTACGTTATGTGAAACATATGCAAACATAATTGTCATACGAAATGCAGAAATATTTTTCAAGATGTAATATTTACAGGTATCGATCTGATAATGATTAAATATCTGTCATGTTTTATTTGTTGAATTTTGATCATTAGGACTTCTGCTTAAAAAAACTTTGTAATATCTGACCTTATGAAACATGAGACACTGTATTTTTTAAAATGTTTTGACTTTTAATCTAAAATTATGAATAGAAAACATGACAGGCGTCTATCTTGTCTTTATGGACGGGTTTAAATATTCTGTTAATTTGATCGATTCCAAGTGAAAACAATACCATCTACACTGCGCACCAAACCGTTTGAAATGTGGGTTTGGGTCCATTTCCAACAAGCTCTGAAGCTGTTCGACTGAGATGTCTAGTTGGATCAAACTAAGCGTGTGTCAGGCATCAGAGCCTCCTCCTCGCAGCAGAATTTCTTTGTTGCCGTTACCTTTTGAAAACTAGGAACTCTTGTCTGTTGATTTGACTTTCTCATACATTTTAAAAGCTGTTGGTAAAAAATAGCAGCATAACAGCCCCCTGATGCATCGCGTAGCATTTAGCCTGTCAAACAGCTTGGGTCGCGGAACGTATTACATTCTAATTGCCTAAATTGTCTAGATTGCATCAAAAAGAAAATGTCTGGCATGCCATAGGCTTACATGTTTTGATCCGATTTTTCTTTACCGCTGGTTCATGTGAACACGTTAACAACTTTTGAAAGGAATCAGGCTTAATTAATGTAAATATTGATAAATGATGCAATTTTAGTTAGTGTTCATAGGCAGGGCATTATGATTGTTTATTTTGTTATATTTTATTTCAGTGCCCTGATTAAAAACACAATGTTTACTTTGACAAGCATCTCATTATGATTTAACACTGAACTTGAATCCTATTGCATTTGTCCCGAACACCAACCCCAAATGTGTGAAAAATAGTGAGAGACAGTTCATTACATTTGAGAGATATGTGTGTTTGGGTTGTTCATTTATAGCTTTGCCCGGAGATATATGTGTGTCAGCGCTGCCCGCAAACATCAGAGGGCAGAAATGGATGTTAGGGATGGAAGGAAGAGGAGAAGATTGACAGAAGTAGTGTGACAGTGGGTGGAGAGAGATCAGACGTCCAATGTGATTTATTTGTGGTTATGAAATGTGCTCTATATGCCAACATTTTTCATCTGCGTGTCCCTGCTAGAATAGCGTTTGATTGCGGCTGAGTGATGTCAGCGGAGGCGCCGTATTTCAGACCGTCGTTGAGTGTGTGCGTTCATGCGTGTGCGGTTGGTGTGTGTTACATCTAACATTAAGGGGGAGGTGAGAAAAGGTTATCTGTGTTTCTTCAAGAGTAAACATCTTGTTTTTTGGAATATTTTATCACAGACCTCAGGGTATGATCGTAGTTCCAAAAGTACAAAAAAAAAAAACCCAAAACTTCCCCTTCAGCTCCGGGGGAAATTTTGATCCGTTCGAAATATTTATGCCTACAAGACATTTTGAAGTAGACGTGTCAGTATGTGATTGATAGGACTTGCTTTAGATACTCAAACTTCAATGAAGAAAAAAAACAAAAAACATAAGCACATTTTTGCTCACTTTTCTTTTATGGGGTCTTCATAAGATTGGAGTACAGTCTTTCACTTGATTTGCTTGTTATATGCACTGAACATACACTGACTGCTACACAGAATACCATGTGTTCAACAACTCTGCCCCGAAAAAAGAAGCTGTCCCTCCAAATAAATGATGTATCACTGTTTGGTATAGTTCATGTGGCCTTAGTGGCAAATGCAGAGTAGGTGGGCGAGTCAGAGGACCTGATATGCTCTGAATTTCTCTTTTAACCGCAATATTAATACCTACTTGCGCACATTGTTGAGCACAGTGTGTGCTCGTGTGATCCGTGCCCCCATTTAGGCAACCTAGAAACACTTCTTTTGCTGAGCAGTGTTTTATTTAACAAGAACAGGGTGGCGCCACTAGGCTGACATTATGAGTGAACGTGCTGGAGGTGTGTACGTGGGAGAAGTCTGTGGTGAGGTCTTAATCATCATTCCCAACAGTCTCTTCTGAAAACATGTTAAAAATTACTTCAGGCTCTCTTTCCTTTTTTTCTGTGGAGAGCAAGATAATTGAATCTTTTAATTAGACAGTAGCACGTGGGTTTTCAAATTTTTTGATAGAAGAAATCAACTTCAAAACGCTTTCTTCTTCGTTGCCAGGAAATTATAAGACTGCCTGTTATCGCAACACCTGGTTTTAATGGTCGGCATGATAATACATATGCCATTTTGCTGTTCACTTTGTTGCTGCCATTTATTCCAAGCGTAATGCAACATTTGAACACCCTTGTCACATCAGGTGCAGACGTTATAGTTTTGCCTCAGCTAATATGAAGATGGGTGTAGTGAATTACAATTTACCCGATTTAATGGATTGTATAATAGAAAGCTGCTTATGTCTCCAGTGGTACTTCCAGCTGTGTTTAAAAATGCATGTGGCATAGACTGTTATTTCCAATTATCTTTTTTTTTCCCCACCGAGCCCATTTGAGACACACGTGTGCACATACACTATATAGCACTATGCAAGTGTTAATGAGAATATTGTTGATATAGCAGGGGTCAGGTATAATGGTAATTAAAACCAAGCCAAGTAATTTAGAGTCTTTACTCAGATTCAAATCAACAATCTTCTGACTCTGAGATGAGATGTCCTAACCACTGCACAACAAAGAAAGGATACAGCAGCTTCTAAGACATTGTGGTTAATAATAGCAGATCCAATATTGGTTGTTATATTATTCTAGTCAAACAGGGTATTTAACAGATTGTCTGAGTTGATTTCTTCACCTGGGAAAGAGTCCGATAGCGCTGAAAAGCCAGAGTATGAGAACAGGCAAATACATTTTTAACCAGCAATTGTCATCACAGTGTTTGCTTTAAAGATTTGTGTTTCCTCTAAATGTTTTACATTCAGTCATGTGGACGATATCGTAGAAGACAGGAGCTGAAACCGGTGGTTCTGACCTGTGTTGTTCTCGTCAGAATGCGCATTTACTCTTGTGAGACAATAAAACTAAAACCATCCCAATGTTAGTCGGTGGTATTACACGAGCACAATGTCTCTTCTCACTCTGGTTTCAGCTGTTCCTCAATTACAGGGCATACAATTTACGTGTCCTGCTTCTAAGGTGTGGGTGAGTCACATTGCATGATCGCAGCTACTTTCATGCGGGATCTGAGGTCAGAGCCAAGTTCTCAGTCAGTCTGCACGATCCAGTCCATTCTCACGGTCATAAACTTTGAGTGGCGACTGAAAGCTTGAAATGAGGGGAAAGTGGTTAGTGTCTCAGAGATGAGGTATCTGTGAAGGTGAGGTCACAGTGCGCTTCTGGGTTATGTTTTTACGGTCGGAATGGTCAAAACAGAAACCCTCCTGGAATTCTTCAGAGGTATTTTTGATTTTATTTTTGGAAAGTAAAAATGCTGGTCTAGCGAGGAGTAAATACTTTATCCTACATGTTACAGGGATGATACAGGGTCTTTGTTTGGAGTTTGGAGGAGGGTGTGATCCTTCAGGGAAAGCAAATATGGAGATTTTCAAAATGTTCACATTTATGACTTTTTTTTTTTTTTTTGGAGTGAGACCTAAAACAATAACAAAACAAACAAACAAACAAATGATTGTTAATATGTTATTCAGATTTGTTGTAAGGTGTGCAAATGACCAAAATAACATTATATTCCACTGTAAATAGGCCAACATTCTTTGTGGATGTGTTCAAACAATGTTCCCATTCCTGTTGTATCATCTTAATCACCACATGGTATCTGGAATTCTCCATTCAATTGTATTTATTTATTTGTTTTTATTCAGAACAAATAAGCAATCAGCATATTGTTTTAATGGTTCATCTACAAGAGCCCAAAAAAAGCTGGAAGTGAAAATATATGGTTACCTGCCATGAAAGGGGGTTGATGAATAATGATTTTATATCCTTCGAGCATGTTCCATGACATGTTAGCCAAACTGTGACACATTAATATTGAAGAGACGTGATTTATACAGTCCAGCCGATGTCTACCCTGTAGCTACTAGCACTAATGGAGAAGGCTATCTTCTCTACAACACGAGAGACACAAGGTCACCACATTTTCCTTCGAGCAAACAGACCAAGTCTCACCAGGCATGTACTGAATGTCTTTTTTCCTGCAGAGAATTCAACCTTCTGTATTTCACCTGTAGGTCAGGGGGCAATGCACAGAGGTCTGGCATTGACAGCGAACGGCCTGATCTGGGATCAGTGTCCATCCTCATGTCTTTTCGCTAATCTCGTTTATCACTCGGAATACAAACCGATTCCTTTTCAGCACTCTGTGAGGCGTAGTGCCATCTTCAAGCATTGCGAGACTGCAGTGGACCCAGGTGCAAGGATGCTTTGTGTGCCCCCCCCCCCCCCCCCCCGCCCCGACTCCCGTCCGTCGCCTCGGGAGGCAGACTTCATTTTCCTTTGGCTGAAGCTCCCTGCAGCGTCCCGTCGGACCATGTGAACAGGGACGGCTGAATGGCCCAGTTGCATTTTCGTAATCTCTTCATCGCCGGTGCAGACCGAAGGGAAAATAAAGCGCACGTCGCACACTGATAGTAAAGCAAGAGATATTAGGAGATTACAGGGACAGACTTGTACAGTAAAGTCACCACTTCAGATCTCCAGACCGGAAAGGGAACTCACGTAGAAGAAGTTGAGCTTAGCAGCCTGTTGGGTTATTTGTAGCATGTATCCAGAGTGGGCCTTGATGCAGAATGCTTTGAAATACAGAGACTGTACAATTGTACCTGTCCTGAACCTGTGTCTTCTGCTCTGCTCTGCTTGCAGTTAATAGACCTCAGATGTGACTTGAACCTCAGTGTTCTGTACTCTGCAGTCTCTTTGTTCTCTCTTGCTGCCTTGTTCATACTCTTTTTGTTGGTATCGCTTCCACCTCCACCAACGCATACTCACTTGAGCTTGAAACGCCTGCTTCCAACCATCTCCCTTTGCACCCAAAATATATACTTTTTCTGTTTCTCGCACTATATGTTTTAACACAAACATTCCTAATTTTTGCAGACTTCAGAGATCTATTACGATTGTGCCAGGTGTAGATTTCTGTGGACATGGCACCCTTACCAGGTGAATTTCTTGCTCTCTCACAGTAATTGAATCTACTTCTAAAGCTGAACAGGCAAAATACATCAAATAATTGTACTTTAAAATCACAGTGAAGTGGAACTGCTGCCTTTTATGCATCGATAGTAAAACTCTATTAACTATCTATTAAAACGCTATTAATTCTGTACAGATCACACTGTACAGATAGTCACATGCTAGGCAGTAAACTTTGGTTGATATTTGACTTCACAGGGGATTTCCCATTGAAATGTTTTATTGTTAATGGCTGTCGAGATTCATTGGCAATAAAAAAAAAAAAAAAAAAAAAAAAAAATTGTGGGGAAATGCTTGTTTAAAGGCTTCAGTTTGACATCGTAAGGCATGTGAGCAGTTTATAACATATAATCTTTCATAACATCTGTTTTTAATCATTATTTTATTATGGAAACAAACCATTCTATTCCCAACAGTAGTTTGCCTGAACATGTGGCAATAACTTGAAGGAATTTAAAGGTTTCTGGATGTCTAAGATGTCAAATACTGTATACACATTTCATTAAGTTAACAGCCTCTAACTCAGACACACAAATCCAGGTTTCATCCACTCGATGCTGGCAGGTGTTAATCCTCATATCTATGTAAACACACACCTGGGAATGGCAGCGGCTGATCTTGTTGGACCAGCAGGAGTCCTTGTGCATTAACACTCTCCCCTGCTTCATCTTTTTTTTTTTTTCCATTCCTCTTAGCGTCCTCTCCTCACAACCATTTCCATCCATTTTCTTCATCTGTGCTCCGTTTTCTTCAAATTGTTCATATTCAGTCTCTTCTAACAACAAGCCTTTTCTACTCTCACATGTCATTGTTTTATTTCAGAATGTCAGTTCAACAGGTTTTGCGAATATGAAATGATTATCGTCATTGTAACATGGTCACAAGTTGCAATCAGGGAAACATTTTAACGGCTCTAAGAAAAACAAATGTCAAAGCATTGATGACAGAACATCCACCAACAAGCCATAACGTCTTCCTGACTTTTGTCATGTTGTTGTTGTTGTTGTTTCTTCTAAATCAGCCCCAACCTAGAGAGGTGTGGACTCTACTAGGCCTCTGAAGGTGGACTTGTGCTATCTGGCACTAAGCTGTCAGCAACAGATCTTTTAATCCCTGGAAGTTGCGTTGTGGTTCATCCATGGGCACCATGTGCACTTTGGACCAGGAACATCCAACGAGTTCTGCAGTTTTGAGGATATTCTGACCTCGTCATTCCACAATTACAATGATCTCCCTGTGAAACTCTTCAATGAAATCCTTATACTTGTTCTTTTTTTCTACTTCAACATTGAGTGCAAAATGTTTACTTGCTGCTTAATCGATCCGTTCTATTGACAACTGCAAAGACTCAATCAGTGGTATTCACTTCACCACTCAGGGGTCATAATGTTCCACCCTATCAGTGTAGATAGGGCGGTGTCACCCCAGGTAGAATCTTCCCATTTAGACGCCATATTATAATAAGTAAATTATTTGTAACATTTCAGTGACCTAAGATGAATAGCAATGTATTTCTTCTTACACATAAAGACACATAGTTCCTTTGAAAAAGTAGCTCAACACTGGTTTAAAATTACGTCCGGGGAAAGAAAGTATATGTGTTTGATGTCACATATCACATATACTTTACATCACATCGGTCAAAAAATGCATCATGAAGATGATAAAAACACATAAGTCGCTCTGGACTATGTCGCATTTATTTGGAAATGCAACTCACAATTCAATTCGTTAATCAAGCTACACAATAACACACAGAGGTTGAATGGTTGTCCTTCCTTGCTAATGAGGTGCTTATTATCACACCGGACAACATGTTGAATACGTCCGGTACTTAATGAAGTACCGTCTCTTCTTCTGCGAGTCTGTCATCACACCCGGCATCAGTCGTAATTATTCCGGCCTTTCTGAGCCCTAAGAAGTCCATGCTTTGTCGATCCAATAACGTGCTGGAAAGTGACAGGGTGCATCCTCCCGATTGCCCTGAAGCTGTGCGCTCCATCCGCCATTCATTCCTCCCACAGTGACGCGATGCCGTCTTGAAGCTCCGGTTCACTGACATGTCAAGTGGCTGGAGAAGTTTGGTTAATCCTCCCGGGATGATGGCAGGTTTGGAGTTGCAAGCTTTGGTTTTCACTTTCACCTGTTGCGTTACGTGCACTCCCATAATGTCCATCAAAAGACAAGCAGGGCTTCACGTGTTTGAAGAAGCCATTTGTATGTGTGTGGCTGCCTGTCCCATCCTCTCCTCTCCTCTATCCTGTCAAACCCGCCTCTCTCGCTCTACCTCTCTCTCTCTCTACCTCTCTCTCTACCTCCCCCCTGCCCGAACCAGGGTCTGCATCCCTCCCCCAATCTGTCTGTCTGTCTGTCCCATCCTTTCCTCTCCTCTATCCTCTGTCCAGTTTTTCCTTTGACAGTCACTTTGTTGGCTCATGTGGATTAGATTTGATTGTTATTGTTATATATTATTATATAAATAAAGTTGAATTTAATTGAATACATATGGGAAGCGTCTATTACATATGATGAGAAATAGAATGAGAAATAGAATGAGAAATAGCTAATATTAACTTTAATTGCTATATATGTAGATCTATAGGGAAGCGTCTATCTGGGATGAAACAGATAGGGCAGATGGATAACAAGTTGACTGTGAGCATGACAGCCCAAGATTGACAAGACAGTATATAAATTCGGCTGAGAGAAATGTAATCAAAAATAAAAAATTTAATAAATAAATAAAGATTAGAATGGCAGGAAAAATCCGTTGTAGGATATACCTATACTGTATTTGCGTTTGTGTTACTTTCTGTTTCGATAAACACTTTCAGGATTATTACTGTCAATCATTATGTTTTTTTGTTTCTACATACACGCAACATATTTTTGGGGTAATGTTTATGACATATTGTTCTCTGTACGAACGTGCATTTTCAAAAACAACCTACAATGCAAGCTCATGGTCCTACAGGAAACGACATTGTTTTCACAGTTTCTGCCATTTCCATGTGAAGGCACATCCTTTTCAAAATGTTGCCATGTAAACGCAAAACTTTTGTGAGACGAAAATGCAAAAACTATGATTTTTCACTTGAAATGTTGCCATGGGAACAGGGTTTTAGACCCCCCCCCCCAATCAGATGAGTCAACTCTCTTGTCCTAAAATCAGCTTCTGTACATTCCTGCAGGGTAAAGTGTCTCTAGTTGCTTATGTGACTTGTCTATTGTGAAGAAGCTCTGCCCTTCCATTAGGAGCTCTGAACTCCTGAACACCTTAGCTATAACAGAGCCATCCATAAATCCCTAAACAGTCACTGTGCAAAAAGCAATAAATATGGCTGCACAAACAAATCAGCGATTGGCTGTTAGTGGCTATCCTGACCACAGAATAATGATAATACTGATTAGCTATTGATAAACTATATACAGCACCATGCCATACATAGTTTATATGTTTGTTGGTTTGTGTTCACATACCACCAAAAAAACTACCCCCAAACAGACTTTTTTCCAGCCGGCACAAAGTATTCAGGGATTCTAATTCCCTGATATAGTTTTTTTTACTGATGATGGTAAAACAAATGTTAAAAAAAAAAAGCCAGAGCCAGCAGAGAACATAAACAGTGTGCAGGGTAATGAGAGGAGCTGAAAGCAAACGTGAGAGTGATTCCAGAAGGCATGCGAGGAGCATTGTGCAGTTATAGCTGTAATCGATATCCAGCGGAAACTGATCAGCAAGGCCGGGACTCAAGGCTGTGTAAATGCGGAGGAGGAGGGCAGTGAATTTGATCTTGATGCTTTCAGAGCAGATCTCTTTTTGTCATTCTTTTTCTTATTTAATTCAGTTTTAGTGCACTTCATTCCATCTTCATTCCCCTTTTCCCACCTTCTGCTCACCCCCCCCCCCCCCCATCATTTGTTTACTTCCTGCATTCGGGATAGGATCTGTGAGTGATAGCATTTGTGTGATAGCATTTATTTAGCTTACAGTGAGATGTTGTATCGCACTGATGGGTAAATGGGTGCCCTCCAGCACTTAGTTGTACAACAGAGTAGCTGCAAATGGTAGACGCTGAAGCTCAGTGTGTTTATTACCTGAGGCTGCACTCAAGCACTGCTCTAACTACTGCCACTAAAAGTGAGAAGCCTATAGATGCGGCAGATTGTAGCACACGCAAAAAGGCAACCCGGCTGAGACAGCCGCGCCGACAAGAGACGCATCATAAACCCTTGCATAAGTAGAAGGCTTAAACTGTAAAAAACAATGTTTACATGGACTCAAAAGACCAAACACACATGTGGTGAACATTCAGATTGAGAAATAGTTTTGCATCAATGATTCCATTTCAAAGATACGACCTTAAACCGCTTACATTTAGGTGTACGTTCAGTGGAAGCCATTGGGTGTGAAGTCATTTTAGCGTTTTATATCTTCTCTCCCCACTGATAAACGGCACACTTTTCCATTTTTCAAGCATTGTAGTCAGAGCAGTAACGGCCAAATTAGAACACAGGCATCTATAAAAAAAAAATGTTGTTCAAAGCCTGTATCATTACGTTGAGACTAATGGCTATTCTGTCAGCATGAGAGAGCAGGGCTGTGAAAACAACTTTGGATATTGGACAATCTGTAATAGCACTCACTGCTATAGTTGCGTTCCCTCCTGTTGATACTCTTTTTAAATTGCATTAAGCATAAGGCATTCAAACACAGACCAAACTCGAGTTTCAAAGTTGAAATGGCCACATTTTACACATGACCCAGACAGTACAAGAGGCAGGGATGCTCACAGCGTGCGGGATTAACACACCCACACCCAGCTCAGGGTGAACGTTCACGCACACACAGGGTTTAAAACTAAAGCAGTGCCTTTCCTTGAACTGAGGAAGTAACTCATGTTGCATGCTGAGTAGTGTCATGAAAGCATGTGTAAGTGCAACTGTGAGAAAAGTGCGCCGGGTGATGGTTATGTGCTCTGCAACCATGTCTGGGTGTGTTTTAAACAGCTGCTGCCAATGGCACTAAGGTTTGAGCTATTCCGAGGTCTAACGACCAATAGATTACTGAAATATCTGCTCTTCTTAGATGAAACAACCTTCTGAACATCTGAACCTAAAACATTCCTCTCAGATGATCATTTTGAAGCCTCTTTGCATTCACACTGCACTCCCACTCGTCTCTTCTCCCTCAGTTCCTCAGGCTTTTATGTCAAACCCAAGATTACAGTAGGGCTTCTCATAATTTATTGAACACACCCATTTATTCAGATCAAACCACATCATGGAACACACACACTCACAAAAAAATCCCAACATTTTCATACTCATGTATATGTGTATACAATGCAGTATCTTCCCTAACGTTTGTATAGATCTAGAATATAGAAGTTTTTGTGTGGAAAATCACAGTTTTTCACACAAAAACTTCAATATTGTTTATTTTTTGGTTGACACTTTCCATTTTGGATAATGTTATGTTGGATAACGACACGCTGTTTCATTTGTGTAATATTCATCCTCGTACTGTTTGGGGGTGAGCAGGTGTGCAGTTCATCAGTTCGTCTTTCGGCCTTGGGATCTTAACAATGACTTTCACAATCTTGTGAGTTTATTAACTGCTATCCTGAGCGACATGAATTAAAGTATGACGGGAAGGCTGACTGCACAAAGTCACTCTCCACTGAATCGGAGTCGATATGGACAAATCACATTGTTATCCTGTACGTCATCCAGTGGTGGGATCAATGATTTCAGGATCATTGATGCCGACCACGAGTTTACTTTTTGTTTTGCTTATTTTTTCACATTTATTTCCTTAAACAGGGCCGTTATGAAAAAAAAAAACACAAAACATTTGTGTTACAGGATTGATACTGATCTCGAGAGAAGCAGGCATACTGTCGATGTGTCGGTGTTTAGGTCTCCATCTTCGTTCAACTATCATCATATTGCTTTTGGTATGCTGAAGAGATTTAGAACAATAGATGCTGGAGGATGTAACACGTGTGTCTACTTGGAGATGAATGTTCTCCTTCTGAGCAGCTCAGAAAAAATTCCATACAATATAGTCATCCCTATTTAAGACCCGCCGATATAATCTGGAGTATCAAAACTTTTAAAAATCTTTTTGGACCGTTTCGATCTGGCTGTCGAGAGCCCAGGACATCAAGACAGTACAGACACGGTTGTCTCTCAACATTTGGGTAATTATTTGATATCATGTATAATGTACTGTGTAGAAATGGGAATTTTAAAGTCACAAATCAAAATTCTCCACAGAGCTAGAAACCAAAATACTCAAATATAGTTAAAAACCTTGATGCAAACCGCAGTTAGATAGGTAGAAAAAGACCTGACTTACCCTCAAGCGGCTTTCATCAAATGAAGCTAGAAGTTTGGAAAATCTTTGACTTAACAAAACTTAATTTGAGATGCTTCTTGATATTTTTATCCACCCCTGGCCCCCCTGTATTTGTAGTGATATTGAGAATAGATGTTCTGCTAGTGATGTTGTAGCGATATTGAGAATGCGTGTTCTCGTTTTGGCGGACAATCTGTCACATCATCATCATTACCTTTTGTTTTTGCTGTCTCTGCAATGCACCATTTGCTTCCGTTGAATCCGTTGAGCTTGGGGACGCAGGATATTACTCTCAGGAAACACTTCCAGCAGCAGATTCTTTTGATGAAAAACCTCATAAAAAAATGTCTTCACCCCGCACCCTTTTCTATCCGTTTTCTTCTCCCGCAGTGTTGTCATTGTTGCTCAGAGTGCTTTTCTTGCATTTTTATTTCTTATTTTTCCAACATTTGTAACAGTCGGTGCAGTGGCAGAGAAAGAGGAGCTCAAAGTCGGGTGGCAGATTGACAATATTGCAGGAGAAGTGGGGAGAAATAGTTCACCGTAGCTTGACGGAGCACAGGGGGTGGCCCGTGGATTGAAATAATTTTACTGTAATGAGAGAAGAAGTGTTTGTCAATAAGTAATTTTCTTTCCAATTGCCGCAGATTAAATTTATCTTACTGGATATTCTCTCTGAATGGAAGGGACAGGCTGTGTGTGTGGGAGAGGAAGCCGAGAAAATCAAAGGAGAAAGTAGAGGACAGTCGAGGCAGACTAACCAGGATGACAAAGGAGGAAAACACCTTAGTATTCGCAGCCTGCATCCTTTTTCTGACTCAGTATAAACTAGGCTTACGTGGCATATCAGCATAATCCATCATGATAAAAAAAAAAAAAGTCTGGAAAGTAGCAAACATCTTGCCATGCCAGATTGTTAAAGGTCTTACTTGATGTCTAATACAATACTCTGAGGCTCATGTGATATAGTGCTACTTATTCATTATACAATACTTGCAGGAAGGTGTCTGATTGGTTTGAAATTCAGTCTGCAGCAGAGGAAAACAATCCCAAACATATAATAACAAGAGGTCTTGGAGGTGATGCTGTGTTATCCACAAAGCCCTGATCTTCAAATGATAAAAATATATGTGGCTCTGCATGAAGAAACAGAAGGATCTGAGGCAGTCTATATCCACAAAAAATCTGTGCTTCCATCTCAAGATGTTTCAAGACAAGCTTTGCGCGAGCTCCTTCAAAAAAAAGTGTGTGTTTAATTGTGCTGGGAAGAACTGCTGGCGCTTTGAAGGAACGCGGCGCTCACGCCCAATCCTGACGCCTCTCCCATTAATTCACGGCACGTCTGTAGGCATGTAGGCAGGTTTTGTAAGAACAGACTTGCTATAGCTCCTGGATGGTAGAGTTTGTCGAAAGAAAGCGAGCAATAGTGCAACTGAGGACAAGGAAATACGTTTACATATGAATCACAAGGAAGACTGGAGTGCCCCTATTCCTGAGCGCGTTACGTGCACAAAGAGCATATCATTTCTGGTGCCGTGTTGACTGAAACAAGCTCCGATTGTATATGTGCGATACAGGACTGAGACATGTTCCTAGGGCACGTAGAGAGAGGGAGGGAGGGAGGGAGAGAGAGAGAGGGAGAGAGAGTGTTAGGTAGAAGGGGGTTGAATATATCATGTAAAGCCCATCTATTATTTAAGGCCTTGGATGATGGTGTGTGTTTTTCGGCAGAGTGGAAGATGAAGCTACTCTGCCAGGGCTGCTTCATCACACACATGCAGCTGTGTTCACGCTTACCCGCCTAGGACAGACACACATACACACACACACACACACACACACACACACACACACACACACACACACACACACACACACACACACACACACACACACACACACACACACACACATGCACGCGTGCTCACACACAGGAGTAGCTGTGAAGGCTCAGCAGGAGTGCTGACAGCTTGACTATCTGACTAATGATTTTTCCTTCCTATTCCAACCCTATAGACGCGATCTCTCTCTCTCTCTCTCTCTCTCTCTCTCTCTCTCTCTCTCTCTCTCTCTCTCTCTCTCTCTCTCTCTCTCTCTCTCTCTCTCTTCTCCCATCCAGCTGTGTCCTCCACCAACACTGATGCTTGGGATACGTTTTCATGCATCTTTCAGTTTAACGCAAATCCTGTTAAGAAGTTTGTATATATATATATAAATCTCAACAGCTTGATTGATTGATTTGCATTTGAACCTGTGTATGTCTGCTAGTTCCTTTGACTGTTTATGAAGCGCACACAGACACGCACACACGCACACAATCACACACATACACACTTTTGTTACCTCTCATAAATATTAACTTTTACAGTCCTTTTTGAGGAAATCGTGAACAGTAAACCTTCATCTGTCATCATTTTTTTTCACATATTTTCTCCATCTAAGGGTTACAAGTAGCTGAAGCCAATCTCAACTCTGTCACACACCTTTTTATCATCAATAATCGACATGTAGGCAACCCGAACAGTCCCACTAAACCCCACTGAAGTGCAGCGTTAAAAAAAAAAAAAAGAAAGAAAAATACCTGTGTGTTTGTCACTGTGAGTGGAGAGTGTTGACCATTATAACATGATCAGTGCAGCTTATTCCAATACAATTATAACACTTCCTTAAGCAGATAATGCATTTATATTGATCTCATCAACATTTCGACACTGGCATTGGATTTAGCATGGGAAATTAGATAATATATTTCTCCATGCCCTTATGGTAAAAAAAGAAATGGCGGCGGCTGCTATTCAGGGGCCTCTACCAACCGAGCCACAGCTGCCCAGTATGTGTAGTTTGTGTTAGAAGCAATATGGAAATGACAAGGATATTCTGTTAAGTGCCGTCAGTGGAATACTCCCCATGGGGAGCTAAACCTCTGACAGGACTGCTATCATCACATGTTTCCTGTGGTTTCTACCATTGACAAATGAAGGCAGATTTGGCACTTTTAGACTCCCCATACGTGTAAAAGTACTTCTGTACGTCGCATGATGTGTGCATGATCGGGTGAAGAAGCTAAAAAAAAAGACAAGTTAAATCCTCCATCTCATATATGCATTTCAATATATTTGACATGACTGACTGCAGAATCTTGAAGGAACTTTTTTTTTTTTTTTCTCCTTCTGTTTCCTTTAATATCAGGAGGAAATTCTAGCCGCTCAACACAACTATTAAACTACTTACTGAGACATTGTCTTGAACAAGTAGTAGTAGAGCCAGGCTAGAAGACAAACTTGAACACGAATGGGGCATACACATGGATAATTACAAGACAACTGACAGCCTCTCAATAATGCAATTAAATACACATGTAGGAGATGTATTGATCTTGGGATTAGCTGGTCTGAGGTCAGTTGATTAGACTGAGGATTTGGTTTTCCATTAGCCATTCTGATTAGCATATTGACATTGGAAGAATCTTATTAGTGTGGTGGATGAAACGACACTTGATAAAAGCAGCGGGGTGAATTGTTTTAACCAAATAACAGAGATTCAGCTTTGTGGCACGTTGCCTGTCTCGGCAGCGTGATCAATAGGTTATAAAATTTGATGTTAAGAAGTTTAGTGGATGTGTTAATCGAGATCACGGGAAAACATCCAAAACAATTACCAGCAAATGACACTGAATTGTTCTTATTTTCAAAGTTCTAACAAAGCGGGTTACTTTTCTGATTCTAGGCGTCCCAGTTTAATCAACTGCTTCATTCAAAATGGCCCTGGTGGGCCGCCGAAGCACTTTTTATTCTCCAATATAATGGGTCAAGTTTCAGCATTAATAATGAGGAGATTAAATGTTCCCCAAAGTTCCCCGGAGAAATCAGTGGCTTCAAGTGCTACCAGTTGTTTCATGTTTTCAAAGACCTGCCAGTTTGTAGTGATTGTAGTCTGGTATTTTACAATTCTAAGAACAAGCTGGTCCCTGTTAAACGAGGCTCACAGAAAGTCAGCTGAAGTAGTTTGCGGTTCTTGCTTTGCTGTCAGGATCTTAGAAAACCCACTTCTTTTTTGACACGTTCGTAATTTTTTTTACCCGTTATAGGATGAAATAATTACCTCGAGTCCCCGTGCGCTCGCTGCATTAAAAGAAATCCAGATTGGTTGGAGGGGCGCATAGGATCACTTTATTAGGACAGCTTGCGGCACCACAGGCCAACTGGCATCCAGTCAACACAAACACACACGCGCACACACACACGCACGCACGCACGCACGCGCGCGTTTCTCTCTATGTGCTCGTCTCTTTCATACATGCTGCCAACGCTGAGTAGCCACTGGTTGCGGGATTAAATTGTCACAATCTTGCGGTGATAGAGTGGAGAAGCGAGCGGTGGAAAAGGAGGGAGTAAGAGTTTAAAAAAGTGGGATGAATAGAGAGTGTAGTGGAAACAGGAATTGGGCGCAGGCAGAGGATGAATGGAGTTATATGAAAGACGCTGAGGAGGTTACAGCAAAATGAGAAAAAAAGGGAGAACAGCAAAAGAAAATACTCAAAGGATGGTGTGGGCATGGTCCCATCAGGCAAGCCTGACGATTACATTTGAGAAGAACCGTGTCTTTGTTTGGCATTTCATTGCCATGTCTTTATTTGTAAGGATCACTCTTTCTTCAATTTTCTTCCTATACCATAATCGGGGTGTCATTTGCCGGAGGATTTACCGCTATATGCATTCCTACTTGAGCTCAACGATGTTTAGAACTGGCGGGGATGAAATGTATCCGCCGTCCTTGCGGTGATGAGAGCTACTTCACCAGCAAAGGCACATAAAATAATTGCATTATGAAATCAAAGTCTGTCACCTCCTACCCACCTACTGTGACGTCAAGCAATTAAATCTAAATTCGGCCTGTCGAACGTGCAGTCTGTGTCCCAAAACCATCCTGAGAAAAGTTCCAATGTGGCACACAGTTTGATCCCAAAACGGGACAATTGTTATTTAATTATTAACCTACGGATACATTATTTTAACATTTTATCAATGGAAAACTACTGCTGTTATCTCATTAATTCTCTAATTATTCATTCAGACTTTTAATACACAGTGATATGGTGACATTTTATTATGTCTTATCTTGTTTTATTTTGATTCGATTTGCTTTTACTCTTATTGATCTAGTGTATGTTTTGACTTTTGTTCTCTTTTAATTCTTTTCTTTCTCATTTTACTGTCTGTTTTTACTGTGAGCACTTTGGTCACCTTGAGTGCTGTAAAGGGCTTTGTAAATAAATGTTGATTGAATGATTGATTGATTGAATTCACTAATTCAACTCATCTGGCAACAGTCCAATGCACAACTCAATACTGAGACCGAGTCAAGAAATCAGTGATCCTGAAGTTAAAGCTCATAAAGTAGTATTTAGCATCAGAGCCAAACTGTGAACATTTGGGAAAACATGCATGCTGCTGCTGTAGAAATCACGAGAACCAGCCGTTCCCTGGAGCAGAGAGGATTTTAGATTTCCCAGGGTATTTGCCAAATTAAAGTGAAATTCATCATTTTCTTATTTATTCACCACTGGAAGCAGCTTTAAAGGTGAATGTCGAACACTGTTGCTGATACATCTACTGATATTTGAGTACACGTTTCCATAATTCAAATATCTTTGACAGAAAGACAGAATTATATATTCTATAGTAAATATAGTTGGATCCACTGGACGTCAGATTTGACTGGATGTGGCTCCTGAACTAAAACGGGTTTGATATCCATGATCTAAATTCACAGATACTGTACATTAGTGCCATGCAAGGCCACGTTATATATTTTGATTGAATGCCTGACTTCCTGACATGGAGGTTAGTGCTCTCTCTGTAGTCCTGTTTCCTCCTACCGTCCGAAAACAAACATGTGAGATTTATGAGTGACCCCCAACATGTCCACATTGGTGTCTGTCCGTCTGTCTCTCTGTGTCTGGCCTGTCCAGGCGGTACTCTGCCTTCAACCAAAGCGAGCTGAGATCGACTTCAGCAGCTCCAGGATGAAGTTGTATAGATGAAGTTGTATAGAAGATGGATGAATGAACTTGTGAGAGGCTTTCAATTTGAGAGTGAAGTGAGCTAGATGCTATGTCTTTATATAAAACCGTCACACCTGTTAGACAGAAGAAAGTAATCATACTTTATTGATCCCCTTGGGGAAAGCAGTGGGCTGCCGCAGTGCAGTGGGGGGTTGCTAGGACCCGGGGGGCATCGAACCTCCGAACAGCGAAATCTCTCGTCTTTGCTTTTGGGCCACCACTGCTCCTAACCTCATGGCCACTACTGTCAATGCAGTTTTTTATTACGACTTGTTTTCCAACCACATATTCCCCCAATTACTTCAACCTCAAATTGCCCCATGACGACCATGCATTCTAACTCTGTTCTTTTTCTTTCCTCTTAAATGTGGGAATCCCATCAGCGATTGTTCCTCTGTGGTTTCACCTCAGTTGTCCCTCGCCCCACTTACCCAGAAGTTTAAAGTTGACCACCGCTTCAGCGGGCCTGCTACCTGGTGCCGCGGCTTAACAGACTAGTTAAATCTCCATCCACCAGGCACTCCACACTCAATGAGTCATACTTGAACTGCACAGAGTGACCACTCCACTGTCTGTGGTTGGCTGCCGGTGGTGTTGAATCAGCACACTTGTATTTCCGACTTTCAACAGACAAAACAGAAGCTAAGGACAGAGCGACAATGCACCCTTGGCAAAGAAGCGCGGCCTGTTAAAACGTCGACTCGTAATTATGACTTGGAAATGCATTGCAGGGTGATGATTTGATATTTTTGTGGTAAGATGAAGTGAGAAATGAGTGGAAAGAGCCAATAGGTAGAGTCGTGGGGAAAGGTGTACTTGAAGTGGTTTAAGAATGGCAGCTAAATAATGATAGGCTGGCTTTAATAGTTTTTGGGGAGAATGAAGATCATTTTTAAAATGAATCTCACTATGGCTACATCTAATCAGTTAAACAAACCATCAGTCCGGTTTTTTGGGGACTTGTGGAGGAAACTGCAGGACTGGAGAAAAGCTAAACATGCAGACACAGAACATGCAAACTCAACAAAGAAAGGAATCCGGCTGAAGGAAACTCTCCACACAAATACATCGTGCAGTCCATAAAGAATCCAAACGTACCTCAAATCCTACTCGATAACAGTCTCATTGATTTTCATTTCCAGTTCACAATTTAAACCTCTGGCAGTTCTGTGGAATCATTTAGTATATGAAATTCAACTGTAATGGTTGAGCTTCAAAAAATCCAGAAATTAAAACATGTGCATAGATCTCTGATAGAGCAATGCACTCTGTGTATTGTAATGGTCATTTTAGACTATAGTAAAGTATATGTGTGATGGCTTTCGTTTTTTTTTTGTTTTTTTGTAGATGGTGTCGTTTATTCTATTTTTGGAAGTTGACAGTCTGCTGCGTAATAACAACATCCATATAATTTGGCAAAAAAATAAAAAAATTGGGAAATTTCAGCTTCAACAAAACAGCTGTGCCCAACACATACAGTGATTTATCATATCGGTGGAACTCCTTTGTCTTCATAATCAACCTGTTCTTCGGGTACAGACGCTCAGGGGAAACTGCAGAAATGCAGACTGGGACAGCCAAAGGTTGGGAGTGTGCAGATGAGACAGTAAACTTTAAACACAGGGCAGATAGACACCGAATCAAAGAGACTCAGACTGGGCAGAGGCTCACACCGAGAGAAAGTGAGGCACAATTAGTTTAGTGTCAGGTAGAAAGGTGAGGAGGATTGTCTAAGTCTATTATGGATCATCTTACTGTGAGGTACTCTGCTGGGCACACCATAGACATTAAGGCTGAACTGAATTACACACACTGTTATATTGCACAAGGTCAGGAGTTGTGCAACAGCCCTGAAGCTGTTTTGGTTTAGACAGACTGAAAATAATGCTAAACTTCTTTATCATGTGCTTTCCACCTGTTCCTGTCTGTGACAGTGCTAATCCTCAAACTAAACACATTAAAAAAAAAAGAAAATACATTTACTCTTCTGGAAATTGCGGTATTACAGCATCTGTGTCAAATGTGACCTAAATTAAACTGGAATTGAAATTATAATAGGGAATAGTCAGATTGCCCTGACCGCAAAGCTACATGAAATATTACAAATTCCACTTTATGAAAATTATATGATGTAACCACTACACATGTCACACGACTTCCATTCATTCATCCACAATTATCCAGAGCAAAGTTGCAAGGTTATATATATATATATATATCACCTGGATGAGAGAGAGACAGAGAGATGGAGAGAGAGAGTGCCAGAGCCCTTCACCTTCAAATATGCAGTGTGATATTTTCATCAGAAACATATATGAATGGAAACATATATGAATGGGTAGCCTTCTATTATTAGTTTTTCATAAAGTAAACTGAGCTCTGGCTCGTGAGGAATCCATCTTGAACTGTGCGATAAGGCCACAAACTAATTTTGATGTGAAATATATACCAAAATACATAGACCTATGAGATAATATTAACTCCAGATGATCACACATGAAAGACAGACTTTTTCACACTTTTTTCCACTCTCGTCTCCATAAATCATTGTCAATTATCTTCTCTGCAGGAGGATTTCTGTCGGTCTCCGAGGCGTGCCACTGATAGATTTTGAAGTAATTCAGGCTCCTCTTCTTGGTTTGTCAGCTGAGACTCTCTGGGCTGTGAACAGATCACAGTAGGTGGTGGTCCAGCATCGACCAGGAGGAGCTCTTAGTGGCCGTCCACACGAGAACACCGGTTCATGTGAACGAGCCGTTTTTGGCCGATTATCCACACGAGGCGGTTTAGAAGCCCCAAAATATTTTTGGGGGGAACACGAGTCCCAGAGTAGGGGAAATTTTAAAACCCCCGGCTCGTCTGTGAGGTGTCGACGGCCAAGACGATCATCTGGAAAAAACGATGATGTCATCCTCTAGCTCAGAGGTCTCCAATCTCAGTCCTCGAAAGCCCCTGTCTTGCATGTTTTAGCTTTAGTTCGTCGGTGTGGGTGCAACTGGTAGAGAGCTAAAACATGCAGAACAGGGGCTCTCGAGGACTGAGATTGGAGATCTCTGAGCTAGAGGATGACATCATCGTTTTTTTCCAGATGATCGCCTTGGCCGTCGACACCTCACGACGGCTCCAGCTGATCTCCAAATATCCAACTCTCAGGGTGGAGGCCTTCAGACTGACTGGCTCCTGCCAATGTCTCAGTGGGCAACAATCTCTCTTTCCTGTGATGGAGTGGGCCAAAGGGTTAAAAGTAAAGACTAGCTGTCAGATCTTTGGCAAAATGTGTCCAACTGGATTTGTGTTAGGACTTGCCATTGGTCAGTGGGAAAAAAAACAACAAGAAAACACTTACAGTCATTTCTTTGGACATTTGTTTGTTCTGTGTATTTTGTGGTTGACTTTTACCTCAAACCTACTTTCCTGTCACTGCGAAACATATTTCTGTTGAAAATGTCCTGGTAGTGTCGAGATGTCATGATTCCTTTGATACGTCCATTACATCCAGTACTTCGGGCAGTAAAAGCAGTTCCACAGCTTGACAGTGGCTGCAGTACGGTACACAGGGGATAAGAGTGCACTGTACATCATCTCATTACCACATTTCACAATTGTTATATCTGAGCCTGAAGCTTTTCAGATGTCGTGTACAGTCAGAGCTTCCTTCAGAGCTTTTTCAGCTACCTGTATTCTAGCTTCCTTACTATGGAAAAAAACAAAACAAACCCCAGCAACAATACAAGAAACAATTGCTAATTGTTTCTCTGTTCTTTCCATATTGCATCGTAGAGAAGGTGGTGTATCATTCAAAATTTGACGCAAGCTTTGAAGTGCTAGTTCAAAAACAACAGGTGCTGCCTGGGCCACTCAAGAGTGCACAGTTGTGCTGCGACAGACATGCTATAGCTATTCTAATCAAGTTCTCTTGGTTTTTACCCATTTTGTTTCCACACCTTTGATTTGAATAGCTTTTTCTTTCGATTTACGTCTTTTTAATGATTTTGATTAATTAAAAGCTCCGCAGGTCTAAGGTTGAAATGAGGTAAAGTTGCCCCCAGTGTGCTTAACAAGCCGTACAGACAGTACTGTATTTAAAGACTTTATAATCACTCTGTTATTTATTCACAAACAGTTTTATTTATTTTTTAAGTGGCTGGCATTATCTGCGGCTCCAATTTAGAAGTAGCTTGAGGCTTAAGAGGTTGCATGTGTTGAATACTACATGAGATAGGCTAAATTAGACAGAGTTGTTGCCTTTATAGTGGGTACAGAATAAGAGTTTATTCACAGCTATTTGATGTCCTTTGTCCCTGGGCCATTTCTGCCTGCCAAATAGACATTGTGTAGAAAATACTGGGTTTTCTTTGTAAATGGCTGCCTTTTCGGGAACTCCTCCCAACACATGTAACAGCCTCAGAGGTGTCTCACAAGCGCATATGTATGAATGCCAACGCCCACAATTTTGCAGATAAAGCTCCATTATGTGTGCTTATCGCAGCCTTGAATATAAGCCTTGGTGAATGCAGTGGCAAAATAGGGGATCTACATGTCAGGCCCGGAAGCATTCAGTGAATTAATTAAAAATTTGAAAGGGCGACAGAAAAAAAACCCCGAGAGTGCTCGAGAAAGAAAAACAGATAAAGACAAACTGCTATGAGCGTACAGACACAAAACGGCAGCATTCAGCAGAGGATTAGGCATAACTGAGAGAAGCCTGCAACTAAAATCAGGTAGAGGGCTTTTTTGTTTTGCCACAACCAGTTTCTATCCGAAATACAGTGAATTACCGACTACATTAATCAGATTTGATCACCAAACGCAGCGAACCTGTCAGTTCCAATACACAAACGGAAAACACTTGTCCAAAATACTAAGATAAAATATACCCTCTGATGCTGTGTTTTTTTTTCTTCTCTGAAGGTTTCTGGAGCCTGTAGCCTTTATAAAGCAAACATAATATACTTGAAACTTTTGAAGGATATTTCTTTAATATCTCCAGCTATTTCCAAGCCCATGAAATGTTGTAACTATGACCTACCTGATAGGTGTCTGTTAAAAAAACAAACAAAAAAAAAAACCCACACATACTTAATTTTCATTTGTTATGTATACAAAATATTTGCTATATATTTTTTTTTTCTGTTAATGCCATAAGCTAAAGGGCCATGCTTTATCAGAATCAAAAGAACATATTTAAAATATACAGAAACACGAGAGAAGCAACATTTTATTTTATGTACAGCACAGCTAATTTGTGGATTCTGTGCTTGTCATCAATTTTCCATCATTAGTGTGGAAGAAAAGACCAAATGTGGTCACTTGCCTGATGCAGGGCCAAGCTGGTGTGTTCAAATGAAAATAATGCAGACGGTTGAGTCAGAAAGAGAGGAGAGAATAACAAGCAAAGCTGACAGGAATGAGAAAAGAAAACATGTGACGGATGAGGTCGGAAGATGAACCGCAGAGATGAAAAAGTAAAAGCCCAAATTTGCCCATTAAACTGCACAGTAATGAGGTCCGGGGGAAGTCAAGTGTTGAAGAATGCACCGCAGGATTTATGGTGTGTCTCATTGCAGCAGCATGTGTGTGTGTGTGTGTGTGTGTCTCTCTGTATGTGTTTGTGTATTGCATGTGAATGGAAGCTGTTTCATTGGCGAGGGCTGATTGGGTCATATTGCAAGTTTCGATCAGCCGGCCCCCTCGTTATCACTGCACAGACACGCAGAACCGGCATGGGACGGATAAACAGTGAGATGAATGAGCAGTGACCACGACACCGCGAAAGCAGACAGGTGGGACGGAGAGTGAGGGGAAAGAGGTGAGTCAGATGGTCGGGTGGGAGGATGGAGAAATTAGAGCTGTGACACACAGGAAAGGGGGCAAAGAGATTGTAAGGTATGAGAAAAGGCAATGGAGAACTGGTGACATGGAGGGTGGGTGAATGGAGCATTAGAAAATGAGATTCAAATTCAAGTAATGATGGGATGAATTTAGAACGGAGTGAATATATGGAGGGTAGACAGTCGTTGGAGGCAGCAATCAAATGGGGGGTAAATCGAGTGAGAGTGAAATAATGTACTTTGAATGAAAGCAGATGGTAAGCGAGATGACCATTCACAAAAAAAGTCGGCGAGAGTGAAGGTGATTGGAGGAAGATCGGAATGAAATAATTTTGCAAAGTCAAACTACTGGCTACTGAAAATGAGTACAGACTTTTTTTTCCTGTTCGCACATTCTGTGTCCATAGAGAAAATCGATTCAAATCAAATCAAATATTCTTGGTTGTATTCTTGGCAGCGAAAGCATTCAATTTATATCAGCTTTCAACTATTTAAATATACCAATTGTTGATTGATTAATGGTGCTGACAGCGACTCCTGAAGGCAAAGCGTCAACCAAAAAATTCCCCTTTCTGTTTCACGGGACTGAAGACACAGTTGGTGAACGACCAGTGCGTCACTTTCCAATGCAACTTTGGGGCAGGAAGTCCCCCTCTCATTATACATGCAGGCTACACTGTGGAAGCTGACAAGGCCCTGTCCTTGGAAGTAAGCAGCTATCATCACTACGATAATATAACTACTATAATAAGTACCAGAGGAAGTGCCATTAAAGGTGGTGCAGATGCTAGTCATAGTCCCCACATGATGAATTATAATGATTGTGACTGTTGCCACTGTTTTTTTTTTTTTTTGTTTTTTTTTTACTTCGACAAGCAGCTCAAACCTTCTGACAATATCTTTTGAATAGCATTTTCAAAACTTGACAGCACCTATTTATTCTGTCTTTGCAAACTGTAAAGTCACAACTCACCAGATATCCATGGAACACTCTGACATGCCTCGAAACTGATTTTGCAGTCATGGTGACATTGATCATGATCAAGATATTATTGGACCTTTCTCACACAATATGACATGCACTGAAACTGCAAGATTGCTATTATCACACGTTCCATGGGGGGGAAAAAAGGAGGTGACGAGTTGAAAGAAAGAAAAAACAAATTGTGGAAGGAGGTCGTATGGCTTTGAGCTGCAGGTATGATATACAGTTTCTTATCTGCTAAGAAACAAGAATGATTGTAAAAAATAAATATATGGTAGGGATACAATTGAGAGGCGGAGTGGAAAGACAATATTGATGGCCATTTGACAAAAAGAGACAGAGTGAGAGAGAGAGAGGGAGAGAGAGACTGTTGATAGTGCGTAGGAGGTGGTGCGCAAGAAATGGAGAGGTCAGTGTTAACTGCTGTGGTCTGGCTCCCTCCCCAAGACCTATCACAGCCTATCAACTCACACACACACACACGCACGCACGCACGCACACACAAAACCTCCCTGGCAACATGGACAGGCTAAATAAAGAGAAATAGACGTGCTGTAAGTGATTTTAAGATTGAAAGAGTGAAGGAATGAAGATATTGTTTTCAATCAGATGTGCTGGTGCAAGACCACATTCTGTGTGTGTGTGTGTGTGTGTGTGTGTGTGTGTGTGTGTGTGTGTGTGTGTGAGTGAGTGTGTGTGTGTGTCTGTGCCTATTTGTGAGTGTTAGAGAGTGGACCTAATCCCTCTTGACTAATAAGAGAAAGTGCAGTATAACACTCTGCCGTTACTCTACGACCTGTCGGTGATTTGTTGAAGGTTGTGGACGGGCAGCACCAAGCAATTCTGATACAGAACTTCAAACGCTGATGTACAGTGTCAAAGCACGAGAATCAAACACTTCAAAAAGATGAACTCTCTGTACTTTTTTCGATCTTGCAATTGCATGTGGGCTTGGCACTCATGGGCACTTGAGTATGATGCAATAAACACGATTACATTTACACGCCAAAGTAAAAAAAACTGTTTGGTATTCCAGTTCTTTAGTTTGCAGGGTAAAAAAAAAAAAGTCAGCAGAAACTCAGTGATGCCTAATTATGGATCGGGTTGTGTGTTTCGAGCTTGATGGAGGTATTTCTACAGCAGGCAATATTAAACCGGCACTGCACATTGGTGTAGTTTGACTCCAGTTGAGGGACCTTATTTGTGGAGTTTATATCTTCCCCTCATATGTGCATTGGTTCTATCCAGGTACTCTGGTTTCATCCTGAATCCCCAAAATGTGCATTTGCTATTAACTGGTCACGGCTCCTGCTGCTGTCACCCTGTTGTCTCCAAGGCCAGATAATGCCAAATAATGAAGGATCGCTTTGATACTAGATGGTTTTTGTCCACGCTTGAGGAATTTATGTTGAAAATCATATGCCAAGAAAAGACAGCTGAAGTGCCCTAGCAAGCCCCACCCCCACCCCCACTGTGAAAACCCCCGCTTTAGGACCTCTCATACAATACTTAACACTATTTTTTTTTTTTGCAAAGGCATCATTTATGTTAGAGCTGTTGTACTGGATCACATTACATTGCACGAGTGTGTGCGACGAGATGTCCGGCGGGGTGTATGAATCTGTGGCTGTTAATAGACCTGGGGACAGACGAGAATGGGCAAATGAACAGACAGCGGGTGACACCGTGAGCAGCTGTCAGTCATCATCTGCCAAGTGACCAAACCAACCCGGAGGCTGCACAGAGTGATTATACCACTGACATCAACCAGGCACCTGCACACACATCACATACAAACAGCACAGTGCCAGAGTGTTTACATGCCGAACGCTCACGGGTAATTTGTACAAGCCTTTGTGCGATAATTGGCTACAGATTGAAATTACAATTGACGAAAGATAATGGTTGGTCTGTGTTTCGTGTTGCCGGTGGGAGTGTGATATATCTTCGCGTCTGTCTTGAACTGGTGGGTTGTTTACTGTGTTTATGCGGGTTAGGTTCAGGTGATAGGGTGCTTTAGAGACTGCTTCCTTTAGAATGAAAAGGAAGTTTGTCTTCCCTTTCTTTGACTGAGACACGGGCTGTCATATTGACTGACACTCAACCCCCAAGAGACCCTCCACAGACAGAAATGTGGCATACCGTTTAGGAGCTGTGAAGACGTTCTCGAGTGCTCTCCGGGTGTTCTCGCTCACCCCTTTCCTCCTCTCCACTCTCCATTTATCAGCCTCCTCGTTTCCTTTTATTTATTCCACTCTTGCAGTGATCACTTTAAACCGAATTAAAAACATTTGATCCTCTACTTTCTCCAATTTCACGTTATTGCAACTTGATGGCGAAAGGCCAGTTTAATTACACGAATAAGTAATTTCCCTATATTCACGGTTCAGATTAAATTATTTTCTAGGATTTTTTTCTGTTAATGTAAAAACTTGGCACCGTTTAAAGTGATATTATAGTTAGTAAGCAACTTAGGCTGTCATTTGGAAATATTTTGTATCTTCTCTTGTTCATTCTCAAGAGACACACACTGTTAATGCTGACGCTTTTGATTTAAAATGGGCTTAATAATTGATAACGCCAAAACACATCAATAATCTACACAACACAATGCATTATACAAGCACCAAAAACAAAAAGCAGGATTGAGAATGATAAATAATTGGAAACAAGCCAGACCCGATTGGAGGAAATGTATCAGGAGATGCGGAGTGACATTATCAACATGCTCATGCCTTAAAGATGTCGGTGCACCTGGTGGTATTCAGCACGAGGCGGATTCTTCTTAACACAAATATGAAAAAAGACCTAAAGTCTGTTGTAAACTCTGTTGTGGGGGATACATATTAGGAGATGTATCTCTGTGGTTATATTATAGACTGCTGTGTTTAGATAGACTCATCCCTTCGACTCTTTTAATCTCTAATCCCTCGCACAGCTGGGGCACTGCATGCCTGTGTGTGGACTGTAGGTGTGTATGTGTGTGTAAAACAGCCCGAGCAAGTGTCTAACTTTCTGCTTTCATGAGAACGTACATCTCTATGTCTGATTGATCCTCATCCGCAGCATATATGAGGAGCTTGAATGGGTATCTCTGCTGCAGCAGTCGGTAGTAGACGTAGTAGGTGAAACACATCTACTAAGTTGTGTCTTTCTGTGTCGCTTTTGAAGATTACATGATTGCATTCGGAGCAGAGGTCACTCGGTATTACTATGACAAAAATGGATGGAAGGTTTGTTGACCTTCATTTCTGTAGCCGCAAATGTGTTAGTGGGAGAGAATTTTTAGATCGACACAACTCCACCCATAAAGGTTTGCCAAACCACAAGATTACAAAAGATTACAGAAAAGCAACAAAGGAATATGTTTTGAAATAATAATAACAATAAAAAAGGGGGAGGGGGGAGTGAGATTAGGGTTTGTATTGTCCATACAATAACCACGCCAATGATGCACTAGCTTTGTATAACTGAACGTAAATCACTGTGGCAGAGTAGGTCTATCTATCTATCTATCTATCTATCTATCTATCTATCTATCTATCTATCTATCTATCTATCCATCCATCCATCCATCCATCCATCCATCCATCCATCCATCCATCCATCCATCCATCCATCCATCCATCCATCCATCCATCCATCCATCCATCCATCCATCTATCTAAGGATGATGGAATATAGTTTTTTCATTCCATCAAAATGGAAATATGTTAAGAAATGCTTGGCAAGTGCTTTTAACTAAATGACCAAATAATTAACTTGTCAATGCTATTGAGAGTTATTGAGATGGCTGAGCATACCTCCCAGACACATTTGTTTTAGACAAACAGCTGAAGATTAAGGCATCAGATGTAGAGTCTCAAGCAACAGCAGCATCGGGGGTAAATAACAAGAACAGCTTGAGAAACCTGAAAAGAAAGTTAGGAGGTGACAGTGGTTCATGTAGTGATAAGAGCATTCACAGGAAACCAAACTGCTCCAGCAGTTTACGGGAACAACTGCTAGGATTTTAGTCCAGAAGCGTTCTCCGAATTAGCACGTTTGTCAAACGCTCTCGCTCCACACAACTGGTTGAACAACTGTACGTGTTTGAAGGCTGACCACCCACAGGGTGGAGAAAAGATTAAAATATGAAATAGATTATTCGCTCATATGCTTTTGATTAAACGCTTTCACGAGATTTGTATGTGGCACAGCTGGAGCTGTGATCCTCCTCCGTGGCCTAAGTGCATCTATATTTGTAGTAGTACCAGAGAGAGCTGCAGGGTAACATTGTGTGTCTATAGACACATATGTGCTCTTAAGCACGAGTGTTAGTGTTCTTAAGTGCACCGGCGACATGTGTGAGCATGGCCAGTAATACAACATCAGAGGTGGAGATCAAATGTTTCACTGTGTCCAGATCCCTGTGCACCCTGGTGAGCACACTTCACACACACACACGCGCACAGACACACACACACACACACACACATACACACTCACACATGTTTACTTTCTGTGCAAGGTTGTACCAGCACTACACATAGTGCTAAAACACTTGCTATCAGCTTTCAGAGGTCATCATAGGGACATTGTACGTTCAGAAATGCCTCATTTTTGCACTTCACCTATTTGACAATCTTCAGTTTATAATTAGTGTTTGCTTCACAAATGCTCCACATAATAATTTTTTTTTAATGGATTTTATTGTTGCACTATAGTTTTTCCTTTTTTTTTTTTTTTTTTTTAACTGCACTTAATATACAGGACCGTTAGCAAACACAATTCAATTAGCTCAGCAATCAATATAATACATGCACTCAAAACTAATAAACTCTGAATACTTAATTCTAATACAAACACGGCATTTATACATCCAATGGCAATTAATACTATCAATTTGATCACAATAGTCTACTTACTACTGGCCTTTATAACAGTTACACTTTGTATTGGTAATGATTACTGATAAATTGATAATTGCCACAATGTTTGTCTTCTAATGTGACAATGTCAATTTTTTAAAACAGATTTTGATTTGTTTTTTCAATTCAATGTGGATAACTCAATTTAATCCAGGAGGTTAGACGATATAAAACTAGGCCTGGTGTTGTGGTTAACATTCTCAACTGATAGAAATTCCACAGTTAATGGCCTTTTTTTTTTTTTTTTAACTAAATTTTAATGTCATCTCTGTGTGTTTCAGTGTTTTCTCTGGAGAGTGCTCCAGGTGTGTTCACACACACACAAAAAAAAAACAACATCAAAAAAACAAACATCATATTTAAAGCTAATTGCTGACACTAAATTACACATAGGCGTGAATGTCTGGCTCTCTGTGTTTCCTGGCAGACTGACAACTTCCCCAGGGTGGACCCAGCTTTTTGCTCGTAGGGATCCAGTCGGGATCAAACCCTATATATTGGATAACGCGATATTTCAGAAGGGTGGATGGACTTTGAAACCACTGACTTTGTTCTTGTCAAAGCTAAACTGCAGGATTCATTATTGACAGCGTTTGCTCATTAAGATCATCCTTGGGGATCCCAGGACTCAAATTAACGGTAACTTTGCCGCTGAGTACATCGCCGCCCCTCTTCGTTTCTCAAACGGTCCAGTGAAAGAGACATCATCTCATTTCAGGAAAAAAACAAAAAAACAAACAAAAAACACTGCTGCGGTAAAAGAAAACCTGCAAGAAATAATTATTTTTAGACAGTGACAGCGTATACAATCACTCCCGTTCCCGTTCATCTTTACCCTTCTCTTGATATAATTACGCCAAACCAGTTTTAACGTTGTATTCAGTCACATAAATTGTTCATATGATGAAACCTTAATGGGACACATAACAACAGAAAAGAGACAAAAGACGGTCTGTGCTTCAATATCTGCAAGGCTGTGTGTTTACACTGCGATTGTTGGATTGGAAATCAGAACAGATGGGTATATAATGAGGAAACCGAATGATTCTGATAATGATGACCAGATAATTATACAGCATCTGAAGGAGAGAGGAAGGCATGGGGAATGTGAAAGTGGCGGAATAAATAGAGACTGAAATGGATGAGAGAGCCAGAAGTACATGTACACAACGAGGGGTTCGGAAATAATGGAATCAGTCTATTATAAGAAATGATAAGAGGGGAAGAACAAAGCACCGAGTAGCACTTTGACTCATTTAAAAGAGAAGGCAATATTTTGTGTAGGTATCCAGGCTGTGCATTCGAAGCCTGTGAAAGTCTCGCTGAGAATCTCCGAAAAATGCACTGACCTGACTCTTTTGTTTTGTAGTCACAGGACATCACTAATACTGTGTGTTTTTCTTTAACTAAACGTTGACCAATGAACACATATATATATATAGCCTGACAATAATCGGGTGGACCCAAAATGCACATAGCAAATCACATCATGCATTAATTGTATCCAGGTTTGTTCTCTGATGTTCCCAACAATGGCAGACATCTTTGGAATAGTTGGATTTCAACGAGGAGGATAAAGAGAAAAACCAGGAAGGAACAACCGTTTCTGTAATTTCTTACCAAAGTTTGAATTTTGAACATGTTCCAAATGATCAGTTTCTTGTTGTTTTTTTTTGTTTTTTTAACGGAAAAAAGTTTCAGAATAGTTGCTGACATACTCAAAAACCCTTTGAAGCCTCCAGCTTTGTTTTGTGTCTGATATTTATCCAGATTGGCGTCGTCATCAAGCAGCCCCTTTTTGTTTGATGATAAAATGACTGCGAGACATTTGAGCAACGAGTTTGTGAGTGATAAACTTCAGGTGACTTTGGCTTGGACTTAAAAGTATGTGCTTATGTTTTATATTTAATCATCTTGTCTATTCTCTTTATTTTTCTTGCACTGAGCTGTAACCAGACATCCGTTTCTAATGTTGTTCCGCCTTATGTGAAAACTGGTGCTGGTATGACAATACGGTCTCCTTGAATCTGTCAACGTACTGAATAGAAGTTACTTTAACTCGAAGCTGGGAACCTCCAGAGTAGATATACTTCTTTACCTGAAATTGCAGATGGATGCCGACTTACATAGAAAATACAATAATAAATAAATCAATTAAGATTAACATAAAAAAAAATTTTTTTTTGAATGAAATCACAACAAATAAATACAAATTTTAAAAGCTTCATTCATCCTGCAAGTTGAGAAATGAATGGACAGAAAAAAAAACCAGCATAATAAATAATAAATATGATGAAAGCATGTCCAGGTGCACTGATACTAATAGCAGTGGACAACAAAAGAACAACAAAACCATGGAAGCACTATCTGTAAAGCTGAGGTTAAATACAGATAGATAGATAGATAGATAGATAGATAGATAGATAGATAGATAGACAGACAGACAGACAGACAGATAGATAGATAGATAGATAGATAGATAGAATTTTATTGTCTGACCCAAAGGGTATCAGAAATTTGTCTTTGACAGGGCTCAAAAATTGCTTAACACGCACACATAGAAGGCTTTAAGAACAGCAATACTCATAATAATAATAATGAAGGACAATAAGTAAGGGAGAAGGGAAATGACCGGCTGCAAGTTGCTCAGTTTCCTCTGCTGTTGAGGGCTGTGACTGCAGATGGAATGAATGATGCTTTGTATATTGTTTTTCTGGCCAGTGGGACTTTGTGTCTTCTGCCTGATGGGAGGAGGGGGAATGGGTGATGAAGGGTGGGGGGGGGGGGGGGGGGGGGGGGGGGGGGGTGGGAGGGTTCCTCGCTGATACAGGTGGGACAGTGGAGTTTGTGTTCAGCCAATTATTTTGCTGGCTTGGTCGGTGATGCGGGATAGTTTAATTTTCTGTTTGCTGGTGAGGAAGTTGTACCAAGATGTGATATTGAAGGTGAGAATGGATTCTATCAGAGACTGCTAAACCATCGTTTTACTGATGTTGTACATAGTGGAAAGATTTGGTAATGGCTGGTCCCTCGCAGCAGGAGGGAAGCACTAATGTGTGTTAAAACCACCGGAGTCCAACAGAGCTAATTTCATTCATAACCATGGTTTTAAATATATATATATATATATATATATGGTGGTGTCAGGAGATTGGTTTTAAAATCTGAATAGTCGCTGCTTCCCTGCAGCACGGTGCTACGCTGTGAAGATCCTCTCCGTCAGCCCTTCCATGCTTCCCGCATTGCGTGTCCGCAGACTGTGCCGGGCCGCGGGTGCTACACGATTCCATCCACACTACACTCTGGGCTCATTTCCATGCGTGTTCCATAACGTAATGTAATGATCCCGAAACTTCTGTAGCTCCACTTTTTACCTAAAGTAGTTCATGTTTGACTTCGGGAGTTCTGAGCCGTCTGGCTCTTTATTTGCTTTTGAATTGTTGATTGTTCGGACAGATATTGTGTAGTAAAAAGAGGAGTTCCCTGTGGTTTTTTAAAAAGCTGTGGCAGTTGTGTATGTATTTGTGTGTGTGCGCGTGTGCGTTGCTGTTCTTGTTTTTAAATCATTTAAGCCTCAGAGGTTACTCTTTTCACATCGCTCTTTGTTTTGGCTTTTTTATCTTACTTTTATGTTCAAAGCTGAAATATCACAGCCTTCGCGCTGATACACATACGCACGCACAGTCGCACAAACCTCATGCCAAATTCCGTTGGCTTTACATTTAAACACACATTCTCTTTATTTTTTATTCCCCGCTCCCATTTGCATTCATACGTGTGCACACTGAGCTCACTGACAGGTCATTTTAACACCATCTAACGTAGCTGGAGCAGAGAGCAGATGCTAAATATAGAAGCATCCTGAGCAGAATATCAATGGCGTTCAAGATCACACAATGCAGACAAGTCATGTGACGGTTCAGTGGTGGTTCAAATGAGGCAATAAGGCAAAGATTTTCAAAGGAGAGTTCCGTGCCTTGCAGGTAAATAATGGGAGGTTTTAAACAAGTGAAATTTGACAATTGACATCACCCTTTTTCTTTCTTTTTTTTTTAAGAATTTGGTTTAAAAATACAAATACGAGCTACACCCAACCCATTTATTAGATGAATATACCAGGATGCAATGTGTTAGTGGTATTAATGATCCTTCATGTGGCTTTTCTGCCTGTGAGCATTGACAATGTCGGCTTTTACCCAATTAGTATTCCTACTTTTGCTTCGAATGATGGAATCGGCTCTTGGGGAGCATCAACATTCAACTTTGCCATCGCATATCGAAGGGAAAATCTCTGAGCTTTTAAAATGCAAAGTTTACCAGTAATTAGCCATTCTCTAGGGACACTATCACAACTTCAAAAAGGAGGATCGCATAGCATTGTGACATCAGGTTGAATTTATTCTCGACACAATAACACCCAACTCTGATAACCTTTTTTTTTTTTTTTCTAGTGCATTTTCTAATCATATTGTTTCATCATTTGTTGTTAACTCTTTGCTGGCTAACTTAGTCTATTTATGCACCCGTGTTGCTTAACAATGCTGAGCACAATAAACAATGTAAAAAGAATATGGTCAAAACTATAATGATATGTATGCGATCATGCAGAGAACACATATTCCAGGAAATAAAATAACTTAAAAAAAAAAAAAAAAAACTGTTTATTTGATCGAAATAACTATCAAAAGGCGGATCCCATTAGGTATGGATGAATAGTAACTGCAAGGAAGATAGACACAAAAAAAAAAAATAGAGGAAGAGAGGTTTTTAGCAATTTAGTGGTTCACAAAAATTGCCCCTCCATTCATAAAACAAGATGATGAAATAAGTAATTCACGGTTGGAAATGATAGCAATTTAGGAGATTAGTACTTTTAAATTATGCATTACTCCTCAATTAACCAACGACAGGCATAATGGCAAGTTCATTTGCTGCCTGCCAGAAATCTGCGGAAACACTTTTAAGGTGGAACCCCGTTGGTTTGGAAAGAAAAAAAACAATCTCCTGAAAAAGTTTACTATGCTGTCAAGTACCTTTGAAGCTGAGCTGCAACCGGGTATCATACCACAGAGATCCTCTTCTGTGTTATTGTTTCATACTGAACTACAGAGCAAAGTGCTCAACGACAATGAAAGGGAAATGTGTGTGTGTGTGTGTGTGTGTGGGTGTGTGTGTGTGTGTGTGTGTGTGTGTGTGTGTGTGTGTTTGTGTGAGTGTGTGTGTGTAGGAGGAAGCAGAGTGCCTTTTCTGTTGCTAATTAGTACTTTAAATGTCAGAAATCCACCTGTGCTATGTCTTTTGGTCTGCGCTGGAGCGGAATACCAGGTTGTCATGTACACGTTGCCTCTGCCAACCAGCAAAAAGCTTCACTCTGCCAGGATCTGTGAGGAACGAAAACCCACATGTGGCGTTACTTTTTACGGCTGCCTTTAGTATCTTTTAATTATCCGTGGGCATTCACCTGTATGCGGGGCGCCGTGCCGAGGGTGGACAAGGTGATCGGCCGTCCTCCTGTTGTGTCACGCCGCCGTTTCATGTCTTAGTGATGAGGCGCCTTTAGGCCTCTGATGTGAGTAATGATTTTCTAATAACCTGCAGCTTGTTAGCTCAGCTGGCTCAGAAACTGCCTGCCAAAGTGTCTACATCCCGTTTGATGTGTCTGTCTTTGTGTACTCTCCACTAGAACTCAAAAGTACAGGCTGTCAGTTTCAATTTGATCATTCTTTGATCCATATGAGATGGATTGTTAAAAAAAAAAAAAAAAAAGTGACACAATTTTTGCATCATTGTCAGAGTTAAAAAAAAAAAAAAAGTGCTTTTCTTTTGGAAACATTTTGAGGTGCCAAAAAGTATTTTCAGTCCACGCGTTGAAAATTCAAACTACGTTCCAACTTCTAGGTTTGCGCTTGTCAGGAACATAACAGGGGTCTTGATATCTTATTTTATAGAGTGTGCGGTAAAGACTCCCTTTGAAATCGTACAAAAATTAAAAAGACACTGGCGATAAAATAATTTCTGCTTTATTTACACGAACACACTTAAATGTTGTCTTATCTATTGATAAGTGGCTCTTATCATTAACTTACTCATTTGTCATCGGAGCTGTGGAGAATCTTATGTCTACGATTGGTGAGCATTTCAGTAATTTTTTTTTTTTTTTTTTTTTTTCTCATAGTCAATTGGAATTTCCTCGAGCAGCCCATGATCCCGAGTTGGATTGAGCGGTAGCCTATCGAATATGGATGAATGTTTAGTTGATGCCTCACACTGTCTGACTCTGAGCTTGGAGGCGTTTCTTTGAGGTGGTCCAATGTTAATCCTGCAGATGTGGGTTTTTCCAGATTACTACAGTTTCAGTCTCACACCATGCATATTAGTGTAATTATTGTCTCTTGGCTGTTTGTGTGTGTCTACTTGGTTGTGTGTGTGTGTGTGTGTCCCATCTAGTTTGTACATCGATATATCTTCTGGGATCAGATACAGCCCCATGCAGATCTGAGTTGGGTGAATTGAGACGGTTGGGATATAATAGACCTTATGCTTGGTGGCGAGTGGCACAAATCACAGCCTTTCCTGTGTCTTCGCCTGTTTCAAATTGACGGACTCGTCCTTCCATCGTCAGAGTGGCTGTCCTCAATCATGTGCTGTCGCTTTCGGTAATGGCTCTCAAATCTGCTGCATATCACTAGTAAAAGAGAGAGTGGGAGATTGTACCTTGATTGGTTTGACTCAGGCTTATGGGTGATTTTGAAAATATATTGAATCCCTTTGAAACTCAGATCCATGCTTTGCACACACACAATCTTTCATTGAAATTATTAATATGAACTTGAATTCATTCAAATGCACTCTCCTTTGCCTGGGCCTACAATACATGTGACGTCGGGCTCTGTGTTTTCATTTGCTGTGGTACAGATTGTTGATATTGTTTTAATTATCGACCTTGTCATGAATAAAACGTGATATTTGATCTGCATGATATGTTTTGTGACAGATTTTTCCAGATTTCCTCCGAAGTAATTTTTGTCCAATGTGAAATGCATTGCTGGTATGCTCTCCAGCTGGTTCCATATAATGAAGGCTACAATCCCTCCATAAGTACTGACTGGATTGTCATGAAATTAGGGCAATCCTTGTCTATGGAGGATTAAACCTGCTGACTTTCGTAATCCTTTTGTCTGTAAAGTTACGGTTATGGATGAAAATATCTTAAAACCTAGTTGATCTATTTACTGTAGTTATCATATACCATATTATAACCCTCTAACTACTAATAATCAAGTGAAGAAAGAGAGGAATTTTAGAATTTATCCTAAAAATAACAAACCTCTCATTCTGTTTTCTCTTCCACAGGTCTCTGGATCCAAACCTTTTTACTGTCTGTTTGCCACCACTGCAGCACGTCTTCATGTCGGTTCTTCACAGAACACAGTTCACCAGATAGAGGTTGGCAAGCACACACACACACACACACACACACACACACACACACACACACACACACACACACACACACACACACACACACACACACACACACACACACACACACACACACACACACACACACACACACACACAGAAACTGGGGATTGTGACAGTAGTTTGGTTTTAATTGCATATGAAACAAGAATATATTGTCATTGTCAATTAAGTTGAATATAACCTTAATGATACCCTTTGGGAAATTAATTCGATTAAGGATATTGCATTATGCTTTGATCGATCTTATTACGATCTGCTCACACTAATGATTTTAATAACGTACTTTATGGGCTGTTTTTTATATGTATATCATCTGTATGATTGCTTGGTTGTTTGATTCATGTTTGAATGTGTGGATGACACGAGGTGCTGATTTACAGCCGCCTGGGCTGCAGGACACCTTTGAGAGGGTTCCAGGTATCTCACATCTGTTGAGGTTCTCAAAATCACGTCTCCAAAAGTCATAAAAATGCACTTTTCAGAATCTAAAGTAGACTCTGAAAATCCTTTTTTTTTTTTTTTAAATACTTTTCAGCTTTAGTATGTTGGTGAGAGTAGTTGTGTACAAATTTAAAAAAAAAAATTTTGGGGGGGGGGGTGGGGATTAATGATCAGAGAGGGGGTCTGCAGCCTTTTTTTCGAGGCAATCTGTGGCTTGGGCTCCGGAGACGCTATGAAAGGTTCGTTCGTAAAACATATTGCATATACATGCTTTCACCTGTATGCAGGGAGAGTGGGTTATTAACAAACAAACCAAAAAAAAAAGAAGCCTGCGCTCTGCCCAATAATCACATGAGGTGGAGTTCAGTTATTAATACGGTACGTGAATGCAAATGTGATCCTCCCTGTGTACGCTGTCTCCTTGTGGCTGTGTAATGAGAGCAGAGCTGCGGTCCAGTGTGCTCTGCCAGTGCTACAGACATATTAGGCCGGCTGGAAGAGCACAGAGACCACACAGGCTTTGCAGACGGGCAATTTAGATTGAGCAGAGGCACTGCTGTTGGTCTTGGATGGAAGGAGGATAGATGGATGGACGGATGAATGGGAATAAAAGAAGAAGCTGTTACTTCAAAACACTTGACAAAGCATCACTTGTCATATGCCCGCTTTTGTCTGGTTTCATATTCCGTCTGAACCGTATAACACATTCTCTTGGTGAAGTTTCTACTTAACTGTAGAAGTGAGATCTCACTTCAGCCACAGGCAACATTAATCTGTTAAGCTTTCCTCTTTTCTTGCTGGGACTGGAGATTCAAAGAGACATGAAAGTACAGCTCACTAGACATTCCGTTTGATCCATCGGATTCAGATTTGTCAATTAGAATTCCAAAATAGTGTTTTCATTCTGTATGAAAACACTACGTTTTGCTGGGGGATTCTTGTGTACACCAGGATGTTTCATCATCTGGAAAAGTGCAACGTTGTAACATGGTGCTGTGGTAGCAGGACAAAGGTAAACAGATTGCACTGTTATTTACATATTTGATACCACATGAGAGGAAGTTCTTCTGCTGTAGCTCGGCGATCGCAGAGATGAACTATGCAACAATGTGGATGAGAAATGTGCAAGTAACCTCTAATTTATCTCTGAGCTCATGGAGTCATACATGACAGTTGTCGTCAGTTCTGCTGTTTCCACCATATGTTACGTGGCATGTTGAATGATTCCTATCAAAAACTCGAGATAAAGATGTGAACCTACATTTTTCAAATTCTGAAACCAATCTCCTGTTAAAAAAAGGCAAACATGAAAAGAAAAACACATATGGTCCACTTCTAACACAGGATTATCTGCGCATTCTCTGATTCCCTTTGCTTCTTCCAGGATGACTTAACACTGTTCACGTTAATGTTTGTCAGCAATCTGTAAATCAACACAACTCAATGTGTTCGAGCCACAACACTCTTCCAAAGCCATTTTCTGGGCAGCGGAGGTGAGCAGATCTCCCCCGATAAAATAGACTAGCGGTATTATTTGCTATTGCTAATACATGCCACGTTTTTGCACTCGAGTATTGTGTTTGCACCGTTTGAGACTCGTGCTCTCAGACCTCACGTCACCACACGCTGTCAAACTGAGTAGAAGTAGTTGTCAATTATTTTCCCTCTCAAGTCTCGGCCACCAAAGCACAGACATCGACACGTTTGTAGTGAACGGAAAAAAAAAACCCCGAAGTGTTTCAGATTGAAGCGACACGCTGCTCAGAGTTCTACGACAAACTGGGGTCCTTCGACTGTATATGCAAATAACATGTTATAATGTAAATAACATCATGTGTGTTTGAAAAAACCTTTTTTCACAATGTTTTTGTTTCTCACTTTTCAGTGAGTGGGCTAAGACTTAATTGTAGAAAAATGCATGTTTTCTCTCTGTTTCTTATCGACCTGGCCACATGTGGTTGTTGTGCTAAGATTATCTCCAGCCAACCTGTTATCAACTTTGGCTTACACATAATTTTGGAAGTGGTTTGAAACACGTTTCCATAGCTCGTAGGGCAATATGTACCATTCTGTTTTTGTTGTGCTTGCGGCCTCCTTATGATGTGCCTTTGGTTTTCTAGAGCACCCATGAGAAACAGCGGCCATAATCCGATTCCCACAGTGAACTAAACAACAACGCATCCAATGCATTTACATTTTATACTACATTTGTGTTAGTGTGGCAGAGTGGCAACTCTATGGATGCCGCTCTGAAAAAATAGCCTATAGATAATGTTTCCTATAATATGTACAAACATCCAATTCATATCGATCTAACTGTAAAGGGTTTTTTCAACGTGAGCATAACTTTATTTTTCAAAAGTTTAGTATGAGATAGAGTGAGACAAGTAACTTTTTTATCTTAATAAAGATTTCAAAGTCTGCTCAAGATTGGTCCTTGGAGCAGCGAGATATCTGTAACAATGCAGGTTATTTATATTTCTTATCCTCATGCATAATCTTTACAGATTACAAATATTAAAATGAATAAAGCATGCTGTATGTGATGTCAGAGAAGATTCTGCTTATCTATGATTAGTTATCTAAGAAGTTGAAGGAGATTGATGTTTGAGAATTTGATATTTGATATGTACATTTCTGGGAGCTGAAGATGCTGGCAAAAACATTAAACGATTAAAATATGTCACAGTTACTTCTCTGTGTGGGCGTTTCTGTGCACGTGGGCAGTTGGTTTGTTTGGTGAAACTCTGTAGGAATTTTCTTTAACAAATGGTTTTGAAGTTGCAGTGTAACAAGGCCATATCAATGGAATCTGCTTCGATGATCAGTCGCTTCCGCTTTGTCCCAATAATTAATTCCTGCAAAGAAAGCTTAATCGTAATGTTAGAACGTCACTCCTTTGTTTTTCTTGCCAGGGAATTATCACTGCATTTGCACACATCGGTACCAGTTGTTTTATATGCCGATAAGCAATTCACATTGATGACGTTAAATCTTATCATTCAACTAGTCGATGTCCCCATTTATTTATTTATTTATTTATTTATTTATTTATTTATTTATTTATTTATTTATTTATCCATTTATTTGTGTGTGTTTGTTTATTTATTTATATGTGTGTTTATTTATTTATTTATTTATTTAAATTGAATATATACAGTATACAGATGAGCAGAATACAGTGACATGTGGAATCGGTTGACATAGGTCCACAAACCCAACATATCCTGCACTTTTCAGTTATTTAGTCGGATCTGTGACCATTATGGTCACTTTACATATGTGACATGTCATATATATATTTTTTTTTTCATAAAGCCTTTGGATTCATGCACTTTCCAATCTTCTTTATCTGTTAGAATGAAACTTCAAGATACACTGCTTGTATTTTGCTCCACTGGAAGTCATGAAAAAAATACATATCTATTTGGTGGTTGGCAATTGAAATCGGTAGCACATCAGCTTGGTTAACTGTAAGTGGTTATATATCCTGAGGAACACTGATTGTGGCATTTGTACATTTATGAAAGCTCGCTTTAGTCAGCCTCTGCACATTTTGTGCCTTTTTCCGTTCGCAAACCTGTAATTTTGCTTGTGAAAACATGCCAGATTCAATTTGTTTGGAGTACACAGCTGGTTCGACAGTGCTGTCAATTCATGTGACTCTAATGACTCTTACGAAACCATTGTGGGAGACAACAACTGCTCACACAGGGGGGGATGATATGAATGCTTCGCCACCCCTGACCAGAAATGTTGAAGACGGTTATGGTCCTCACCTCTTGAAGTCTACAATGGATTTGTAATTTCCCACCAGGAGACAGATACACATGCTTTCCTATACCTATAAATATAAATGCCATTTACAGCTCCACATTCTCAAAGAGCAGCTCTCCTCCAATTTCCTATAATCTAATTTCCAATGTTTCATTTGAGACAGACTTAAGTTAGTATTACGTATATGACGGCTTTAATTAAAATACAGTACATGCAGAATACTAAAGTCTCAATTGCACATAAAAGCTATGCATCTCGGTTGGAGTTTACTGTTTACAGTGATTTCATAAACGTGAACAAAAAAACCAAACAAACATGTGATTTGGTGACAAAATAACTACTATTGGCAACAACAAGATGGTTCTTGTTTTGAACCTTCCGGTCAACAAGTTCTTCTGAAGTACTTTAACTCCCTGCCACGATGCACGGATGTATGTTGAGTCAATTTGCGAAACCCCTTCATCTGTTGAACACCACCGTTCTAAAGGTACGACAAAAGCTATCGTCTTAGTTGCTCATGTTTAATGCGGGACATGTCAAAATCAATCATTATATTTCTACCTTTTGCCTCACAGTGGAACAACACACAGTTCAGAGTGTGTCCTGTCCTTGACTTGAGCTGGGGGCTCCATTCCTCTGCTTCTCCTCTTAGACAAATGTCTGTCCCACATAAAATAACACAGAACTTTATGTTTTCATAATTTAATTTCTTATTTAGGATGGGAAAGGCCTTCTATTGATGTTACTTTTGTATTAAGTGCTTCTCCGAAGCGTCGATCACGAAACATAAAGAACCAGTCCAAGTAATTGGAAGATGCAACAGATACAATATTACATTTACCTGAGTGGAACTCGCAGATCTGAGAGGTCATCCTAAAACCATGTGGTCCGTAGTGTGAATAGCACACCAGTGCCAAATGGCAACTTGGCTCTCTTGTGGTGAGAGTTTGGAGAAGTTGCATGAACCCCTCAGATATTATTCCCAACTTTGTCATTAAACTCATTCCAAGTTTTTATGCTCAGATTTGTTCAGTGCTGAGAGCGGGGGAGGATAGACACGATTGTTCCAATATGACAAGAACATTATGATCAAGTTGTAGAGTGGCAAGTCTAATTAAAAAAAAAAAAATACTCTTTAAAAAAGGGGAACATAATTGGATAACAGTGAAGAAAAGTGAAAGAGTGAATCACTGACAGAATCCTCCTAACATGATTAGCACAGATGATGAATCAGTGGAGTTTTTTTTTTTTTTTTAATTGAAGCTAAAGTGAGCTTATTTAGTCAGTGTGAAAGTCCTTTATTTGCTGTTTTCAACTGCAATGTTGTCAGGATGCCGGGGAATTTCATTATTGTGCCGTTAATTACCACAAAAGCCAATTGCATCTTTTTGATTACAGCTGGAGAACAGTTAAGACTTCTTTTTAATAAGGTGGCGGCAGGAGAGAGATTCCACTGGTGGAATGTCACTAAAATGGAGCCAATCTAGGAACACACCACACTGTCATATCAAAAGATATAGAGAAACTCTATTTCTATGCTCACTGCACTGGCCACAAAGGACAAGCACAACACTAAAAATAACTCACTCCAGGTAGAATATACTGAAGCACAGGCACTTGCTGCCATGTATAAGACTCAGCGAGGATGAACTGAAACAACAGGGTATCAACAGTGAGTTGAGGCTGTTACAAAAATTACTGGCTCAGCCAAAGCTAAATATTAAACATTAGCCCCCTTAAGCAGGATCCCTGCATCGCAGCATAAATGTCAAAGAGCTCCCGGGGCATCGCAGCTCCTTGTTTAGCCGTTGGAACGGCTGAAACTCCAGGATGTTGAATAATGGACCAAACTACGCCAACGGAGATAATTCTTGTATTGAAGGAAAAAAAAAAGGAAAAAAAAAACTTAATAAGTTATGAAAATGTACTTAACTTGCAGATGTCTCAAGGAATCTTGAACTTCTCTCAGTTTAGTTTCTCTCAGCTAGAAAATGTGAGGAATGAGCCTCCAGCATGCCAGTCTGGGTTTCAATCCAGGATGGGTCCAACAGATTCTGCACTTCATTTATGCGCCCTGGTTTGCTGACTTTCTGATGAGAAAATAATTGCTTGACTCTGGAGGGTTCCCGCAGTTACACGTTCCAACAAATTCTCAATTGTCTCATGTTTGTGACATGTGCATCTGTCACAAGGCAGCCGCGGTGTTCAGTTCCAAGCGAACGGATGATAATTCATGTATTTTCTAGAATGCTTCTGCCACCAGATTGGTGTGAGCTTGTCACAGTCCAGTGAGATAAGAACAAAAAGTCATTCTCAATTGTTTTAGAAACAACATCTGACTTTTTGCTGTAATTTCTACTTATTTCTTTGCGTAATGGTATTGTCTGTTTAACTAATGTTCTCATTTTGTGACAATGCAACTATTGTTTGGCTTGGCGAGACCTGTGTCGTGTTTGGTCCTGTGCACATGGACAGGTATGGATATAAAACATGACAGCAGATACCATGACAGTAGGTAAATAAGTAAATCGATTTCCCACCCAGACACCTTAAATAAAAAGAGACTGTGAATTAAAGTTGAGAACCATGTAATTCCCTAAGCTGCCTCTGAAAGCCGTAATATTCATATTGCTTCGTAGCAATAAAGCCATATTACCATATGAAGGCCATAGGATGATATTATTATCAGCCAGCCTTGTGAGTGTGTGTCTCTCTCCCCGGTAGCAGGGATCAGTTCAAAGCACAGCCCAAAGCATGGATGCATATGTGTGTGTGTGAGAGAAAGATAGTGTGCATGTGTGTGTTTGTATCTGTAACTGAGGGTGTGTGTGTGTGTGTGTGTGTGTCTGTGTGTGTGTGTGTGTGTGTGTGTGATCCGTCCCTTGAAGCGACAGCTGCACACCGAGTTCCTGAATGAAGAGAGCCTCTCTGTGATGACTACCAAGTGGCACACACACGTCTCTCTCAAACCCGTTTCTCTTCCTTTCTGCTCTCCATTCCCATCGCTTGTGTTGAGTGTTTTACTTTGCTTCCCACTCATGTGTGATTGTTTGGCTGATCAACTTCAATTACTTCTGCGTTCCTGTTGTACTCTGTCCTCTAGTTCTTTTCTTTCTTTATGCTGGCTGTGATATCACTCCATAATCAGCTTAAATACCAAATCAGTCCTGCTTGCTCATGCTCTCTGCAATTGAGACACCTGAGCCACCTTTTGCCAAAACTGTGTGACTAAGGCCCTGTTGACGTGTTTTGAGAATTGGTCCCAGAGTCTAGACATTTTAAAACGCTGCCTTGGCGTTGACGTGTGGATGGGCAGGAAACACATTGGCTAAAAACAATGATGTCATTGCCCAACTTCCGATCACCCGACAACGCTCTCGTTTGGTTTACAGTTTTTCTGGATTGATAAGACACTAAATTCCATTCGATGCACACAGCCACCAACAGACTGCACACGTTTCTCAATAACAGGACTCTGGTGTCAAAACCTTGAACACTAGTCATGGTTTGCACACAGTTTCCAAAACTCCTGTATTCCTTTTGCAAAACACTGAACACAGTCTTTGCTCAATTGAACACACTTTTCAACCATAGCACACATTTTTTAAAAAGTGAACACTGGGAGGCAGAATTTGGACACTGTCCCAACACAACTGACACAATTAAGACACAACAGGTCAAAGCTGAAGACACTATAAAACCTGCCGGGAAACTGCTTTAGCTGGTCTGAATGGATGTCAGCGTAGTAAGCGATCATGGTGGAAGAAGACGACGTGGACATGGACAACCTAGACCTTGGCCAGAACCAGAACCTGGACCTTTCCATGCACCTGGTCCAGAACCTGACCCGGCCCCTGCACCTGATCCTGGCCCACGACCCAGACAAAGACCAAGGCAAAGACCAGGATGAAGACAAAGACCCACGCAAAGAAATACAATTCCAGATGAAATCCGTGCCTCTGTCACTGATACTGTGCTGATTCATGGAATGACAATGAAAGAAGCAGGACAAAGAGTGACACCCAACCTGAGCAGATACACAGTGGGATCTGATTTTCTCCCTTTCTGAATCCTATAGAGGAAGTCTTCTCTACATGGAGGTGAAAGGTATATGAGCGGCAGCCATCAGAAAAATCTCTTGCAATCATGGTCTTGGCATGTGATGATGTTTCTGTTGATGCGTGTCAGGGCTGGATCAGACACACTAGGTCTTTCTTTCCACGTTGCCTGACCAGAGAAAACATAGCTTGTGATGTTAATGAGGTCCTGTGGTCCGACCAGGCTGAAAGAATTGATGCAGACGTGGTGTAAATATTTGCATACTGTATTGTGTACTTGGTTTTTTTGTCAGGCACTGCAATGGCCCCCTGAATCTTTTATAGGATGCATTTGTGTTTAAGTTGTCATTTTTTAGGACTGTATCATTTTTGGTTATACTTCATGTGAAAACACAGCGAGAGAAGAGTGTTTTGTATTTAGCCGTGCAATGTCCTAATTTTTCTTTGTGTGTGCTAATTTTGAAAACAAAGTTCAAATTTTGACAATAAAGTGCACTTTTGACACAAGTGTGCAGTGCTGTGCGACTTGTGTCCTAATAAAAACGACAGGGTGCATTGTTTTGGGAAATGTGTGCTATTTTTCAGGAACAGTGTCTTATCGATAGAGAATAACTGTAATGAGGTGAGATGTTGGATTTTTCAAATACGAGGATTTTTTGAATGCGCCGTGTCTTCTTCTCTGTTTACAGTGTATTTCTGTGGCACGGTTTCAGCGTTTCAGCACCACCTATAGGTCTGGCATATGTACCGCATCATTTTGAGTTGTTTTTCATGGTGTTTTCTGTGGACGGGAAACTTTTTTAAGAATGACAGGGAGAAAAACTATTGTTTTGGCTTGTGTGGACATGGCCTAAAAGCAGAAGAAAATCAGAGAGGAAAGGTAACATTGATGACAGGAGAGAAGGATGAAAAAAGAGATCGCTAAATTAATAATCACAGGTACATTTAGAAAAGAAAAAAAAATAGGGAGCTCAAACATGGGGAATAAATAGAGTGTAATAGTGAGTTACAATAAATACATGTACTTCAGATTATTGTGTTTGTTGTCACCATCTTATCAGTTGCAATAGTTACTTTTGCCGAAATGCTGCTGCCAGATTGGAAAAAAACAAAACAAGAACTAAACACATATTTCTCGTTGACGCTCAAAGTTTTCACGTCACAAATCCACTTACGCATGACTCAAAGACAAAATAATCAGAGCTGTGATGGGCTTATGTTGAAACCTAAAAGTGGATTATGTCAGTGGATTAAGTTCTTTGCTCATTTTGTTGGCTTTTCTAATAAATAGCCCTTTTCAATATTTGAAGGCATTTCTGGTCTTTCACATTATCAATGGAGTATGAATATAAAGGCCACATCGACTATGGGAAGACACAACGACAAGCAAAATCCCTAATGACAATGAGGATTCACTTTTTGAACATGTGTCACAATTTCATGATTACCCGAGTATAAATATAGTGTCACAAAAAGCTTTTAAGGCTTGGTTGAGGTAGAAAACTCTTGCAGTTTGCAATTGTCACCTTGACTTTATCAGCAGCATTTTCCGCCTTCACAAACAAAAATGAGGAAGAAACGACTCAGGATGTGTCAGCAATGTATTACTACTACTGCGACTACAGTAATTGTTGTTGAGTGTTGTTAACTTGAAATAAGCTTTTTAAAAGAAGGTGTATGTTCACAAAGAGTCATAAAGGAGGACAGGTTATTCCAGACTGTTACAGAGAAGGAGCTGAGGCCTCGGTTCTTGTGGACTGGAGACCTCAGTCGGTATTCTGGGTGGAAAACATTCAGTGATGAGGTCAGGGACAAGTGCTGTCCTTGCCTTATAGTTAACATGTTAAAATCAATTCTACAACGTACCGATACCCAAAGCAGAGAAGTTAGAATTCAAGTGATTTGCTTGTCTTGTAATTATTGGTGTACCGCCTGACAGCAGCGTTTTGAGTTAACTACTGTGTGGTTGTGTTTGATTTTGAACAACTGAAATACAAGGAGTTCGACTAATTTGAATTACGGTTAATGAATGCAGGTTTGATCATTTCTATGTTTTTTCCGGATGATATAAGAATGGTTAAAAACCAAGCTCGGGTTTGATGCGTTAATCGAAGTTAATGCTTAAAATTAAGCCGATGTTTCTAGTGAATGGAGTCATGCACTGTGCTAGTGTGCCAAGTTGTTTGTATCATTAAGGCATACACAGAGAGAGGTTAGGTGAGTGTGCTGTGTGGGATCAAAGGGGAGGGTACCTAGTTTGCAGAACGTAAGCTTCATTGAAACCATTGTCAAGCAAAAAAAAACGATTTGGAAATGTCTGCATCTGTTGATGTTTTCTTGTAAACTGTCCAGTTTCAATTGGAGATAACATATAAGAAAACATTGTTTAGTAATAATTGAGATAGGTAGATAAGCAAACACCTTTTGTACATCTACAAAGCATGTCCTATTCACACCTGATTTTCATTGTTTCCTTAAAATGTGAAAACCTGTCATTTAACGTCAGCAGTGTAGATAAAAAAAAAAAAAAAAATATATATATATATATATATATATATATATATATATATACAGTATATATTATTTTTAACCAAACAATAAAGAGGTCTAGCAAGTCATATTTAGTTCCATTTTCTTTCCGTATGGCATTGTGTTCAGTGATGGGCAATTTTTGAAGGCAGGCAAAAGCCAATTTAGATTTTTTCTTTTTTCTTATTAAATGGATGAAAATCCTGTGATGGACTGGCGACCTGCTCAGATGTACCCTGTCCTCCCCATACTTAGTGGGGCTGAAGCAAGCTATTAGATGCATCGATGAGAAAGGTGAAATATGTGTGATTTTGGTCAATTTATGTCCCATTGCAGGATATATCTTTCACGTGATGTTTTAACATTTACCCCAATTAAGCAAATTTCCTGTCAAGGGTTAATCATGAGTGGGATGTTTACTTTCAACACTAAATATCTTGCTTGTTTCTATTTTTTGTATTGCCCTGTGGCAGTCGTCGCTTCAGCTTTGCTGTTGTCGGGCACTAACTGTTGATTGGCCAAATGTTGACTGCCAGTCATTGTTGCAGCAGAGTCTGTGCTGTGTGACAGCTGGGTTCCTCTCCTCATAAACTCCAGTGCTTTAAGACAAAGCGACATAGTGGACAGTCACACAGAGATACCTCCAACTGACTCGATATGAGTGTGTTTTCATCCCGCTTGAGTCCTCACGAGCTGCTTGGGAAGGGGGACATATAACTGTGCTGCATTCACTCGTAAAGTAAAGCCCCCAGAGCGGCGTGGGGCTCTCTGCACAGAGCATGTCCTGCTTTTAGGGAGGGGCGGCCATGATACTAACATAATTTACCAGGCTGAATTACATCACATCATACAGAGAGCTCGAGAAAGGTCAAACGACTAGAACCAGACACGGCAATCATTCCGTGTTAGAGTGAAACAAAAATAGAATTATTGACGTCTGGAGCCGACGGTTATTTCATACAACACTGGTCACAATGAGACTGAGGTGTTTTGTTTTATTGGCGGAGCTGTCAAAGGGTAAAATGAAGTGAAGTCATGGGAGCTTTGTAACAGAGATAAGCAACAATCTGTGAAAGAAAGAAAAGAGTCCGCCCAAAAAAAAAAACAGTAGTGCGTGCGTGCGTGCGTGCGCGCGCGCGCGCGCGTGTGTGGTCAGGATTACAGTAAACCATAGGCTATGGTTAGTATTACAGGAGAGTACAGCGTGACAAGCATTGATGCACTGTCCTACCAGCCACAATCACCTCATTATCTACTGTACTGACAGAGGAGAGGACAGGGCGTTAGAGGAGAGACAGAAAGGAACAGAAAAAAAACACATGTCGAGGAAAAGGAAAATCAGAGGATGACAATGATGCTAAAAGGAGAACAAGATTAATAGATTGAAAGCAAAAAAAAAAAAAGAAGAATTGTTGACAGTGTGTGAAACAGCAAGGGAGAGAAATAAATTGAGGGAGGAGAGGGGCGAGTCGTGTAACAAAAGGGCCATTAGCAAATGCTTGCTTCCCTTTCTGTGCTCAGATCTGTCAGAAGACTGTATCCCTGCATGTCCGTCTGCCACAGACCCCAGCAGCGTGACGCTGTAGGTCACGGACGGCCTTGGAAACTTTGTGACCCAGTACTTGTGGGGGTGGGGACATTTATTTGTGCAACTTTGCGCGTATTTGTGTAAAAAGCCAAAGATTCTGTTAACAACGTGCTCGCACCGACTTTGATAGAACTTCAAAAAGTGGTTTGCCGGTTTCAGACCTCGTAGTTCATGATTAAAGAAAATAGTTAAGCCCCAGTCAAAGACAGAAATGTCAGTTTGTGTGTAAAGTGCTCTTCTTATGAGGAAAACAATCTCATGTTCGCCGTGGCCTCAGTAAAGCAATCCGTTTATAATAGGATAATCAGCATAATTAACACAGCCGCAGTGTAATTTAAATTTCCTGATCTTTCAGCGGCAGTCATGGTTGTTTTAAATTAGCAAGTAAGTTATTGCCAATCACAACTTTTACAAGGTTATTTGGAGAGTTCTTCTCATAATAAAATTTGATGATATGTGCTTCCTCAATCCCTTAATGTTTCTGCCTGACGGCATAACACATTAGCCTTCCTTCAAATTTAACTGAAAAAGACTGCCAACAAAGCGTGCGTTCAGCTGTGAAATTATAAACTTTTTAAGGGCAGTTTTACTTTGTGTAGTAAATTATATTTTTCTGTGGGAGGGTGCTTTAGTTTAGCACGGCGGTTTTCAAAGGGTGGTTCGGGCATCCCCTGGGAGGCGCCAGAGAGCTTGAGCGGAGTCGCAGCTGCAATACAAATGGAGGGTTTGGGGATGCCTTTTCCTGACATTGGCATAAGGTTGGCATAAAAGAAAAGATCGCGATGTGGCTCAAGTTCCTTCGTCATATCCTTAATGAAGCTTATTAGCTGCGCTTGTTGATTTTTTTCCTGTTTCTCTTGCATTTTTAAGTTTAAGAAAAGCAGAGGCCACAGTTTTAATGGATTTAGGGGTCTCTGCCATAGCTTCTATGAGTGTAAATTTAATACATTTTGACTTAAGGAATCTATTTCCACCATTTAATACCACAATCAGTCAGAACTGTATCAAATCCATCAATTAAAAACACGGCTGCGTTGCCAGGTTGAATAATGCCTGTGACCTCTTTACACCAACCTGGACCTGGGTTGACTCATGACTCACTGCACTGGCCTACATAGCACGTATGTACATGTGTAGATAATGAAACAAGGCAGTGTGCAAAGAGGCAGGACATGTAAAGGAGGAGAGCTGAGAATCAAATCACACCTATCTGCACACATGTATGTGTGAGAATTAGATTCTGAGGTTAAAACTCAGGCAGCTGCTTCTCTGACAATGAGAAGCAGTGTGCCACAATTTCCCAGCGATTTTATTTTTATTTTTGAAGTGGGGGGGGCCGAACTGCACGGTTCATGGGCTACAATAATAGTGATACCCCACACAGAGGGCTTTTCGTCTCTCATTCTCCTCCATGGGAAGGTCAGGGTCAATCATAGAATAGCACCGCCGCAGCCAATAGGAGAGTTGGGTTCTGGGTTCGGGTAGGGCAGATCCTTGCTGGCACTGACGTTGTCGCCTTATCATTCTCCTGAAGACTGATCTAAGTGTTTGACATGTGGACGCGGAACAGACTGTCAATCGCCGAGATCAAGTAGAACTCATCAAAGATTTATCACGGCGGGGTTTCGCACAAGCACAGGGAAGTTTAGCTCAGTCTACTCTATATGTTCAGAAAACATTGGAAAATCTAACATTCAGAGCATGTGCTGACTGATTATATGTCATTTTGAAGTAACCTTATAAATTATTCGATTAAAATACACATTACAGAACTAAATATATTTGCTGGGTTCTAAAAACTAAGTAAAGTCTAAGAGTGAGAGTCGCCAGAACCCTGATCCTCACCCTAAAACAGCATGACCCGATGAAACCACTTGGAAATCATCTTCCAAGACATTAAACCAAGTCCAGTTGTCCTGATTCATTTAGTTTGAGATTCCTCATGTATAGACATGTTACAGCCGAGTTACCAGATATCGCGAATTGAAAAACATCAAATAAGCACTTTTTTTTATTGCAGATCCATCAGAATTAGATGATTAATAGCCTAGAGAACTTACAAACTCAGAAAGATATCTAGGATTCCCAAACATAAGATGTATGCATCTTCCTTAGGCAACAAAATCAAAACTGGAGCCTTTAATAAATAAACCTATAAAACATGCAATGTACAAGAAAAAAAAAAGTTCATTTTATACAAAAATCACTTTCTAAATACTTCATCCTCTTCTCACGATGGGCATGGGTGGGTGGAGTCAGTCCAGCTCACTCAAACACAGCAGATTCTGAATGTAGCTCCTATGATCCAATAATCAAATGGATGAAAATCAAGGAAAAGCTGGATTTGAGGCGATACACATTAAATACGATATTTTTGGACCAACGGGACCGATGTGGAATTGTTGAAAAGCTGTGTAATATGACGTCTACATTCACGCATACAGTCCCTCACATCCTAAGCAGTCAGCACTGGCAGTTGAAAGTTTTGCCAGTGGATCTGAAAAGTGTCACGAACTGCACGAACAGTTGGAGTGTGTCTTCATTAGTTGTGTATTGAGTAGTAGGGATCAAGCACATTCACTGGAGCCAGAGGGTGGGATTTATGGGATGTGGGGAATCAGCCAGCACCTTGAGGCTGATTGGAGTGAAGAAAAGGATGTTAAAGGAAACTGCTGTTAAAGCATAACATATGCAAAAAAAAAAAAAATCAAAAATAACAGAACAAAATTTTTTTTTGCAACATATGTATTATGCTTGATGTATTTTCATATACAGTATAGTCAATCACGGAGGAACAGCAAATGCAAAATGCTCATGATTATATAGTCATTGTTGTTAGCATGACAACAAATGTAATTTCCTCGGGTTGACTCATTGGACGCACATGACTCTGCAGTTCGTCAGTTGTCATGGCGATCTATAGATATGCCCACATCTACACCCTCCAACAGCTTGGAATTTATCCATACCACTTTTACCAAAAAGAATCTTGTGTAATGATCGATATGTACAAAGCTTTGCTAAATGAGGCTAAATTCCTACCCCCCGGGGGGGGGGGGGTCCACAAGTGCAAGTAAAGCTTTGGCTAGAATATATCGTCTGTCTGACTGTTTTCACTTGAGTTCATTACAGTGCTGGAGCACAGTAGTTCCTAGTGTTTTCCTCCGCTGAGCTCGTCAGAATTACATTTGCATTTGATAAAACTTAAAAAAAAGAGATATCCAGAGCAGACCTGGGAAACAAGTCTATTGCTTTTATTTGAAGGTTCATACTGTGTGTGAGTGGGCGTGTCCACCAGTTCACGTCACTGTAGTATTTGTAAAAAATCCGAGACCAAAGAGTGTGTTCGCAGAGTCCATCTGACAATTAACCCGCTTTGTCAAAAGGAAAAAAAACTCTTCAACTCATTTCGAGTTCCCTCTGATAGAAGTTTTATTATGACAGTCTCAAGAAATGTGTAGATGCATGAGGTCGGTTGACTAACTCGTGAGGAAGTGTCAAATTACAGGGTTGGAAGATTTTTATTATGAGCTAATTCCATTGAAGTACATAAATGTGTGTCATTTTGATAATACAAGACAGTGTTGATAAACAATGTTTATTTGGGACAAAAATAACCTACACTGTTACTGCACTGTTTATGCGACATGAGCACCCCCCCCCCCCCCCCCCCCCCCCCCCCCTCTCTCTCTCCCACATGCACTCTCTCTGACGGCAACACTCTAGATTCATTACTTGCGAGATCTCCGGACCAATCTTGCACTTTCTCACAACCCCCATACACACACTCTCACAACACCCCCACAACTATAATATACACACACACACACACACACACACACACTCTTCCCACCTCCTCACTGTTACCAACCATGTGTCATTGGCTGTTGCTAAGTTACAAGCCCCCACCAAGTTTTTCCTTTTTTTTTTTTTTTGCAGCCAATACAAGCTTCGCCTTCACCACTGTGGTAGACAGATACCCCCTTTTGTCGGAGCACTTTGTTTTTGCTTTACCTTTATCTCTTTTTATTGCTTTGGCTTGCCACAGCATTTACTTTCGCTTCATTCACTTGGTCTTAAGTTGGTCCGTGATTGATTTTCATTACGTTACCATTCTACCTGCTTTCTTTAAGCCATTTTATATTTTTTTTTCCATCCAGCTAATCATGGAGTAAAACAAAGTGAGAAATTATCAAGGAAGTGAATTTTGCCAAAGAGTGATATACTTGATGCAGTTAGGGGCAACTGAAGATTGAAGCATTAACTTCTCCATCATTTACAAGCAGATTGATCCGCAAAACAAACCTGCACATTTCGTGCTCCAGTCACTAGAACAGATTGTATGCATTTGTGTGAATGTGGGCTTGTAGTAGGAGTAGTAGTAGTAATGGTTTATTTGGTCAACCAGATACAAGAAACTGTTCTTCTATTCTGGTAAACAAATACACCATTACTTCTCATTTCCACACATTTCCGACTTGCAGTTGCCAAAATCAATCACACCAAAGTTGATATGTTCCCAGACAAACTGGAATTTGTAGCCATTAAACTGTTTATGTTTCACTAACTGACGTCATCTTCGCGCATGAGTTTCTGGGATATCAAAGACAGCGTTGCGGCAGCTCAAGCAAAAATATCAACATTTGACCAATTCAACCCCCCAAAAAAAGCAGACTTTCTCAAAGAAAGAGAATTCAAGCGACAAGAATAGTCTCAAATGTTGTTAAACTGCGTTAATGATTATTCCAGTGTGAATTGAGATCGAGTGTACAAACGGGATCTTGTGACTCGGGGATGTTCGGGTTTTTCCGTAACCACGAGATGTCTATAAATCCAGGGGTGACATTTAAATGCTGGAAATACGTGTTTACGAGTTTAATGACGAATTTCCTTCATGAACATCAACAACTAAAACTCACTCCTAATCTTTTTCATGTGGATTCTGGTAGAGTAACTTTAGATTAAGGGAACGCATAAGGGTTAGGCCAGTGAAGTTAGAGTGAGTCTCAAGGAAATGAACTTAAGTCATACAATCATCAATTGTGTGCTCACGACCTATATGCACCTGAAAATGCTGTGTGGGTGTATGTTGTGTATGTGTGCACGCGCATTGGGCCTGTGTTCCGTGTATTTTTTTGCAAAGTCTGCCGAGGAGAAAACAGGGTTAATGATGTCAAAACAACCATATTGCAAACATGCTCACACACACATAGACTTCTGGGCAGAATACTCAGGAGCCGATACTCGTACATGTCGCCGCCGTTTTTTTTTTTTCCCTCCACACACAAGCTGGGCTTAAATCAAAATAAAAAATATATGTCAAAATGTACCGTATTTACATGAACACAGCTGCATGGCTGCATTTGTAATGAGTCTTCACAAGCGCTCACTGAGTGCATGTGCACGTACCCATATGAACACGGTGTAGCGGACGAACAGTACATTGCACACACGAGACACTCTTCAGCGGTTCTGCAACGGAGCTGACAGGGTAATCCATCTCCATTGCAAGGTGCAGAGTACTCTGGGAAAGCAGCATAACCAAGGGCCCAGACACACACACACACACACACACACACACACACACACACACACACACACACACACACACACACACACACACACACACACACAGAGCAACAGAGATGAATTGCAGATACCGTGTGCTTTGGAATATTTCCAATTATAATCCAATGAATGATTGCACACAGACCCAGGTTCATAACTAGAACTATATAACTATATAGACACTGACACTGAGTCAAACATGTGCTCCATCTATGTTTATGGCCATTTTATCTGATGTATCATGTGCTACATGCTGTCGTTTTACACTGAATGGCTTTAAATGTTGTTTATTTCGACATATGATACAGGAACAGCCCAGTATTCCACTCAGTCATTGCTATTTTATAGTCTTTTTTTTTTTCTTTTTTTTTCTAATAATCTGCCTTTATCCTTCATGATTACTTACAGCCTTTGGACGCCAATGTTTAATCTGCTGCATATGTTTGTTCATTGTTTCAATGTGTTAAATCTGTTTGTGACGAATGTAGCCAGTGAGGATGAGGAAGTACATGACTGGACGATGTGTCCTGGTGGTTAAAGTGGCCATCTTCAAGAATTCCTGATGGAATTGGTAGTGGTTCACTACTTGGGACATCTTGTCCTTTCATTTAATCTATGTCCACCATCTCCACACAAAATTTGATTAAAAAACCCAGCCAGTGTAGTGAAATACTCTTCAATGGGCAATTATCAAATTAGAGAGATGAGTTTTGCTTTTTCAAATAGTCAGAAATGTTTTACATGATCTCATAACGGGAGCCACAACGTCATGTGACTGGGAGTGTGTTCCTCAGGAGTAGACTGTTGTTGTGCAGCACTTTTGAAAGAGATCAACCCTCTGAATTAACTCAACCTTCTTGTTGCTTTATAGATTGGTCAAAAAAACATGTGTGAGGAGTCAGCGATCCTACCTTTTTTTTCCAGTAATTTGCGGCTTTTCCAATATTACTATGTGTTTTTGAGTGTACCAAGGAGCTCATGTTACAAACGTGTGACACGCTGATGACTCGTGTTAGTGATTGGGCAGAAGTCCTGAGAGCCGCCGTAATGACTAATGAATGGGCACTAAGCCATATCGCTCTGCTTTCTGTATGTCCTTGAATTTTGTAGACGCCATACAGGGAGACTGAACTGCTTTGAAAATAAAGTATTTTAGTGCACCTAACAAAAGAATGGTAGCTATGATGCACATTGGATTAGTGGAAAAGTTTTTAACTTTGTGATTATGACAGCGGCCCAAATGTTTATGTATCTTTAATATAAACACAAATAGTTTTTATGAAATAACTTGACTTATTTTTTCTTATATGCAGTGATGTGTGCATTTGCCTTCAAAAGAGTTGCTGATGAATGATTTTAGTGTTTTGCATGGAATTTAATCTTTTAAATTCTTGGGGATTCCGCCTGCCAGGAATGTCCCTATGGAGCAACCGAGTCTTCTGTACTGCATATATTGTGTTCTACAACAGCTATAGTATATGAAACTAAGCCTACATCTCTAGTTTTCTTCACATGCTCTAGAAGATAGTCAGAATTTCTTGTAAAATGTCTTCCTCCCCTTCGCCTCGATATTTGCTGACTCCTTGAATCACTTCCCTTCATTATCTTCAACTCCTTTCACTCACTTTGTCCTCTGATTGTTTCACTCTTCTGATGAGTGGTGTTTTCTCTGATCATTTCTCTCCTGCTGACTTGATCTGCTTCTCGGGCCCAAAAAGAAGCAAATGTGTGTGTGTGTGTATGTGTGTGTGAGTGTTCGTTGATTTGTATTGCTAATTGGTTCAGAGGGAGCTGTAAAAACATGGCTTTTTCTTTTCTTTTTCTTTTTTTTTGTCTTTCAATTTTGTAATTTTACTCCTTTTAGTCGCTAATCCGTTTCATTGTGTCTGGCTGCTGGGAAAATTCAGCTTTTAATGTTGAATTTGTGATATTCACAACATGAATGCCATGAACGTCATTGCAGCCTTTTGTCTTCCATTACCCTGTAAATGCATTATGCAGGCATAGAAATACAGAAGCTTTAGCTGGCTTTAGGCCTCTTTGATCACATCTTGTTCCCTCTGACTGAAGAGCAAATGCTCAATAAGAAGAAAGTCCACTTTAATCGAATACACATTCAGGCTCTCTGCTTCTTCAAGTCGGGTAAACACTGCAGCTTTGCCACCTGCTATATTTACAATAAACACATTAGTGAGGCAACTCCATGTTTTCATTGATTGGTAAAGAAACAATGAAGAACAGTAGAGCGTTAACACAAGGGCCCTCCGTTGCCATGAGGGTCGATAACACCGAGGAAGGAGATTTGTTCTCTTTTATAAAATGCATCAACTCTGAGTATATATTTATTATATATTTGGTTAGTGATTAATTGGATTAGTTGCTTTATTCAGCTACTGGATGATATTCCCTTTATAAGTTGTTGAACTCTGTTGATAATTATGGTTTTGATCAGGTATCTTCAGTTACACTAGAAGACAGTATTGTGGTACTCCTGGTTGGTTGAATGTTTCATGGATTGACTGACTGACTGACTTGTTGGTTGGTTGGTTGGTTGGTTGGGTGATTGATTGATTCCCTTATGCTTGATTCCTCTTGTTGTTTCTTTTTGTTTTTGTTGGGGTTTTTTGGGGGTTGATTGGTTTCAATTGATAGTTGCATTCTTGGCTCATTAACAATGCCAAAGTCTTTGACGTTGCTTTTTGTAGCAGCTGATTGTTTCATGAATTCAACAGGCATACTGTCAAGCAACACAAAGAGAGTGTCAGAGTGTTTTTGTGGCTTTGTTTCCAGAAACCATCAACACAGAAACATTTGTCAACACTGAAGACGTCCTGAACCTTTGCAGTCACCAATAGAAAGTATTATCACTGCAGATCTCTTTCATGTTTAGTCAAGTCAACATTTGTATATAGCACTTTGAAAAACAAACAACCAAGGTTGACCAATGTGCTTTACAGTTCTAAATGGAAAACAAGACATCATCTGTGAGGAAATGTACAGTGAGATAAACAACACCATATATCAAGGTGTCAGCCCTCGACTAGAATTCTATATTATATTTGCCTTCAGTATGCACGAGAAGGTATCGAGAGACCGAGCGGTTCTAATTTGAACAGGTAAGCGTTTCCACAGACTGAACCACAGAAGAGCTTCGGCCACCTCTATTTCTGAGTCTGGATCTGGGAACTTTAAGTCATATTAGCCGACCTCAGCGATTAAACTGGAGCGTGGACATGTAAAAGCTCTGTGAAAATTCACTTTTTGCTCATGCTGACTTTGAAATCTATCTATCTATCTATCTATCTATCTATCTATCTATCTATCTATCTATCTATCTATCTATCTATCTATCTATCTATCTATCTATCTATCTATCTATCTATCTATCTATCTATTCACATCCAAAGTCACCGACCTTTGTTCATCAATGGAAGAACCATGTCTGTGAAGCATCAGCTGTTATAAGCAAAGTGAATAAATACACTTTTACATTTCTTACACTGAATAAAAAAATAAATAAAAAATTTAAAAAACATGATGTCAGCTTTGGATTTGTAAATGGCTTGTTTTGTTGTCCTTGGTCTTACTGGCTTGGTTTTTAACTCTCACTTCAGCAGAAATGCAAATTTCTACGGTCTTACATGAAGTGTGGTAAATACCAAACATGCTGTAAAATAGTTTGCATCTATTCAGCAGCTCTTCAAATGAAAATAATACCCCGAGTGAAATCACATGCACATGTTGGTCAAGTCTTTTGAATGTAAATGTATTCCATGAAGGACTTGTGTTTGCAAATATAGACCGCATTACTTGCCTAGAATCTCGCAGCACAACATTGACATTGAAGCTCGGATGAAATGATTTGCACAGTTATACTATTTAAAGGATTGAAGTACCACACCGAGAGCCTTGCATTTACTCGTCAGGAGTGCAGTCAAGGGCAGTCAGCTCAATCCTTAAACATCAAGCATAGGATCGTAAAGCGCTAAAGGCCAATTGTACCTTCCATAATGATCCCTGCTTTTATTGGAAACATGGCCCTTAAATCACTAGTACAGAGGAAGCTTGTGCCCACGGTATAATGAGCTCAGATGAGAGGAGAGGAAAATGGCAGCCACCGTTCATGATGGGTAAAGTGATGACTGGACCCATATTTCAAACCGTTACCATCCCAAGATATGCTTTAAGAACATTTGAGAAGCGTTCCATATGAAGTATGGTGTACATTAACGAGATGACTAGATAGAGAGGGAAGTAGCTAAAAATATAACCATGCACTGTATAAATTATTTCAAAATGAAAAAAAGTGAAATGGTACCATAACTCATGCCCAACAACTAGCTCACCATAACAACTACCTCTGATCTATTTTTAGCCACTCATTTGTCTTGATACATTTAGGAAACATTAAACCCCAAATATAAACACTTTTTTTCATCCTTGTGTTTGGAACACAGCAAGTATGTCCTCTAATTCTGCATTTTAATTCTGATTCCAAAATTGTGAATATGCATTCATGTAATATTAAAATCCAATTGACAACACCAGTAGAAATTGTCAAATATCAGTGATTCACCTCCTGTCTGTGTATTTTTTATTTTATTTTTTTTAATAATCTTTTGGACTGCTATGAAACATTTGGTTGAAAGGAGCTTGGATGCAGGATTTGTAATTTTGAGTCACATCTTTTTGGCTGCATTTTGATTGTGATGCTGTGTGGGACTAAGCACGTTAGTTTTTCTTTTTCTTTTTTTCTTTCTCTTTTTTTTTTTTTTAGACAAGAAAGCGTTGGAAGTGTTGCTTTAAAAAGTGGAGGGGGGGTGAGGTGGGGTTACGTTTGGTAAAGAATTGTCAAGTTGGAGTCTGCAGTGTCATCTCAACAGATGAGCATATAAAGGGCATCGCATTGTCATTCAAACAACTGTAACGGTCCCATCTAACTGGTGAGGCAGCTTGCATCTGTTCCTCTTGTGTTGTTAGCTCTTCATAGCTACAAGCATTGGGAGTGAGTAATGGTGAGTGACTGATCACCAGGTTACGTTTTGAATAGCAAAGAAAAAACCTTGTCGGTCCATAATTGAATAGCCTCAAAAAGCACCCATCTTTTAAGTAAGCCGCAATGTCTGAAATCACACAATTGTGCAGTACATTTACAATGTAAACATGCAGGCAGGGCTGGTGGAGGGATTACTCAAATGAAGGATGTTTACATTTAAGCCCCTGTTACTATCACTCTCTGCTAAATAAATGCATTAAAGACACATTACAACAAAGGCGCCGTAAAATTGAGTGAGGCAAGGTGAGGGATGGATGTTGCAGAAAGCCGGAGCCTGGAGAGCCTGACAAAAAAAATGAAATATAAAAATAAAGATGGGGACTTGAGAGAGGGAAAGCTGTGAGATAGATGATTATGAGAAAAGCAAGCCAGTAAAAATGAAAGCTACATTAGAGAGGGTGCTATTAACAATAAGGATTGCATCCTCTATAGGAAACGCGCTTCATAAATAAAGGTTCGAATGAGGATGAGCCGAGAGGCCAGCAGGAAGCCAAAGAAAATATCAGAAAGAAATGTCGTTCAAGGTAATGGTGTACATCAGGAATTATCAAAGTGCATGACAACGAGCCTGATATGTTTGATAATTTGTTATTTCCTTTAGGGATCTGTAGATCATTTCTTGTAACTCATTTTATATAGTCTGCATCTGTCACACTTAAACTTTGTTTTACCATTTGAATTATTACACTTTTTAAAGTGAATGCTTCATTAAAAATGATAAATGATTTTACTCTCTGTCTGTAAGCCTAATTTCTCAAATAATTTCAACAGTAAAGAATATATGGTAAAAGGCATGCCCATGACTCCCAGATTTCTCTGCACCCTCCTGAGGGGAGGCTTGCACCCGACTTTGAAATGAGGTGTTCTCTATGACGCATTCCACGGAAATAGGTTGCACTTTTAATTTGTGTGCATTCTTAAGGTTCTAAAGTAAGAAACTACAGTGTGTGGCGTTTATGTATTAAAAGAAACATTTTTGTTTATTTGCTTGGTTTTTCCAAGAAAAAAAAAATTGATTGATTGTAGTTGTGAGACGATATTCCACGGAGTTGGCCAAGAAAAGAAGAACGCACAATAACAGAAGAGATTCAGAAAAGATGTCTATACTTCAAAAGTGGTACCAAATAAGCTGTGGGGAGGTAGCTGAGGAAGTAACGTTTTTTTCACCACAATAACAGCAGCATCTTTGCAATAGGTTCAGCCGATCACCACCTATTTTAAATACTTTAGAAACAACACCAAAGATTTCTGACTTTGTCAATCACATTGCACATTGTTGATTGATTAGAATACACTCGTCCTAGTGTTTTGCCTGGTCTGTTTCACATACACACTCCCAATATGCTATTTTAATAATGAAGGGAAACATGCTTGATAAAGGATTTGTGTTATTTTCTCTGTCAAACACCGTCCTTAGTGTGACCTGTTAATAGGTCAGCTGTGTGTGCAGTGCCATGTTTTGCCTCTATTTTAATAGGTCCAGCCCTTGGTGTGTAGTGTCCCGGATGAATATTACAGCAGCTCAGTATAACTTTGTAAATCCATTGTATTATCCCCACTATTAATTATTAAGTAAAGCCTCATGTCCTGATCTCACAATTTACTGTCATGGCACCACCACCTGGTGCTGACACATACTCAAATGGCTACATCTCTGTGTTGTTAGTATTATTTCGCAGCAAAAGAGGAGAGTTTAAAGATCCGAGGCTAACAAGTAGATCTAACCACTCTACGGTGTAGGTTCCACTAAATCTAAAATAGTAGTATTGGGTCATGACTGTAAAGGTCCCACACTGTACAGAAAGGTAGCCATATTTATTTATTTATTTATTTATTTGTTTGTTTGTTTGTTTAATTGTTTATTTTATTTTATTTCATTTCATTTCATTTCATTTCATTTTATTTTATTTTATTTTTTTCCCCCAAGCTGTCATTTCAAATAGTGGCCAACTTATAGTGCACTTATAAATGTGACACTTCAGGTGCCACTTTGGCAGCACTCATCAGAGACGTGTCGACAGGTGTCAGAAACAAATGCTGAGTGAAGAAGTGACTGTACAGACGGAGTGAAAGAGCTGCAAATTGGATAAGGGGGGTTTTTGTCAGGGTTTTTTTTTTTTTTTTTTTTCTTCTTTTTTTTTTATGAAGACTGTGCTAAACTGTGTGTTCCCCGTGTGCTGAAAATACCACTGTCCCAAGCAGTCTTGGCTTTTGGCATCGCAGACGAATATGAATTTATTTTTTTTTTTATTTTTTTTAAATCAGCAGCATTTGGCTGTACAAAGTGAAATCAAGGCAACACAAGTGAGTCATGTGTACGCTTGGGTTTGACAAAATGTGACACATTTTGAGTCAATTTTGAGTCACAGAACACAAACATTGTGGATGAAAGACAAAAGTCACAGGATTACTCATATCACACATGTTTTTTTGCTGATATTAAAGCCACCAATACATTGTCTTCCAAACAGGTTGCCGGTTCAACCCCGATCTCACTTTGCCCATGTGTCTGTGTTTTTAATCAAGGCACTGAACCCTAAATAGCACAATCCCAATGGAGGTTGAGTCCCTTGGATGGCAGCTGTCACCATTCGTGTGTGTGTGTGTGTGTGTGTGTGTGTGTGTGTGTTACTAACAATGTAAAGTGCTTTGGGAGGACTATAACTGCGAAAATAATGCCATATAAGTGAAATATGTCATTTATTGATGCACAATGCCAACCAAGGTGGAGGTAGTGACATTAAAATCCTATGTCACAAAAATATCCAAATCAAAAATCTTGAAAAAACCCAAGCAAGCTTTAGGAAAATGCCAACTCAGTATTACGCTTGCATACTGATGGAGGTTTTTATGAGCCGACAGGATTATAAGATTCAGTCACAGCTTGGAGTACAAAGATCACTCTCAGTGTCATTGTTCAAAAGAAAACTTTTTGGCTGATTGGAGATAGAGAGCTGTATCTTTCGAGTGACATTTCTTCCTGAGCCTGTTATTTTTCAAGTCATTTCTGAGATGAAATCATAATAAGAATTAAAGAGTGATAAAACTATTAATTACTTTCATGACACAGATTTGTTGAGCTGAATTTATTGCGTTACACCAGTCCGAGGCTGCATATGGAACGCGTATATTTCAGATTAAAGCCTGTCCCAGTAAATGTTTCGGGTTTTTTTTTCTGCCACTGCATTTAAAATCCTAAAGTTACATTCTTTTAGCGTATGCAAAGAAAAAGAAAGAATGTCGAACTGTCAAAAAAAAGACCACCATTTTTAACTCGACCGTGTCGCTCAGGTTCTGCATTTCATTTTCCACTAGTATTTGATCAAGATAAGTTGAAGTGTGCCACGGTTTAAAAGCTGATGGATTCGCCAAGCTACCAAAGACATTGTTCATGTTGGGGGTTTTTTTCTGAGAGAAATATATTTTGTGCCCATTGCCCGCCACGTCTGTGGACTGATGTGGTCCCCACGTAGTTCAGAGGTCCGCCCTCATTTGCCATGTCCTGACAGCTTCTTCGATAACAAAAGTGTTGTCTCCACTTTAAACGATGGCTCTTTTGTCCCTGTCTTCCAGTGGTCCCGCTCCCAGTGGAGGATAATGGAACGGCTGTGGTTGTCTTTGCTGTTGCTGGCAGCAGCGTGCAGAGGACAGCCGTGTCCCAAACGCTGCATGTGCCAGAGCCTTTCTCCGTCGCTCGCTATCCTCTGCTCCAAGACGGGCTTGCTGTTTGTTCCCGCCGCCATCGATCGACGCACCGTGGAGCTACGGCTTCAGGAGAACTTCATCACAGGTGCTTGACAGTGTGTTTTATATTACAGTAAAGTAAAAAAAAATAAATAAATAAAACTTCAGATTTTAAAATGCTGCATTGACTCCGCACGTCTTACGCGGCGCGTACGCTTGGGTTGGTTGTTTACAGGGAAACAACCTCCTGTCTTGAAGATAATTGGCAGCATATTTACCTTATTTCACAGTGCTTGTAACTTCAACAGTTTGTTAGCAGTGAATAGGAATGTTGGCTGGAGTGAAAACATTTCTTTGTTTTTCTCTGCCTGACAATAAGCAATGTCTCTCCTTTTTAATGTTCGGTTCGGCCTCGCCAATCTCATTTCTCGTTCATTCTCTCCTCATATCAAAGAGTTCTCTTTGTTTCTTTGAAACACACTTATTTCCAAGAACTGAAGTATATGTTTATCCTTTTATTGCAATCTGGATTCCCAATAAGCTCTCTGTGCCACCGTTCGCCAGAAACAAGCCACACACAGGATATGATAGAAAGGACAGCTTACACGGGATCTTGAAAGATAATTTGATGCTAAATGGAAATCAGTTTTATGCTTGACACAGCTATATGCAAATCGAAGCACTTTTGAGCTACCGTTTGATTCATTCAACATCCAGGTACAGTTCTGAATGCATGATGCCAAAACATTAAATCAGAACATACATTTACATGAAAAAAAATGATGTCTGCCACAGCTGTTCAACGGTGCATTATATATAGTAGCACTTTGTTTTATACTTCAGGAATAGTTTGTGTTCTGAGAACGTGAAACAACTAAATGATCATGTCCTATTTACATTCACTGCCATTGAGGTACACTTGTACAAACTAATGTGATTTAGTACAACTACTTTTCCCATAAATATACCTTTAAAGCCTTTTAGTTGATCACATTTGCTTTAATTAAACCTTTTGAAGTAGCAATTTGCAGTGATGTAGCATAAATGTCAACATGGTGTCCTCAAATTTGAAAAAGTTGACAAAAACAAAATTAAAATGGCTTGAAAACTTAGTGAGAGCTTTTCCAATATAGCTTTGGTGGGGCGATTCCAGTCTGAAGCAGTCGGTATCTTTCAATATCAGGAAGGAAAAGCTGTGAAAGCAGACACTTGGCTCATGGATGGCCGAGGCTCCTTGATGCATGTGGGAAACGAGGGCTGGCATTTGCGGTCCGATTGAACAGGTGAGCTACTGTAGCTTAAGCTGGGTGTTCATGCTACTTCTGATTAAATGGTATCAGAATATACAGGGTCGTACGCAAATCTACAATACAATACAAATCTAAACCATCGCTGAAATGTTCTCTGGACACTGGTGTTTCACAGTATTGACACTCTTATCATTTTTCACTGACTGATCTAATGTTATGTTTAAAATCATGTGTGTCCTGATACTTATCATTTTTCTGCTTTTTCTGTGAACCCACAGCTGTACGAAGGAAGGACTTTGCCAACATGACCAGTTTGTTGCACCTCACCTTGTCCAGAAACACCATCAGCCAGATCCTTCCCTCAGCGTTCAGTGATCTGCGGCGACTGCGGGCTTTACACCTGGACTCTAACAGATTAACTGTGATCAAGGTAAGATGAGTCGATTGACAAATCAATTCATAGGTGAAAAGACCGATGGATTAAAGGATGGAGAGATGAACCAGTGTTTGTGACAGGAAATTGATAGTCAATTAGATCGCACACCTGACAAATTGTTCTTCTGTTTCTATATTGACCAATCCTCTCGACCTCCTCAACTGCCAGGATGACCATTTCAAAGGTCTGACCAACCTTCGCCATCTGATCCTGGCTAATAACCAGCTCCACTCCATGTCTCCCCATGCGTTTGATGATTTCCTGTCCACACTGGAGGACTTAGACCTCAGTTACAACAACCTCGACAACGTTCCGTGGGACACAATTGGGCGCCTCACGAACGTCAATACCCTGAATATGGATCATAACCTCATAGAAAGCGTTCCTCAAGGGGTTTTCACCAACCTGCACAAACTGGCCAGGTAAGGGCATAAGAGTGTGAGTAGATATATACATTTTCTTCCTGTTAATAATATATGTGGCTATTTTTCTGACGCTCTCTTCCCTTCATTTCCTTCTCTATTCCTTCTATCCCCCTTTACTTTATCCGGAAAACAGGTTAGACATGACGTCCAACAAGCTGAAGAAAATTCCCCCAGACCCACTCTTCCTGAGAATCCCAGTTTATGCAAAGTCCAAAGGCTCCCCGCTCTCCTCTCTTGTGTTGAGTTTTGGTGGCAACCCCCTTCACTGCAACTGTGAACTTCTGTGGTTGCGGAGGCTAACGAGAGAAGACGACCTTGAGACATGCGCCTCTCCCGCTGACCTCAGTGCAAAGTATTTTTGGACGATACCTGAAGAGGTGACCGTTTCTTGTGTCCTTTGTGAATTTTTTTCCATCAAACCTAAAGCATACACTGAAGCAGGGTGACATGATCTGTTTTGCTTCGTAGGAGTTTATTTGTGACCCACCGGTTCTGACGCGGAAATCACCTCATACTGTGACAATGGAAGGACAGCCTGCAAGTCTGAAGTGCAAAGCGAATGGCGATCCAGAGCCTGAAGTCCACTGGATTAGCCCTGAAGGACGACTTATATCTAATGGCTCCAGGTATCGTCGCGCTCTACTTTCTATCCCTGTGCCTTTAAATTCCACAACATAAATAGCAAATTACAGCTAATGTAGAGAAGATGTCCACCATTCAGTAATGTGAGAAAACTGGCAAACTGATTGTGTAGGATATTTACTGTTTACATATTCTCTTACGCTCTGATTCATTTCAGCGTCGTGTGTTGAGTGTAAAGCCAGACAGTAGAATCGCTCACATTCTTTTTGTCTTTGGGTGTTGGAGCTTGACTTGTGTGGGCGAACTTTGAAAGCGCCTTCAAAGATTGCTGTTGAGGTCAAAATGTCCTCACCCATGACACCTTCGTCATGTTTTCATCCTGTAACCTAGTTGGCACGGTCAGGTATCACTTCCTAGTTTTGCATAAACGATATCCGCGATAAAGTCATTGAAGATGTCTTCAATTCTATCCATTTATCCATCCCGGGTTCAATTCGGGAATACCCTTGTTGTAAACCAACAGTGCTGAACACTGCTCCACCTTGCCTCGGTCAATTGATTCTGCAAATATTTAAATAGGAGAGGCTAGAGACAGTTAGCGACGTATCCCCTCAGATGGGCAGTGATTGTATTGATCCAGAGCAAAGCCTGGGTTCATGCTTTTGGTGAAGGCTGCTACAAGCAGCAAGTGCTCCACACAGAAAACTACATGAAGTGACTTTTTGACTTTTAAGTGCAGATAGATGTCTTATTGTTGTTTTCATTTATTACCTTTCCTATCTTGGACCACAATCAAACCTTTTTTTATTTTCTGTTTTATTTTTTATTTTTTTTTACATATTCTTATGGGTGTTTGAGTCTTCCAGTTCAAGCTAATGAAAATCATGATAGTTTGGTATTTGGGAGACTGAGAGCCACTAAATGAAGTACAAAATGGATTGCTTATTAAAAAAATGAATAAAACAAAATGAATAAGATAAAGCACGATAAGGAAGAGAGTAATGGAAAAAGAAATCAGTTAAAGTTGTAACTTCTTTAAAGTTCTTTAAATATGTTTTTTTTTTTTTGTACCACTCCAATGAATCATTGATTATTTTTTTTTTCTTTTTAATTAACTCTTTATCACATTGTCTGTTTTTTTTTTTTTCAGAACTTTAGTTTTCCCCAATGGAAGCCTAGAGATTAATATAACCTCCCCGAAGGACTCTGGGAACTTCACCTGCATCGCCTCCAACGCTGCAGGTGAATCGACGGGAAGGGTGGAGTTAGTCGTCACAGCTATGCCCCATCTGGCAAACAGCACAAGCCGCACCAGGGATCCCTCTGAACCTGCACCTTCTGACATCCTTACCTCCAACAAGGTTGCGCTGCCTAATAATGAGACAAGAGGGGCAGACAGGAGAGTTTCTTTGGTGGAGCTGATGGGAAACTCTGCCCTCATTAGATGGAGCAGTCAAACTGCTCCATCTGGAGTCAGGATGTTCCAGGTCCAGTACAACAGCTCCGGGGACGACACTCTGGTTTACAGGTACGTCTCCCCGCGTCATGTCTGGTGCATGTTTTTGTCTTGTCTGTAGTGTCCGTGCTGACTTTCAGGATTATTAATCTATTTATTTTTACATGGCGTGTCTGCTCGTGCGTGTGAGCATATGCGTAGTGCAGCTGTGTATAAGCTGATGGAGGAGACATCGACCGCGACTACAAGGATGAGAGCAGATGATAGATGATGCAAGTGGAGATTCGTGCCATCCAGTCGAAAATGTCTAATCAACTGAAATGATAAAGACGTATGTAGCTGAACAGAGCCATTGCCGGGATCTCAGAATAATTGAAGGCCAGGGCCAAATGTGACGAACGTGCGTTGAGCAAGTTTTAATGATTCCCTGCTCGTTTGCAATATTGCCCTGCGGATATTTCCACCATGTGCTATCATTGCCGGTATTTACTTGATGGCTTTTTAACTGAGATACTCTGTTTGGTGAGCTTTCTTTGATTCTGACTTGACAAGGGGAGAAGTTGACATTTCAGTATTGTCAGACGTGAGAGTAATCGGCTCTTTGACAAACCGTCAAAATGTAAATCTAAATTAAAAACCTTGTCTCAGGAAAAAAGTACTTATATATGAGTATAACCAGTTTCCAGAACAAATAGGTAAGTAACGACATACTCTCACACATACAGTACATTAAACTGCCAAGCCACGTCTAATTAAAATGAGAGTGGGCAGGAATACAAGTGAGGAAGGCCATTCTGCAGTTAATCATTTTAGAGCCATTATAAAATGATGTGGGCCCTTGCATCTGACTCAGTGCACCCAAACAAATGATGAATAGTTTCAGTATGAATTATATTCCCACAACAGGGCTGAAATATTCAATAGATCATCATTGCACTCATATGGAGGACTTGAGCTGATCGAGGTTGTCACAGTGTGACTTTGCAGAGTCATGTAGAAATTGTTCTGGAAAAGAAGGCTTTGAGATGCTGGAGATCTGATGTATTCAGCACAGAAGTAAAGCTTGACGATGCCTGCAGTTAGACAGAACACATATGCTGATTTGGTCTGACTGTGACTTTTTTACTGTTAAACAGACGTCAGCTTCCTCGAACAGAAGAATAGGAAGGAGATACTATAGAAGACAGAAAGTATAGGGGGAACTACTTACTAGTGTTTCATACTTCAAGTCTGACTGAAGAATTGTTGGTTTGGCCTACATGTCAGTTTAACTAGGTTCTGTTTGCGAAATACAGCCTACAGCAATACAAAATTATATATTATCAAGAGGAAAATTACACATAATATGTTACAATTAAATGGTAACATGTTGGCTCCAGCTCCCTGAAAGTCTAAGATGGAATAACCTTTTATAGAAGTTTGAGACAGCAGACCCATTTAGCATTGAATTGGGTATTTTTTTCTTTCTTTTTTTTTTAAAATAAAAGTAGGATTAAAAGATATGACTGAGCATTACCATGGAAGTATATGCAGCTATGTCTCTCAGATTATATATGAGCCTTTTATTCAAACACTAAGCAGAATTAGTATACATTACTGAAAATGTCTATTTAATTCTAAACATATGTTCTTATTAAAATTGTGTAGGAGTTACTTCATAATTTTATGCAAATGACACTGAATTACATAGTAGGAAAAATAAAAAACTATCACTGGTGTGACTCAGTTGGTAGAGAAGGCCTGCCTTCGATCCCAAGGTTGATTGTTCAATCCCTTATTTCACTCTTTCATTTTGTCAAAAGCAACACACTGAGCCTCAAGTTTCTCCCAATATTGTGTGAGTACTTTGCTTCTAAATGATCATGATTGGTGAGTGAATGCATGCAAGCAACGGTGAATGTCACGGAGGTCTTGTAAAGCACATTCAGGCTGCTGAGGCAGTAAAAATGCACCATGAAGGAAAGGCCATTACTCTCAATGTCATTTTCCGTTTTCTTACAAATATGCACACAGTTGTACTACTTTCGCAATGATGTGACACCAAACCACTGAGTCGGTTAATGACCGATTCACTGATTTCAGGTCTCTTCCTCTTGCAAGAGCAAAAGATGTTCTGACACCGGATGGCTCTCAATCGCAAAGCATTGTTTGCCCAAGCTGCCAAACAGGATGAGGGAAGGAGAAAAAATAAAATGAAATTAAATAATGACTGAGTCACACATCTGATGAAACCGAATTTTGGTCAACACCACCTGTTTGTCACCACTGCTTTTGAAATAAAACAGAAGCATACAGTATTGAGAACTATTACAAGAGCAGACACACTACAAACATGCATTCTGCCTTATTTTTAAAAGTTGAATTTAGTGTTATTCCAACTCATGGTACACTAATAGAGAAACACAAAAATCCTCCATGACCAAGTGCGGGGACAAGTTAGAGAAAAAAAAGAAAAAAGAAAGAAAACTTCTTTCTGGACATAAATCTCTGCAGAACCTTTCTTATAGCTGGAGGCTTTGTGCTGCTTTGGTTGGGGTTAGTGGATAAGAGGGAAAAGGATACAGGACAGATACAGAGAGTGACAAACAAACAAAGACAGCAGGCTAATCCACTCGCTACAGACTTGATGGAGGCAAGAACGCCCAGTGTCATTGGTTTGACATTGCTTGGTGTTACTTTACCACTGTGAGGTTATTTCATTTATACATCTTTTGTGTTACCGGCAGGTCAACAAAAGCAGCTGTGTCGTTACCAATGAGGCTTCCTTGATGTGGATACACGTCTTTGATAATGCTAAACACTATAGTGCTTTAAACAGGGTACTTTTTAGACCCTGCAGTGGTTCGAGTTTGCATGTTCTCCCTGTGCACGCATGTGTTTTCTCTGGGTACTCCTGTTTCCTCCCACTGTCCTAAAACATGCATGTGCGGTTAGCTGGCTGCAGCGCCCCACAGCCCTGCACAGCATAATGCAGTGTAGCAGGTCTTGGTTTCTGTCAATGTGCATCTCCGTAGACAGGGTCTTTCTTCTGTCACTCTCCCATCAACATCCAATAAATGTTGCAGCCAATATATTATTATTTTTTTCCCCAGATTTATGCATCAGTGGCTACAATAAACCAGTCAAGTTGTCTTGAAACATGTCTACTTAGAGAGAGTTTGATGTGCTGTCTTTCTCCGCAAAACAAGACCCCAAAGCACTGGCAACGTTATTGCTTGCATATCTCTCCACCAGTCCGGGAAATCCCGGTTTATTTTCAGTTCTGGAGAGTTTTCATGTGTTAAGTAGTTGTCATGGTAACAGCTTGGGATCATTTCCCAGATCTTGTTATGAGTGACAGGTGGATTTGATAGTATCACATGAGTCGTGCGACTCTATTTATTTGTTAAATTCTTGCTCTGGGATGAAAATAAATAAATAAATAAATAGAGCAAATATATTTCCGTGCCACCTGTGATTACCCAAGTAAATCAAAAATGCCTTTGCTGCCCTGCAAAACTGTCTGATGAGCAATTTGGCCGTACTTTGGATGAACAAATCTAAGCTCTTCATGTTGACGTCAGAAACACGTCAGGAGACACTTAATTTGTCAACACTAGAAAAATATGTAAATTGAGGTCTATATAGGGAAGAAGAAAAAAAGGATACAAAAAATATAAATCATAACCTTATTTCTTTGCAGGAGAGGGCATGCATTTATCCAGATTTTTATTTTTTTATAACTGAGGAAGACTATTATCTTTTCTTGCATTGTAACTCTCCATCTGCATCAGTGTGCATGCAGTTAATGATCCTGAAGGTAATTACAAGGGGTTTCTTGACCCTCCAAAGTTAAAGTTGGAGGTGCAAAACTCTGCTAATAATGAAAGACTTGGTCAGTATCTTGGAAGTCGTTGTGTTACAAATGGAGGTCAAGCGAGGGACGCCCTCGCCGCTTCCTCTCATCACCAATGCTGATGAAATTTCAGTCATATCAGAGGTTAGAGGGTGGATTGTTTGGCAGGTGGAATGTCACGATTGTCCCTATATCACATTCCAATTCTGTTATTAGCAGAATCTCATCTGGTTCCCGTAAAAGTAAGTGAGTGAAACATTAAATACTTAAAAATAATGTATCATTTTATATACTGGCAGTTAAGGAAATGAGACTAATGAAGTGATCATCCTACAATGAATGCAGAATGCACTAATAAAGCCGAGTAAATGTCAAATTAAAAAGATCGGTACCATCGGCAAACAATAAGTATCACCTGGCATGCAGTACATGCTTTTACAAAATGTAGTATTGATTGTTCCATCTGTTACAGCATATTTACATTTCAAAGTTGTTACGAACAACACTCAGTCCTAAAATTGTCTTTAATCACTCCTTCTTTTCCTTTTCATAATTTACCTCAAAAAGTTGACTTTTCCAATGTTTACCTTGACCAGAGGTGGGAGCAGTCTGCTGACCTGGCCATGGTGTACTCTTAGGGGCCTGTCACATCGGATAGTCCGGGACTCGGTTCATTTTGGGGGTGGGTGGGTGGGTGGGTTGGGATTTCACACCTTCATTTGGTTCGGGTGGCGTTCACATTCAGTTTTTAGACCGGACCAAACCATCTGTAAAATGTCACGCAATAGCTGCTAGTTTGGGGGCGCTGGTGCCTGACACAAACACTGACCATAGAGGAAGTAAAGAAGAAACACGACTCATTAGTTGGTCCCGAACGAAACCGGAAGCCCCGCCGCTTTAGCCCGTGGTGGCGAGGCTAGTTAGCACATGGCTAATAGGTAGCCACAAACAACCGCAATATATGGCCTTTAGACCAGATATCAATAAGTGCCTTTTTCACTACTTCTTCCTCGTTACTTCTTCCTCACTACTCCAAGTCTGTCCACAAGACATTTTCCAACTTTTTCTTTCTGCATCTGCTTCTTTTGATTCGCGGAGTTAGCTGTTTGTTTACTACCCAGAATGCAGTGCGCACATCACGTCCCCCCCCCCGTCCTCTCACCCCACCCGCTGGAAAGATCGTGTGTAAAGTAACCACTTCCTTGCAGCTCCACGTCTGTGCACGAGCCATTTTCCAGGAGAAATTAAATGTTACAGGACTCCCGCTTTTTTTTCCACGTCTTTTTCAGATTCGCACACCCAAAATGCTTTGCACTCTACGTCACGCCCTCTCAACCCTCACCCCGCCCACTCAAAAGTCCGTCTGAAAGAGGACCGAGACCGGTGTTTTGAAGGGGACCAGATTCCGCTTTCAAATTACGGAACCGATTTCGGGGTGCGTTCACATTTCCCCAAACGAAACAGACTTTCCCAGAAAGTCCCTGAAGAGAACTCCAGTCTGCGTCGAACCGGGCAATGTGAACGCGCCATTATTGTTTTGTGTTGTTGGAAAAGGCTTCAGAGCCTTTGACTCAAGTCTGAAGAGAGCGGATAAATAGAATTTGATGAATGGATGGTATAGAATACACTTGATCCACACAAAGACATGTTTGCGTGTGCCTTTGTATGGCGAACACAATTGTGCTCTTTTAGATTGTTGTTTAGAGCTTCACAGAATCAAGTGTGAAAAGCAAGGTATTCAGTGCATTGATTTGGTATTTCTGTATGGGATTTCTGCTGAGTTTTGAGGAAGTCAGATAGGAATTGGTAGTTAATATTATTGAAGCATTGCATTGAATAAAGAACAGGCTGTAAACACGACACACGACTGCATAAATCAATCCTTTTTTTTTTTCCTGAGGTCAATGCCTGATGATCACTGCAGATATGTCGGCCATATGAGGGTTGACAATTCTTCAGAGGGCACCCACCAAGGGCCTTTGTCTCTGTGCTCAATGAATATTCAAACGAATTGATTCATCACATCAAGCATTAAATTCTGCAGAGAATTAATAACCCCTGAACTAACAAAGAGAATAGTGTCCATGCTGAAATATTGTTGAGCTGTTTTGAAAACTAAATTGCCTGCATATATCAATTCATAAAATAAATCCCAATAGGAACAATTAACTTACTCAAACAATTAAAAAGGAGAAAAAAAGAAAACACTCCAACCATAAAAATCTCAATGAAGTACTGAACCTTTTACACTGAACTTTCAACCTCTGCCCCGGTGGACAAGAGCCACTTGAGAGGGTTATGAGACGCAATTACTCTGCTCATCGCCATAAAGTGAGAGTTTGATGTCTGGCCATTAAAAACAGAGAGGATGCTTCATGTTAAATAGTGAACGTTGGATCGAATAACATTGAAACTATTTTCAATCAAAATGAAATTTCATGTTGCAAGCCATGAATGATATTGTTTGAATCCAACAGCAGGCAGCAAGGTTAAAAGCGGTGGTCGCTTGTCAGCGCTTTTTCCTTTAGCGAGGTCTTTGTTGACGGTTCGGTTTTGATCATCCTCGAGCTCAGCAATTTTTAAAGAGGAAAATTTTCCAATGCTGTCATCTGTGTTTCATGAAAAACTTTACTATGTACATTGATGATAGACATGCAAGCATGCTACTTTGATTTCTGTTGAACGGAGTGATGCAGGCTGCGACAGTGGTGGCATGTTGAGTCTGAACCAATTCGAATGACTACAGATTGAGCCGTATTAACTTGAAGATCTGAATGTCATTGAGGCATGGATCAAGAGAGGTTAAGTGTTATCTGTGTGGTCAAAATTGCATTAGAGCTGGGTCTCATCTGCATAAAAGTAGAAATTGATACTGTGTCTCTATATTATGTGGACATGTTATGGGCCAATGAGGGACCCCTGAGGTACACCACAACTCATTTTTTTTAGAACGTGGCTGCAAGTCACTAAAATTAACATTGCTAGTCCCTTTTTAAGATATAATCAAATAAAAAAAATAAAAAATCAGCCCTACAGAGTTCCAGATGTATCATTGCTTCACCTGAGCAGTTGAATAGAATTATTCAGTGTGAAAAGCTGCTGAACAATGTAAAAAAAAGGCACCTCCTAATTTGTGGGCTCACAAGAAGCATAATGGTTCTACATTACCAGTTCATTTTGCAGAATAGCAAAGAAAAAGTCAACCGAAGCATATATCATTGAAATATCATGAGCTATTGGGATACAATTTCAAAGTCATATTACGCTCTTGCTCTCGTCGCGGTGTCGGTGCTGCATTACACTCATGCATGCACACTTTTAATACCATTGTTTCAAATGGAAGAGACTTAACGTGTAAAACACGACTTTGTGGCGCGAAACAAATAAACAAATGAGAAGCACGTCTCCAAATGTCAAAACATGTTTTCCACCGCAGATAAGCTTTCAGTTTTGCAAAGGAACAGAAACACAAACGAAAAAGCTGTTAGATGTAGAGCAGCAGGTGTGATGCTGCCCACCTTCAGCTCTAGAGGCAAAATAACTATATTTGTGGTGCCCTGTGTGGCAAGGTACTTGCACCATGTAGAGCATGAAATCAGATTATGGTTGCAGTTATTTCTGACTCCCTGCCTTATTCACATAATGTGTTTTTTTTCTGATAGTGCCTTTAACGAATACATCAGATGTTTTTTTTTTTTTCTTTGTTTGTTTTTTTTTTACCATTTAATTTTTTAAAAAAGTAAACCGCTGCAGCTGTGTATTAAACTATACTTACAGTTACCACAGCAACGATATACCAAGAGAATTTCAAACTGAAGGTTGGTGAAGGAGAAATAAACATTTACATGAAGGTGATGATTTCGGTGCCAGTAAGTCTATATTCTTAATTAAATATCATTGTTTGGATTTATAGGCAATAAAAAGCATCACTCTTCTGCTTGTTAGACGTGGTTAATTGGAACTATCCGGGCAGTCTTTATGTAACTTAAGGGGATTTGCACTTAAGCATATCACCGAACTTTGATTTGTCGCCATCTTATTATCAAACTCTGCTTTTAATATATGTTTTAATAGTTGTAATAGATAAATAATAATTGTACCCTGTCCTTGGTTGTTATTATCATGATTGTATTTGAAAAATGAAAGGCCTCACATTTTGAAAATCAAGGCATTAGGTAACACGTATAACATGGAATATGTGCAGCATCATAAAATACATATAAATTAATAAATAAACAGGTTCTTTTGGAAATATACCCTTAAGCTTTAAATGCATGATCATCCAGCCAGACCACACAAGAGAGCATATTGAGAGACTGAATGAAGTATGTGTATAATGTATAATTCATGTATAAAAGTATATCTAATGATTTTGGATCAGGTAAGGATTTCTGGACCATTGAAAGGAAGGCATGCATTTATCATTTCAGCTGGACTTTTTTTTTTTATTTGTTGTTCGTATTAAAAAACAATCTGAATCAGGGGTTTGAGAGCATACTAGTCACACAGCATCATGAGTTCAGCATCCTCTGGAGGCTTCAGCATTGCACCAATTCTATTCTGAGTAAAAGGGAAGAAAAAAAAGAAAAATGAAGCCGCTATGACTGTGTGTGTATGTGTGTACAGTTTCTCTCGTCTATCTTTCTTCGGTCAATATCCATTAGAAGGGGTGAGGTATGAAGAGAGGGAGAGATGGGGGAGGATAATCAAGGGGAGGGTGCAGAGCAAGGAGGACTATAACGAGCAGGAAATAGAGGAGAGAGCAAGCAGCAATAGATCTGCACGGAGACATCACGAGAGCGTAGCCGTCTATTTAGCTTTCCATAGGATACGTTTTATAGTATTTTGTCAAACACTGACATAACGACCAACTGAAAATGCTCTTGATATCCCCGTCAATATTAGTGATTAGAACCAATAGGAAAAAGGTACGCAGGTGCACTATTTCTTTTCATGTCGCTTTGGTTTGAGTGGCGGTCTGTAAAGGATGGCTGAGAGGCACACGTCTTTCTTACATACGGTGTTCCTGACATGTTATGGTCACAATGTCTTCCAATCTATATCCATGGGCCAGGGTTTTCTTTTTATGGAGGTTTTGAAAGAACCCTAAACCATGAAGACGTCTCTCTCTGAGGCAGTCTGAAAACATCACAAGTACTTGAGATCAATGCAATTATAGCATCAAGTGCATGTGTGTGTGTGTGTGTGTGTGTGTGTGTGTGTGTGTGTGTGTGTGTGTGTGTGTGTGTGTGTGTGTGTGTGTGTGTGTGTGTGTGTGTGTGTGTGTGTGTGTGTGTGTGTGTGTGTGTGTGTGTGTGTGTATGTGTGTGTGTGTATGCGTCTGTGCAGTTGTGTGTATTGCACCTGGATGCTTTGGACACTAAATGACCCTGTATCTAAGAAGCCTCCTCAGAACCTAACTGAAAGAATAAATCAATTCCTTTTGAAAAGCAGATAAAATAATGAAAGGACGAATGAAATATTGAGTCTTGATCCAAGTTCACTGGGCAGTTTCTATTTATTTATTTATTTTTTTTTTTTTTAAATCTAAGTTTTTGGTTTGTTTTTTTGTCCAACATGGACGGCTCCAGAGCAAAATCGGTACATATTCTTTAAAAAGATATTTACACTTTAATCTTCTCCACCATCTCACCATAAGCCACGTCGAGAATGAAGACGTTGATAAATTGAGGTGCTGCAACCACAGGCACAATTTCCAACAACTCTTTATTTTATTTACTAATTTTCACGTGTGGGTATCATGTAGGAATGACTCAAATATAATACTGATTTGGTGGATGTAAATTTCGAGTCCATGCCACGACTGGGGTGTTCAGACTTGTTATGACTGAACCAAATGAATGTATTTACTTGACAAACTTAATGATCCAGGGGGGACGAGATGGGGACAGCTCTTACATTTCTTTAAAACACGCAGTGGGGAAAATTCCACTGGGATATAAACATGATTTCAACAAAAACAAGGTTGTCCAAAGCATTGTGCAGTGCTTCTTTAACAGGGACATTGTAGAATATAGTGTACTTGGTGTGTCATGCAGTTTTGAGAGTCTGTGTCTAAAGAGGGCAACACTGAGAACAGTTTCTCAGTCTCTTGTGATTCGAATCCTTTTTTTTTTTCTTTGTGCTATCTCTTCTCACATCGGTCTGCAGAGTAAGTTAAAAAAAAAGGTTTTCAGTCTTCAGTTTTGTAATTGAATTATGTTTTACTCCTAGTAAATACACAGATACATTTTAGAATTGGGCAGGCATCCGAAGGTTTTTGTGATTTTTAAATGCTACTAAAGTGAGTGAGTTTTTTAAACGGCTAATTCAAAGCTATTAAAAATAATGCCTCTGAACAATTTCAGGGGAATATATTGAAACCTGTTGTTTAGTTCTCTTTTACCCCAGATTGAAAGCTGACTAAACTAATAGCTCCACTAGTTGTTAAGGCATCATGGTTCTCATGAATAAACTTAATTAGATATGCTCCAAAACATTTGGGCCTCTGCTGACTTGAGGGCTTGTTTTACAAACGCCCCAGTCTGCAGTGCTGGGAGAAACATTGAAGATTTGTCATGAACTGCACAGTTTGTGTTGAACTATTAACTTATTTAATGCAGTTTCACATGCAGCATGCGTTCCGGGTACAGGGTGAATTCAACAATAGGACAGTGTCTGACTTCATGTTCTCCTTATTACTACCAAAGCCTCTTGGGTATGCAGTTGAACACTGTACTTGCTGATTACATTGGGTAAATCTACAAAGACATGATTCTTCTTGCACCCTTTCTTTTATCTCTTCCCACCTTGTGTCACATTCTCTAGATTTGTTGTCTCACTCCCTCGTTCCGCTGTCCAGAATTGTCCTTAATGTTCCATTCATAATTTTCTTCATCTCCATATGATTTGTAAAGATGTGTCACTGTTACTTAGTGTCACGTTTGTTTATTGGATGCATTTTCTCAGCAGTCTGTAGTTCACTTTTTTTTTTCTCTAACTGTGCTGACAGCTTTGTAGTTGTAGTCTAGTAATTACCTGATTGTATTTCTTTCTTCTTTTTTTTTTCCTCTGCGATTTTCCTTTAAACAAGTAGTGCACTACACAACTTGTGAATGAATCAACTGGGGGATTTGTGGTTGACAACATAAGAGGTAATTTAGCCATCATATATTGTGTTTAAAGACACTTTTTTAGAATTGAATGGAATTTAATTGGCGTAAAGGCACATTAAAAAAAACAAGCTATAGTATATAACAAGCTATAACCACCTATCTTAGGTATAACAGGTTTGACTAGTGTACAGAAATGGCAATTTTCTGTAGATCTACAGATTTCCGCTGACTTAAAACAAAAACTTGTCATTTTTGCGAAACGTCTAAATCTGTTGAAAAGACATTTTTTTGTTTGCTATCATCAGGGATAAGGTTATATCAGCGCTGATTCGGCTCACATTCCACACATGTTGGATTTGAGAGTGTTAGCAATATTTTAAGCGCAAATATGATGTTTTTAACAGGAAACATTGGCTACAACCAAGATTATAATTGAGAAAATGATAAGTGAGATCAGTGAGACACTTGGACAGTTTGTCAGAAGGATTTGAAAACTCAAATCGTTGTGTTTTTGTACAAAAAAGCTACAATGGCTTTAAAATGGACAGAAGTGGCTTAAAAACCTTCAGCTTCAGGGGGGCCTATGGCCTCCAAGACCCCCATAGGACACTACCTGAGTGTAGGCCCACATTTAAAGATTTCCCCACCTGTGTCCATCCATGATAAGTATCTGTACTGCCAATGATCCCCAACAGCCACTGACTGACAACATTAACTTTTACTCTCAACTTAGTCATAGGAAGGCCATTATGAAGCAAAACTTTCACTAGCAAGTACGAGACTAAGTAGGCAAGAGTTAATGGTCCGAGAGTGGCCGCCCTTCTTTTACTTGGAATTTGAGATTCATTTATTTGATGTGTTTTGTCTTCTTGTGAAGTAACTTTAATCACTAGTCGAGGGAGATGTATTTTATCCGCCTCACCAATAAAACACTCAGCAGAGGAGGAATATGGTGGCCTAAAAAGAAGGTTGATAACTCACAGCCTCCAGACAAATCACACCCGATTATTAGTTAATTGTTAAAAAGAAAGCGTGCCAAACTGGGATCTATTATCAGCCCCTCAAAATCAGTCAACATTTGTGATACAAACCAAAGGCAACATTGTACTCGCATGAACACTTTCTCAAGTTTATTCAAAGACAAGCTGGTTCTGTTTCTGATATTATAGCATTAAGCAACACAACTTTGCACCTTTGTTTCTCTCTTTAGCTCTCACGTCTCTGTGAATTATTGTTATCTATTTATACGTTTCTAAGTGTTGCAGTGAGGGAAAAAAATTATATGAATGCTGCATGAGTTCTTGTGTGTGTGTGTGTGTGTGTGTGTGTGTGTGTGTGTGTGTGTGTGTGTGTGTGTGTGTGTGTGTGTGTGTGTGTGTGTGTGTGTGTGTGTGTGTGCGTGTGCGTGTGCGCACTGTACGTCTGAGTGTCTCGGTCAGGACTGCAGCGTTGGCATTGGAACGCACTGCCTAATGGACACGGACTGCTTCAGCATAGTGCAATCTGAGCAGAATCTGTCTTGATGGTATAGAGACCTGCCAATCAGCTGATCCTGCCTGAGAAATAAAACTGCAGTTCATACTTTGGCTAACTTCCAGCCATTCTGCAAGCATGCAAAAACACACGGTGACCAAATGAAATGAAGGTATAGAACATAAAACACAAAACAAATTAACTTTTCACTTCATTTTAATGTCCCAATGGAGCATCTGGCCCATTTAGACAAGAATGTCAATGAACTGTACATCAGCGCTTGTAACAAAATGAGCTATCAGTGAAAGGGACACTTAAATCTTTATGAGCTTCTAGCAAGTGGAAAGTGTTTTGGGTTAATTTGACAAAAGAAACAAATGGCAGCTTGTTGAATTGCTTCATTATAGAGAGTGTAAAGGGCCCAATCCGTGAAGCACATGTATACATCCATGTGCACACAAAGACACACATGAGTGCATTGTGTATTTTGAACCTTTACCAACTGACTCACATGCAATTTCTGGAGACTCACAGTTGACTATACTACTTGATACTACTACTTGCTCCTTGCCTAAGTCTTAACTGAATGGACCCTACAACAATGGCACAACACATCCACTCGAACATACAAGTCCTGACATACAAGGTGAATATCACTTCAAGTTCTGATTTTATTACACTGACATCCTAGATTTTATTTATTCATAATTTTATTTATTTTTTTTTTTTTTGTGGTTCACACCCCCATTTTTTTGTCTGGATCAGCTATATGAGTTTGTGGGGTGTTTGTGGGAATTCAATTGTTGAGTGTGTCTGCGTGTGTTTATCCGTGTCTCTCGGGTGCGCGTGTCCGGGTTGATTTAGAGAATTTTATTCGCCTCACATTTCCCTCAACCTGGCAAGGGCGGAAAGAGGTCAGCTCTTTCACACAAGAACACCACACACACACATACACACACACAACGCACATGTGTGCACACACACACACACACACACACACACACACACACTGCAGACACCGATCCAGATATCTTCACCGCCTTTCCTTACTTGTCTTGATTTGTGGTTTTTGGACGTGACAGACACATAAAAAAGCCATCAAACTGAGGTAACGGAGACTAAAGTCTGCACTAATAGCCCTCGGATCACTTGTAATGAATTGCTGCTCTTTGGCCAGCTTTTCAGTTGTGCCTACACTTATTAAAGGTTTATAATCCTCTGACACACTGCATGACACCGTTTCTTTCTTCTCATAAGTGTCACAACAAACTTTGACACACATGCCTATTTTTTTGTATCTTAGTCTGAGTCGTCAATGTCTGGCGGGCATTGCTATTTTTCCCTGCCATGGAAAATTAAGTCACAAGATCACGTTTTCTATTTTTTGTTGACAAGAACACCTTCTATTATATTCTGAATGAACGGAATGTCTAAATTGCTGTTACCCATTAGGCGACTGAGTGTTACATGAATAGTAAACCGTACTGAAATATGAATGAACTGAGAATAATGCAAGTATTAGTTGTTGATGTGAGTCAATGAGCTTGTAAGTGCGTATGCAGTGTGGTTGTTTTTAGTCGGCACATGAGTGCACTTGTATGTTCACCATGCGGCCCCCTTCTGTGTAGAGTCCGCATGTCCTCGCTATGCTCCTGTTTCCTCCCACAATCCAAAAACATGCATGTGAGGCTATTTAGTGACCCTCAATTGCCCCGAGGTGGGAATTTGAGTGTGTGGTTGTCTGTCTTTATGGATGGGCGGATGGATGGATGGGTGGGTGGGTGGATGGGTGGATGGATTGATGGGTGGATGGATTGATGGAAGATACCTTGAGGGCATTAAAGAGTCAGGATTTGGTAGTTTTCAAGTTGACAGTCAATTTGATTTTTGATGAGGGGAAACACTAAAACCAAGGGCTTCTTAATGTATTTTGACACAGAATACATTCATGCACGCACGCATGTGTCAGGCCGCAATGTTTCCACCTCGCTCTGGAAAGTTTGCGATCATTTATTTATGCAGAAAACCTTTAGCAAATCAAACCCTATTTGCAAAGGCAGCCAGTTTCCCGATCTATCCCAGAGCAAACACACAAACAGACACACACACATGCACATCTGCAGGCAATTTATAATCACTAGTTAACTTCAAATGCATGTTCTTAGATTGTGGGAGGAAAGGTCCGCTCGGAAAATTAACACACGCACGCACACACAACGACTTCTATTTATAATGTGTTTCTTTATCCTTTTGATCACTGGTCAACCTTGCGTTGAATCTCTACTTGCACATGGAACAAACAGTTTCACAGTAATGTGGTTCTGTGAGAGGAAAACTGAAAATCACATGACCGTTCTGTGGTAAATTGCATGAAGTGGCTAATGAGCTTGTCTTGACTAGCCCCATTTCACACTAAATTGCAGTGTAATGAGTGAGCTCTGGCCAAATGCATGTGACCTTGGAGCAGGAGATAATACATTATAGAAGATAACCCTTTGCTTTTTGCCTGACTGCCAATGAGGTGAGTGAGTCCCTCATCATTTAGTGTGAAACTACACTAAAATCTAAAATAAAAATATATATATATATATATTTTTTTTTTCTAGACTGGTCCAATGACTGCGTTCTCATGCACACATGCAGAAATGGACGTTTGACACATGGCATTTTAAAAGCCACCACTGATAACTGTATTTTGTGCTGACTGCTGATGGCGGTAGTTATCCTGTGCTGATAATGTCACCCTCCCCAGGTATGATCTTTTGACTGCATCACCAAAATGACATGGTTGCCCCATCATAATACATCATACATCATACAGCACAAATTCCTACGCGATCACATCCAATTCACCATACCCACCAGCTGCCGTGAGCTGTCTGTTTGCTGTTGGTCACTGTCAGTTAATTGAATGATTCAGAGGATATGAACTAATGAGCTTAAGGGGCGGCCCCGACTGCTCGGACACGTACGTGTCCGTGTATATGGCGGACAAAGACCTGCACGGAAACGTGAGGCGACGCACAGAGACACACACACACACATACTGTATGAACACACACTGACGCAGACACGCGCGCACATACATTTGCATTGTGGGTACCCTGCTGCTGCACTTGTGCCAATTAAATGCAGAACTAATGAGTCAGATCAGAGAGGTTAAGTTCAAAGACATTTGAAGTCATGGTCTGTTTAGTCATCTCTCTTTCTTATTCACGTCTGCAGTCTCGTTCAATTACTTCCTTTATTTCATGAAACCATCTCCCTGGTTCTTTTGCTCTTTCCCTTTCACACTTTGTGATACCGTTCTATCTCAGTCTGTTTTGCCTTTATTACAATGCCACAACATTTCTCATAGTCATTGTTTAATTTTTTGGGGGTCTGCTCTCCCTCTTTACTCACTATTTTTCTCTGTCGATTTCTTCTGTCACTCCACCTATCACTTCTATTTTCCTTATCTAACCTCGTCTCCGGTCGAGCTCTCTTTTGTATTCTGTTCTCTAACTTGCACTCTTATCATTTCTATTCCTCCCATCCTCCATCCTTTCCCCTGCTTTGCTTCCCTTTCCTCTCCTAGATATTTGCAGTGCTCAGCAGAATGCCAATGGCCGTCCGACCCATAATCCCCTTGTTTGGCCGTTCTCGTTGCCGTTTTCATCGTCGTCCCAAATCAATGCTTAATTATCCCGTGACACGCCTCCAACCCCCCCCCACCCATGCCTCGTTTCTCTTCCCTGCATCATCCATGCATAACCTTGCCCCCTCACTAGCCCTCATTCAGCCTTCAGATTCTCCTGGACAGAGGGTACAGTAATTAAAAAGGACACATGACACCAGTGAGCAAGTGAAGGGGAGAGATGTGGAATGAGGGGAGGAGAAGAAGGAGCCAGAGAAGACGGGTGAGGATGAAAAGAAAAAAGGCTGGAGGTTAGCAGAAGAGACTGAGGGGCAGGAGGAGGAGGAGGAGGAGGAGGAGCGGGGCAAAAGAGAGTCTGGAGAGGATGAGAGGAGAGGAGAGGAGGGGATTTGGGCGGTAAGTAGGGATAAGAGCCGAGAGCCGGTGGATGGATTGCAACCCATAACACTCAATGGAATATAAGTAAACAAAGTCTTCATTAATGATTGAGTTTCCGTCATGTGCTTACACCGGCTTAATATTCAAGCATGGTTTATCTTTATTTTAAGCTCTTTACTTGTGCTGAACTCAAAGAATTTATAGTGTGACAGTGACTGGGACAATGACAACTCAGCCGAGGTAATCCAGAATATCAGATCACATAAAAAAAAAGATTATTTCCATGTCATCATCATGTGTCACACATGAGAAATGCTTCACTTGGAAGTATTTTTGGAAACACAAAGAGCTGTAAAATAAAACAGATTTCCTCGTGTGAAGATAGTAAATTGGATACGATTGCAATTCTTTGAACACTTCATATCAGTCAACAATTGTCTCGATGGATTATCCATGTTGTTTAGTGAATCTCCTAGTGAAAAAATATGAGTAAAGACTTTTAGTGAAAAAGTAAAACATGTATGTATACTTTTAATTTGTTAAGTTTTTTTAAGATTACAATAGTTTTGTTTTGGTTTTTTTTTGTTTTGTTTTTCTGGCCGGATGTAGTCATATTAGTAATAATAAAAGTGCAAAATGCTGCACTATCATCTCTACTCTTACTAAAAATGAGCCACTCCCAGTGGATAAATTAGGGACTGCAGTTATATGTCTTGGAAAAAAAAGTCAGTTTCGTTATATTCACATTTTGCGAGGTCATCCCACGGGCCAGATGATAAATCCCCATGTGAACCGTTTGTGGCCTACATACTTCATAAATTAGAAAACTAAAACTAAAAAAAGAAATACAGAGTCCTACCTCAGGAAATCAAATCATAATTGAACTGAACCGGCCTGATGCCTCGCATCAGATCATGGTGACACGGTGAGCCTGTGTGACGAGATATGACACAGACGCACCTTGACAAATGTTGCCAGCTGACTCTGTTTAGGTTCAAACTCATGCATAAAAAGTCACCCGTCTGTTCGCGACGCTCTGATGAAGATATGAGGCGACGGTTTGTGCATATCTGAGGTGAACAAAACCGCGTTGGCATTTACGAAGCCAAGCTGTTAACCTGCAAAGTGCACGTTGTTGTGATGACGCAGGAAACTGGCTACTGAAATATTTCCTTTTTCACATCACGGCAGTGTGAAGCTTCTTTTTCTTTTTTTTTTTTCATTTGCACTTCTGCTCCACAGTCCAAACATGCACATGGGTTTCAGCTAAAGTGGAAATGCTAAAATTGTAATTTCCTGGTCGCACAGACCCTGGTTTGGTTTTGTTCTTCCCCCTTTTTGTTTATTCTATGCATGAGTGGCGAGGCTGCGAGCCTTAAACCAATAAAGCTGGGCAGGAATGAATGGATGCCGATGAACGAATGGAAAAATCAGATCAGTGGAAAGAAAACGCAGCTGTAGCATTAAAACAAAATGTAGGACGGCAATAAAGCCCTGCACAATCTTTACAACGAAATCAATATGAAACAAGACAAGATAACTAATTGCCGTCTAATTTAGTTCAGCGGTCAACCACAATGAGACTAAAAGTGTGAGGCTTCTGTGACCTTGTCCTTTTTGCTGCTGACTCTAGTTCATGTGAAATGTACATTTGCTAACCACAGTGATGAATTTTGCAGCAAGTGTCATAGTTAATCAGAAACCTTTTTTTTTTTTCTCTCGTGACAATGACATGGATCACTTGAAGGTTAGAGTTAAGGTTATGGGTTATGTCTGTTTGCGAGGTCTGTGAAATCTGTGATGAACCAACCTTGTATCAAATTAGATCGATAGAAAGTTGACAATTATATATAAAGAATTACCAGATGTTTCAATATAAAAGCACCACAATCGATAACGAGAACATTTTGTAAAATGAAAAACATTCGGAGGTCTGACATTCAGTCATAATGAAACAGAGCATGTGTGTTGTGAGGGTTGAGAGGAAATAAAAACTTGTGAAATATGCAATAATACAAAATGATAAAGATTGCTCTGATTGAATGAAGAGCAGCCACAGAAATTGGTTTATATTTGAATTTACTAAACAAACAAAATGTTTAATTACTCCATCACAACCATTACCACTTTATATATCAGATGTCCATTTTTACCTGTATGTTTAAAAAACAGTCAATGATAATAATAAAAAAAATAATATCACAAGGAATAACAAACTAATAAAAAAGAAATAATTCTATGTTCCTTGAATGGCAATGCTCAAACCTTATCCAGAGTGATTATCCTGGAATTTCGACTATGGAGAAACACAAGGGGGAAACATCACCAAGTTAAAATCCAGAATACATCAAAATGTCCAATTAAATGAAAACAATTTTAACCTTGTTTTTCCAACTTTGCATGCCTTAATACTTTGAATACATCGTGGGGATAGAAAAAAACATTATTCCGTCACGTATTTTTTTCTTTCTATTAAAAACCAATTTTGTGTTATTTCCTAACACACTTTTTAAGCACTACTTCATAATCAGTGGAACTGTTTCAACCTTGAGCACTTTCCTCCTGTGTAAACCTTGTGTAGAACTTTAATGAATATTTGTTGTGGAAAAGGAGTTTCTGTGGGATTTTGCTTTAAGGTGTTCAGAGAAAAAAACTATTAAGCTATTTACTATTACTATTACTACTATTCAATTTTCCTGATCTATTTGTTGTGTGTGCTGGTTTGTGCTCCATTCAGAGCAAGGACGTGACACATGAATGCATATTGAAGAACATGCAGGTCATGTGAAACGCGGCCGCAACCGAGACATTGACGTTGTGCTCTGTGGATGCGCTGGCTATCACAGCAACATCCATCCTTTTCCTGTGGTATAGACTTGAAACATAACACCTCTTGCTGGCTCTTTTCTTATCTTTTCCTGTCATTTTCCTGCTTTGAACACTTCATTATTTATACCACTGGTCCCCCTCTTACTTCAGCAGGTGTCTCATTTCTTTTCATACATTTTTGATTCCCACTATAAATAAACACCTGCCTCCAAATGTACGTGTACAGTGACCCAGAATTCTCCTGTAGTGGGCCATGAATCTCTATTTTTCAAATGCTGCGTGCTGTCCTATTAATACTCAGTATTGACTTTTAACAGCTATTCTGTAAGCAGAGAAACTTCATTTCATCCATTTAGTTTATTAATCTATTTGAATGGGACAGTGAATATTAATGAACAGACAACCAGTATTGTAAATTGTAAATAGAGTGCCTTATCACCTCTCTCTCTCTCTCTCTCTCTCTCTCTCTCTCTCTCTCTCGCTCTCTGATCTCTGCTCTGATCTATGTTGATCACTTTTTTTAATCCATTTGACCCCATTAATGCTCCATTGTGTAGTGACTGAACCCTTAAGCGGTTAATCTGCATTACATATGTATTCCAAAGAGTGTGGAATCTAAAATTGCAGCGTATTCTCTCTCCAAATATTAGAGCACAATAGAATTACTGTGGACGTTAATTAGTCTGACCTGAGACACGAGAGGCTTATTCAGGATTGTGCTGCATGTATTTAAGACTTGATGATACAACTTTATTTGATCGGACTAAAAATCACTTGTTGTGATGCGATAAATCCTTTTTTCAACCCATTTACTTGACCGTTTGCTTTGGTAGCAGCCCTAACGTCTCTGGAAAGAGCAAGCTGGTAATTCAGTCTGTTACAGAACAAAGAAAACCAGTGTTGGATTATTTCCTCTCAAACAGGGTGTCTTACATAGTGACACATCGTCAGTCGGAGCTTTTTATTGGCAGAACTTAAAGCAAATAATTTCCCCCTGGGATTAAAAAATAACATCTATTCTATTCTATTCTATTCTATTCTATTCTATTCTATTCACTCTGGACTAAACAGTCCCCTTCTTAGACGTGCCAGCATCACACATTTGTTACACATTTGTTGGCTGAACATTCACGTTGAGAATCTCCAACATCTTACTATCTTAATATCCCAAATGGGCTCCTTTGGACCAAAATCTGGTTTCTATTTGGAGACCCGTCTTGTTTTGCTGGAAGTAGTCGAAGACGACACGCTGTGTTATGAAGGGAGGAACATGAACAGCAACATTACCCAGTCAAACGCCATTGCCTACCTCCAGCGAATCGGGGCACTCTCTACTGATGGCTCACTGGATATTTCCTCTCTTTCTGACAGCTCACGGCGACCTTGTCTACATGTCAAAATACATTGAGTTCCCGCCATGTCATTGGCTGACAGTGATGCTGGTAACACGTTATTTAGTGAAAACTCGAATCTGACTTCTTTTTTTCAGTAATGAGTAATCTAAGATGTTACTATTTCCAATCCAGTAATCAGATTGAAGTTATCTATCCAAGTCACTGTGTGTTACTATTGCAGCCTCCCACTGCACGGGTTGCTTGTCTATAAAGTTGCTTTATTCCTGAACAGAACAGACATAAATTAACCGGCTACTCCCTCATTCTCCTCCAACCAGACACGTACACACACACACACACACACACACACACACACACACACACACACACACACACACACACACACACACACACACACACACACACACACACACAGGCAGGGTGCGTTCGAATTGTCCCTCCTATCTCCTTTCCCATCCACTTTTCCTTAACCCCGGAAGTGATAAGGAACGTTCAAATTCTCAAAAAGCTAAGGAAAGGAGGCTCAATGCTTCCTTTGTAACTTCCTTTAGCCTAGGAAACACTGATACATCCTTTACCAAAGAAGACGGTAAAATGCTGCCCCACAATTCCTTGCGGCGACACAACATTTAAAGGGACTTGCTGATCCGAGCGTTCAGGGAAACTCAGGATGACTGAAGAGGGACGCAGATCATGTAAGTCACCAATGCAATAATATGCCTGAAACAACTTTCAATAATCTAAAAACCATATCCCAACCATGAATGTTATGCAGACGTTGTAAAACAAACACAGTAAAGTAAAGTTTTTGTGCAGCCCATTCTCAGTTTGCATTGGTTATTTATTCACATGGCAGCCGTTTCACTGTAGTTCCTCGTAGCCTGATAGCCTCTTTTCCTCTTTTTTTTTTCAATTCAAACCTTGCGATATTTGAGATTAAATCTGCATTTAGAGGCACAGGGGAAAGTGTTAGAAATGCGCTTTAGTAGTCCTCACCTTCGCTGCCGTTGGAATATTATTACGTCACCTAGTGGAAGTTGTTAAAACAACGTGATCGCCTTTCCCTAACTCCCTCAGGAAGTCTCCTAACACTTTTCCTTAACCCCGTGGATGACATCACAAGGTTAAGGATAGGAAAAGAGATAGGAAGGACTATTCGGACGCACCCGCAGTCTCCTCACACTGACCTGACCCGCCCTCCTTCTCCACTCTCAGCCAATCACATGCCAACTCATTTTCGCGGCGCGTTCAAGTAACACAAAAGAATAGGAACCAACAGATCGTCGTCATTGAACCTTAATATTGCAACAATAACACAACTGTAGAGATGTTACACTATGTTTGTAATTTTCTTAACCTTAGTAAAAAGATATATTGGCAGGAGCCAGTTGGGTTGCTTGATGGATCAGTGTATTAAGATGTGATTAAGGTCACAATATTATATTGACAACTTAATAAGGGATACTGAAAGATATTGAAAGAGATCATAGTCAGCAAACGTGTTTGCATTTAGATGTGTGTGAAATTATCTTTCAAATATTCTGGAACAAATATGATGAACTAAGACTAAAGAATCAAATTTTCAAAAGAAAAAAAAATCCTGTTTCAGATGTAGTAAGTTTTTAGGCTTTTCAAACAGTCTGAAACAAACATTTTAGACACATTGTCTTTGGGGCTGTGTGTCATTTTGCCCTCAGGCGCATTACTGGTGGTGCTTATGATGAAGATCTCTGCATCCTATATGAAGAAAAGGTGTGGTGCTCTACTGTCTCTCTGAGTCGCAAGGTCTGCACTTGTATCTGGTAATTTATGATTCCATTATTGGAAAGTTGCCTTCTTAGATTAAACCCATGCTGGTTTTGTTCCTCTGGAACCCATCACTCTACTTTTCACCATTAACCTGGAACAATTTACACAGCACTTGAAAAATTGAATTCATTGGCAGCTGAATTTCTATTAATGATTTTGATACCTTATGTCAGAGTCATTTTAAAGATAATTCCCAAGTCATTTTCCAGACACATTATTCATTTGGACATATAAACATTACTAATGGGGTACTCTAAACTCAGATGTACATGAGATGTTCAAACCACCTGATAAAAAGGCTCCAAAGTTGTGTACAATAACTGGCAGACATACAGAAAATGTCAGTTTGAGAGGTGTGTGAGCTTTAATAGCAAGGTCAAAACCCGGGATCTCGGAATTAGCATGCAGGCATTGTCATCCGCCGTGCCACGATGCCTCGACCACGTCGCTGCATAACAGTGTGGATTTGTTTTGTTTTTTCTCATGACGGTAGAGTGAACGAATGTGGGGGGTAAAACAAACCTGACAGAAAATATAATCGATACATTTACATTGGTAATGACTTTGATGACATTGAATTATGGGAACTTGTTTTTAGCAGTTACTTAACAAAGGAACACCTTGATATGAATTTTTAATCAGTGTATGAATAATTACTGAACAGTATTACAGAGCATTAATCAGTTATTTATAACATCTGCCTAAGCCATGCGTACATGGAGATTAAGGCTGCCATAGGCGGAATTATTTCTATCAGCAGGAGCCTGAACACTGAATTAATACGTTTAAGTGAAATGGCAGTGCAGCGACAGAGACTCTGCAATGTCTCCTCATCACGAACCAGCACGTTTTCACTGGATTGTCTCTTGCACTCATTTCTCTTTTAATTCAAGACGATATCAACTCACATGTCAGTATGTTAAAGTGGAATGAAAGAGTCATTTGTTCACAGTAGGTCATATTTTATGTTCAAAGACTTTCTGTTCATGAAAATGTGCCCTTTGTCATTTGTCCCACAGTGACAAGTGATCTTGATATTTCATCTTCAAATAAAAAATAATGGCAGCTCAACTAAATAGATAAATAAAACCTCAATTCAATGAAGCCATTTTGATACATTTATTTAACTTTCCATTTCAGTAGTGGGGATAATTAACACTGGTTACGATGTTGCTGCTAATGGTGAGTTTCCATTCTGACACTTGATGTAATTATCCAGCTGTATTCCTGCGAACATCATCTCCCTTCGGTCCAAATGACACCCGGCAGACAAATATAGGCTTTCAGTCTAGTCCTCTGTGATCCCCCGTTTACATAAACAGTTTTTAAACATTTGGGTGAAGCTCTTATCTGCAGTGACTTACAATAACTTCAAAGAGGTGCATACATTCATTTCCATTTCACTTCCATTCATTAATTTTCATATCACTGAGATGTGAGCTAAAATGGGGTAAGAAATAGGGCAGGGGGGAAGAGTGAGAAGTACGGTGGAAAGTAGAAAGCGAGAGAGAGAGAGAGAGAGAGCGTTGAGATGGAGAGCCATGAGTAGGAGTTGCAGGTTAGAGTTGAGGACAGATGAAAGAAGAGCGAGGAGAGGCGGGTAGAAGGAAGAGAAAGTAAAGAATAAAATTGAAGCAGAAAGAGAACTGTGAAGTGGTGCAGAAGGGCAAGGAGCAAGATGATAAGTAGGGAGAGGCGCTGGAAAGAGGGGTACGAAAGGTGGAAGGGTGGCGAAAGATAAAAGGGAGATTAAATAAAGGTAGGAGAATGGAGAGAATGGACCTCTCATTAGGAGAGAGGACACTGGCTCGGCTCCACACAGACGACCTGCTGACAGGGGTCGCTGTGAAGAAGCTCCGAGACGCAACTGAGTCACCAAACACCCAAACACACATCCACCGAGTCTTATTCATTCACACTGAGAGGGAAAGTCTCACAAAGCTTGAGGCAGCTTTTTTATTTTATTTTTTTTAAATTTTGCGGCTCAGTCAAACTCGTGTGATTTAAAACACAATGTTGACAAATTAAAACTAATGTTTTTTTTGTCCTCAGCTCGCTCAACATGACTTCTATTTGCAGACTTTTTTTTTTTAGAAGATATATGATGTGTTGTACTCTCTCTACGCTTTTTACTAAACTCTGAAATTTCGACTCGATGATATTCCATTTCGTTTTGTGCTTGTGTGGCGACGGCGCACCATCCAATCACTGCATGGTGCAATGCAAGCAACGATGCACACAAAAACCCTCATTTGAATAATCTTCTATGCATGTGATGGGACTCATCGTGTTATTCTTTATTCACCTGCGAGACACATGCACAGTTCAGTGTTCACATTCATGCACATTTATTTCCATGAGCGTGCAATTGAACACACTTTATACAGGATCTTAGGTGTTTTCATGTGCTGGACGTTGTCACCGGCCTTATGTTTCACAACTATGTTTGGAGTATTTACCCCCCACAGTTCTCTCTATTTATTTCCCTGTCCACTTTCTACCATTGTTTATGAGGCAGTTTTCAGTCTTCTTCCTTTTGTTAAAAAAAAATCCACACAATCTTAGTGTCTGTGCCCCAAGGATTTAACTTTATTGACTCTACCCAAAGTACGTACAGAATTTGGGAGCAACATATAAATAAATAAACTGTTTTGCTGCTGGAATCAATAGCAGAAAGATCGGAATCTGAATTATTTGGTCTCTTCGTGAGTTTTTAAGTTAATCCTAAAAGATTCCATACATATGTGGAGCATCTGGTTGGAAATGGTTTTACTGATAGAATAGTTCAGAGTAATTCTGGTTGGTTTAACGTATCCTCTTCTTTTTATCCTTATTTTATTTGTTTGAAATAGAATCGCTAGTTGTGCTGCGATAAGTGCTATCCATGAGTGTTTTAAAACGCTCGGTGTGCTGCCGTCATACCCGTGCAAGACTCTCCAGGAGAAGAGATTCTGAAACTCGGTGGGATTTTATTGGTGAAGCTCTGCACAGAGACAGATACACATAAATATCAAAGTTTACCTGAACTGAAGGAGACACACTCCTGGATGGATACTAATGTTGGGAATGATCAAAACAATGACTGGCTGCTGAGTTTTTTTCCTTTTTCCGGGCACTGTGATTTAAACCTGTCCTTGTGGTGTCTGTTGCTGTCTCCAGCTTCCTCCCAAAGATCTGTAGCTTTCAGCAGGAGGAGTGTCAGTAAGAGTAAACAATATATTTGATTTGGTGTGTTTCTTCAACGAATAACAGACAAATGAAGAGCGAGCGTGAATGCTTGTAAATAAAAGAAGCTATGTTGCTCTTCTGGGTGACCAACGCTATCACAGAAGCGGCTCTCCGTGGCTGGAAGGATGCCCAGACGATGGGCTGCCTGGTGCTCCAACAACTCCTTTGTGCCTGGGAATATGTTGAGATTCTGCTCCTTTGAAGAAGAATGCGAGAATATGACAGCATTGTTAGGGGGAGAGGAAAACACCACTAACTGGAGATGCCAAGTCAGGGTCAGAACTTTCTTCCCCAGATAGAGAGAAGACCGTCAGTCAGATCAGGATAATGGTATCAAAACATAAGTGATTTCCAAGTTACTCAATCTGCTGGATCGTGTTGTTTGTGATGATGACATAACAAGCACAAATGTTCTTCTGGAATAAAATGAGATCAGAGGTACTGTGAATTTTTTTTTAAATTACAGATTACAAACCTCAATATGAGGCTTTAGGCACATTTTGAGTATTTCTGGTTGGTTGTTGTTCAGTCCAGTTGATTGTTTTATTGTTTTATATGTTACTGGACAGTTATTGCTATCTGCTTGCCAATGAATCTAGCTCCTCAGCCCAAATCAATATAACTTGCGATGTATAGAACATTACATTTTGGTATAGATATCTATTATCACAAAAGATGACCAACGTTAAATCCCATTTTTTAATTATTTAGAAGCATTTCAAACAAAGGATGGATTTGCAGGATTTATGTCAACGTTCATCTGAATTTCCATAATTTGCTTTTCGTTGTACAATGTCCTCTTGCTGTGCGTAATCAAAATGTTTCATTACCCTGTACTCGACACTGATTGGTGCTAATTACCAGGTGAAGTAAAATTGAAAAATAAGGAACTTTGTGACTGTATGATTGTTTGGCGCAACAGTCAGGGTGGGTAGTGAGATGGAATTTGAGTGGGAGTTGAAAAAGCTGCTTTTGCAGCGTTCACATTCAGAGAAACACCGCGGAGTCCCTCGTTTGCTCCATTGGAGTTGCTCGGGGTCACAATGCCGCTGTGCGTGTCTTTATCTGTAAGTGTGATCCGGCTATTACTGTAAGAGAACGCTCAGTGAAGGAAACCCTGAGTGTGAAAAGAGTAACAAAAAATAAATACACTTTCGGGAGATATGAATAATCCATGATTTATGTGTTGCATCAGGATTTTTTATGATTTCTATTGCTGTTCATAAATAAACTTCAATGTTAAATTCTGAGTTTCCCGTTTAGAAATGCTGTGTAAAGGTTAAAAATAAAGCATTATTGCTAATTGATATGAACTGATATTGATTGTTGTTTGCAAGCTCACCATTTTGTTTCCCTTAAATGTTCCCAGCTCACGACCTTTCTGCTGTTGTATAAGAATTAATGTTGAAGTTGTTTCTCTGTATTTTGTTGTACTTACAACAAGAGGAGTTATTGCATAATTGCCATCGCCATAGCCTCTTCACCTGGCCGGTACTCATGTCTGTACACGTGTATGAGTGAAGTTGCACATGCATGGATAGTAATTGAATCATATGATCTCATGCATGCTCATGCGCGGGGTCAGTTATTTATTATTCAGGCAGTAATGAGTATATTTCTCTGGCTGTCTTCCACGCTGACAGGCCACATTCCTCTGGCTTTTGTTCTGTTTGTTCGTCTGCCTTCCTTTGTCACACATTTTCGTCTCTGCCTTGTCTCCATTTCCATTTACCTTTGCTTTCATCTCTGTCTCGTCTCTACTTCTTAGTTTTTTTCACACAGCGGGAGGCTTCAGTAATGACCGACTCAAATAATCACCATATTCTTACACTCCTGCAAGGTTAGACAACGACCGGGAATGCAATTCAAGTCTCACACACACACACACACACACACACACACACACACACACACACACACACACACACACACACACACACACACACACACACACACACACACACACACACACACACACACACACAGCACGTAGAGAGATGTGAATGTTTATGAGGTTCATAAAGAAAGAGGTGGAGTGAGCAGGAACAGTAAAGTAGCGCGAGGGTGATGGATGGAGAAAAAGCTGCAGACGACAATAATCGCAATCTACCAACCCGTCTCTGCTCTGTCAGTGCTTGTAATTTACATGCATTAATGTGCAAGCAAATTTGAATGTGATCCGCTGTTTATGTATGACTGTGCGCACAATGATTGGAGAAATATTTATCAATTATTGAGGGGGGGCTTTAGCTTTCATGTCGAGAGCGTTCTGTTTGAAACATACGTGTGTGTGTGTGTGTGTGTGTGTGTGTGTGTGTGTGTGTGTGTGTGTGTGTGTGTGTGTGTGTGTGTGTGTGTGTGTGTGTGTGTGTGTGTGTGTGTATATACGCTGGTCCTTGATGTTGTGCGTGACGACACGTTCTGATTTAATAGCGTTATCGCATTTGCTGACACAGCATTTGCATAAGCCGAGTAGATTATTTGCAAAGACTATGTGTGAGGATGTAAACATGTAACCAAGCCAGCTCCCGTCAGTGCAAAACATCAGTATTAATGTTTATTTCCCGCATGCAATTTGCAGCCGGCTGTAAATTTTTTATTTATTTTCTTATTTAAAAAGGAAGAAAAAGCCCCCTTCTACTTTATTGTAAAGTTCTAATTTCTCCATACAGCATAACTTCTTAATAATCGACATTAGTTCCTACTCTGTGCATCATTTTTTTTCTTTTTTCACACATATCTATACTTACCGCTGCCTTGAAATGCATTATGTATTAATGCATTCATCACAAATTGAGACGGGGAAGAATCTTCAAAAACTCAAAAGCGGACTTGATATATTCCCAGGATGGGTCACTTATTGAAAGACTTTTGTATCCAATAAGAGAAAAGTAGTTATTATGCTTCACTCTCAGTCCATTGCCACTGTAGTTCTTTTACAGATTGCATATGCAGTATATCCTTGCTTCCACTTTTTTTTGCAAAGCACTTTAGTTTGTTTTTTTCAGTTCTTGAACCAAGATGTCCATTGTTTTTGAATGTGTTGCTTAAACTCTTTTATGCACTATGTGCTATATAGCAAGAATGCATGATGTGTTTCCCTGATGAGGTAAAGACTAATTGATCCAATGTGACAGGGGCCAAAAATATAATTTGGAAAGTTTGATTTAAATGTCTAAGTTAATTGGTTTATTATCTATTTTCATTATTGTTATAGCTCTACCAACAATGATTACAAAAATAAATAATTGGAAAGGAACCGATGAAACCACAAAGTATTGCTAACATTTCCTATTACCTTGTCATTTGCAAGTGCCTTGTTTAGTGTGAAAATAATACAGCGTGCGAGTCGGACGCCGGTTGTTTTCATTTAGCAGCAGCACCACATTAAAACTGAAGGACTCAGCGAGAAGTGAAACACTGAAGTGAAAACATGTTTTTCCTGAGCCTCTAAAACCTCCATCGTGTATCAAGCACAACTTGTCATTGAACTCAAAGTCTCTCCCAGCCCTTACAAGACTCTTAAGCCATTAACAAGCACCAGCCTCTCTCTCTCTCTCTCTCTCTCTCTCTCTCTCTCTCTCTCTCTCTCTCTCTCTCTCTCTCTCTCTCTCTCCCCCCCTCTCTCTCTCTCTCTCTCTCTCTTTCCCTCGCTGTCTCTCTCTCTCGATCTCCATGGCCCACTTAGATGGATGTAAAATTAGGCTTTAATCCTCCAACTGAACTAAATACATGCTCCCCAGTGTCAACACTTCCCATTCCATAATATTCCATCTCTCTTTCTTTCTCTCTTACATTTATGTTCCTTTCTTTTATGTTTCTCATCTCTTATTTTTCCCCCGTTCAGGATTTTCTCTCTGATTGATGTTCTAAATATAGTACATGGCCCCCACTGTCATCGCTGCTCTTGAAATTAATTTAATCTCCTCTTTCTATCTCATGAGTCTTTGTATCTGTTTCTCTCTCCCTCTCCGTGGCTCACGGGCCACGGGTGGTTTGTGGATCAATAATTTTGATAAATGGGAGGAAATCCACCAAATCGCTCTTGGAAATCTAACCTATTACAGCTAGTTCAGCGGCTAACTGGTTAAGAGTCTGTGTCTGTATTTGTGTGAGCACGTATGTGCCAAAATTACTTGGAAATAAAGAGAGGGGAGAAGCAGCAGATAGACGGGAGGTACTTACTGAGGTGTTCAGCTGTGAGCTGGAAGAACGATACAATACACACTCCCTGCGAATACCAATACCATGTGGACACTGCCCAGCATAACAGAGAGCCAATTTTATTTTTTTTTTTTATTTTTTTTGTTCAGATTACTGTTATTACTGTTGTTTATTCACAATATTTCCTATCATTGAGTCACAGTCGCACATTTCCAGCATTCATTCAATTCACACCACCAGGCAAAATCACCAAATTGTAAGAGATGAGAGACATGCTCCCTGCAATTATTTACAAAGGAAAAATACCAGCATCTTGCAGCTACCTGATTTGCATGCAACCCCCATACTGTTGTTCAATTTTGAGTTGTTTCAAGGTCAGAAAAATAGCAACACATTGCACCGTTTCGTATCAAAGTAAAAAGAAAAGGCAAAAAATGAACAAAACCCTCGCAGGGATGCCGGCATGCTGAGTGAAAAAGACTGATGGTACACACATTGGTGTCTGTGAGCTTCTAGAAACCACTGTCAATGGCTTGACATCGCCCGAAAACATTTCCATTGTTTATGATTTTGTCTATTTTGTTTTTTTATTCTGCCAAATTCTTTCTCCAATGTTTGATAACTTCCTCTACCAGCACATCTAATTCCATGAAATAAGATTTCATGTTATGCTTGTAGGGACTCCATCCAACCAATCCATTGCAAATGCAAGAAACAGATTTGGAAACAATAACTCAATAGACTTATACATGCAAAACCCTCATCACTTGCAACTTGCAGGCAAACCAAAAGTGCAATCGATTTGTGTGAGTATGCAATAGTGCATGCTTTCTACAGAGTTTTTTTTTGTAAATCAGGTCCATTGACTTTTGCCAAAATAACAAAACATCGTCCTGCATGGAAAATACAGCACATGTCATCATTTGGCTGCACCTGACCTGTTCATCAGTATTTATGTATACATAAAATATATACATTTTATCTTCTATGAGCTATACCCAGTAAGGATTTTATTTTTTTATTTTACATATGTATATAATACAGCAATTAAGATCAAAGACCTTAATTGCTGCTAAAGCAGGATTACTATTGCAAAGACACATCATCAGTAGGGTATGATCCTAAATACATTTTTAAGACTTCAGCACGTTTTTTTTAGAGCCTGCATTTGTAAGTGAAAATATCAACTTTTAGAAATGTAGTGTCAGTACAATACACAGAGTTGTATGACATGTGTTTACATAACTTAACATGTTAATGTTTAATAATTCCTGTTGTAAAGATATGCTACAGTATTAGTGATTATTTCAAAATGTCTTAAATCATATAAAGTGTAATAGGAAAGGTGAATTCAAACAAAACACCTTGTATGCCTTCAATAAGTGAATTCCATTAACACAGCCTCAACAAATCAACATAAAAAACATGTTTACGTGAAGTAAATACAGTTGTGCTTTAACATCCCAAAAAGAAAAATATGTATAACATAGTATTGTGGATTGGGAGTAAGTGATTTTAATCAAAGAGGAATTGTCTCGCCATCAAAACATGGGTAGATCGAAGCTTTCAAAGAGACCGTGTAATACATTGGCCAGATCAGTAATGTATCCACTGAGAGATAAAACCAAAACATTCCGGCTAATATAGATGTTTTTAAATAAGGAACTCAAGACTTTAATCATTGGAAGTAATCTCAAAAGAAAGCTGTTAAGTTGTCCTCTCAGAGGACAAGAAGAAGTCCCTGAAGGACTTGTGCAAAAGAGAGAGAGAGAGAGAGAGAGAGAGAGAGAGAGAGAGAGAGAGAGAGAGAGAGAGAGAGAGAGAGAGAGAGAGAGAGAGAGAGAGAGAGAGAGAGAGAGAGAGAGAGAGAGAGAGAGAGAGAGAGAGGCACGACCCACATTTGGGGGGTGTACAAAGAGGCTGCACCATTTCACAGCAGGAAGTGGAAAAAGACCTATTTAGTGAGGAATCTCAGCTCAGAGTTATGGCTGGGGAATGTCGTAAAAGAGGAGCGCTGGAGAGAGAATGATGCCACAGCACATTAAAACCAAAAGGAAATATGATTATGGGAATATATCCAAGTCTTGTGGGTTTTGCCTGGACCCGAGGTGCACACCTGGATGGCTCAGCTGCATCCCGACCGATTAGAAACATTACTCTACTCTATAGAGACACGCTACACAATCTGCTGCGCGTCGTTGTGGGAAATAACTCATTTGTCAGCAGGAACGCTTTTGTAGTATTTCAATGAAGATTAAACACAAAGACTGAGTAGGGCTAAAGACCAGTGGTTCCCAACACAGGTCGTGGACTATCCTGAGAAAGTGCTCGAGACCACCGGGGAGGCTAAAGCTTAGTTTGTACTCCATACGTAAACGATGCGCAAAGGCTATACTGTGAACCTTGAACACGTAGAACACGAGGGGGAATATCCGGACCTCGAGGGCTGTGATTGGCCCACTCTTCTACGTCATGAGGCATATTAAGAAACTCCTCCTGGAATCCAGATGATTGCGTAGTATACACTTTATCGGAGAAGCGCTGTTGAAGTCAAGAGCGGTCAGCACACACCGGTCAGGAACGTGGTCGCAGTGGACTTTGCACACCTCAGATAAAGCCAGCTTGTCGCTCACACTTGTACTCAAAGCTAAAAATTTCCAGTGTCACGGCAAGTTTTTTGGGGCAAATTGGTGATTGTGACCACAAATGCACAACTGTAAGATAAACACTACAGGTGAATTTCATGGAGTTTCAACTGATCCTCCTCTCGTGTTACGGAAGTGAACTGTTTTGCCGCACGTACAACCTCATCGCACAACTTTCAGGTGGCAAGGGACTGTGTAGATGCTTCGCACTGCTCTACACGTACTTTAAGCACGGTTGTATTCTGCGGCTTTAAGGTGGTCATAATTAGATCTGCACATGCTCGAGAAAATTATGATTAGACTTTATAGGCTCTTGAGGAAACCTAGGAAACGTCCCCTTGTTTTATGCTGAAGGTTCCATGCTTTTGTATGTTTGTGAGAGTGTGTGTGTACACCAATATTCGGTTTTCACTGTAATGTTTTGGCAAATCAGAGGTCACAGAGAGGTTTGTATAGGTTTTTTAGAGAAAATCAGAAAATTAAAGAAACTGAGTCTGGCACTACGACTAAACTATTGTGCTTCTTCTACCTGTGCTTAAACGTCTCAATCCCGCTAACGTCTATCTCCAAACTTACAAAGGCGAGCGGTGCTGGCATTACTCTGCTTATAAAATGTTGAATAATACTCAACCAAATTGAATTCATGATGCTTTTCATGGCCGTGGCTTGTGTTGTTGAGATGCTCTGAACAGCCTTGGAGCTGCACTCGCTCTGGTTTGGGAGTGATTAGAGAAACACAAGTACGAGTGTACGGAAACTCTCTCGACCTTGACGTTTGATCACTTTTGGATAATAAATATATTTTTCAAATAATCTTCTATTTCACATTGTCATCACTGTTATACAATCACTTGTCCCTACTTCAGCATGGAAGTGGAGCAACAACCACCAGCATATTTCAACACTAAAACCATTCAGAACAATTAATTATCCACTTTGAGAAATCGTTTTTACCCATTTCCGTACTGCTTTCTAATTTATTTATTTTTGAATACCAGTTCTTGGTAAAGCCCAATTCAGCGGGTAATATGCATAGTGTGATTGGCCAGGGGCTGATGTGAGTCATCTACCATGTTCCGTGATCAAATCATCATCTGTTCTGCTGAAATATTTTTTCTCACTGGAGGAAAAAGGTCATACATGGAAAAGAATCATGCCACCACCGCCCCCCTTTGTTTCCTCACAAATACGATTGTATGTATGTTACTGTCGAATCGTTACTCCTAATCCATTTTTCTCTTGCTCGGGCGTGCAGGTTCACAGCCTTTTCAAATCTGCACGCAGTTCTGGTGTGCAGGCTTTCTTTCCATAACCGTACTTTTGTTCATCTGGGTGGTTTTTTTGCATAGCAATTTTTTTCCCCCATCGTTTTCATTCAAATGTACAGTTTTGCAGCCTGAACAGATAAAATGCAGATAATGACAGGTTCTGCTTGTGAAGCTGATTTGCATTGAGTTTCTTGCTCACAAAAACAATGTGTGTGAAACACTTCAATAGTTTATACATAATGTTTTTGTCTATTTATAGAATATACTGTGAAGGACTTGTCCTATTTTGCTGCAGCCAAAACAATACGGAGGTATCTTAGACATTTGAGTCACATGGTGTTGTACTGGTTAGGGCTCTTGCCTCACGGAGAGCGGATCCTTGGTTTGATTCCAAGGCTTTTTGGTATGGAGGTGCACATTCACCCTGTGTGCACATACAGACTTTGGTTTTGTCCCACAGTGGGGCATGTGGAAGTTACGTGGTGTGAGGTGTGTATTTTCTCCATGATGGACTCAAGCTTTTCTTTTACCAGGAATCAGCTGGGATGCGATCCTGCAACCAGCATGGACAATTTGATCCAAGGCCCAAAGGAAAATGAAACTTGTGACTTCGGTCTTTCTCTAATAGCCACCTAAAGCAGATCTACATCACCCAATTAGCGCGAATCATTCAGCCTGCCGAGCATGACATTTTATTAATATTCATAACTACTTAATTTCTGTTTGTCTGTCGCACAAGCTTGAACCGAATAAGAGCTATGACATGGGGACAGATAGGAAGAGAGATACCAGTGGAGGATGTGTTCATAATTCAGTGAGGTAGAATGGCGGACAGAAGGCCATCTGGGCCAGACTGCACTTTGTAATCCTCCGCTGGTCTGCACAGACTGTCGGTAGCTTACTTGAACGTCCTTTCAGCAATGTTTGCATGCTTATGTAAATGATCAAACAGAAACTCACATTAACAGCAACAGACACTTTTAATTTATAGATAAATAACTGCAAACAGCTAACGACACAAGCTAAGGCAGCCTGCATTACAGATGGACTGAACAAAGAGCTCAGAGTATAATAATAACACCGACTGTAACCTCCACACACCCACCCAGCCTCAGCGGCTGTGCTGTTTCATTTATTCATGCATTATGTATATTCACAGCAACATTCCCGTTATTGATTTTGAAATGTTACTTCTCTTCTTTTTTTTTTATTCTTAGCGTGAATGCTGTGGCCCTTTATGGCTTTCTAACTGCCTCTGGGTTGAGCCTCAAATACTCCAAACAACATCCCCGTCAGTAACTTTAAATCGGGCTGTAATCAAGACAGATAGAAACACCTCCTTTTGAAATCCAGTGTCGGAAAGCCATTTTCCTAGGCAAGGCTAATGTGGGGCCATGTAGCCACTGTATCGATACCAAAGCTGTTCTTTGAACTATGGACAGTGTGTGTGTGTGTGTGTGTGCGTGCGTGCGTGCGTGCGTGCGTGCGTGCGTGCCTGCGTGCGTGTGTGTGTGTGTGCATGTGTGCGTGTGTGTGGGGCACGGTGGGGACGGCTGAAGAAGGGATTCGATATTGACTGTGTTTGTGTGGGTCTAAATCCCTAACAGAGCGAGCTGACCTCAGGGCGGATGCAGAGAAATGAGTTCATCCTCAAGATAAACACACACACACACACACACACACACACACACACAGACACAAACATACAGACTTTTCTCTGTCTGTCAGTCTCCCCTCTCGCCCCTCTCTGCTCTCCACACACACATGCACGCAGTTTGGTTGAATAATGGCCCAGTGAGTGGTGTGCCTATGGGGAAAGCTGTCAGTTTAATTGAATCCAGTATTCTCCATTCTCCCTGCCTGCTAATTGATTCTGTCAGGCTCTTCTGCTTGACAAAGAGACTGACATTTTCCCCTGCATGGTTATGATTGTCACAGTATGAGTGGCTGCATGTGCATGCGTCTTTGTCCTTGCACATTATCTACCTCGTGCTACAGAAACCTGTGTGCGAGAGCATCTATTTGTGTGTTTGTGGAACATTATTAATTTAGGAGAAAAAGAGGACAATCCAGCTGGCCAAGTGTGCATATTTGTGAATGTTGCATGACCTCATGCTGTGTGCTCATGGGTATAAATTAAAAGCATATTATCTGGGAGCACTGGCTGTAATAATGTGTTTACATTTGTTCAATTTTCTGCAAATTTTCTATGCCCTTGTTTGTTATGCCTGTAACGTTTTTTCCCCCCCATATAAAAATAACTGAAATATGATATTTGGGAGCACATAAAAGTCAAAATGCAACTGGGACTTGAGCAGGGGACATTTTTGGGATGAAACTAGAGTCCCGAGCACTACACCACAGTGCAAACAGAAAAGACATTCTTATTCATATTGTTCATATTGTCATTCAAATTACATTCAAACTCACGCCTGTTTTAGATTGGTTACACGTAAAAAACAAAACAGGTCGCGCCTCATGTATTCTTTATATTTTTTTCTCATAAGTCATATTATTCTCAATTATAAGAAATATTTTTTTTTAAATTGATTTCAGACAAAAACATGCATGCAAGCACATACGCTCACATATAGACCTATATTCTTATACACACATACATAAACTTATCCATGTATAAACACCTTGTTGATAATCTATATAAATGATTAAATTTATATGTATTCACACAAAATATATAATCTAAACTACACCCACATACATACATACATACATACATACATACATACATACATACATACATACATACATACATACATACATACATACATACATACTTACATAAGTCATATATCTAATTTAACATGCCTGAAAAGAGGTAGGAAGAAATAAAACTTATTTCATCGTGCTCCTTCTCTATTATTCATTAGTCACATTTTATAACTACCCTTCTCCCTGGATCCTTTGTATTAAATATATAGATTTATATATTTGATGTTTTCATAAAACCCCATAATTATCACAGTCTAAATATATTTTTATGTTTTATTTTCTATGTTATGCATGTCTAAATATGCATGCAATGCATCAGTCACTCTGCAAACATTCTGTTTTTGAGGTGAGAACTAGAGAAATACACATTCAGCCTTTGAACATGTATACCGTTCTTTAGTTGGTTTTCAGGGAATGAGGTTAGTGCTCACACTATATATACTGACCTTTTTTTTCTCGTGTCTACTTTTGTTTGATGGCCTATCTTTATGGGCGAGGGAGCATTTTACTATAGTGTCAACAGGGCCTGCATCATTTTTATTTCATTACACGTCAGCAGTTGATGTATTGCATTCACTTGAGCTCAGACACTCCAGGCCCTCTTCGCTGCCCTTTCAAACAATATAAGATTGGAAGTGGAGAAAAAAAATAAAAACACACTCCCCAACTAACATGCACACATGACAAACAGCAGGTTTTGACCAGAAAGCAACCTGGAAATGTCAAGTTGACAGCTGGTGTATGGAAAAAAAAAAAGAAAAAGGTTTGAATAATTACTGAAACTCGTGTTGAAGAGTCAATGTCAGAGAAAAGCGGTGGAAACGGTCCGCGGTTTCTCACTGAAAACTGAGATAGTAGCCTCCATACAAACGAGGGGAAGTGAATTACTCTTCAGTGATGCAAGTCAAACTGTCCGGATATATCAGATACAGAATGAAGCACAAATTCACTTGAGATTCAACTGCTTCTGTCTCAAAGAACGTGACACCAAAACTCAGGAAGTCTGCTGACATCAGAGTCCAGTGCAAAATCTCAAAAATTACATCAGCCACATCACGACCATCCATTGTGTTTACAGAGGTGGCAAAAGTACATTCTGTACTTGGCTGGAGGTAAAGAAAAGCTGATTTACCTTTTACGTAGAAGTACTTACGAACCATTCAGTTTTGTATGACGTATTTAAAATATAACATAATGAATGTACGTATCTTAATCTAAAGATCTAAAGTTACCAGGTAAGACCATCATAAGGGATAAATCTAATAGAATCTTAATATTGTTTTTGGCTGTATCACAATGTGGAGGCTACTCCTTCTCTCCATGGCTAACATTCTTCCTCTTTGTTGGTAAATCCACTTATCAACTTAGTAACTGTAGATGTGTAGTTAATAAATAAATAAATAAATAAGGACCTCTTCACACAAGAACACCTTATCACGTAAACACATCAGCCCAAAAACTTTTTTTTTTTACACGGGTGCCACAGTGGGGAAATTCTAAATCGCCAGCTCAATTTTGAGGTGTGGACGGTCAAAGACCGTCACAGCTACAGAAAACAATGATGTCCCCCCCCCCCCCCCCCCCCCCTCCAACACTGTGATCCGCGGTGTCACATTAACCACAACAATGGTGGACTTGGTGCTTCCGATCGAGTTGCAGAAGCGACTGATACTAGTCGGTTTAATAAGGTAATATGCTGGATTTATAGAGTACCAGGAGGAGTGGGAGTCAACTTTTATATTTCTATGTGTATCTTCTACGTTTTGGGATGTATTTAGTGAATCCCAGCGCCCCTAAAGGCCTCGCATGTGTACTACATGCCCTTAGGCATTGTGTTGAGCCGTGTTCACGGTGACGCGTAGACATAACGTTTTTGTAGAACGCAGAGGAGAAAGAAAAAAAATCTTTTTAACTTGTGTGGACGGGGCCTTAAGCAAGAGATGATAATACCACTGAAAACACAACAGTGACACTGAGTACTCTGTACATATTTTCCTTTGTCTGGTTACTATTGTGAGGTTGATACCATGTCAGTACACTAGCTAACCACTCCTCACTTATGCATGCTCCAACGCAATAAAAGCCTTATGAAATATGTAGCATACACACTGTAGTGTTTACACCGTCTACACATTGAGAACATGGGATGATAAAAGGGTCAGCACACTTCCTGCTACCTAAAGTGCAGCGCAGGTCAAAGCACACAGACAGGATATTTTAGGTTTAAATGTCTGCCAGCCAGCTTGACAGCCTCGCAGCCATTTCCGACAGGTCCACATTTTAGTGTCTGTCTTGTGCCTCCGTGTCTATTTGGTTTTCCTCTTTCTGTCAAGCTGTCCGTCACTCTGCTTGTCTTCGGATCTGCCCACCGTGTCTCTGTAGCTTGCTTAAATCCATCCCTGCATCCACCCTTACCTCCATCCATTCATCATCTGACTCCGTGTTGCCACGGAATCTGGCGCTTCCGCCACAGCAGACACAGACACACACACACACACACACACACACACACACACACACACACACACACACACACACACACACACACACACACACACTACATACAGTAGACACTAATCTCACAATAATCTCTGCTCAGATTATCTTTCTGTTTGCAGGGGTGACAGAATGGGAGGCAGTGCAGACGGAGAGAGGAGGAGAGATTAGAGTTATGGGTCACTGACTTCTATCTGCAGTTCATGCAGGCAGAAGATGTTCTCAGTTGGGTTAACTGTGCTGTGGTTTTTGAAGGAGCGGCACAAGGCGTTATTAGGGAACATCCTGTGATCGCCATGGCTCTTTCTGACTTCGTGTACAAATTCATTGGATCTGTGAGTCCACGATGGAAAGAAAAATATATTTCCCTTTATTACTTTATATTTTCTGGATGAAATGATACCTAGTTCGAGTGTGTGGTTTCTTAAAAAAAAAAGAAAAAAAAAAGCAGAATTTAAAACAAATGTTTTATTTCATTAATATGCACTTTTCCAAAAGGCGGTGTGAAGACAAAATCGAACACAAAATGAGATCAGTTCAAAACCATGAGTTCAGCAAGCTTATATATGAGGACGTATCTACTTACATGTGGATCAAGAGATCCCAACAGGTGTAACAACAGTATATCTGTGAATGGCATGAGGAAATGGGGCACCAAAATCGACCTTAATATGAAACTATGAATAGATCACACATGCACGCACGCACGCACGCACGCACGCACGCACGCACGCACGCACGCACACACACACACACACACACACACACACACACACAAACACACTTTGGGTTCAGTTTCCTTAACTTTTAAAGGCATTACATTGTTAAAGAGAACCCTCAATCCTCAATCCTCAATCCTCAATCACTAAAGATTTTTTTCTTCACCCATGAGCTAAAGTCGTGTCACGCAAATACATTTTATTCTGTCTCAGATATACTTTTTTAATAAAATTGACTCTACATAAGGCAATAAAAAAACTGTATTATTATTATTATTATTATTATTATTATTATTATTATTATATTATTATTATTATTATTATTATTATTATTATTATTATTATTATTATTATTTCTACTGACCCTTTTCTTCAAGCAAAGCCCAATCCATCTCAATTTGACTATTGAAAATAACTTAATTCAGGATTAACTTCTGAAAAATGTAGATTTACTGCAGTCCATTAATCATCCTGAGCAAAAAAAGCAAACGTGCCAAAGGAAAAATAAATCTAGGTAATAGAAAATTGATTCAGAAGTGACAATCTATAGACATTTTTAATCGTCAGATAAATGGAACGACAAGTGGCATTGTTTCTTGCTTCTGTTGTTGACGTGTCATTATACATGCGAGATAATGACTAAATTAGTTTCAAAGAGATTAGGGGCTGCATGGTGGTGTAGTGGTTTGTAGGATTCTTTCCCAGCAATGACATCCTCAGCTTGATTCTCTTTGTGCCGTTTGCCTATGCTCATGGCGGTTTCCACCCACAGATTAATAACATCCACACTAAGTCAACTGGTGACTCTGAACTGGTGGTGGACATGGCCACATGGTTTTCAGCCTCGCTTTGTCCTGCGATGGACTGCAACTGTACAGTATTCACAGAGTGTGCTTTGAAAAATGTTTTTCCACCGCATTCCCCTTGATGTAATCACTGTAAAGTGCTATTTTATTCGATTTTATAGAAACATCCTGCTCAAGCTTTAAGTCTCTAAGTCATTGAAATGTTCTCATCTGTTCTCAAAGCTGAGCATTACATAAATCCTATATGTCTGTGTTTTTGTAACAGATTACTTCCCCTGTAAGACATTCGATAGCATAACTGAGTGGTAAGGATGAAGAATTTAAACTGAATGATGACTGGTAGTGAAGAATGGGGATTATCGCTGACTTTTATCTGATGTTGATTATCCTTTGACCTTTGGCCCAATGAGAAGGTCAGACCTCACCCTTTACAGTAATAAGTAGTATTGATTTATTTGATGTTAAAGGACTCCCTGAACATATGGAAGATTAACTTGGTTCAATAAGGAAGCACAGAGACAGAAAATCTATGCATTGTCATTTTATATGAGCAATTTCCCAGCCATCTTTTGGAGATTGAGTGTCAGTACAGGGGAAGAGCACCATTGCACCATTAAATAAACTGACCTACTTATGGCTGTGCTGAAGTGCTCTTTGTAGACGCCATCCCTGTGCCTGCGCTTCCAATGGGCCGAGAAACACGTCAGCATCAGTTCCACATCCAGACGTCACTCATCCGGCTGCCTATCTTGCACCCCTCAATCACTCTGCATTGTGCATCCCACTAACAACCTGCCCCCCTAAGGTCTGTTCCATATTAAGGAGCAGGATGTCATGCTCAACTCCCGTCTGCCACTGAGGGAGGTTATTTCCTTTTCCCATGCATCCCATATTCAGCACATGGTGTACCCGCACGCAGTGAGGAACAGATTATTCAACTCGATGTCTGTTCATAACTCTGTGTGATGATCATCATCTCGTTCACTCAGAAATCATTTTTGGTTTCTGAGGGCTCAGTGCAATGTTCTCATCAGAGAACCAAGGCTGCCGTGACCCTTTCTGGTGAAAATACTACAGACAAAAATGGCACTTACATTGATGTAATTCTTTTTAAATTAATGCTGGTTTTGTAGATACACCAATTATCTTATCAAAAGTCGGAAACTATAATTATTTTTGGGCATAATGGGCAAAAGGAAAGGAGTATATTGTTTCAGTGATGTTTTAGGTGACGACGTGCCACCAGCAACGTTTGTATACATTTCCAGCAACAAGCACCTATTCCAATATCTGGTGATGATGGTTGAGACAAAGCAGAAGGTGGGATGACTTTGTGATGTGTAACAATTACAAAGAGGACTTTAAGGTGCATTGAGTAAATCATAAGTAATGCACATTAGGTGTCAGGTTTGAGTTACTATCGCATCCAACTAGTATTTAACCTTATTTAACCTCAAATGAGCAGGGACTGAGTAAGAAATTGTAAATACTACTGTCCTGGCACTGTTGAACTGTGATTATTGTAAATATTAATGCTACTATGAGCATTTTTCCCCTTGGATTCATATATGTATATATACATACTGTATATATGTATTTATTTATCTATCAGTCTTTAAGAACTTGTGCAATGTTGAGCTGCTGTTATGACTGAATTTCCCCGTGTGGGATTAAGAAAGTCGTATCTTATCATATCGTATCTCATCTCGTCTTGTCTCATATCATCTTATGACATATATATATATATATATATATATATATATATATATATATATTTTTTTTTTTTTTTTTTTTTTTTTTTTTTTTTTAGCCAACAAATCAGTATGGAAAGATGTTTTACTTTGCTGACATGTTTTGACTGTGTCCGCAGTCTTCCTCAGAGCGTCGTCTGACACTTGACGTGTCGGTCAACATGTCAGCAAGGTAAAGCATCTTGTATTACTAGTTTGTCGGTGAAAAAGAAACAATATCAGAAAGTTAAAATGACAATTGAACATCCTTCAGTGTTTACCTGTTTAGTTAGTATATACCAAAAATTCTGGTTATACTCAGTTTTTTTTTTTCAAACTGCACGACAAAACTACAGATCCTGGTTTTACGAGACTGGATAGAATGATATTATACTGTTCTGGACCACTGAGATGAAAGTTGGCTCTCTGTGGAACCTGAACTCAAATGAGTTTGACACTATTAGAGTGGAGTCTCACACGGAGGTTGCAAACTCTTTACTATCAGTCTGGCATTTCTACGCAGTCTAAATCATTTTAGTGATGCCTCATTGCTCCACGATTGGGGAACTGTCATCTTGAAAGGGGTAGCTTCCTACAGGATAGACATGTTTGATCATCGGATGAGGATGAGCCTTCGCAACGGCTTTGTATTGATTTCCCTTTTAGAAAACAACTCTACCTGCAGCACGTCTGTAATTATCTCTCCAACACAAGAATCCCAATACATGCCTTGTGTTTGTATTTCTTTTTCCTTTATAAAGGGGTCAAATGTTCATGAAATATCCAACAAACACTTTAAATGTCCAAACCAAGTGATCAATGATCATTGCTCAGTGTGGGGGTAATGTTAAACTTTCATTGAAAGCATTTTAGTCATGGTTATCAATGTATTTGTAATTTTAAATGGGTTTTTTTGGGGTTTTTTTGAGACCTTTGAATCTTTGAGACTAGCAAGGTTACAGAGTACGTTAAAGGTTGTCATACCAGACATTGTAATGCGGAACTTGGATTGTTTTTCCTTCTCGGTTACACTGGATTTCAATAACTGGAGAGAGCAGCACCAAGGAAGAGGAAGGTGATACTGTTAAATTTAATGTTCAGATAAAAAAAGATTCCCTCTGTGGTTCGTCAGCAAGTTCTTGAAATATGCCATAAAAAAAAATTAAAAAAAGGAAAAACGCTGTCGGATTCGATTTGAACAGGAAAAAAGGGACATATATATTTCACCCCGTTCAATTCACTTCATGTTTGAGAATACAACAAGGAGAGCAGCAATGGACACGTCTTTTTCTATAGCGAGCGCTCTTTTCTGGGGGGGATCCCACTGTGTTCTCCTGCCAGCTGGAGCCCCCTCTAGCTTGCCTTTCCAGCACATCCCGGGCCCGCCGCAGGCTGCACTGTCAGTCAGCTGAGGCCGGTATACATTCAAAGGGACGCACATGAGAGGTTGGCGTCACCCCACCGGGTGCCAAACAACATCATCTGGCTCCCTTCAATGCAGAGAAGCCGGCTTAACTCGGAGGCCCTCTGGACTGTTTGGCTCCTCGCTTCGTAATCGATACTCATGCCAGTTAGCTCGTGGAAAAACCTCATTTTCCTGCTCAAATCCATATTCATATACTGTCAGTCGCTACCCAAACGCTCTTTGAGCAAATAAAAGCAAATAAGCAAATAAAACCTGGCTGGTAAATAAACGTGGATGCATTTTTTTTTTCCTGAACTATCTGCTGCTAACCTTGATCCCGGTGTTTCACTCTCAATTGTCACTATCACAATGGCCCGGTGCGTAAAGGAAAACCACAGTGTGTTGAGCAGTGAGTGAGGACATTGGTTGTGAACAGAAATATCCGTAATGTCACGGAGCTGGACACTCTCGGACTACGGTCAACTTTGAATTTCCTATCCATGTTCTGCACACACTGTGAAGAAAGGCGTTGAGGCCAAATGCCTCCTCATCACAGAATGTGAAACAACACATACACCCAACATGTCTTGATGCCCCTAGCGTGCTGTAATTATTTTTGGCACCCTGCCAGATAAAACACAAACAAAAATAGAAATAGAATCACAGCCTTCCGGTTATATGCCTCAGTCAAAAATATTGACTCTCGGTTTACATCCTCATCCCTCTAAACTCATAAAATATATATGGTGAGGATGACAGAGCGCTTCAAACGGGCACTTTGACATTTGAAAAGTTTCATCAACATCTTCAATCCGACCGAATATAAGCTCTGTATGGTTAAAAAAAAGTTTCAAGGAGAACACTAAGGAGTTTAAGATCTAATCCAATGTGTAGAGTGTGATCACAGCTCTTAAATCATGTCTGGGCAAAAAAGGCCCTTCGCGCAAACGCTATCTCCGCTGATCGCCTTCAAAACACGATTAAATGACAGAGGAGACTCTCCTGCTCGATAATTCTGTTCGAATTTTGACGTAGTCGAGAGGCTTCGATCTTATTAGCCGTGAAAGCTCCGAACGCCGAATCCCAACGTCTGCCTCCTCTCGTTCAAACAACATGGGAAAAAGAAAAACCCTCTCAAGAATCTCCCCTGATAGAACACCTCGAACAAGCGGAGACTGTGGTTAAAGAGGGGCTCTGATCGACAAAAGCGAGCAGATCAGAGGCGCGACAAGAACCTGCCGAACAAGACGATGGAACATATGTGGGGAAAATTCCATAAAACGAGAGAGAGAGAACAATGCTGTCATTTTTCAAGCGACATTTATCATTGAGTCGGATGGAGTGAAATCGTGCATCTGTGTCAAATTGCGCCTCCTCGTGGCTTAAGTTTCCATCTGACGGCTTCTAAACGCACCCAGACTGAAAGACAACAAATTTTCCTCTCAAGAAATGATCATTTCATGAAAATATTTACCCAAAAACCGTGGATTCTGAGAAATTGTTTCCAAAATATGTAGTTAAAATCCATCTTGTCTCCCACACTCTGACATCACCAACTGCGTCCATCAGTGTTGCATCACTCACACCAAGAATTACTCAATACCATGTCAATCAAACTGTGACCACTTGACCTGCATGTCCTGACTTTCCAATAAAAGCCCCAAACTCCTTCAAAACAAAAGTCCTTGTTCATCAAAATTTACAATGTTGATTTCAAAATGGATATTAAATGTTCATCCCAGATCGGGGTAAGCTGGTTTTAAAAATAAAAGTCCCCATTTTTTTCTAAATAAAAGTCCTTGTTTATTTCAAATGATACCAAAACCTTAAAAAATGTATATTTAGGGATTTGCTATATTAGACGTCTGTTGGCTTTCAAATTAAAAGCCCCTCATTTTTTTTCAAAATAAAAATCAGTTTTTGTTAAAACCTATAAAATGTATATTTTATCGATATTCAATGGGGCCATAAGCCATGATTGGGACAGAAGCCACAATTGGGCCGACCCTGACAGGCCAGAGGCCAGAGTGCGAGGTCCCGATAAAGGCTGCTTGCAGCTTTATTTTTTGTATTTTTTTTTTTTTTACCTATTTGCCTATAACATGTCATACATCTATTAGTTTCTCCAATGACACTTTTGTGTATTTTGTTAAATGTTTGTTTACTGAGGGAACGATATTTTAAATGTGTAATCTCCTTTTAAAATGGGTCCAAACATAATAGAGTCAAAGGAGTGACAAAGAGGTTAAAATGACAGGCATCAATGTGATTACAGATGAAACACATTGCATCCACAGTGAAGCCAAAAATACCTTGAGGAAAAACAGCATATAGACTAGAGGCCTTACCCATAAGGACATGAGAGCTTTCCAAAGGCTGGAATCTCTACATGAAAGTAACTGAAGTTTGTAATTCAGTTACTGGAAATTGCATTGTTTTAGTGACAGGAGCAGACACTACACTACATTGAGACTCGAGCCTGACATATCAGTGATGTATCCATGTAAGCAAGCTACCTTACTGACAAAGTAGCCTTAACAGTAAGTCCATGAACTCTTATGAAAGATGGTATACGTAATGTCAAATTGCTACTTTTGTTGTTCCTTCAACGACTAAACCATCATAACATGTGATGTTGTCCAATAATTTGAATTCTAAGGTCATGTGCTACCATCCAGTAATCCAGTCAACTTCAGATCCGATCAGTTTGTATGTGGTCCAGCACTAACATGAATTTGACATCCCTGATATATAGAGAGAGTATTAATAACTACTATCAGGGGGAGGTGATCAAACAGGGGCTGTTTCATTGATAACATCAACAGTCCCTCAAGGTCAGGAAACATAATCTGCCTAAATAAAGTGAATAAAGGAAAGTATTTGATGTCGAAAGGTTGATTATTTCACTCAAATGGGGCTTTGAAGAAAAAATGAATGCCAATAACAGGTGGATGGTATTTATTGACTCAGTACCATCTGTGTTGAAAAAAAACCCCAACAACAACAAATAAAAAGAAACAGAAGATATTTATGCAATAATAGAGGGTTTCAACAGAAATGTTTGAGGTACAGTATTACCCCATGATTATCACTCTTATCGCAATTCTGATGTCACAATCCACTCTTTTACTAAAGCCTAAAGACTTTGGATGGGTTTTCTGGTCAAAATCTTTTGAATCCTGCAAAACATAATGCAGTACAATCTTTTGGTTGTTGGTGAATAAGTTCAGAAGGTTATACTGGTGAAATAATTTGTTTTCACAGAATTCCTTGCATCAGTAACTCCAGAAAAACCTCATGTTTTCTCCTCATTTTATTACTTTTGGAATTGCACACAAGTTATGTCATCAGTCCTGAGGTTGCATTTTTATCCAATAAAAACATTTAATGTCATTGTGACCTGATTTATTTATTTTTTTCTAAGAATATTTCCAGTAGGAAGTAATATATTTAGGTTAAACTGTTGTATTTCTATGAAAATCACATTAAACCTTTACCGGGGAAGTCATAAATTGGGAAGCCTGATTAGACAATTCCCTTTGGGTCCAAAGAATTGTAACGGATTATGTTGACAGATGAGAACAACATACTGAGGGTAAAATGTCTGAGCAAAAAAACAATGACATTAAAAGTGCAGTTAATAGAATATGAAGGTGTTTATCATAAGGCCTGTGGGAGGGTTTAGCCCACTTAATGAACTCGCAAAGTGTAAAAAATTGCTGGCAGTACGTTAAAGATGCAGTATATAAATGAATTCTATCAGGTGGTAGAAGTGAGTCACTTTAGTACACATCTTGTCTTCAGTTTGGCAGTTCTGAGTTGTATTCTTTTTTCTTTTTTCTTTCCAGTGAGTAATCACCAAAAGCTCCAGACTCGTTATGTTCACTGTTCAATCTGCCATTTCTCGTTTTGGACGGAGGACAAACCTCATGCTGGATTTGCAATAGTGGCTGACGTCAGACGTTTGGCTCTCTTCACATAAACATCAAAAGACTAACATGGACGCTGTTGTTTTCTTTCATCTGATTGGGTTTTTTTTTTATTCAAACTTTTTTACATATTCTCTTTTTAACAGTGAAAAAAGTCATCATTTCATGCTCATGTCAATACCTATTTTTTGTGTGTTTACCGGCACATACTAATGTTATGCCGATATCATTGTGCGTCCCCGGCTGTGTGTCTTATATCATTTATGCACATTTCAGGCGGCAGTATGGTGTACAGGAACGGGAAATTGTAGATATCCAAAGAATGAATTGCGTTTGTTGAAATACATTTGAAAATTCAGTCTCCATAACGCAACCATTGATAAATGTAGTCTCGTAAAATTTTGATATAGATTATCTAGTTTGCAATGTCAAACTAATTTTAGTTCAGTGATCACATACAACCGGGTGTGATCTCAGTGTGGCCCAGGCAGCAAAAACACGGTGTAGTAATACTAAAATGAATGATGACAATGTCACCATTTTCTATTTGATCATTCACAAAGAAATAAGAGTCAATTCTGAATATGTGTAATGAATGAACACCTGATATGAAAGGCCTGAATATTCTCGAGGAACAGAGTGACATTGGTCAGGAGCTTCCCTCGTCGCACGATATCTCAACACACCCTCATCTCATGGCTTTCATGCGGAACCTGTTTTGGTAATATGGTAGCTTGCTTTACCGGTGAATTACTTTAACTACGCCGCTATCTTCTGTTCAATTATGGCTGTCAGTGGTGCGCCATGTCCCAACTCCTCTAGTGGACAAATAAGAAAATAACACGGTCATTGAATAACTGAAGATTATTTCTCTCTTTGTCATTTTCACATCATGCAAGGTCGTTCTGCCACTGGAACGGTCCTCCAAGTGGTGCTGAATGTGTGATATCCCTGTTCTATGAGATCAAACAGAAAACAAATACATATATTAGCTCCTGACACAAGTTTTTAACTCTTTGGTTTTGTATTCCAGCGAACTCCTTCCTGTCAAAACCATCAGCAAGACGCACAAATACGAGAACAGCTTTGTCCTTGAGGACGGCTCAATCTGTCTGTTATAAAAGTCCTTGTAAAAAAAAAAATAGAAAAAACTTTTTGTTTCTCAATAGCATTCCAGGTTGAAGCAAACCTAAGAAGGCTTGGTGACCTTGTAAGAACATATCAAGGCATTAACTTGATGTTTTGTAATGAGGGCCAAAGCAGCGAGAGAAGTGGAGAAATTGGAATGAAAGGAATCAGTGGTTAAGGGGGCGAAGGAAGAAAAAAAAAACACTTGCCGTTTTAAAACAAGCGACACATAACAAACCCAAAGTGCATGCAGAGGAGTGTCATGACATGGTATCCCAACACTTTCACCCTCAGCAAATCCACATAGGTCATTGAGCAGCCAGTGTATAAAGGGTTAGACTGCCATCTTCTCCTTGGTTGGCATTGGTACTGATTTTTACTGATGTGTCATCACAGATGATGGTAAAAAGAGAGAAGATCTACTCTGGCAGAGATCAAAACATTCAAAGACTTTCAATGGCCAAGTAAAAAAAAAAAAAAAACTTTATTCAAATCGGTTTACTGAAATTACTCGCAAGCTTCAGTCATATTAATTGATCCTGATTGCCGAGCAGCATCATTGTCTGCGACATTGTTTTCACCTGTCAGAGAAAAATAGAACTGAAAGATGATGAACTACTTAAAATACTCCTATACACACACCAGTCTCACACAGGATGCTATTAAACATGCACCGCCTGGAGTCTCTTAGTTTTGCTTTTTTTTTTTTTTTTTACCATCAAAACACAAAGTCCCACCTCTGAGAATAACCACCAATTTCAAGCCACTCCGGCTGAAATAAACAGGATGCAACTGATTTAATCCCATCTCAAATTAATGCATGCTGATTAATATGTCTTAGCCAAGGGAAACAGTGACAGCTCATTTCTCTGCTTTTTCACATTTTTATTTTTTCCTAAGATATCCTGCCATATGATTAGACGTTTGCCAAACATTCCGCGAGGCTTGCAAGGGTGCGCAGAAGCAAGCTGATTTGATACTTTACCGACTCCGCACACTCATTTATAGTTTTCAAATTAGACCAATTTCATGCGAGAGTCAAGCTTCAACCTCACAAGTTGCTTAATGATCTCTAGCTGATCATCTACTTCTACTATAACTCATGAGTTTAACTGGCCATCTGGAAGCTGGATATGAGCAGGAAAGGCTCCTAATGAATCAGGGTCATTGCTTTACTGCGGATAGTTACAAAGAGTTATGACAGCAACTAACTGCTTTTCTTCAGCAATGACAAAATGATTAAAGGATAATGCGGCGGTGGCTTGGTTGGTAGAGTGGGTCGTCTCTCAGTTGGAATGTTGCAGCCGTCTCCTTTTGTCCATATGTGTGTGTGTGTCCTTGAAATGAAAATGATGAAAGAATGAAAGCGCAGCTTTGATTAGGTATGTAGAGTATATTGTAGAGTGTTGCAGGGTGAGCCCCCACTAACTCTTTCTGCTTTTGTTTGATTCGAAACACGGATTTTTATTCAAACCAGAAGTTCTTATTGATTATTGGATTCTGCTAGTGCCAGATGAATTTTAGTAATCTAAAAATGTCTTTTAAATCTTTACAGATTTCCATTGAAGTTAATTGTATCGTTTTATTTCATCTTTACTTATGGAACATACCTTACTAGTACTAGTAGTAGTATTACAGTAGTACATTTTGGTGCTCACGAGTAATACTAGTGAGGTCAAACTTGCCGTACGAGTGCATCCAGGAGGATGCCATTGAATGACACATGCCTACCAGTTGGGCCTAGTAGAGTTACTAGTGCAGCGCAGTAGTTCACTAGTAAGGTTTGATTTCATAGTCGTCGGGCAAAAGTGGTAATAGTAGTGGAAAAAGAATGTTAGGGATATCTAATGAATGCTCAAATGGGTTACCGTATGTACACTAACGATAAGTTAAATTCCTAATATATGTGTCTTAATATAATAAATAATAAGACACGTCTGATCCACAGATTTTTCCAGGGTCTCTCCTGCCGCTTCCTGGTGCCTGGTAAATCAGTCGAAGCCCCCCCACCCTTCATAAACACTTCATTAAACCACTGCATTAGTGCAATCTTGAGATTTGTCTTCAACTGCTGATTTAACAACCGGTGACTTCTTACATCCGAAATGTGTCTCCGTCTCTCCGTGTGTCACACACAGACGGAGAGACGGAGACACATGTTGATCGGAGGAATGAAACAGAAGAAAGAGAGATATCTCAGGAGGTTCTCGAGGGGGGGGACAGAAAGAAAAGAAAGGCTGTAGCAATAAAACCTCAACGCATTCAGCCAACCCGCTTCACCTTAAATTACTGAGTCAGTTCCCTACGGAGAGCCGGCTTACCGCAAAAGGGCAGCAGGACAGGACCCCGAGCCCACGAGGTCCCGAAGGGGATGTCCACACACAATGATTAATTATGTGGCACTTATTTTTCTTAATTACAGTTTGTAACATCAAATCCTGTCCTCGGGCTCTTGCGAACGTCTACTCTGCAAAAAAAAAAGATAATCTCTACAAGTGATTTTATGAGATTGTCATGTTTTCAGCTGTGAATTATTTCTCTGGATAATGTCAAACACCTGTTGTTTGCAGCTTTTTAAAGTGCAATAGAGGTTCACACATCCCTCCATCAGTCCATGTTGAGTTACGTGACACAGCTCGTGTCCCTTTTCGCAGTGTGTCTAGCCACGATGGACAGGGTGTGTGTTTGCTGCAGGGACTCTTCTGTTAAACCTTTGCCCTCTTCTGTTCTGGACTGCCTGCACTGGAGGAATAATTGGCACATTAAATTATTCAAAGCCGGCCAGGGCACATTTTCATAAATACTCTCCTGACGTTTTGCTTAGATCAACAGTCACAACCCAAAGCCCTGGATCCGACTTTGTGACACAGTGCGTGCGTGTGTGTATTTTGGCCGCCCGCGAGCTGCTTGATGGACAGTATTCCCAAACAAAACGTCCTCCCATCTTCAGTCAACCTGACCGAACGCAGACAGCATGAAAATGTCATGCTCATGCACGGACAGATGTGAGTGTATGTCCACGCTGGGCATGGAAATGTCAGGAGTGGGCACAGCCACTCAAGAACATGCACACGCACACACACACACACACACACACACACACACACACACACACACACACACACACACACACACACACACAGACAGACAGGACCAAGCAGTGCGGCCCCCCTCGTCAGCCCGCTGCTGTAACAGGAGCCTCTAACGAACCTGTCACCGTACCCGCCTGAGACAAGACAATAATGACATGCGAACAAAGCAGCACTTCTGAGAGCAGGTCTATTAGCATCTATTAATGCCAATTGTGACAACAGACACCAGGGCCCACACCTCAGTGGACTTGGCCCGGTGTCCGATTTTGTATCACTGTGGAACTCATTTTGACATATATTGTAACACTCTTTTTTTCTTGTTTTTTTTTATTTGCACAGTTACATCCCCTTTGTAATTTAATTGTGTGAAAATAAAAACTATAACTGATGCTAGGTACCCCGACATTTCACTTTCCACTGCTACAGACATAAAGACCAGTATGTGCTTCATTCAGCTGTTTCCACACTGATCTCGCAAACCACCATAATCCTGAACCACCTTGGTGGGTTGCGGGGTCAGTGTGAACTTGTCTAATCAGGCGACCCATCTGTCTGGCAGGCTTGGTCGTGGGTCAGACTTTGATCAGCAGCTCTGTCAACACAGGATGTGGAAAACCTTCTCAACTTGAAGTGGAGACAGTGTTTGAAAATGCAGCTGTTGTCAACTGAAGCCCGACCACGTCCGTAGTGCGAGTAGATTGTGCGGAAAATTCAGCATATTGAAACCATAGCTCCATTGAACTGAGATGAGAGAGCTTCTGCTGCTCCTTGAGGTGGAGGCAATTTGTCTCCAATTTTGTGTGAAACACAACTTAACCTTTGTTTACCTCGCTTCCACACGCCGGCTCAAAGATCTAGATCTAGAGCATGTAGATCCGGTGTGAAAATGGTCCAGATGCTCTTCATTGGAAAGCATTTCCAGTGGCTCAGTCAACAAGTCAAATTGTGTTTGCAACTTGTGTGGCTTGGAATTTAAATGAAAAGCGTTTTGAGTTGAGGTTGGAGTGGAGCACATCCATCCACCCATCCATCCATCCATAGAAGTTGTATTTTGGATTATTTCCTCGCTTAAAGTAGCAAAACAAAATACATACAAATTATTTTTAACAGTCTCTCTAGGGATTTTGTTTTCCCCGTTTAAAGCAGTTTGAAGAGGGAAACGCGCGGTGAAGTTGTGCTCTGTAGCACACAGGGAAGGAATAACCCGGGGAAGAGACAGCAATCTACTGTAATCACTCTACTCTGTACGCAGTTGTGTTGAACGCTGTTAAGAGATGAAAAGCCAAGACAACAAAACCGACAGGGTGGGGTATGGGAAGGGGGGGGGGGGGGGGGGGGGATCATGTCAATATGAATCATCTGTAGAGATAGGTGCAAGAACAGACCTGATGGCTTTCAAAGCACATTATCTGGAGAAGGAAGACGACTCCAAACCAATTTCTCTAACAATATCTTTCCTCAACAATGCATGCGGAGATAGCGACATTACCACCATTCCTCTGCATACACAGACATACATGTGCTGTGACAGATTGCATTCTGTCACAGCACACAGGGGGTAGGAATGTCTTGCTCCCCAGTTCCAAATGGTCAGTGTGAAATCTCATTGGGCTCTCAGTGGAGATTGAACATAGTATTTTGAGAGTGGGGAGTAATTTGCAGGCATCATTAACACCATGAGACTTTGTAGTGAACGGGGCCAGTTTTTTATGTAACTGTAAATCTACGCAGTCGGAGTGGGTCTTGAATAGAAATGAGAGTACAGAATACCAGCAAAAAATAGAAACTGTTATATGATGAGGACGAATGATCATTAAGTCTCCAAGATAATTCGGAGTAATGAGTTTGCTTTGCCCTGCAAAAAATGCTTGACTGATCAGGCCCCCTGTATCCTACTTTCTTTTTTTCTTATTTTTTTTAACTGGTAATGGTTGTAACCATGCTGTACATGAAAATGTCACCATTTGTCCCGCTAATGAAAGTGAGGGTCTGTGAAAAAAAATACAGTGCGAAAGGACATTGTTTTGTAATACAAACAGTGATGTGACATTTCCAATATTTTGGGGGTTTTTTTTCTTTCGAATTTTACTTTAGCAGGAAAATCTAAATTACAGATTCGCAAATATTGAAATATTCCCTGAGATCAGATGTTTGACCTCTTTTATTAACATATCTACCCAAAATATACGCTTCAACGAAAGTTGTCATTAAATTAGATGTTTAATTTTTATCAGACAAGTTAGTTTTGAATCTTTTATTTTTACAATTTTTCCTTTGTGTAAAGCACTTGGGTTGGATTCCTTGCAGGATAACTAGCCTACCAATAATAGTCACTGTTGGAGTATTATCTTAATCAAAAAAAAGTTTAAATCATATGCAGTCATCAATCACAAAACATATCATGATCGCAGTCTTTTTGTGTACACACAGGCGGATCACATAGCGTGCCGTAATCCATTCAATTCAAACAGGGAAAATGTTTGTTTGTGTATTTAAATGGGCCCCGTCTCTTAGCTGCGTGGAGGCACACACTCATGTGTACTGTACGTGTGTTTGCATGTGTGCCTGTGAGTGTGAGAGTAAACTGAGGAGTGACAAAACATAACTGACTGCTGATCTCTTCGTGTGGTGTGAGCACAACAGTCATGCATACCCTTACTTATGTTTTTGGCGTGAGTGTGTATGTGTGTGTGTCTGAGTAGTAGAGAAAAAAGAATCCATTAAGCTGTTTAACTCTGTCTGAGTGTGTGTGTGTGTGTGTGTGTGTGTGTGTGTGTGTGTGTGTGTGTGTGTGTGTGTGTGTGTGTGTGTGTGTGTGTGTGTGTGTGTGTGTGTGTGTGTGTGTGTGTGTGTGTGTGTGTGTGTGTGTGTGTGTGTGTGGCTGAACCCATTAACTGAATAAACCATCCAATATGATTGCAGTGTCAAATGGGTTTGCTGAAGCACTCCTGCTTGGCTCAGCAGCCCTTGTCCTTTTTGTTTTATGTATTTTAAAGTCATGACACACTTACACAAGACCCAAAACTCCCAGCCACAGTTAATTATTCATTGGTCAAAAATGCTGCATCAATCGTCTTGCATCTGCAGAACTGTTGAAGTACAAAACACAAACAGATGCTGACCGATTTAACTACTCCATCCCATTCCACTGACCATTTACACCTCATCCCAACGATGTCAATGATCTCAATTGAAGTAGTTTCCAGAATAATTCCAATTTTGTTCTAAAAACCCATGTAAGTTTATTCATCCAAAATTATGTCATAGTTCTTGTGGATATCTCAAACCCATCTCATTGTAGTTTTCATGGATTTGAAAATGTGAAATTATTAATGAGCTCTCAGCATATTAGTCTGGTCCACATGTACTTCTTTCATGAGCTCCTTTTTTCTTGTAATGCTGGATTTGGAGAGACATCCTGTGTTTATTTGGTCATTCTCAAGTGCTTGTCTTTGATGCAAAAGATTCCCAAGCATCCAACATCCATAGTTCATGTAGCAAATGTTGGTGGAGTCTTGAGTTCAACGTGCAGGTAAACCTCAGGCAAATTATACGCCACCTTTCTGTAAATTATGTGATATTCTTGCAAGATATTTCCAAGTTAATCAAATTACTAATTCAGTGTGATTCTCAGTTAAAATTGTTGCAATCAGAGACATAGAGGTTCAAGATTCGAATATGGCTGTTTTGTAATGAGCGATATCAAGAAATGTTCAGATTCCATCAGCCATGACCTGGTTGACTGAAGGTAAATGAATACTTTGCATGAAAACAGATTTGTTTTAGTTTTTTTTATGATGGACTCTCAATTGGAAGTTCAGTGTCTTTGAGCAAGACACTGAACCCCAAACTGCTTCCCAGTGGATGGATTGAGTAGCCTGTATGGCTAGTATGGCTCAGTTGGTGTGCATGTGTGTGAATGGGTGAATGTGTATGACAGTGTAAAGCTCTTTGTGGATTGCTCAAGTGGTAGAAAAGCACTATGGAAGTGAAATCCATTCACCATTTACCATTTTACTCCTGTGAGGAGATGGGGACAAAAGAATGAAACGGCGTGTTTACTTGGCATTGGCTGCGCCCGACTCAGTTTTGCTGACTCATCAGTCGCAAGTTGTTGTACACCCTTAGATAAAAAGTTCTGCCCATTAGATGAAGTGTCTAGATCAAGTCCCAAACCAGGGCTGTGAATAAAGTGTCTTATTTATGATAAGGGCGAGATGTCAGTGGCATCAAGATTTACAGACGTCAGGCAGAATAATGGAACAGACTCCATCTCACCAGGTCAGGACTTCAGATGCATGATGAGCAGAAAAAATGAGGCTGCATATTGACGTCAATGTTTACCATAGTTAATTAGCACCTGACTTTCACAATAAATCAAGTGCAAATGAATCACTTTCGCATTTCACTAAGTTTAGTCTGTACTGATTCTATCTACACTTCGATTATAACATCACCTCCATGTGGGATTCTTTTTTTTTCTTTGAATAAGTCCCTTCTCTCTATCAGTCGATTCGTCCGTCCTTTATTTTGCCATGTCTATTCCCAGCTCAAAGTGGGTCAGAGGTCCTGTCACACAATTAGAGGTTCATGGAATAGGCATGTTTTTAAAACCATGGAGGAGACCACCGCACCCTCGGAAAACCCAAACATGCACTGGGATAACATGAAAACATGCACAAACAACACTGTGCAGCTCACCATGGACATACCCTAGAATTCTGCTTCTTCTGTAGCCTAAACTCCTGCAGTTTCCTTGACACAGGGGGGTTGTGACTGTGATAATTTGTTTAATGAGCCACGTAATTGTAATGTGGAATAAAACTAATCAAATCAACACGACAAAGAGCTCACTGAAACAAAACCAATTGACAACAAAGTGGGAAATGTCAACAATTGGCTCCAGTGTTGGCGTCACGCACTTGAGCGTCTCCATCCGGCTCCTGTTTCTGTCAGAGTAACACCTGCTGGTACTCTGTTAAAACTATTCTGTTTAAATGCTTTCACTCTCTCCTCTTGTGGGCATACACTTGTATCTCGACAGCTTCTAACACTAAGAGTTTTCACTAATTCCTAACTTCAGCCTTCGGATTCACTTCAAAAGACTTTGCCATCTTGAACTTTTGGTTGTCATGGTGGGGTGTCTTGATGTGATGCAGAGTTACCACCAGATGATGAAGTCACAAGTCGTGTAAACCGGCTTCCCCCCCCCCCCCCATGTCTCCATGACGATTTAATTATAATCAGTCACGACTTTTACATAATGCATTTTTGAGTCAGACCCTTGAGGGCACTTTCACACACCTCACTTTGTGTCGTGACAAACATGATACATATTCTCATAGCAGCAAAGTGTGGTGTAAGTTTAACCACTTAGTTACTCATTAAAATAGAACACAGTGTGCCAGACTGCACGTTGTGGATTCAAGGATATTTGCTTGAAGATTTTAAAAAGGGACATTATCATATCTGGCCCTGCCTCTTTACAAGTCGTTCTCCTCTGATAAACCCTGACAGTTTTCTCTCCTCAACAATCCGTGTGTGTGTGTGTGTGTGTGTGTGTGTGTGGGGATAGGGGGAGTTACATTACATATACATACAAAAATGTGCCACTCATTCCCTTTTTTGTGTTTCCGTCTTTAGTTTTTTGCAAATATCAGAAGAGAAACAAACAGCCGTTGTATCATTGTGTTCAAACACCGCAGGAGAATTTCCAGCCAGTATATTTTGAAGTTTATTATTTTGAACACAGGTGCCGTTTCCTATTATAGGCTATTTTCTTCAGTACCCCTTTTGAGAATTTCCTGTGGGAACCCCAGTGCAGCTTTGCTCACGAACCACGCTGTTACCCTTCGGCAAGACATCAGGGCCGTCAAAGTTTCTTGGTTCAATTCCTATTAGGAGCGCAGTCCAGGGATCCTTTCACATTGCTAAACCACAACACAAGGTCAGACATGCAAAGAGAGAAACGCACACACACACGCACACGCACGCGCAGAGCCGTCTGCCAAGTTGTGCTTCCTGGTGGAGGTTCAATACCATCGATGAGCTTGGCACTGAGACTCGGCCAGCCAATACTCGGCTGCCCACTGGCTTTCACAAACACAAACACAAGCATGCGCGCCCGCCTCCCATCAGTGCTATTTCACTCTGACTATACTGAAAAGCTTGGCTGTCTCCGTGCAGAGGTGGGAATGCATTAATGAAAAGAAGCCGAGCAGACGGCACCTTGGAGAATAAGCAAATGACGTCGAAGGAAAAACATAACTTTAACAATACATAGCATTAATATGTGGGTGTTTGGCAGAACCAGATATTATGTGAGTGATCCCAAGAGAAGGTATCGGTAAAAATAGGCAGCTAGCGAAGCAAAGGTGAGGCATGGCTCCCATTGATCAGGATGGCTGTTTTTCTCATTTTCCCTGATGGAAATATACAAGCAAAGGAAAAAAAAAAAAAAAAGATGTACAGTGTTTAGTTTTTGAAATTCTGACGAGAAAGTTCACAAGAGGAAAGTGTCAGGAAGGTGTTTAATCTGAGAGTCGTGATTTTCCAGCAGCTGTGAGAGTTAAATCTGTGTTTGTCAGATTCACAGACTTATGAATCTCAGCTCTGTGGGGAAATAAGGCCAGTGAGATACACGGGAATGTCTAAAGATAGTGCACGTGTCATTGTTGGAGCTTCCACATTATAACACTCAGCACAATGTAAGGAAACCAAAAAAGTGCTCTGTATTGCACATATACAGTATGTGTGCCATTTCTTTTCTACTTTCCCTGGAGGACAGCTTTCACCTAATAAGACCAGCCTTATTGTGCATTGTCATTGTCAGCATTGTTTCAAGACTCTGTGGCACGTTGTAGAGAATTATTGGCATTAAAGTTAATCACTTATTTTCCTGTCTTGATGTCTTTCCTTAAAAAAATGCACCTCCTTTTTGTGTGTGTCTGACCCACTTCTCCTATTGATGTGGATCCGTAATAAACATATTTGCTGCAAGTGAAGATTTACTTTGAAAATACTGTGAAAGTTTTAGGGTAATATAAACTAATTGAAGAAAATGGCCCATGTAACTCTGTATTGTAAGCCTGAAATAGAATTGAATGTTCAGCTGACCAGATAAATACTAGAACTTGTATGAGGTGCGATAGACCAATGATGGATGGTGATGAAAGAGTCAAGCTTCACTTTTAAAATATTTTATGTGTTATTAAGAAAAAAAAGTTACGTCTCATTTTCTTTGTATGACATGAACTGATGTGGTCTTCTCTTTTGTCTCGTCCATACAGGATGATTCCATCCAGCAGCAACGACTTCTTGGTCCGAGATCTTGCCCCCGGACGCAACTATGACCTGTGTGTCTTGGCTGTGCTTGATGACGTCATCACATCACTGACTGCTACACGTCCTTTGGGCTGTCTGTCATTCACGACCGAAACGGCATTCAGCCATTGTGAAGAGCTGCGCAGCCACTTCCTGGGTGGCACGATGATCATCATCATTGGAGGGATTATTGTTGCTTCTGTGCTGGTTTTCATTATCATCTTAATGATACGATACAAGGTTTACAGCCACCATGGAGCGGGCCACGGAAAAGGCGCCATGGCGGCAACCGCGCCAAGACCGCAGAGCAATGGGCAAGGAGGAAGCAATCAAGTCCAAGTCCTCCCTCGCTCTGCCTCAAAGATGACCGACAGCCAGGACGACCAGGCCCTAGCATCGTCAAGGGCCATGTCGCCTAGCAACACTCTGAGAGACACCGTGGCGTTGGTCGAGGAGGAGAGCAGTGGACGGAGCTCAATGACAAGGACTGACTCCTCGGCCAATGAGGAGCTGCTCTCGCCCACCAAGGCCCGCTTCTCATCCAGAGTCGCCATTGAGATGAAAATCAGACCACCATCTGTCGCCAAAGAGCCCACCTCTCCCAAGGAATTGGCAGGTAGTAGAGACGCCGGGCGGCGCGATAGACATAAAGAATGTGCGCACCAGAGCAAGGAGGAAGCATTTCAGAGGGGTGAAAAGAGGAACTGAGAAGTTGACAGGGAAAAGAGTGCAGGGAGACATGAAGAGAAGGGACACAAAGAAAGACAAGTCAAGCTGAAAGAGATGGGGGACAGGAGGTAGACAATGTGCAAGTGAGTGTGTGAAACTGAGCGAGATAATAGCCGAGAAGAGAACAGTGAGAAACTGAGTGAGTGTGAATGAGGGAATGAATAAATGAGACACAATCCTTTTGCATGGGAAAGATGGCTGGAGAGACAGAGGGGGAGAACTGGCACTGCATTTGTGTGTCAAGGTAGATTTATTACCACAATTTTTCAAGACATTTAAGAAAGGTTGTTATGAAAAAGAAATTCAAAATTAACTTAACAGTGCAGCCAAAGACTTTTTTTTTTTTTTGGGCAATTACCAGGCTTCACTTCTGAACAACGACATATAGAACAAGTTAACTCAAAGAACTCATTGAGGTTTCTAAAGAGAGTTGTCCTTAGAAAGTTTAGACAAAGAAAACACTTAAATTCCTTGAGGGAGTTTTATTTTGACATTATGCCCTCAACTAGACATTCTTAGGTACTGTTCCCAAAGTATAATATGATTTGCAGTCACTTTTTGTCTGGGTTGACATTGAGAATCCTTTTGAAATAAATGTGAGATCAACCATCACAAAACAGCAACTATTATTCACCTCATTGTCAATCACGCATCCTCCTCCCATAAACTATTTTGCTTTGAAACTAGCAACCCTGGGCTGCGTTAAGAATGACATATTCGAAGAAGCGGTGAAAAAGGATGTTTCTTCTGTATGAAAAAAAAATTCAATAAATGCTGCCTAAAAGATCCACACTTCTCATTAAAAGTGGGTAAATTTGAACCAAAATTTGATTCTAAATGCTCCGAACTTCAGCGTGTATGTTTCCAGAAACTTACAGTATGGTATCCATATTGATGTAAATAATAAAGGAACTCACTTTAAATTTCTCCTTTGTTATTTTTGACACTTTGCGAGGTTATCCCGTGAGTCAGGGGCAGGTTTTAGCTCGCAGGCCACACCTTTAAAGTATCTGAAGAGTAAAAAAGGGAAAAAAACTAAACTGTTTTAATGCTAATATTTTGATTCATTTTTATTTATTTATTTAATATTCTATTTTGACACAGTGTTTCCCTATAGAGAGACACAGAATTAATGTAGCACTGCGCACAGTGGATCTACTTATTTTAAATCTTTATACTCGAGTGGATATATCAATGTTTATGATGCTGTATATACTCACAGTGTATATGTGGCCCTTGAGGGTGCTCTTTATGCAAATCCAAGCATCTTGTTTTGCAATATATTCACTCAAAGTGTACTCAAGCCTCCCCAGTGTTAACGAAAGCAAGTCCTAGCAGACCCATTCCATTACGAGAGAACATATCACCCCCGCATCAATTCAAGACTATACACTGCAGTTGTGCATGCCATGATATGACTAGCCTATGATAGTGAAAAGGAGAATTCACCACAACCAGAAATAACTCCTTCTCTAGGGTGCTCGGTTAACTGAATTAGCGGTAAGTAGCAGGAACAGTCGGCAGAGGTCAGAGGTATTTGGGTGCGTCGACGCATCACTATATGAAGGATCTGTGGTTATGAATGTAGAAGGAAAGAAGCAAAATGAGAGAGAGAGAAAAAAAAAAACATCAATAAAACGAGCACAAAAGAAAGCTGGATGACCCTGGACAATTCAGCCGAGAAGAGTGATAAAAACAGGCCTCTCTGACACCAAGAAATTAGAAAACCAGAGTCTGTGCTGCTATTGAAAACTCATTTCTGAAGATGTTACAGTGAGTTTAGATGACAGGTTTAATTTCAACCTGGTCACAACCCAATTCTTGCACTAAAATCAGTTAATATTCTGCCGTGGGGAACGATAAGTACTGCTTGAGCTATAGGCTTTCACTCATCTGTTGGGTTTATCATGTCTAGTCATGGATCGATCTCCTCTGCCAGCATCAAAGACAGTATTTTAATAATTCCTACAGCAGTTGCTATTGACCTGATGGCAGACAGGAGCTCTGGTAAACGGCTGCCACAGCACTGAAAAAGAACGATATTTTGTCTGATTAAAGTGGGATGACTTATTTAAGAAGATCATCTTGCATTGACAATGGTAATCAAGTTGAAGTTTGTGATGTGTGAAAGCATGAAGTTGCACAATTACATAGTTTTAAAAGTCTCCTCCATGGAATGGCTGATCCAAATGTGCCTTTATGTAACACAGTCTGGCAGCAGAATCTATCAGATATTTTTTTTTTTCTTTTTTATGCAATCAAGCCTCCTTTCCATGATGCAGATCTTAGAAGTGATTTTAACTTGTATATACAGCTTGAGTGAAATGCTCTGGCATAGTGCTATAATATGGCTCAGCAACAATTTAAATTTTTTTTTCTACCTGTAATAAGCCTTCTATAGTCCACTTCCCCTTTAACACTAATCCACTCAGGACATGGAGGTTTTATTGGAATAGATACACTATTTGACACAAGTGGTTTAAACAGCTGAGTTGAAATACGTTATCTGTAGTTAATATGTCATTCAATTGGCCCCGGTGAATGGGTTGAAATGAGTTGTCATTGAGCCTCGCGCTGATAGCAGAAAAGCTCTGTGCAGAGAGCAGCAGCGTTGCCAGCAGGTTTACGATAAGTTTTAACCTTCATGAACTTTTGCAGGCTCTTCAATAAGCCTGTTACTTTCGGGCACAATGACATACGATTGGCATTGCTCTCAGCTCAAATTGTAATTATTGTATGAAATGAGCTGTACGAGCAGTTTTTAAATTGTCTTTAGTGTCACGCGTACAAAGAGATTGTGCTTAACTTAAATGCCACGCAAGACTCAGACATAGTTTTTACACGGTATTGGATACTTTTCAACACAATGACGCAGTCAAGGGTACTGTAAAGGGTACAAGCTATTACTGGTGTGAAATCACCCTGAATTACTCAAGTTAGGAAAAGTCAACAAAGACAGGCTCGGAGGGCACAATTACATGACACCCTGACAAGAAAAGACAAGTGGACTACACTTGTATACACAATTGAAAACCAAGGGAAACAAAAAAAACAGCTGCACACAGACAGGAATGGGAGAATGCAGTGTGGCCGACACACAATCAGGAAGAAAAAAGAGAAACCAAACAAAGTACATATCTAAAATCCTGACAAATGATAAACATTTTACAAAACCCATCCGTTTCGATAGATGAACCTCTTGAAACCTGAACAAAGCTATACGGAACGGCTCACCTGAACGCTGACAATATGTGCTACGTTTTAAATTATTGGGAGACGGAAGTTTCCACAAATATTTCCCGAGGTACGCCGAGCGGCGGATGGGCAAATTGGATGAACGCAAGAAAACAGTTTGGTTAGTGCTGTTTAAATCTGCTACAAGGCGGGATTTGGAAGACTAATGTGAACTAATATGAAACTTGCTTGAAGTGCTTGAACTTTATGTTGCTGGATCACAACGGTGCCACCATATGCACCAGCCCAGGCTTTTCCCCCCATAGACCTAATTAACACTTCCAACCTCACTTCAACCTTATCCAGCTGAGGTGTGCCACTCAAGAGTTCTTTCTTTAGACAACAAGACGGTGACGCATTCTAATTGTTAAGAGTTTTTTTCCCTCTTTATCTATTTTTTTTTTTTTTCTTCTCAACTCTCTACCCAGGAAGAAAAAGTTGCCACTGCCCTTTTGTGTTCTTTTGTTTCTTTGCTTTGATTCCAAGATCGTTGGCACTTTGAGGGCAACCCACAATGAGGGATAATACTCCTGTGTTTGTACAAAGGCGGTTGGGGTTTCTGAGGGTGTAACTGTGTCTGTGATCTGTTTCACTGGTTGCTGCATTGCAGAGAAAGGCAACATTGATCTGATCAGAGAGAGCGCCGCAGTGACTCAGAGAGCCTGAGGAACAGAGCAAACTGACAGCTACACAGAGAGACCCCATTAAAGGCCCAGGGTTGTCAAAAATGTGACCCAACATAAAAAAAAAAAAAAATAGGTACATTGTGGGTGATGGTTTTTTTTTCCCTTTGTTTGCTGTACGCAGACTATTTTGTGCACATTCATAGGGGTGAATTGGATGAATCATTGTGGCTGTGGGTTTGTGTGTTGGATAATATTTCTAAACGGGCGTCTTTTTGTTACACAATCACACACAAAGATACATCAGTGATAAACACGATGCCCCAGAATTTAACCTATCTTAATGCAATTTGCAATCACAAATTGTCTATTGGGAATCCGGCATTACTTGTTAAAGCATTACTATGATGCCACATTTTGGTAGTTATGCATTAGTATCCCGTTATTATTAAGAAATAAATACTCTAAAAAAGAACTTACCTTTTTAAAATCTGTCTGCTGCAATCTGCCTGTTAGTAGTTTATATAAGCTCTGTTGTTGCTGCTTTGCCTCGTCGTCGTTAGGATACAAATCAGTTTTCTTTTCTTTTTTTTTTTTTGAGAACAGGTGGGCAGAATTCTGTACGACTACGATAAACTGTAGCCTGTGTGCAATTTAAAAATATGTTAGTAACTGCTGATTCATTCAAACAAATGAAAATAACACATGTGCGCCACCATTTGACTTTCAACTAAGTGATGGAACTTCAGCCGAACCTGACGAGTGAATCAGTCATTACGCTGAGGTACAATTAAAGCCAAAGCAGAGTGATTTTTCAAGGAACTAGTTTTTTTTTTATCTCTAATCTACTGATGAAGTAACTTCGCAACTCCGTGATGGCTTTCTCAAGAGCTTCTTCGTAACCGCAGCACTTGCTAATACCTACTTCTTTCTTTGTTCGCCGCAACAACCAGTATTTCCAATTATCACTTTTGCTAAAATAGTGAGTTTCCCCACAATCAGGGTCAGACCAAGCAATTTAGAAAGGTGAACGTATTCATTTAAATGCAGATTTCATTTAGAATAAAAGAAGAGTGAATAATTATCCTCCTGCGATGTACTGGGAAATACTGTCTGGGTAGGCTGCTATACCCAATTAGCCAACAATTATACATAGAGCAGACAACATTTTGGCATCCATGGTGTCACCTTGGAGCCGGAGCTGGATCTCATGACGCTGAGATGCTGTCTGTGGATTCAGCGTCAACCTGAATACTGAGTGGGGAATTTTTCTGTCAGGATGAGCAGTAATTATAAGCTTGAGTCAAACATATTATGATTATGTCAAGCCAAGTGCATTTAGTTCAACAACTATCACGCAAACATTAAATTGGAGCACCTGCACGCCTGCCTGTGTGTTTAATAGCGATTTTGTGTTTGCGCCTCGTATTGTGTTGCAGGGGCAAAACTCTGTGCGCCGTCACATCGCGGTGACCAAAAAAAAAAAAAAAAAAAACACGTCGCTGCGAGGTTAAAAACGTTTATTTTGTGAGGTTACGACAAGCATTTAGGTTAATTTTAGGGCACGTCCCCGGGTCACGCTAATGTGAGTCTCGACAGTGACCTCACACATGAGTAACACAAGTGTGAGGGTCGGCGACCGAATCCCCGCCAGTCTGTCCGTGCACTTTGTGAGTTGTTATGTACGAGGTGTAGCCTTGGGCCGACACAAATGTTCCCGCAATGTTAGGGAGAGATCGGAAAATAGCGAAGGGTAGCACAGGGACGAGTGTTTGCCTGTGTGAAGTGCAAGTGCGTGTTCTCCCTATGGCCCACCCATGACCCTGTAGCCTGTCTGTCCTCCGTGTATTTTAATCTATCATCACTCCTTTCAGTGTCATCCTGTATGCCCAGTCTCATTCTTCACTGCTGTCTGTCTCCCTGAATCCGCTTCTCAAGCCCCCCCCTTCCACCCCCCCCCCCCCCCCCCCCCTTAGTTTTCTCTCTCTCTGCTTTTTGTCTTCCTCCTCCTTTTACCCATTTTCTGGCTGTCATGACATTTTTCCTTCCTCGTTCTCACCCATTTGATATATTCTGTGCTGTTTAGCTTCATTTTTGTCACTGTTTTTCTCTGTTTCTCATCATTTCTCTCAATGTCTCTTTCTGCCATTCTGTTTCCTTCCACTTCTCTCTCTCTCTCTCTCTCTCGCTCTCTCTCTCTCTCTCTCTCTCTCTCTCTCTCTCTCTCGATCTCTCTGATTCTCGGATGCCTCCAGCAGCAGACGACAGGCGGCCTCGTAGTGTCGAATGGAGAAACTTTAAGATCTGAAGGTTCTCTTGGCCTCATAAAGAGATCCAGCCAATACTACACAGAGTAATGACTGACACTTTCAAACTTAAGCACCCCCTGATTCTTTTTCTCTATATTCCTACGATTGCTTCCCTTCTCTCGTCCCATTGCTCCTGACCTATCCCTGCCTGCCCTGGCCCGACTCCCGTGCAACGTTTTGCCCTCTGAACCTTCATCTTTCTGCTGGTTTGATCTCATCCAACCACAGAAATAAGTACAGTTGTTTTTCATTTGTTTTTTTTTTTGCTTTTAAAGTTAGAGATTATCCTTGATATCCATGCCTCCACCATAACTCAAATCAAAGCAATGACATTTAATTTATGGCGCGTACAGCACAGAACAATTACTGAGACAGCAGCCATTAGTCAGTTAATGGATTAGTTGATTGATAACACTTTTCACACATTATAATGAAATTATTTTGATAAGCGATTTATTGTAAGTCAGTGTTAATTAATCGTAAGTGCCACTGTCAAATGTTGCTGACTCACAGCCTCTGTTTTCAGGCTTCGTGTGCCGGTAAATCCACTCACACTTCTGAGGGATGGTGGTTATCTGAGGACGGCGCCTTTAAGCTTGAGGAAGCTGTTTTCAGGATTTGATTTTTCATTTCAGAGACAATCCGATCCAACTGTAACCTTTGGCTGGAGGAAACGATGAGTAGAAACTGATTAACCAATAATAAGGATTGTTGCAATATTTTTCACTCAAATCAGGGTCAACTGATGAAGTGTCTGTGGAAACTGTTGAGTCGGGGTTATTTTTTGATGGGTTTTTTTCTAAAATAGAAGAAAAAGTAAGAAAGATTCTTGGAGCAATAAAGATGAAGGATATTCTCATCTTGTGCTTCCTTCCCAAATGTCCCCCCATGCTCTTTTGCATACTATTTATGGCCCACATTATCACTGTGTTTCCGTCTGTGTTTAATCCATAACATCCTTGTCTGTGTTCCTGCGCTCGTTTTGTTTTTTTTAAACTTCAACACTCGCACCATGCCACAATCTTTGCACGCCACCTTGTACTCCCTCTCCTCGCGATCGCTCCGTCTCTTTCATCCATCCTTGCGTGTGTAGCAAAAGTGATGGAGGAGCGGGGAGAGGAGTGGAGGGTGATTGAGGAGGAGACAGTGAAGATGTGCAGCAGGTTGTGATGGATGAATACGGTCGAACACATTAAGAAGTTTGTGCTTCATTCTTGAACTGACACAATAAGTAAAATGCAGTTTGGAAATATTCCCTCTGACAGTTAAGGAATGCTCTCCTGACAAACGTACACCTCGCAAACACCTGCCGTGGCAATAAACTGCCACAACGAGCACAGCTGCATTACTCTCCATGCTGCTGTACGTCTTCGCCTCCCCTTGTCTTCAAACTTTTCTTTTACAGATGTTTGTCTAAAGATACAACGGACAGGTTTGACCACATTTCATTAAGCACGTTAGAAACCCCCGGTGCACGTTTAAATAAGAACACCTCGAATGCTTGTAAATTGGTAATGTTCAAGGCGCCTTACGTTCTTCACACAAAGTCATTATTGGAAATACGAGTCAAATTTAAATAATTCAAATAGACTTATTTTTATCCCAGTTTGGTATCCATCATAGAATATAAAAGACAAACAGACCTTTATACAGCCCCCACAACAGTTTGATATGTTACTGTTATCATTTTGAAACGGAGCATAAGTTCTAAGTGTAATTTGCCATCATTATATTTCCATCAAGTTCAATCTTCAAAGTACAATGTATGCTCAAACAATTTCTAATTCCCCCTCTGTTTTCCCCCCACATCCTGGATATGTTATTGCATCTTTAATACTTGGAAAAATATATACAAAACTAATAAAGACAAGTTTAGCCTTGTAGCTTTCCAAAGATTCGCCTGTAAGCCGGCTGCGATGTTGTCATGAAGTCAGGAAAAATACACTTTTCAACTTTCACTTCCTATATTCCTCATGCTACAAGGTTTGACTTCATCGTCGTTCCCCCAAGGGAGGTGTAAAGTCACACAAATACAAATGTTTTCCCTGTCTTGTTTAGCTCTTCCTCAACTTCTAAATCAAGACATACAATGTGAAAACAAATTATAGCAGCCGCCACTGAGACTTGTATAAATCTGCCCCATGGTTAGGATTAAATCCAACTCAGGTTATTACACTGTATAAAAGGTGTTAAATCACCTGACAAGTTTATTTTCCCCAAGCTAAATAAAGCCATTGCTATTCACAATACTGTCCTCACCCCTGTCTTGTACATCCAAGTTCTATGAATTTGTGTTTTCCGCCTCTTCTGCTTTAATTTCTGAGTGGCGTCTGGAAATAGTTATTCACAAAAGATAAAGGCAGATACACTTATTTAATTGCAGCGGTAAAAAAAAAGGTTGTTTGGTCACATTCACACCGAACTCAGTTGAATCTAATTGTCTCAAATTGAGACATCTTTTGCATGTTTAAAAATACCACCAGATTCCTGCTTTATTGTACCCTTTAATTTCCTCCAAATATTCCTTTAGAAAGTGATATTACAGCCTGGTCCCCCATGTCCATATCGTGTGTTTCTGTTCCTTCTGCTTCGTGCCGTATTCTCATAGGTTTTCTCACTTTTTTTCTTTCCCAGAACCCTGATGATGCTCTTCTGATTGGTCAATATGGAGACTGGATGTATCTATCAGGGAGAAGCTGGCGAAAACTCTGAAGAACACACACACACACACACACAAAAAAAAAGCCCTATAGCTCATCTTCCTGTATCTCCCGTTTCCTGTACCTATGCCATTTTCTTTCCGTGGATCTTTCCATGGAGTTTTTAAATCTGTAGTCTGGTTTACATTCAAGTGCTTATCCTGGTTCTCATGTCTGGATTGGACAACCGTGTCAAGGCCAAGTGTTTGTTTGGGCCTTTCGCAGGATCAAGCTGTCAGCGTGATCATCTTAATCATTTTTACCGCAAAGATTTTTTCAATCTTCGTCATCTGCATCGATGGGAAATGGAGACACTCGGAGTCACTTAATTTATTCAAACGACATCGTGGAGAAGCCTGTGGGTATGTTTCAGAGTAAAATAAAGGAGAGAAAAACATGGATGACTAAATGGGAAACAACATTGGATAGGCATTTACGCTCAATCTGGATGTACAATCTGATCGGCCACGCAAATGGAAAAGAAATAATACCTGTGGAATGCCTGTTACACGTTTAAGGATGGCTCTTCCTGAAGCCAAATATGACTCCTATCATCATTCACTCCAAGTGGCTCCACTCTATTAATCCACGCAGAAAAAAAAGCAATTTCGGTGAACTGAACTTAGTCGAGCGAGTCCTGGCAGGGCGAAACTGGAGCTTCATCTCAACTGGAACTGAACTTGCATCTATTAATCTGAATTATATCTCTGGAAAGCACAAAACAATATATAAGGAAACTTGAACTGAACACGTTTCACACACGGACAGGACTGGATAAACCTTGTGCCCAGCCGAGGCGAAACTGGAGCTGAACAGAGATTGGAGGCAGGCTAAACTGTGCGAGACTGTCCGGGCCTGTTGTCAGAACTGGTCTGTGTGCCCTCTATCTTTTTGCTTTCTGCTGGAAGGGGACCGACAGGGGCATTACGGACCCTAACCAACCTCTCTCACATCTCACCAGGCCCACTTAAACAGGTGAGTAATCTGCTAATCAGCCTGATTAACCTTTCAAAACAAAGAGCCAATTGAGAAGCGTTTACAGCCAAACACCTCGACTCATTAGTTTGTGAGGCGCGGTAAACCTGCTTACAGTCACCTTGGCCGAACCACCAGTGCCGGGTCTTGCCCCTATAGTTTGAGGCACACTTACATGGTGCCGGGTTTAATTCCGCAGTCGTCTGTAACCTAATGAGGGTAATGCTTTAACGAGCGCCCATCTAATTGCTGTCAGGTAGACAATTAGAGAAGCACACTGGCTAAACGATCTGTTTTGTTACTACCCTCCATAGACAATATCACAACGGGCGACAAGAAATGCAAACCCCCTCCCCCCCGGTTGATGTTTCAGTGTCTGAGTCACTCTTTATCTTGTGCATCTCTCTCTCTCTCTTTCTCTCTCTCCCTCTCTCTCTCTCTCTCTCTCTATCCATCAGCTGTGTAATTTTTTTTTTTTCCTGCCCGCCCGAGGCAGTGACTGAACACTGGTGCAGAAAATAATATACTCGAAGAGGATCTGGTTATGAGTGAACAGCACAGCCTCAGGGATAGCCTTTGCCTGTACAACAGGGGGTCAGCGATGTCTTTCTTAGTCAGTTAGCAAAGATGCTGATGTCTGATGCCGTGCGACTAAACCCGCCCAGACCCCAGGCTGCACAGCTTTTCACTGTGTAAATCAAACGAGTCTTTTATCGCAGGCGATCATTAGCATCGCCCTGGAAATCATAGATTGTTGAAATTTAGCGGACGTTAAAATAATCAAAAGGTATGGGTGGCAATCAATGTTATCCATGTGCAGGCGTCAGTTTTGTTCAGGCTCTTTAAATTATCCCTACAGACCAATGATTTAGTGAATATTAAGCGACTGGTTGTCTCTAACGTGGTATTGATGTGTGTGTATGTGTGATTGTATGTCTACATTTTTTTGGACTGGCTACCTGTCCAGGTTGTATACTGCCCTTCACCCAAAGTCAGCCCTGATTGGCTTCACCTCCTGCACGACCCTAAGTTCGATCAAATGGGTCAGCAAAATGAATTCCGTATCTGGCCTATTAAGTATTCAAGACATTACACGAGAATTTCATTCTTTGAGACCTCTTGTTTGTTTTGGACAGTGTTGTAATTCCCAAGAAATACAATTAGAATTGATTTTATCATCATTTATGGGCTAATACCCTTTCTTGTCAACATTATTCACTGTGACTGCAGTTGAGCTTAAAGCACAATTGTTTCCAGAGTTGTTTTTGTACTGTTGTTGGGTAACTACTTGCCAGCGTGCTTCACTGATTGAATTTCCTTAAGAATATATTTCCTCCTGCAAATAGCCCCTGGTTCAATCACATAGTCCTGAATACAGCATAAAACAAGATATTCCAAACAATTCCACATTACTTCTTACATCTTTGGTACCTGTATCAACGCTGCTGCCCTGGCCTTTGGTTCTTGACACAGAAATATGGGTGTAATTCAGTGGATCACACCAAACTAACCTGTTAAACAAAAAAAAAAGTCCTCACTTTGTTTTGCTGCTATTCACCCGACTATGAGCAGGATATCTAGAAGAGGTGCAGCAACAAACAGATCTCAAAGCCCCATTTATAACATTAATGGAGTAATTTAACACACTAATTTCTGGTGTGTTTAGACTGGAAAGTGTAATAGAGACATTATTTTCTCGAGTGACTGATGATAATGAGAAGTTGCAAGACAGCTTGTAATGACACCGTCTCCAGTTTTAATTAACATTTCAGAAACAAAGTGACACAAGAACTTTCATTGTTCTTTCGGATGAAGCAATAGCAATGAATCACGCAGTGTTTTACAGGCGGCACGAGACGCAGAAGGCTTAACGGCAGAGTTTTCGGTCCTCAGATGCTTTCTACTCTGGAACTACACACATCTCTGCAGTATCTCCATCTTAGCTGGTGACAGAGTCTACACATGAAAGAGAGGGAAACTTATGACAAACTTAAAAAGCAAACGTAGTGTCTAATTTATGTTTCTGTCTTGGTAATAAATTTTAGATTCCCTTTTTTTTTTTTTGTCTCCACTTGTTTCTTAAGCTGGGATGAAACAGACTGCATTTCCCGCCGCACATTTTTTATTTATTTTTTGTGAGATAAGATCTTCATAGTTATATTAACGACACTTTCAGATTGCACAGCGGGATCTGTTGCTCAATATTGCCTTAATTATTCCATTGTTGCATAATACAACATTATGGATAACAACAGATGTATTCTTGTTCCCTTGTGACAAAACTCTGAACGTCAGATTGATTTATGACTTTGTTTTTCTCATGTGACAGGCATCAATGCAATTCTCAACAAAGCCGGCAGCTTTGATTTATCAGAGCACAACATACCCAGTCCAAGAATTTACCGTTTGGATGGATGGCTTCTGCCTACAACAGTGGTCTGCAACTTTTGCCACCAAGCCACACGGTTTTGCCCACTTTGGATAGACATTAAGGAGTATAGACAATGGAATCAGCGTTTACAACTCCCTTGGTATTGCACTCTGGCACCTGAGATGCCATATTAATGATGGCTAATGTGCTAAATCAATAGTGTCTCTTGTATTTTGTGTGTGATAAGGGCCCATTTGAAAACCGGTGTACAAGAAACTGATAACTGTTAAAACCCGCATAGGTCTTGATCACATGTCGTGGCATAAGAAGCTAAATTCACAACAAAGATCACAAAATGATTGATACTTTACTGCAGACAAATGAAATCAGGCTCTGCTGAGCATTTCATTCAGCCCCGTCTGCAATTAAGTGTAGCGGTCACCGAGACTTGTTAAGAGGCTATTATCTTGATTGAATTGCGTCCGTCCTGTCTAATCACAAAAGGGGGGAGCATGGTACGAGGAAGCAATGCCCACACTGATTAATATTTTCGTATCTATATAACACTTTGTACTCAGTGGGGAAACTAATTTAAAGCAACGGTTCAACCATATCCTAATAACAGAGGGATGTATTCCTTTGCGCCTGACAGGGTTTGACATCCTTTCTTCTCATAACAATAAGTCGTAAACTATATTCGATATGTGGAAAATACAAAAAGTACAAGAAAAACTAGGAAGTGGAGGTATGTACCCATATACTAGTCATTAAAATGGCATCTATAACATCTGCCGTGTGGCTAATCGCTCGCACAATTCACAAGTAAGCCATACATTTATAACATCATTTTCTCAATTACATGTGAAACGTTTAAACTGACTATTATTATGACTGACTATCATGGTGTGCTTTATTTTAAAGGCCATATTTACATGACAATGTTTTCAAGTGAAAAGAGAAAACTTTCGCATTTTGGCCTTGCTCGGAGCCACTGAAATCACAACTTTTTGAAAATAGCTCATAAGGTGGAACTTTTCGAAAACACTCCCACTCATCACCGTGGAAATAAATTCAACTTGTTTGAAATGCTGGTGCTGTGCCTGCGCACCATGGCTATAGTAAATCTTCTGCACGTGGGTCGGTGGAGGGACAATAATAACAATAGAGGCCAGTCGGAATCTATATTCTCGTGGGACTTGGTTGTTTTATACATTAGTTAATAATAATAATAATAATAATAATAATAATAATAATAATAATAATAATAATAATAATAATAATAATAATGCATTGGTTTTATGTAGTGCTTTTCTTGCCACTCAAAGACGTTTTATATTGCATTATTCATTAACTACGTACACTATGTATCCACAGCTGCCCTGGGGCAGACTGATGGAGGCGAGGCTTCCATTATGTGCCATCGGCCCCTCCGACCACCACCAACCACTCACTCTCACACTGCCGAGAGTTGTTAAGAGTCACCCGTAATAGGAATCCAGCTTTGTCACCTGTGTTGGAGCCTGATATATTACAATATATAACGTTCTTATAAAATCTTTTTACACTATTGACCAGTTGTTACATTTTGGGTTTTGCTATACTTTTTCTAATTACATTTCGGGCTCAGCACTTTTTATTACATTTCAGGTTTCATTACATTATGTGTTATTCGAATCTGGGTCATTGTTATACATCAGGCACTAACACGCCTGCCTTTACAAATGTCCATGAACTTGCCATTGTTGATATTTATGGTGTACTGTTCTCTGCATGCATGTGTATGTTTGGTTTCATTACAAAAACAAACAACAGCATCCACTAGTGGCCCTACATGAAAACTACATCGCTTTAAGCATTTCTGCCATTTCAATGAAAACAGACTTCATTTTCAAGACGGTTCAAAAGGATGCATTTTCACTTGATGTGTTGTTGGGGCCAAACAGAAGGATCAAAAAGGCCAATTAAAGCCATGAATGAAGCATGTATATACAGGATGAATCATTTTCTAATGACTTAAGTAATATTCTAAACTTGTGACAGTGACAATGGACTGAGTTTGTTCTACCTGATCAAACAACATCCCTCCGTATCCATTTATGAGAGCCACTCCTCTCAACCAGTTTTCTTAAAAGAGGCTAAATGCTTTGCGAGAAACACACACTGCAGCTGTTGTTGTGGTCTTACGGTACGGTAGACACATTTTCATGTAGGTTTCTGCTATCTTGGCTGACGGGCCATGCTGTGACTTCAATTTAGGCTGCACGTCACATCTGGTTGCTGATGTGTCTGTGATGAAGCGAGATGTGGTCATGCATACGTTACTGCATTCGTAGAAAAGTACCAAAGACCCTGTCAAACACACTTACTTGTCACTCTCTGCGGAGTTCTCTGACACATCACTGTTTGTTGCTTTGCGGCAGTTCACGGCAGTTTTAGGTTGTCGGCTTTAAACTGTGAGCATGAGAGACAATGTAGCTGCAAATGGAAAAGTTAGATGGATTTCATAGATTGGTGACAAGGTCAGCTCTCTTTTTCTTTTCCTTTTTGTCTTTGGAGGGGTGGAATTTGGGATTTTCAATTTATTTTGACAAATGAAGGATACAAACAACGCATATTTCATATGTTATCATAACACATAATGTTGGATTAAAAAACATTGTATAAAAGGGGGAATCAGGTGACTATGATCATTGTGGTGCACTGTTGTACCACCTTTTGCAAGCCTGATTCATAAAACCAAGAAGGTTTATTTGTAATCTGAATGGCATGCGTCCTTGATGTGACAAGGGAATGCCGCATATATGTGTTTATTCCTTCTTTGTGTTGGGAATGTGTGGATGGTGATAGAAAAAAAAACTGGAATTCTACAAGGGCATTGCTCAAACAATGGCTGAGATATGGCAGAGGGTCAAAAAAAACAACCTGAGAGATGTAAAAGGAAATAAAGCAGGAAGGAAGGTTCAATAGCGAGGACAATGGGAGAAAACAGACGGGGACAGATCGCACAGGGACAGGTGGTGGTGGTGGAGCGAAGGGACACGGTGTGAGAACGTAGGGAAGACTTGGTAAAAAAATAGAAGAAAGATTCAGCGGGATCATTTTAAAATCTGCATTACATGTGACGCTGTGTTGATCTTATCGAGCTCCTTGGGAGTGAGGGATGGCGGCAAGAATGAAACGGAACAGAGTGGCTGTAAATGATGAGTAGCTGATTAAAGAAAGAGGAGTAATAGAACAGGATGATGACAGGAGAGAGTGAAGGTTGAGAAGTATTAACGAGGGAATATAGGGGAAACCAGTAGAGGAAGTGAGTGGGATGTGTGGAGGATTACTTTGTGCGTGCTGAGCTTCAGTGGCATCGTTCAATGAGGTGTTCCTCTGCTCTTCAGAAAGCAAACACTGGAGTATGAATAATAGATGACACAAAAGACATGCACACAATGCATGTTTATATTTGAGGTTGTTTATTGTGTGACTCCTCTTCCTTTTTTTCTTCTTCTTTTCATCCAAAGGCTGAGAAACCTTTTGTTGACAGCACGACATATGGTTTGCTCTGTTGAGCAAACGTGTCAACACGTGGACATTTATTCATCCAAGCCAAAGGGATCTTTGTGAAAACATTTGCAAACCTACCACGGATTTCTATTTTGGTACATTTGCCTTGATGATGGCCTCACAAAGGATACCCAGAAATTCACGGAACATTATTTTCTTTCATACTAAGTAGTTATCCTTTGATACCCGATAAAAAAAAGATTCCATTATCAGTGGTAAATACAAGCAATGGAAAACTAAAGTTGCCGCATTTAGAATATCTTACATTGAGATGTGTTGTTCATTAAAATATCAATATAATCTTATTTTTTTGTGATTCGGTCAATTGTTCAGTCCTTTTATTTTGCTTCAAACATGATTAATATAAACAACATAACGAGTACAATGAATACTAAAATAACATGATCGATGTATGGGTCGTACACTGCAATTTTTCCGATAAAAACAATAACAGCAATCATAACTCACTGAATTCTCAGCCGATTTTCGAGTGGTTTGTGTTGCTACAAATGGCAGACATGGATGCTTTTTTTTCCATTAAAATGTGACCTATAACTCTGAATATAGCAGAGTGAGATTGCTTGTTATATACGCTCTCGTGTGTGTGTCGGTGTGTGTGTGTGTGTGTGTGTGTGTGTGTGTCGATTAAGTTTATTTCTCTCACTCTCCACTAAATAATCAGTATTTAGAGCTGAAGCAACGTTTAGTGCAGCTTCTCGCGCGCACACACTTTACAACTTGATGTGACAACCTGACACGACAGCCAATAAATGATGGTTCACATTTTTGTTCAGTGCGCTGCCAGAGCAAACCCGACACCCATTGTTATCAGCTCACTAATATCTAATATCAAATCTGTCAACAGCTTTGCTCCTTCTTACCCGTCAGACCTGATTCGGGGTTAAAACGCAGACTCGCTCTCTCAGGTGAGTGAGAGTGCCAAAAACCAAGCGGAAGCTCAGAGGGGAGTCATTGCCCCGAAGTGGTTGGATGACTCGTCCCTCTGTCCATCAGACAGGCCTCTTCCCTGTCTTGTTTTTAAAACGCCTGATCTCTTTGGCCCTTGACACCATGTGAACCATTACTTATCTTTTAATGCCTTTTGATATTACCCATGTTTTTATCTGTTCAATGTGTTTCAACTAGGTTTGCTTTATATGTATTGTTTGTATCTTTGATCTACGTTATAGCATGTGGATTGAACACTGTGAACGTTTACATCTTGTTTATTCTCCCGTATAGCTCTTTGGTTAATTTACAGTGTTTTAGACCTGAAGATCAGGGTGTTATAATATCGACATGGAGAAAAAGGTGAACATGAAATCATATGTAAACGTTCACATGATTTACAAACTCAGCTTTTATCGTTGCCACTACTCTATTGCAAGCTTAGGAAAGTGTCATCTCACTGGTTGCTAGAACTCAACAAATTTAGATTACAGTAAACTTATTCTTTATTATTATGATCTCACTATAATCTGATGTGTCTATGATCGTTTCCCTGGTGCTGGACTGTGACCCATCCAATATGGTAGCAACACATAGGCCCCTATGTACATATATATATATATATATATATATATATATATATATATATATATATATATATATATATATATATATATATATATATATATATATATATATATATATATATATATATATTTTGCCCAAATGCGTAAAATAAGCGCTTTGCCTCTCATTGTTTCATCGACATAATCCTACTGGCTAATGTGCCTTTTGCAAACACTCCATTTTAATTTGAATTCGAGTCACTGAACAGGAGAGAAGAACAGGCTTACAAAAAGCTGAATGATTTATCCTGATTAAATCCTCAGCATGCAAACTACCTAAAATGGAAGGATTGTCCTCTAATCATCAAGGGCTCTTTTTTTTTTTTTTTTTTAACCAGGACAAGTAATTAGGACCACCACAGGGTGACTGTGTTGTCTGCTGTGCTGAATATTCATTCAAATGCTTCACGTGAAGCACCCTTACCAAGGTATTTACAAGACACCCCAGACAATACCTGACTTTGTGTTATCCACATTAACAGGAGAAAAAAAAGTAAACCATGTACACACTACGACCAAAACGGGACAAGAAACTGAATCATTTCTAAAAAGCAACTGCTGATGGGCGTAAAAACAGTTGCAATAATACAAAGAAATGAAACCAACATAGCGAAATGTAGTTTACACACACACACACACACACACACACACACACACACACACACACACTGTATAAAGGTTTTGAATAACTTAAATCTGAATTTCCAATCATGACTCGTCAGTGTTTGAATGTCCTGATGAAGATCGTTTCAATGTATATTATGTGGTCATTCGATGATTGTACTTCTCTTTATCTCTGATACATCGCTCCATAATCGTATTAATCTCAAAATAAACGTGAGTTTCTAGGCAGCATAAATCCTTAAATCAACAAAACCCACATAATTGGAAAAAAAAGGACACATTCACAGAATAGTTTATTGACGCTTCTGTCAAAACAAGTATAGTGATTATACATCTGAATGCAGGACTAAAAACCGCAGCAGAGCTAGGAACAATGAAATCATAAAGGGGTTTTTCCACACTTGAGTACAGAATCTGTTAACTCACCTGGAACATCTGGAGCAGAAAATTCTCCTCACCATCCTTCATAGCTACACTATCTGCCTTCTACAGCAGTTGTCAGCGTCATGCTTGACCTTTGGTTTTATGTGTCACGCACAAAAATACAACATATTTCCCAGAGCCTCTCCAGGCCAGGTTTTTAATACAAAAGAAGCATGTGTTGTGATGTTATTGAGAGATCATACCTGAGGGATTTCTGGAAATCATCGCCGAGGCCTCCAGGAGTGAGTTTTACTTTGAATCTTTGAGTTATTGATGTTTTTTTATGAGTCATCCAAATGAAAAAGTTGGCATTTCAGGCTGTCGTCCACCCGGGAACAGGATCTGGAAATCGGTGAATACTAAACAACCACGAGAAATGTAGCTTGTGCAGGACTCAAATCATATTTTCCTTTCAGGGCAGAGCTGAACGTTCAAAGCCACTCTTTTGTATGCAAACATTTGAGAACCAAGGGGATTTGTTCTGCAAAGATCTTGCTCTCAGGATCCCGGTTTGTGAAGGTCAAAAAGCATATTCTGCTGCTTAAAAGCACTACTGTCGATTTGTGTATTCAATAGAGGTCTGGCTGACTCCACTTATCAGGCGTCACAAGAGTGATTTTCGAACATGAATTTTAAAGGTAAAAAAAAATGTAAGAAAAAGAAATGTGATTTTCATTTTCATCTCAATTCTCTCTTATAAATCTCTTTACACTTCGGTACAAGGTTAAATATATAATGTACTGGATGCTGCAGCATATCGGCATCATTTCTTTACGATGGTTGACTGTTTAAGACCTGAATCAACATTCACGTCTATTCATTTAAGATGGTTGAAAACCTTCTTTTCACAGATGAATCGGATTGTTCATTTGTGTATTTCTGCACGCCGAAATCCATTTCATTCGACATCCATCGTAAAAATATAATTAAATAAAATAACTGACTAAAAAAAAATGATGTAAACGTGATTAGATGGTTTCTCCCCTTCAGGGAAAATTGCCTGTGTCCTGCTCTAAATTGGTTACGTGATTAAATCAGGCAACATATATGTGTACCAAATGGATTTCTTGACATGGTTAAATTCAATGTTGTTGTATTTTTGGTTTCAAAGCACATGTTTTAAAAGCACATACATGCAGGGTGCGATTTGCTGCGAGGCTTTCTCTTTATATCCTCTCCTCTGGTAATATCTTTGTTGTTGTTTTTTGCAGGAGGAACTGGATTATTCTTGCCCTTGGAGTGATTAAAGCGACTTCACCAGCAGACTTGTTAAAACATCAAATAAATCTCATATAATCTTATGAGAGTAGGGCTTTCACCTTGCACACATTGAGAGTAAAACTCACATGATTAACTCTAGACTCATGGCTCACTCCATTTGCCTCCCACCAAGGAGTACATTTTGGTTGGGTGCCAGATTCCCTGTATTTTCAAAATAAAGATAAAGCTGTCTACAGCTCATTCCAACTCAGGAAAAGGGCAGATGACGGGTGGTTCGAGGCTGTTTCTTCCACCATTGTAACATCAATTGCAGTCTTACATCCGATTTTGTTTGCATTGAATCATTCAATCACACATTGGACGCGTTTTTGTCAGCAGCACTAAAATGGATTCGGTTGTGTTTTCGGAAAGCTAAATGATCATTAATCACGCGGATTCAAATGAGAAAGCAGTGACTATTAATAACACTGTTAGAATTGTTCATGATCGCAGCCGAAAATGACATTTAGCGTTGCACAGACTCCTAAAGTAAGCTGTCGCAACCAGAGTGGCTGTGAATAGAAGCCGCACGTGTCTGCTGTAAATCTGCACCCCACCTTCTCTGCATCTCATCAGCAGGACGGGACTGTAACTGTGTGATGAATGTCACACCTTCAGGTTACAGTTTCAACCAAATAAGAATAGGAGCCACAGATGGGGCAGCACTCTTCTGCAGGTTATGGAATGATGAAGGAAATTACAAAGTACCTTGCACAGTTTACATGTAAATGGTCACAGTTGTGTGACCCCCAATACCAACAGTATATGTATTATTTTATATAATTATGTGTGATAATTCCTTAGGGTTATAGGTGTAATTAGCACTGGTTCTGTCAAGGCTGGGTTACAGGGGAGCACGACTGTAGGGAGGAAAGGTCCAGTAATTAAAAATTCTGCTTTATTTTTGAGCATTTCCTCACAGTACATACTTATTACACAGATCAACCATAACATTAAAAGTATTGACAGTTGAAGAGAAAAAGTCTTGGAATTTGCTAGTAAGCGGGCGATGTTATGCTGAAGGCACGCATTTTATCCTGAAATTTGTTACAAGCAGAAAAACTGGAAAATATGGAAAATATAAGGACTGGACCAACGTTGGCTGAGACCCCGAGGCTGGACATCTGGGTCAGAGCATCAAAACCGTGGCCTCTGCGGGGTTTTTCCCTTTCTGCATCTATTAAAAGTGATCTAAGGAAGGGAAAGAGGTGGACCTGTGACAGGGTCCTGGGTATTTAAAATGCACTGGTGCGTGTGGAGATTGAAGGTTGGCCGCAGTCCAATCCAACAGACGAGCTCCTGTAGCTCAAACTGCTGCGGAAGTCAGTGCTGGTGCATTGCATTGCAGTTGGTTGTGTTTGGAGCAGCCAGGCGGGGGCTTACACAACAGTGGGCAGGTGGTCAAAATGTGATGACTGATCCTTGGATACATCTCTCAGAAAATGCCAAAAGCAGTTTTTCACAGTCCTAGGATCATGTTGTGCACTTTCCACGTGCTCTCAGTGTCACTTACAAGGTAGTCGTGATGTGTAGTCCATCTGTTGATGAAGCACTGTTGATAACAATCACAACAACAAGTTCAACCTAAAGGTTGAAATATTTTCCATTAATCTCTCAGAAGAAAACCATTATCCTCCATGTTTTGCCCTTTAAACGCCAAGTGACCATATTTGGTAACTAAAGCAGCCATAAATCTAAATCTAAACTGAGGAAATGTAGGAAGAAAAAAAGTTTGTGCAAATCATTGGTGTTATTTTTGTTTATCCGCTTTGCATCAGCAAAGCTTCTTTAAATATACGTCTAATTTGCCATAGTCAGTGTGTTCTTGAAGAGAATTAAACCCCCCTTTTTTAACAAAAAATGGGTAAAATACGTGTGATTTCAGTCGGTTCGAAAGCACTTCGCAAGAGATCTAATAGTACATTTGACAAGTAGTGGTGTCTTTACGCTGACTTTTAAAGGTTTTAATGAAAGAAATATCCTTCAACAACACCTTCCATGTATTTGTATTGAGGGGGAAGTGAAATGATGAAGAGACTTCAGAAAGATTGCAGTCTTGTAGGTTTTATAAATGTAAGTGCTCGGCCATGCCCTATTGGTTTATTGGCGGATTTAAAAGCTTTGGGAAAATAATGATGGTGAAGTAATAAAGTGAGCATTGAGGGACAAGCTTCGCATTAAAATGTCAGCATGAACAAAAGCCCTGTAGTTACTTTTATTCATTCTTGGTTGTTGCTGCTGCAAATTCGATGTATGTCAAAATTTGGACAACCGGGCCTTTATTTCTCATTAAAGTATACTTATTTTTTTGTTTTCAGAGGCTTTTAACCATCATTTATTTGTCACACATACCGTGATCTGTTTAATTGCGCATCATTCAGTTTAAATGAAAACCTAAACACATTTTCCATATGCACCAGAGGCCTGCACATGACACTAAATATAATTTCATTAGACCCATATATCTTGTGAAATGCACTCTCTGATGTTGTCGTTTGCTCAACATTAGCTTGGTGGAGGCAATAGTAGACATTTATCCTAATAAGATGAAAAATGTAAAAAATACCTGATGTTTTCCTAGTGGGGACCTGCATCTCAATACTCCTCTTTCTTCCCACAGTACAAACAGATCCTTCTTATGTTAACTTGTTCATAAGTTACCTTGTTAACCTGCTTGGACTGGTGACCGTTCACGCTGTGTAGGCTCCAGTCAACTAACGACTCAAGATAGAGAATAGATGGATGTGGAAGTATGATGAAAATGTATGCAAGAGGACAATATCACTTGCACCAACACGCAGGCCGTCTTTGGAGAATGCTTTCATGTGTCTTTTAAGATTAGAATTCATTAATATGTTGCTGCAGATTAAGAAGGGCGGGCACCGATGTTATCGCTTGATCCAATGCTGAGTTCAATTTGTAGCCTTCCAGAGAGCAAAGGGTGTCCCCTCAATAACCTTGGATGTTATCACATGCTACAAAGAGTGCTAAGAACCTCCCGCTAACTCATCTTCCTGCTATGTCCAACCCTTCGCTATTTAAAATAAAAAATATATATTGTTAATCCATGATTGAGAATAAAAAGGCAGATCCATCAAGAAAAACACAATTAAGTGCTGGGTTGATGTGTGCAATAGTGAAATAGGGCTCAATTATCAACTTGAATTGCCGTTTATTGGTTTTGTGTTCAGTTAATGAATTTTTCCACTGTTCCAGGCTCTCGGTGGTTGCTGAGCCTTGAAGTTGCATTAAACATTGCTGCTGATAACTGGGATAGTCACCACTTTGAAAGCTTTACAGCGTTCACGCGACAGTAACAAACAAGCAACATGGCCGCCTCCAGCAGCTCGCCTTTATTGCTGCTGACAGCACACAGGAATAAGACAAATCAGCTCCTCAACACACACATCAGCCAACCAAGCAGAGTATGAAACACAGTTCAGGAATTATAATTCACATTCACACTGGATTTACACACATTTGCAGTAATTTGTTCCCCACTGATAATGTCTAAAGATTGTCATAAGCATTGTTGGAAAGCTTTATGGTTACAAATAGCAAGTCTGTTGCATTTAAGTGGTGAGAAGGAGAATCATAACTTATGCCTCAGACACGAGCAAAAAACGAGATGAGAGAAATTCAACGGTGCAAATACTGAATGAAATGGTAATGACATCTGACTTGCTCGTGTTCGTTTGTGATGTTCTATCACCAGAAGTGCTAACTAAAGGCAGTTTTGACCTTGTGCTCGGAGAGTTGCAGCTTACTAGTAATCACAAGCTATTTTATTTTGAAAGCGACTGACGAGTTCTGAGGCTGTTCATGAAAATACCCACTTTTTCTCGATTCGGATATTCTTCAGTAAAGTTCCCACCATTTTACATTTCCAATTTCAAAGTGATCAAAATAGTGATCAAATCCATTTTATACCAAAAATTGTATAAAATTCATCCCTCCATCTTCTTTTACACTTTATTCTGCACAGGCCTTTATAATAGTCAAGTCCCGCAGCATTTTGGATGTTTGTCTACATGGCGTTGCTGCATAATGGCACTGAAAAAATGTACTTTTTGAAAACGGCTCCTAAAGTGGAACTTTTCAGAAATGCTCCAACTCCAATGTAGATGGGGAAAATGCAACTTTTTTAAAATGCTACATGGAAACAGGGAAAAACTTTTTCTGAAACATACCATGGCTGTGGTAATTAATTCTTCCACACATGCACAAGTAGATGGACAATAGCAACAATGTTTTCCTCCAGAGCGTCATGACTCCCAGTCCATATTCTCCTGGGACTTGGTAGTTTTATAGTTGCGACTTATCGTAAAAAAGAATTCAACTTCATCATCTGCCCATAATAATGTCTGTGTACTCGCCATCCTTACTGTGTATAGCATATTGTTGTCTGCGCACATGTGTGTGTGGTTTTAATACAAAAACAATCTACAGAATCAACCTGTGGTCCAACAGAAAACAGCGTTTGCAGGTAACCGGAGACCGTATTAAAAACCGTGGAAATCATTTCTGACATGAAAATGCAAAAACATTATTGTGTAAGCGGAGCCTTGGGGTCCCGGTTCACCGGACCCCAGTGGGGTGCACCTCAGACAGGTCAGTAGTCAATGACCAGACAAACCCAAAGAGACAGATAGTCGAACGATTAACTTCTACAACTGACTTCAAACTCGTGTTTTTGAACTGTGAAAGGAAAATGAGTATCCAGAGAAATCCCCCACACATGCATAGGAAGAACATCCAGCCATAGGGCTTTTCCACCAAAAAGAACCAGGTGCTGGTTCAGGGCTGGTGCGGTGAAATGCGTACCGCCAATGAACTGGGTGTTTTTCCATCATCAATGGAGCCAAGTGAGAGCCACGTCATTGCGTCACTGATTTCACCAATGTAGCGCTCATATCGGTACGAGGAGACGGACTGTATTCATCGGTTTCGTCCGGGTCGCTCCATCTCGTCTGGCCTGCACCTCGGATGCAGACCAAAGAGCCAGAAAACATTGCGTCTCCTCGTATCTCTATTGGTGTTTTTTTTCACATCCTTCTTGCCTTAGTCTGGAGCCCCGGAGTGGCCATACAGAAAAAAGGAAGAAAAAAAAGATTGCATGAATGAGCTTGGGGCTTATTTTTCAACATTTTGGCGTTACATTGTGAATTTCTGCTCCTTTCACTTTATTTCTGGATGTGTCTGAATCAAATGCTTCAACATCGGGGAGGAATGGAGGTGTACGATGATAGAACGCGGCTCTAAAGCCATTTCCTATGGCAACCTGCGTAAATACACTGATTAAAGTTCTCTTTCACATGAAGCCATTAAAAGGCTCATTTTATGGCTAAAAAAATCCAAGCTTTTCATTTAAGTGAATTACATCATTCATTGTAAAGGAGTTCTGTGTTCGCTGTAGATTTCACAATGCCGGTACAGCGTCTCTAGGTAATGATAACTCCGCCCCCTGCTGATGACGTGTCAGGCCCCGCTCTGGCCCCGCTCTGGAACCAGCAACGATGTGGGGCCCGCTTAACATCTGTTTAGACCCTAATTGACCAGGGCTTTGGTGGTGGAATGACAAAGAACTGGTGCTAAATCTGGTCCTGCCCCGAACTCCCATCTGGTGGAAAAGCCCCCAGAGAAAGTCCCAGCCGGGGCTACAACGGGTGAATATTCTCATAGTGAGATGAAAGTGCTAATCACTTCATCATTGCTTGGCCCAACACGTAAACAATAAAGGTCTATTTTTCTGAAATTGTTGTTTCATTTCTCAATTTTTGCAGATGGATTACTTCCCGCACAGCTTTAGCTTGGACATTAACTGTTCTGTGGTACACAGAGGAAACAAGAGTGTTTCTCATCACTCAGCATTACAGTGGGTAAAAAGTTAAACATTGAAAGGAGTGACTTCCTTTCTAGATCGCGCCAGTGTTTTCTGTTCAATCAGACAAATTACATGCAAACTGTCCTCTTTTTTTGTTTGTTTTTTTAATTCATTGGATACTCAGGATACGATTCACATGGGAGGTGGGATCCACTCCTCTAATAAATGTATTTGCACTACAAAAACATTTTATTGTAGGGATGGATAAAATCTGTCTTGCCGTCTCACAGTGATTAAAGCTGCTTAAGCAGAGCGGGGAAAAGAAAATCTTGTGTCGAGAGTAAAAGTCTTCAATGATTGTTTTGGCTCATATATTCATTTTATTATTATTATTATTAAAGGTGTGCTGCATAGAGGTCATTGCTTTGAAAGGGGAACCCCACCTGGTAAATCCTTATATATAGGCCTACAACTATCATATTTATCACATCTTCTATCAATTTAATTATTCTGCATTAGATTCAATTCACACACGTGTCCTTTAATAGTATCAATATTCTAAACTAATTTTATTACCTTTTAACTTGTTTTCATTAAGAATCCCCTTTCTATTCAAATATCTCCCTCTTTATACCACCTATTGTTTTTCAGCCTTCTGTTCTAACTTTTTTTTCCCAACAATATGAAAACAATAATAACACGAGAATCAAATAAGATGCTTTGATTTCAACATCTAAGAACATATGTTGAGTGCGTGACAAGTCGATCATTGTTTATTCATCAGCATCCAGTTATTTAACACCTAACGCGTAGCCTTTTCCGAAACTTGCAGCTTTCATGCTAAATTCTACTCGTTTGGCCAAATCAATTTTTTTTTTCCAATTTGCTTTTATTTGTCAGAGGGCTGGAGGCAATTGTTTCATCCCTTTTACCAATAACACATAACAATCCTTTGCCGTTTCTGCCAACTTCTAAATGAGCTACTTGAAAGTAGTTCCAGGTTTTCCCCCCAAGAGGGCCACTTACAACGTGACAGCTAATCATTTTAGCGCGCTCGCATTGCGGTTCTAATGAGACAAGTGGTCAGAGATTTGTTCAATTTTAACAAGGTGAATTGTGGGTTGACCATTAGCCCTCCATTACATTTCCCCCAGAAATCTGTAGGCACAGAGTCAAAGGCATTTAATAATTTGTTTGAACAAGGGAGACTGGCGGCTGACTTCCCATGGTTTGACACACATTTCAAGATTCAAGGTTTTTTGTTTATTTTCAAACACATTGATTTTGAGTAATATATGTTTTGTTTTTTTAAGTATGAACAGCTTTATTCTTCAGTAGAGACATGACACAAATCAATTAAAGGTTGACCAGATATGAAGAAAAATCACATACTTGATTTTAAAAACGGTGGATATCAACGGTGCAAAGAGGCTCCGTTTACACGACAACGGATACGAGTGTGCCCGCGAAACTTTCGTCATTTTTGGAACGTCCGTTCACACGACACCAGTGTGCAGGTCCCCTATCCGCATGCACATCCCACCCCCATGATAAATTGTCTTTTCTGCTCATGCTCAAGGAACAAACATGGCGGCCCGCGTAGTGGTGTGACTCACGGTCTATATTGTAGATTCATTATCGATATCGGTAGTTTAATAGTTGAGATTCAGCCCTGATGGCATCTGATTCGTCATTAGTCTGTATGAATGTCGGGTTCTCTCGAGTTTGATCACGTTGATAACGTATTGTTCTCTGCACATATGTATGTGTGGTTTCATTACAAAAACAAGCAACAGCGCCCTCCCGTGGCCCGGCATACTATCTACATTGTTGTCAGGGTGTCCGCTGCTGCAGTGTAAACGCAATACTGTTTTTTTTTTTTTTTAACGGAGTAAGTGTGATCAGATGAAACGTTTTCAGGTATACAGGGCCTAAGAATAACAACGATCAGAAGTTTCCAGGTTTACCAGGTGTAGCCACCTGCCGAGTTTGTGACTTAGTTATGAAGGTTGTACGTGCAGCACTATCTATGTTTGGAGCAAGATCGATGGCACTAAATAATACGGTTTGGAAATGGTTTCATATCAGTGCTGCACAGGAAGCAGCTGTCCTTTAGCGAGTTAATGTGGATGAAGAGCTCCTCATAATCTTAAATGTGATCTGCTGCCCAGGGGAAAGACACAGTAAAGCGGTGTTTAGCTCTGTTGCTTCTGAGCAAGAGGTTTCGCATACAAATCCAAGGCGGACTCCGTCTGTAAAGCCTCGGCTTGTTGTTCCTGCGTCTGCTGGGGATTTCTCTGTTAAATTCAGATTTTTTTTCCAAAAAACATACACATTTAGGTTAATGAGTGACCATTGGTCTGTTGATGTGTGTAGTATTAACGCAATGATTGGCGAGGCAGAACATGGAAAGACACAATCAGCTTCTGATTTGATCCAAGTAGACGATGACTTACTCAAAAACCTCAAATCTGCTTCGTAGTTTTGATACTGTTCTGTGTTTCGATGTTTGTCTTTAGACTATAGCCTATCGCCTTGCAGAACACAATTTTTCTGCACAACTTAGGCCTGCTTTTTTGGGTTTTTTTTTTTTTTTTTCCACAAATGCAGTCATATTATGGCTGTGTAAACGAGCTGTTCCTGATTCCTTAGTTTAGCCTCAAAACAGATCTTCATCTAAACATGTCCACTTTTTATTTATTTATTTAGCCATATGGTGCTTCACTTTTTCTTCTTACATGGAGAAGAAGACCTCATGATGTGGCTGTGAGAAAAGAATATTACTTTGAAAAATATAACCTCAGCCTTTACCCTATTAAATGAATAAAGTGCCCTGCCTTGTGGGGACATGTTGCTTTTCCTCGCAATATGACTATGTTGTAACACATACATACACACACACACACACACACACACACACACACACACACACACACACACACACACACACACACACACACACACACACACACACACACACACACACACACACACACACACACATAATTATTATTCAGGTAAACATCACATTTTGCTTTGCCAGAGGCTGGAAATATGGAATTCACAGGTGTTGATAATCTATGCTTTACGATTTGAAACTGTCACATCCCTCATATTTTTGCATGAGGAAATTAAGTTGATGTTTTCTCTCTCTTGTGTGGAACTGAATATCCATGCTGTGAATGTTTCGGGGGCCTAGTTTTTCATTCGCTACAGTTGTTAGTAGGCCATTAAGTTTTAATCTGTTGCTTTTGAGACGAAGACAAAATGTAGGCAAAGACTCAAAGTGTGCAAACTAATTTATCCCCCCCCCCCCCACTTTCTTTTGTGTTTTTCAGACCCACCGACAAGGAAGCCACACGTCTGACGTTGAGAGAGACAAAATGAACCATGATGAGGAACAAAAGTTAAAGTAGCAGGGTACCAAATCACATCAGTCATTATTGATATCATCCGCCATTACTCATCTCACACGTCACTGTTACTTTCAACACTGAATACATTTCAATACACTGAAGAGTTGAGGTCCACACTGCATAGTCAAACCTGAGGAGAAATACTGTTTGAGTGTAGAAACCCACACAAGCTGCATTGTTAACGTCCGCACCACATCTTTTTTTCATCAACGCCCCGGAGTGCGTTTATTTTGCAGGCATGGTGATTTGATAACAGGTCTCATTTCACATAGTACTCACTTTCTTGACAGTTACATCATCATGTGTGTCTTGACAGATGCGTATTTGTATTGATCAACAGACTATGCTCGGTGCATACGTGACCCACGGATATAAACAAGCTGTGTGTGTGTGTGTGTGAGCAAGTAACTGCGCTCACTACTGTTCCCTTGTGTCATCGTCACCATCATCGCCACTGTCATCGTCATCATGATTGTTACAGCTCCCTGCAGATGTTTAAGGTGGTAGAACGGGAAATGGACGGAGAACCTCAAACCAACCCAGAAGAAACACACCAAAAAAAAAAAAAAGAAAGAAAAAAATAGCAAAACTGAAAGAAATTATTCGTCTTCACTTTTCCCCCCTCCTATGTTCCTCTCACTATTTCTTTTGGGCTTTATCTTTTGTATGTGTACATAAAGCAATTTCAAATCTTATAGTTTTGTACATGTAATTTTTATGGTGTGTGGATATTTTCTAAAAAAAAATAAAATAAAACTAAACAAAAAAAAAGAATGACTTTCTCCTGGACTGCTTACGGTGTCTTTGTGATTGTTTTCATTTTATCCATAATCTCTAATTATACTGTAGTACTGCACAAGACATGACGTGGAGCTATAATTACCCAGTTTCAAATTGCCATGTATAATTCTGTAGATACAACTGATGTTAATTTTCCTCAGGAGCTGAAGACAAACAATGTTACTCACGTCACTTGGGTAGGAATAATGAAATGTTTCACTGATAAATGTTTGCAATTGGATGATATTGCAAATGCAGGATGTAAAACAGAAGCCAAAAAAACTGATCATGGAATTCTGCTGAGTCGACAAGATAAAAACTTTTGAGTCTGGAGAAAATGATGTCGATGCTAAACTCTGACCACTCAAAGCCATTATTTCATCAAAGCTGCAGTTTTTGGTTCCAGGGGTGGCTGACCTCATTCTTCCCTTTGGAATTTTGATTATTTCTGGATATTGAGATATAATCACTTCCAACTGCAATCAATGATCAGCATTTTGAGAAGCAGCCAAGAACCTAAGAACAGTCATACCGACTTAAACCCACAAGAAGAAGAAACGTGCATCAGGATTTGTTACAAATATATTAGACAGGATCTTCATAAACTATTGCGCACAATAGAAACGGTTTAAATGACACCTAGACCATATCTATCTGTTCACTATATCACCATCCTCACCCTCTAAAGAACAAGAAATCAATGTGCCATTGACTGAAACCCGGGGTTAGTTGGTCAATAGCCTCACAGTGTGATTGCACCATGAATGCATCTGATTACACCTCATTTATAGGTTGATGCACCCAATAGTACTGAGGCGTACATATGTATTTATTTTATGTGCTTTGTAAAGAATGTACATAGGTGTGACCTCATGGAAATCCATCATGAAGACCTTGAATAGACGTCTTATTTTAGCACCATTGGACACCAACCCCAAACATGCTAATGTTACTAAGAAGAAGTGGAAGTGATGATGTGGCCCCCACACTGGGTCTGTCTGGACATTGTGGGGTCTGGCTGCGGTTAAAAGACGGGATGAAGAGGCGACTTCACCAGGCCAGTATCTACAAAATGCCTTTGGCTAGTTCCTCAAAGTTGGTTGCAGAGTTACTTCAAAAACTGCAGAAAAATACTGTTTGTTAAACAAATACTTGATCATCCTTCATCGTATTTATATTTTGTTAATTCATTTTAAAAAAACACTACTTTTTGAAGGCATTATTCCTTTGCAGTATTATTTTACACAAATGCCGAAAACAATTGCACAGTGGTGTTGTAGGGAGGTGATGAGGCACGCCTTGTGTCTCATCAGGGTGTGATTGGCTCCCTCCCCTAAATGGGAGGAGCCAGAGAGACACCGGAACAAGGAAGCAGCGTGAGAGCATGCTGCCGAGCATCTGAGCACTGGGGAAGACGAAACCCGGCAGTGTGGCACGGAAGAGGAGCCGGCCGGCCTGAGATGGCGGCGGCAGTCGTGTGCCTGTGTTGTGTTGGCTTGAACGATAAAATGGTGAGCTGGAAGGCTGACTCGGTTTCTCTGTGCCCGTCTGCAGCCAAGAAACCCAAAGAAGTGTTTTTTTTTCTGTATGAAAATAATGAGTGTGTTGGTTTGAAACTGGCACAATGACTTGTTCAGAGGTTTGCACATCTGAAAACTGCAGCAAACAAAAGTATCCATATATTTCTTTAAATAAAAAGAATAAAAAAGTAAACAAAAGAACCGTGCGTTGATTTATATGCAAATGTTTGAATTCTCAAAGGAGCTGTGGGCAGCCATTCGGTGTGCTTTAGTGGCCTGAAACGGTGGCAACTAGGGTGGGCAACAAGTGGTAGCTCTTGCTCTCCTCGCTGCAATGTTGCGCCATTCTAGTGTGGTTACTTCTAAAATTGTGCTTCACACCACTCCCTCAACAAAAACAAAAGATATAGAGCCTGATAGACCCTTTCATGTTACCTTTATAAAGTCACAAAAAATGGCTTTGGGTCAAACTATTGTGTGAAAAATGATGGGGGATGAAAACTTTTAGAACGTGAAAACACTACTTTTCATGTTTGTGTTTTGTCAGAATTGTTTAAAACACAAATGTACACTTGTGTTCTGCAAGTCTGTCATATAAAGGCAACCAAATTTTATTTATCAAGCAACATTCAGACACAAGGCAATTCACAGTGCACAGAGTATAAAAACACTTTAAACCCTCTCACATTCTCTCTCACACGCTCTTATCTTTTTTTTTTTTTGGATCAACTTTACTTTGCGTTTTTTCCCATATTAGTATTTGACATCCCAAATATCACAAATATTATATCTTCTCCTCAGAGAACCCCACTCGTCCCGCTGTTCCGGGTGCCTTCGAAAACGACGGACCTGCTCTTTGCATCCAACATAGAAATAACAAACTGTACAAGCGGAGGAATCGCTGCATATAAAGCTGCTATAACTGTTCTCGATGATGACATCACAGGCATGCGTGTGACACAAAACCTTGGTTACACCAAGCTGTGTGATCTTCTTAAGGTAGGATGACACTTTACGAAATGCTTGTCTTGTGTTCCCACCGGTTATTAAGGCTTCATAGAAATACAGTGTCTATCTCTAATCCCATCTCTCTTATTATTATTGCCTTTTCCTCCTCTCCCCCCAACAGTCACCTGGCTCTTCCCTCGTTCGTTCCTCTCCAAACTGTTTGTCTCTCCACCTCCCTCCTGCTCTGCGATTGTTCTCATCTTCAATACCCGGTCCCCTCTACACAGCTCCATTCGGTTCTCCAGATCTTCTCCATTTTTCACTTCTCGAACCGTCGGTCTTTGGCAGGCTGCCAGCACCAGATTAGCGCTCCATATATCTGTCTCGCCTTTCTCCGTTTGCTCCTGTCGCCACCTGTTTGCTCTATCTCCGCGCCCGTCCCATTTTCCTCTCTTCTTATGTCTTCATATGTACAAAAGGAGCCACGGGATGTAGAATGGATGTGGTATAATGAAAGGAAAAGTCACAGAAGCGGAGAAGGAGAATGAGTGCTCGAAAATTACTGCAACGCCATGAAAGACAGAAATAGAAGAACTCGGGAGGGAGGAGGATGGAGGAGAGTGAACACACTCATCCCATGAGCTATCAGCAGCTTGAGAAAATGTGGCACCTGGGGTCTCATTCCGGGAAGGATCCTAATATTAAAATGTGATTCATGTTTCACTCTTGGAGCTCTATAGCAAGGAGAGGATTTGATTACACCAAGAAATCAACACAGCAGCGTCGAAAACATCCTTGATGAGTCATTATCATCATGAATTAATTATTAAACGGTCACCTTTTGCGCGAGCACACGTTTGAAAGTTTCCCCTCAAAGAAGTATGAATAAAACAAAAGGCATTTTATTCTGCCAACACCCAATCATAATTACCATGCCATTGTGTATTAAAATAATCAGTTATATTGGTGAATTCATTAATTATACCTGAAGTCAACGTACCTTCCAAAGGATTAATATGAATGGAAAAGTGTTGGTGGACTCAAGTAAATTGTTTTCCTCTCATTAATATGGAAATATCATTCAGCAAGCTGCTCCAAATTTAATCAGACCGGCATCTTAACATGAGTAACACTTCATATACAAATTGAAATCCATGTTATGTTTTTGATTTATTGTTAACCGGGAAAACAATTAGAAAAGGCTACTCATAGACATGTTGTGTGCTTGCATAGTGATAAAGAAAAAAATAAAAATAAATTCTACTCCAACTTTGGTCACAATGTCCTTGGTTGTGTGAATTCTAAGTATGGTTGGGGGTAAACTTTTTCTCTCTGATAGGTCAAATACAGAAAGGAATAATAGAGATTGGTGAGTCTCCCCACAAAGGAAGAAATGCCTGAAACAGTGTAGCCTTGGATGAAAAGCCTTGAAACTCTTTGGTACACTCAAAAGCGAAACCCTAAGAGCACGCAGAGGCTTAACACATACACATATCCTTCCAACGAAAATCAACATGCATAAAAATATAAATTCTAATAAGTACTGCATGTTCGGAGCGCTTTTTGAAATGTAAATGAAAAGCACTTTACAGTAAAGACAATGAATGGAATAATACATACTTAAGCTGGGAGTTACATAGCTGACAGGCACAGACAGAGCAAGCGTGGTTAACTTGAGCGTACATGGCTTTTATTTGCACATAATCACGTACAGGGAGGCCCTCAGAGACGCATTTGCATATCGCACAAACATCTTTAAGTTTCTTTTAAGAAATGCGCTGTGGGAAAGTGGTTTTTAGGCATGCCTGAGGGACATTGACGCATCTCAGTCACGTTTCTGTCCACGCCGGCACGCCACTGAGAGAGTTCTTGTCAAGGTCTTCAGCGACATCGATTGGAATACAGACAGCGGCAAACTTTCAGTCATAGCTGTAGTTGATCTAAACACGTCACGAAACTGTCTGGAATCACTGGTTGAAACTGACACGAGTTTGAAATCTAAGTAAAAGACAGGGTCTTCTTTATATCAGTAGGTAATTTCAAATCTGACCGAGAAGATGGATGCATATGTTGTGATGGGAATATTGACATCTGTCAAGAATTAAACAAAAATGTTAAAACAAAGAAAAGAAAACCCTGATGGTGGTAATGATGATCATAGGAAAATGAATGAGATGGACAATGAATAACCATAAGTGATGATTATGTGGTTGCTGTTATATCATACTGCTTAAAGGGGAACTTGATTTTTTTAAATATATGTAAAAAGGGTCAGATAAACTACGTTCCTTCTGCTCCCATTCATTCAAATATTGACACAATTGTAATTGTGGAAGGAAAAAAAAAAAAAGTAAATTGCATGAATGTGCTGTTGAATAAAATTAACAATTTCACATCGAACTGAGAAGTGAAAATGCAGAGAAAATACCAGAAAACTTGTGGCCAATGACTCTGACGTCAATCTTATGAGCTATAAAAACGGTAAATAGATTTCACTTATAAAAGCACTTTTCTGCCACCCAAGCAGCCCACAATGCGCTGTACACATTCCCGTTCACATCACATTCACATACCAATGGAGGCGGCTTTCCATGAAGAGCAATTTGAGATTCTCGTTCAAGGACGCTTTTGACATGGGGAGATGGAGTTTTTAACCTGCAACTTTTCGATTGAGAGACGATCACTCTGCCAATCGGTCCACAGCCAAGTCTCTGAGAACTATAACCTGAAGGATACAGGAAGAATTAAAGGGGTGATGTATCAGGAGGATTCAGAGCGACTGATTCATGCATTTATCTTCAGTAGTTTGGCCTCCCATAAACATCTCTGCTGGTCTTCATGGTCTATCTGACCAGTTCAGCTCATGGCTGCTCAGTCCTCACAAAGGCCGAGCAAATCAAACACATCAGTTTGTTCCTCAGAGTTTCTGTGACGATTCCCTGCCATGCAGAGAATTGACTTCAAAATACTATTATGCGGCTCCAAAACTCTGAATGGTTTCAGCCAAAAATACCTTTCAGGTTGTTGCGTCATTGCTTTTTGTTTGCAGAATCAAAGCAGATATTGATTAACCAAATATTCGAAAAAAAATAAAACAAGTTCTCAGAAAACTGCAGTGCAGTTCCAACACTGATTTACTTTAAAACGACACCGAAGACCTTTTTGTTCGCTGCGTTTCAGTGAAGTAATTATTCATTCCCACTTTATCTTTAACTCTTGTACTTTTTAGTTGCTTTTTTTTTTTTTTTTACTTTTTAATTTTTCATGGCTTGTATCTATTTTTTTCTATCTCCCCTTGTTTTTAATCACTTTCTTATCACTCTGCAATCCTTGCTGTTCATTTATTGTTGTAAAAGCACTTTGAATGTCCTTCTTTCTCGCTATACAAGAAAATGTTGCTTCTGGAGTTTGCTCTGCACACCACATTTGTATCTCTTTCTTGGATGACAAGAACCATTTTTTTTCCTGTGTATTTGGAGCCTTTGCCCGCCCTCCCAGCCCGCTGATTGTTTTCTGTTTCCCAGATAATGCTTCCCTCTTTGGAAGTAGACCTCAGGAATAACTGTAAAAGAAAACATCAGACGACATGCGACCAGCATACTAGAGATAGATTCAAACCCAGGGTGTCGGGGAAATTCTCATTTGCAAGTGTTTAAGGTTTCATCCGCTTTCATACCCAGGGGGGTCCGTGGCTTCGCCAAGGTGTGCTGTATGCATTTGAGGATTACCTTTTTCTCTGATACCATCTACTCAGGAGGAGCCTTGCCTATTTCTTTTTGCGGTTCACGCGCTCCATTTTAATTTTAGGGTGCAAAATGGTTTTGAGAATTGACAGACGCAAACAGAGGAACGCGGGGTTGACTGGAGCCTGAATTTCTCTAATTTGCTGATATCCACGAGGCAAGCAAAGACTACTGTGGCCGTATGTTGGAGAGATAAAAGACAGGAGAGGAGTGCAGAGTGGAAATACCTCAGGGTGAGATTTACATCGTCCCCGAAGAGCTTGTGGGATGGTTGGAAACCATGAGAAACATTCTCCTCCCACACATTTGCAATATGGCATAGGAGGGGTGTCTGTATTGCCCATTACCTGTAACTTTATGAAACAAATGATCCGGCGTACATAGCCACTGCACGCTGTCATTAGCCAGCTGTGCAGGGGTGAGGGAGAAGTAAGTAGCTTTTTGCTGCCAGTAATTTTTCACCCACTGCCGAACGTATTAATGAGCCCAAAACATGCAACCAGTTGGCTGTGCACTGAGGTTTGAGATTATTTTATCACAGCCTGCCATCATTTGCATATGACTCAATAACGATAAACACAGTGGATGGTCCTGTTAATTGAACTCCTCACTTCTCAGATCAGAGGGTGCAGATTTATGAGTGTAAGTCCCGCTGATATCAGATGGCCACAGGGACCTAATAAACTAAAGGTCATTATCATTTAAAGCAGCGATTGATGGCAGGTACAGTGTGCTACATTCATATTCACCACAGATCTCGGCAAACCGCTTCACTGGAATGACTTCACGATGCAAATAGAATCCCATTCACTTCACAAACACCAGCTCTAAAAGTCTAATTCTAACTTTAACCTGACTGCAACCACATCCTGAAAAACACATGCACCAGTGTGAGGCCTTGCAGTTTTGACCCCACAAGGTAGGTGAGGTTCTGTCGTGCTGTAGTACGAGACTGCTCTGACTCCATGACCCACTATCATTATCCCATATTGAGAAAAACATTTAACTTTCCAAAATCACTGATTTAAAAAGGGTGCAGTTTGAACATGAGATATAGAAGTTGAGAAATTTGATTTGGACTTAAAACTCTTCGCTTGGTTTATTTTGTGGAACAGACTCACTTTGTGTTTTATACACAATTGTGAAATAAAATCAATCTGAAGTGAGACTTTTTATGCCTTCCTCCATGTCACTTCTGTTCTCAAATAGTAAAGCTTCTATCTTCATTAGATCTCCTGTCCTGTGTTTCACCATGCTCATACATGAACACATAGTGTGGGTCTGAAAGACACTGAAAGACAATATTGCCAGCTACTCTTAAGTAGTGTGACTAGACAATACAACAGTTTTATCAGATACTGATAACACGTTTTCATTGTCTTTTACCTCTTTACTGTTATGTTGTTTTTGACTTCATGAACAAACAGAAGAACAGTCACACAGAGAATGCATAGAGAATGAAGTATATTACTTTAATTATGATGTACTCCCAGTTTCTGTGAGGCAAGCGGCAAGTATAAAATTACACACAGTTTTAATACTTCCATTAGTCAGAGATCAACTTCAAAAATCGAATTACTGTGCACACACACACACACACATGCATGCACGTACACACAGAAAGGAAAGCGTCACAGCATTGTCACGATAGTTAGACAATGCTGGTAAAGTTAATAAACTCTGTCACATCAATATGAATAGAAATAAAATGTACACGGCCTGAAATTAAAATGTAACTGAGAAAAACGGCTGTTTTACTTCTTGTGAAATTTGATTTTGTATCAAGTTACATTTAATCTACTTAATCTAATTATGTGGACCCAACCTGTTGTTGCCAGTTCATCTGGCCCTACAATTAATGCAGTCTAATGATAATTTTAAAAATATATAAAGTGACCTCTGTTGCTGCTGCCAAGTGGTTTCTATCCAATCAAATAATTTTCAACCAGCTTGAACAAAACTATTCCCACGAGTTGGATTTTTGTCTTCGCCCTGAAAAATTCCTTGAATCAAACGGTGAACTTGTTGACATTAAGGCACATGTTTGCATGCAGGCTCTTCATGCTTCATTATTTAGTCCACATTTGACTTTTTCATGTGTGAAGATGATGAAGCGAGATGAGTGCTGGTGATAAGTACCTGCACATTTTGAACAGAGTACCTCACCATTCCTTTGGAGTGTCTCTATGGTAACAGGGGCTGAAACAGTGAGAGGTTGATGATGTTCCACCTCTGTTTTCATAAAGATTCACTCCCTCTCTCTTTGCTTCCCTGTGCCCGTGTCCCTCCACATGACGAAAATCGCACAATAAACCGAGGCTCCCGAAGTGAAGCGACACGAATACGCCACGAGAACACACGTGTCCGAGCGGACTGATCCGTCAGGTGTCCTCATGTTTTCTATGTGCTAAAATAGGAAAGAATGACTCACTATTGCTGCTTTACATTTTCCTCCAAGCCTTTTTGCCGAGGTGCAGAGCAGAAGTAATGAAAGACTCACTCATTTAGGTCCATGCTGAGACAATGTCAAGGACATCAAGGTTTTTTTTTTCTTCAAGATGGCAGCTCTCAGCATGAAAACTGATTGATAGATAGATACTTTATAAAACATATTGTACATCAACTGTGTTTTTCTGTATTGGATATGGTGATTACTGTTGGGTAGAAACTTCTTGAATCTGGTTGTCCTTGTTTTTAACGCTCTGGATCGTCTGCCTGACATCAGCAGGTAGAACCAGGGTGTGTATAGTCCTTAATGATGTTGTGCACCTTTACCCTATTGCAGTGTTACGTTGACACAACCCGGCTCTGCTAGGGGAAGAGGCGTAGGAAGTAACAATCACCGGGTGAGTTTGGGTGGAGTGAGGGTTTTATTAGTAGTTCTTAGGCTTACAATATTTAAACAGAAACGCAAGACACAACAAAAATACAACAAAGGAGGGCCAAACTGGTAATGCCCAATACTAACTATACAATGATTGATGTAATAGAACAAAAAAGGCAGCTTCTCCTCTAAAAGGCCGTTAACTAAAGTTCCAACTAATGCAAAGTTACTAAACAAGTGACAAAAAGGAAACAAACAAAAGGCCTAAATAACTCAGTACAAAACAGCTGGTACCTTCGCCAAACTACTGGACAAAGGCTGTGGTCGACTAAAGTTGAATTAAAATTCACACTCTCAAACATCAGAGTGGAGCCAAGTTCAAGAGATCACATTAACTAGTCCAAACACATCTCGACACCTTCCACATCATCTGCCGCGAGGAGGCTGCTGGAGCTGTTATATGGCCTCAGCTGGTGGGTGGAGCTGAGCCAATCAGCCCTCATCCTCCAATCAGAGCGCTCCACATCAGGACAGGAGGAGGAGGAAGTCTGTGAGGGTACCTCCTGTCAAACAGCGCACTGTAACAAACACACACACACACACATACACACAGAGGCGAGGAAATACAGCCTGTGGGTTGTAACATATGTACATGCAGTGAAGTCATATTGTTCCTCTGAACGAAATGTTAGATTTTTCTTTATACAGAGAAACACAAGAGCTTCACTGCCTGTACTGTTGCGAATGATGGAATGCCACAACCCGGCTTTTCAAGGTAAGTCATTCTCATTGAGGATTTCTGAACAAAGCAGCATTGTGCGCAAGCGAATGCGTCCCCTGTGTTTCCTAGACTGTCAAGCAGGGACAGAATGACTCACTAATTTAGATCATGTCTAACTACCTGCTACCTGGTTGCACACAGTGGTTTAGTCACTCTGAATGAAGGCTTGATGTGTGAATTTGTTCCTGCCTAATGGGTTGTGGGTCGCAAATGAATGAATCACTGACTGATAAAATATACAATGGCTGCGGTGAAACAATCAAAATCGATGGACTTTTGAGAGACAACCTACTTGTTATTGGGAAGGAGGCAGAGGTGATGAAGGCAATTGTTTGTAATCAGCAGAGCCCAGTATTTATGATAAAAAGCACCTCTTTGTGTTTTTCATTTCATCTTCGGCAGACACCCACCAGATGTGTTTTAATGAGGACGGCTCACAGTGTGAGATAACTGAAAACTCAGCTCGTTCCTTGGATTAGCTCAGGTTGGACGCACACCACGAGGTCCCATCAAGTTTAGTTCAACTAATTAAACCCAAAGTTACCGTCGTCCGCGAGCCCAAATTTTACAGATGAACGGCTGTGGGAAAGCCACAAAAGGGAACAAGATGTATTCTCGAAAAAAAAAAAATAAAAATTGTAAATTTGTACATAGAATTGCATAATTGGGGCTAAATCTCGTCAAACCGTGTAATGTTTGTCCACATTGACAGGCGATAGCAGGGGCTTGCAGTGATCTGAATCTGTATCTGAAGAAACAGCAGGGAAACCTGTCCAACCAGTGGAGCTTGCTGATTAGTGTCACACTTCTGTGTGCACCACTGTCACGGTATTGCATTACATCTGGTGTCACACCTGCACAACAGGACGTCACATAAAACAACCTGCATCATTAACAGAATTGTGCCCCATCTCCTCTTCGGATGTACAGCCGTCTGAGAGAGAGAGAGACGGAGAGAGAGACAGAGAGTGAAATAAAAGATTTATTTCTCGTCTGCAGCTGCTCATCATTTCTTTTAGTATGTTTGTGATGCTTGTGATGTAACTTTGCGACGCAATGACTCAGTGATCAGAAATGAGGGTTTTCTTTTTGTGCTGTTGCAGCGGCGTTTACACAAACACACACACACACACACACACACACACACACACACACACACACACACACACACACACACACGCACGCATTAAAATGAGTCAATCTGTGGAAAAGCCAGGTGTGGCTGAAATCATATCTGAATTCAGGACCATCACTGACGTTCTGTTACCTTGTCTGAACAAGGATGTTGAATACACTCAATATTTGGCGGGGGGGGGGGGGGGGGGGGGGGGGTGGGGGGGGGGGGATGCTGCTGGAGCACTAGTTGACTTGAGTTGAGAACTAAGCTTGCGACCAGATATTTTTCTCGTTCAAACTGACATCTAAGCCATTGGCTAAATTACGCACAATTCACTCCAAGCACACTGAAAAAAGAAAATAGTTGGACCAACTTAACTGAATTGCCTCAATTGGTAACATCTAAATGAATCAAGTTCCTCAAACTTAATCTAATTAATCCACTTAAGTTAAATAATTGTAATTCTGATTCATTTAGATGTTACTAATTGAGGCAATTCAATTAAGCTGGTCCAACTATTTTCTTTTTTCAATGCATAATAATATAATAGCCATTCATTTTAAGCAGTTTTAATGAGAATCAGAGATTGACATAATTTTGAGAACACTTAAAAACTAAATCAAGCTATTCTTTGTTTAGGGATCAAATAATATTTGGACATCTATAAATTGATTGAACGCTACTGAAAACAGTGTACTGGTCGAATCCAGCTGTCGGCACTAGAGCTTAACAGTTAGCTGCAACTCTAAACGTTGAAGCTCTATAAGACATGCAGTGAATGTCCAGTTTAGAATTAATTTACTGTTACAGAACGTTCATAGATTCATAGTGCTGTGGCTTTCAGGGCGGGATCTCTGGCTCAGGCAGTTCTTCCATTGCATGTCTCTGTATGAATACTCTGATGCACGATCCACCAAACTATCTCTCTCCGAAACATAGCAGAAAGTCATTTCTCTCACCCTGCACATTTTGATGCCCAAGGTTTAACCACTGGTATGGCTTAGGTCCCCTTCACCTCCATTAACAAGTTTAATATTTCAGTGTGCAAACACACTTCATATGAGGACACTCTGTACAAGACAGACAGGCACAACGATGCTGAAATGTCTCTCTCATCATACTTACCTTAACTTTTCACTCGTGTATTTCCCCCTCTTATTTATGTTGTTGTCTGTCTCTCACAGTGGTGTCATTAGAAAACTCATATGATGATCACTACCGAAATAATCAATATTTCATTCTTGGTCCATTTGAAGGACACATGAAACTGAGGTGTCAATAGAAGACAATAAAGCAAAAAAGCAGATTGTAGCAGATTGTCAACAACTCCCTATTCATGCTTTTTCTATACCACTTTATCAAACAGGTCAGACACTTTCACACACTATCAAATAGGTTTGCTTGAGGTGATCATTGACAATCAGGGGTAAAATACAAAATTGCAGTTTTCTTTTTTTTTTTTTGTTGTTTTTTTTTACATTAGATTCTATAACTACAACACCACATTTGCCCAATCGGAATGTCTTTGGACTGTGTTGGAAATGACCATGTTTGTCACATTCCGATACCAGCTAATTAAGTGAAGCTTGATGTCACCTGTCAATACATTTGGTTATCAGTGTTGTGTTAGTTATAACAGGTGATTGCTCGCCCAAACGATCTGACATTCAAGGCATCATGTGTATGAAAGTTTTCTAAATAGTGGACCATAAATTAGAGATCAGACACTGTGTCTGTGACCATACTACAATGTGCAATTCAGAAATTCAGACATTCAGAATTAAACTAAATTGTTTGCTCTGAACATTTCACTCTGAATGGCCTTGGATGTAAATTGCAAATTTCACCAAGCACTGTTCGTAGGTTTAGTTCAGAAATGATGAAAGGGCTCATTTGTGCTGTAAAATTATTCCTAGATTTGGTATGCAGCCTTGGCCCTATACTAAATTATTATTAACTTCTCTTTGCCGTTGCAGACTTTGATGCATTAACACAGCACTTAGCTGGAAAGGGTGGATGATAACGTGAACATTTTATCGAGTATAGTAACATAGCTTGAAGTGTGTGTGTGTGTGTGTGTGTGTGTGTGTGTGTGTGTGTGTGTGTGTGTGTGTGTGTGTGTCAAGGGAATCTTAATGTAAAGTCCTCTCTGAGATGCTGCTAAATAAATAAACAAACAGAAGGAGTACCTGTATAGGCGCACAACTCAAATAATGAGTGAAACAGGTCTACTATCATGGCGCTGACAAGCCTGAGCATGTAGTGTACAGCAGGGACACAGAGCTGGAATCATATTGCGCCTCCCATTGATCCAACTCCCTGGTCCATCAAGCTTTCTTACTTTTTTGGTTTGATGCTGGATTTCCTGAAGTTTTTCCACGCAAAATGATATTCGCTATAGGCTGTTGGGATTCATTGGCAAAAATAGAGGCAACTTCTCACACTATATAGATGCTCTAAATCCATTTTATATACTTGATGCCTTAATATATTGAATGCAACTGATGATACACTGCTGGTTTTAGATTTAAGTTTATTCTAAATGTTTAATTTATCTCCATTACAAACACAAATAATTCCTTTCTAAAAACATGGTGGAAAGAGGCATCCATGTCTCCCCCAGATTATTTATTCCACTTTGCCCCCCTGAAGATCTACAGCGCTGAGAGGAGGCCTGCTCCATACTTTGAATGTCAGTCGGCAAATAGTTTATGTATGCATTGAAACACACGGTAACAAAATAAAAAGTCCCTCTTGAAAAATTGTCCATGATTATACATCGGTTTTTTTTCCTTCCTGTGAACTTGGCTGAAAGTCCCTCCAGCACCCAAGTTCAACTCACTGTGCACTTAAGAGAAGTTCATGCTCGGTAATAGACGTGCTCGACTGTGCAAGCGCTTCAAAGGAATAAAGTTCAAACACAATCCAACAACTTATGTGAACAAATACGGTCAGAATGATCAGAATTAAAGAAAACATAATTCCATGTGAAAGAAAATGGTGACAAAGATCTTGGGAATTAAGCCGCCACTTCATGGTCTAAACGGCAGTGAAGCGTTGAGATTGATATACGGATGGCAGACCGCAGATACAGTCCTTTTATATAAAGATAGAAAGATCAGAGTGAGTGGTGATGGCAGATAAGAAATGACGGCCCTTCATGGCGCACGCACACACACACACACACACACACACACACACACACACACACACACACACACACACACACACACACACACACACACACACACACACACACACACACACACACACACACACACACACACACACACACACACACACACACACACGCCCAAGCCTGAGATGACTTTAGCCACAGGCACTAACGTCTCAATCAGGTCCCTCCACCGAGTCTAATCTCTGCTCTGATTGGCTGACCGGATTGTTTATCTGTGATTGGATCATTTCGATAAAGCTGTCCTCTGACGAAACTCTGATGACTTGTGAAACTTTCCTTTGTCATCTTTTTTTCTTCTTTGCTTTCATCTTTCTATTTCGGTCACATGAGTTAAATGTTGGTCCTGCTCAACACTGCTCGTGTAAACGAAGTAGCAAACAAATCGGCTGCAATCTGAGCAAGAAAGTTAATCTCAGAGATTTTTTTTAACCTAATGCATGGCAGGTGTGTTTCAAAGCACAATGAAACAACGCTGAAGTTTCATACCCATAAAGATGAAAGAGCCAGCGGTTGTTGCCGCTTCTTCATCCCCTCCTGAGAAACTTGCAGGGGATTGCGTTGGACAGCAAATTACTTTCAAAGCTCTGCCCTCTCTCTGCCTTTGCTACTTTCCATTAACAATAAATGGAAGCTGGCCTCTTACTGTCAAAATCCACTATGGCCCAAAAACAAACACCAGCGTCTCTTCCTGTCTGTCCTCACTTTCTATCCATCTGTTCTCTACATAAAGTTAAACCCTTTGGCTGTCCCTTCACAGAAGGAAAATGCTGTTTGCACACAACATAAAGGAAAAACAGTCATAAGTGCTAAGTTTTCTACTTTCAACAACGTCATATTCAATACACAACACCTAATTCATTTAATGTTCTTGCCTAGTCTCTGGTCAGAAACATTGTATTTAAATAAGAGAGATGGCTTAAATTAGTTTTTTTGCTGTTTTTTTTTAAATATGTTCGGTGCCTGTCTGCCACCTTTGTAAGTTTTGCTGTTGACAGAAAGAAATTTCACCATTTGTAGCCATTTAATAAGTGAAGTGAGCCGGAGAGTCTGGCACTGACAGCTTGGTTTGGTCACATAAAAGTCTGTACACCCAGCATGCTTCTAACCCGTCAGTGATCCTACACAAAAGAGAGTTTGCTCAGTGAGTTTAGACACAGACACAGCTCATCAATATCACAAAGCGTTCGCTCACATAAATGCTCAGAGAACTCCCAAGGGGAAACAACCAATAACATTTTACTTTACGCAGGTGGCACAGTTGTGCAGTGTGATTTCACTGCAAGAAAGCGCTGGGTTTGAACCCAATGGGTCACAGAGCTTTTTAATCCAGAGTTTGCATGTTCCACAATAAAATATGACTTTATTCTAAAAAGAAAACATATTTAAAAGAATAAATACATACATTTTAAAGACTGCCATTTTTCTGATGCACTATGACTCGCATGACAAAACTCCTCCAAATGTTTCTAGATATTTGTTAAGCTATAGAAGTAAGCTATAAGACTACATATTTTTAAATTGGCACAACTTACCTCAAATTGGACAAATCATCCAAACCTGCTGTCTAAAAGTGCAGATGTGGCATAAGATAAATACCCCCCCTCCGACTGGTCCTATGAGAAACTAATGCTTGCAGATTTTTCCTAGGTATGTATCGATACATACCATATTCCATCAACTGGCATTGGACGAATACAGTCGCTACTTTGGCTGGAGTCATGACAATCAGTGTCGAGGGGTTAACTGCATGCTTCACTGTGAAATCTAATCCAACCACCAGAAAATGGGGTCGTATTTCATCATATGAACCTATTTTTCAATATCAAAACAAATATTTTTTTAGTCTTACCTTCAAAACAAAAAAGATTTATTTATTTATTTATTTTTTCATGCTTGTGCACTTTCTCTCCCTCTCCTTCTGTTAGCAGATATTACAGTATATCATTGCAACTTTGTTCATGTAACTTATCATGTTATCTTATCTGTTAGTGGATATGAGAAAGATGATTGTTTATTTATTTATGTATTTATTTAATTTATTTATTTGTTCATTTGCTAAACTTGGAGAGAAACAGCATTCACTAAAAGCTAAATGGAAGTTATAAAAAATACTCTTTGAATTTATATATAGTTTCTGTGTGTTGTGTCTTCATTCGTTTCATGGTTTCCCATGAATAAATAAGCATTACATGCTTCAGTCAGAGGTGGGAAAAAAAAAGAAGTGATTAATTATTGATAATTGGGTGATTAATTTTTCTTTAATTGATTGACGGCGCAATTTTCTTGCCATGTGATATTTATTTTTCTCATCAGATTGGATGGGAAGTGGCTTGGACCGAGGAACCGGATTTCAAACAGTTGCTTGGTGGAATTGATGCCTGAGCTTTGACTGAGTTGCTCAAGCAAAGTAAAGAGACTTGTTTCAGAATCCACTTTCGCGTTTTGTCCACTGTAAACTTCAAATTATTGTTCTCGATGTTAACGGTTTACAATGTCCGGCCATAAATGTGCAACCAACAGATCAATACCCATTTATTCCTGCATGCATCTTCTCTAACTGCTTCATATGACTTTAGGCAGAAGTCTGGATCCCGGCTGGACAAGGTGCAACCCCATCACAGAGCAAATGCACTCTCAGAAATTTATGTTTTGGGACTGTTGAAAGAAACCAGAGAGCTCAGGAAAAACCCCATGTACACACATCAGCAAATTAAAGCCTGAACCCAAACAAGAGATAATATTTTTGTAAGGCAAGAGTGTTAACCACTACACCACCCTGTATGGATGGAGAAACTAAATAAAACAGGAAACACCGCAGCCCCCCCCACCCCCGTCCCAAACAACAACAAAAAAAAACCCCGATTTGATTAAGTGGGAAAAGGTTGGGAACACAGAACAAGAGGAGGGTTAAGTGGCTGTTGCAGAATGAGGCTGAGAGGTAGAAAAGCAACAGAGAAGAAGAAAAGAGTGTACGTGACTCAAGAACTCCTCCAACAAAACATGAGCTGAAGAATCCATCTCAGCTCAGCGTCAAGGACACTTACACAGCTTCAATAGCAGAAAATAGAACATGGTTCTTGCTGATGAAGAAATGGAAGAAATTGCCATGGTGATTAAATAACTCATCTCGCACTGGAAACCAAACCTTTCGAAACTCGTGAAGGATGTTTTGATGATGTTAGTACATTAGACAATTAATTGAGGAAGACTATAACTTGCATTAGCACAAAGGCTCCAGCAGAGTTTAAGGACATGAAAACTACTGGAATGTAGACGATTCAATACGCCTGTAAAAGATTGTTAAAAGATAAAGTGAAAAAAAGATAATTTTTTTTTTTGAAGAAAAGAAGAACTGTTGTTTGTTTGAAAACTGGTTTTTAATTGTTTAGGCAACGCCATTGAATGCTGCAAGATATCTTCAAGGATTTGATATCAGGGACTGATTCTTACTGACCAGAGAGCGAGCAGTGGCAAGCATAAACACCATGCAGGATGCGACCTTTACATGGCCTGATGCAAACCATGCATTGGATGTGCGCGGAAGACACATACAGCAAATTGAAAAGTAAACATTTTTCTTTTTTGTTCAGCCAAGTGCAAAGCATGGGACAAGGTCTTTGAATGTAATCAATAAGCTGAGCACCTCAATCCCTAAAATACTCGATCCTAGACGTCTGTCTGATCTGCTTATTAAGCATAATTTCCCAGAGACAGTCATAGTAGTTCCAAACATGCTCTTTTTGACATTTTAGTATGTACATAGTTTTGTCTTCAGTCCTAAAATGAGACCTTTAAACTCGGCACCACAAAATGTGGAAGAGGTAAACACTTTTTGTGAGAGAATTAATCCGCTGCTGTTAAAAGTTTGGTCAAGATAGACCCCGTACTTTCTTTAGCAGGTTGGCATGGCAACATATCTTATAAACAGCACAATTTAATTCAACAAGTTACTTACATTTATCAAATTGAATAAATATTGAAAAAAATACACAATTTTAAGCTTTTTCATTTCATATGGTAGATATAAATTGGTTTATATGAGCTATGAAATAACAAACAATCGATGAACCATCAAATCATTTCGGTTTGGTCAAGGTCAAAATAATCAGAAAGAGACCGAGTCATTTTAATAATATTCACACCGCAGAAACGTATTGTCTCACTTAGGCAGTGACGCTGTGTTATTCAAGAAGCAAAATCAGGTCAGTCTGCACTGAAAGGTTCAATATCTCTCCCTTCATGTGAGAACCACTTGAGGAAGCATTTCAAATAAATCATGTGATTGAATTTCAAGTTTTTTTCCCCCTTCCTCATTAGAGTAGGACATTTTATTCTCCAAATGTTACATTAATTATACATCTTCACACCTTAGCTGCAAAGTTACGCATCCTACCCTCTCTGGGAGTTTGAAAATAGCTTTGTCTCACATAGAAATACGAGAAGAGAAGCGAGAAACTTTTTTTTTTTTTTTTTTTTACTTATATGTCATCATATGTGAGCTCTTTGGATTACTATTGTTTTATATTTCACAAATTCAACCAAATATCAAACCTCGTATCTTTGACACAGAGATCTGAACAGCTGGATTTTGCTGCTGTTTGATAGTCGCAATAGTATCTGGCTGTAGTGCAGCAGAAAGCTGCATGTTGCAGGAGAATATTTCAATATGGCATCAAAGTTCACACACATATTCTTAGTTGATGCTGACATTTTGCCAAAAAAAACAAAAAAAGATAGGGAGGAATAATAATTGAAATCCTGATACTATATCTCACTCTTTATATATTGGTGTATTTGTTGCCATTGATACAACTTATAATGCATTGTTCTATTAACCATAACTATTTATGGTACCTTGATAATGTAGATATTCTAGTCGTGAGACAGTGAAGTGATCTCGATGCCCGTGTTTGTGTTTTTCTTGTTGGGTTTTGTCTGTTCATTTAACTTTCATTGCAACATTGAGGGGGTATCATGTATCTTATAGCTTATATCACATTATTAATCTGAGGCACTACTTTTGAAGCCAATCCGTATAGAGAGGTTTTGCTCATCATGAAATCAAATCTTTTCGGTCCTTTCCGGGTCTACCATCATGAACCATTGTGGAAAAACTGGATCACTGTTATAAGAAATTAATGATAAAACCTCAACCTTGTTTTGTTGCATCAGTTTCATTCTTCTGTTCAGTTCATATCAGATATCATCTCATATATGTTCAGATTTTGTGGATTAATTAAACATGCCTATATGTAGAAGCTGGAACTAAACATTTTAAATTGTGCTATCGTAATTGCACTCTCGCTCTTTTCCCTTCACTTCAAAACAAGGCAGATTAAGCACGTTCACGGTAAACTTCCCGCTGTGTAAATATTGCCATGTCACTTGATTATGCAGCTGCGGTTGTTTCGAGGAGCAACGCTGCCTTTCTTTTTCTTTTTTTTTTGAACACAACAGATGAAACGCACAAGATGAAAGCGAGACTGAAATGACGGAGGAGGGTTGGAGGAAAAGAGAGGCGGAGTACAGGCAAAAGAGGAGGGCAGAGGACATGTTAATCAGATGTCAACGTACGGCCATGTGCACATACTGTATTCTAATGAAGGAGCAATTCAGGATTTGTGCCTTTTTTTCGTTTTCCTTTCATCTCAATGGGTCCTCTGTTTTTTTCTTTCTCTCTTGTTAAATGATGTGCACTTCATTTGGTTTGTGCTCATTTTACTTAATCTTCCAAATCGGTTCAATGTCCCAGGGGTTGTGTGCTATTAGCTGTTAGTTAAGTAAAAAAACTGCAATGGGAGGGCATGAACCCCGTCTCCTCCCCATGTTTCCTCCTCTATAGCCTTCTTATCAGCTGAACATGCCACTTAATTTCACTTTTTTTTTTTTTTTCCTTCTGCCACTCATTTCTTTCTATATTTTCTCCACCTGAAATGTTTCACCACAGTTTGCTCTTACTACTCGCTCATCACTCGCTTGCTGCACCTTCTCCTCGTCCTTTTACCCCCTCAGAAAAAGTGTGTTTTGTGCGTATGTATGTGTAACGGTGCAACACACGTTCACGGCGCAGTGTGTTTTCTTTGATAGTATTTTGGCTGGCCAGGGTCCCAGTTCTTCCCTCACATGGCTGAACACATAAAGAAAGAGAGAAAAAGAAGCACTCCTCCTTCTCCCCTACTCTGGCTCCCTATCCATCCATCTTTTCTGCCATCTGCAGGTGGCTTCACAGAAGAAATGAAGCAAGAAGACCTCCAAGTTAGATAAAGAAATAATAAAAAAAAGAAGAAAAAAAAGAAGTGGAGACTTGGGCTGGGACCAAGTATGAATTTGAATAAATTTGCATTTTCAAGTGTAGAAATGAAGCAGAGATGCTGGAAAGAAAAAAACAACATACAAAACATTGTTTAAAGCACATTAGATACTCCCACTTTTATTACAAGAACCAACAGCGAGGCTGCTTGTTTTAATGTCCCCTTTTACCTCTTATATTACTTATTTATCTTTTATATGATAATTGGCCAGGTTATTAATTTTGACTGTCTTCCAGTAAGCATTTAGTTTTCAATGTGTGTATATCTACAATGGGAAGGTGTGGCCAGATGAATGGGTTGCACTCTATGTTGCTAATTTGTTTTGTGTCCCCACAGCCTGAGGTGCCAGAAGTGAAGAAAATATGCCGTCGCTCCCTCACCTGCTTGCTAAACCTTTTAGCGCTCCTACAGGCGAATCAGACACGTTCCCTTCTTGACATCATGCAGGGAAATAACCACTCCCTCTGGAAGCTGATGCTCCCTTTGAGCTAGATAGATGAACTGCCCTCGAATATTTTGTGTGTTGGACCTCTGACGCTTATGTGAAATTGTTCAAAAACGGTATAATTTGGGACCTTTAAGGAGCTGAGATAATAATTGCATTGATATTTTTGCATTTGCCTGTCTTTTTGTGAGTGGCAAACTTGCCATTGTGTATCCTCCATTAGTTCAATGTCAGGTGGGAATGACTCAACCCCTCCTAATCACAACATTTATGGTGTGATGAATGGACTCCATGGAAACTACACAGACAACACAGTTCTAGGCTGACCATTAACAACTGTAACCTCAATTACTCTGTGTGTGTGTGTGTGTGTGTGTGTGTGTGTGTGTGTGTGTGTGTGTGTGTGTGTGTGTGTGTGTGTGTGTGTGTGTGTGTGTGTGTGTGTGTGTGTGTGTGTGTGTACAGTAATTAGGTCCATGAAGCTGATCTCTGGCTAATAGAAATACAGTTCAGCTGCCAGTGAGATGAAAACCAACTAAAGCGTAGAAAATCCTGCACACATGAAAATCCGTCCATAAATAACACTGATATGCACCACAGCTGTGGACACTAATACTACGCACGGACGGGCAGGCACACAAACATCGGTCCATATACACGTAAAATGCAAAACCATGATGCGTGTAACCTGGGAATCACTTTGTTGTTTTGTTTTTTACAAAACAGTTTCTATGCTTAAAAAACAACGTACAAACCTCATAAATCATCGGGACTGCACTATTAATGGATGTTTATTCTAATACCACTCAATACTAAAACATGTATTTTCAGCATGTAGGTCAGCTCAAAACATCAAGCTTGCATCTGTTTCATAGGTGCAAATCTTTAAGTTGTATGCACTGAAACTAACACACTATTGCTTGCCTTAATGATATGTAGCATCAGGTGTGGGTTCCAAACTATATGGAATAGATTAATATAGAACTTGAAATGTGATTTACAACTTATCAAACGGTTTTTATGATTCTGTTTGTAGTTATCACGTTTATAAGGGAGCTTTCTGCTTCTGCAGAAATGCTGCTGGTCATGTGTGTAGAGACATTTCCTCAGCTGGCTCCCCACGACTTTTGTTAGCAGACATTAATATAACGTATTTTTATATTGTACCAATGTTCAGGTATTGCAATCATTTCTAAATCTCTTCTGTTGGTATTGTTTTTTTCCCCACAGTGTTCCCTTTGTGACAGATCATCTCCCAGAATTTGCTTTTGGATCTTTTTTTTTTTCTTCTAAAGTTCAGGCTTATTTGCTGTAAGGGATCCTAAATGTTTGATAACATTCTCCGTGGCATCACATTTCATTTTGTGCTTTGTGGGGGCTCCGCCTTTCATCCAATCACTCTATGACAGCCACAAGTAGAAACAGAAACTAAACATGACCGAATGCACGGAAAACCTTTTATTGAATGCTCTTGTTTGTGTGTGATATCACTTGTGTCGTTCTTCTTGGTTGATCACCATCAAAATGTGTCAAAATGTAATTTAGCGCACATTAAACAAGATCTAACTGAAGCTTGTAAAGCTTTTATCAGACACTTTGCGAGGTGATAAATCAGGCCTCTTCTTGAGGCGGGACTCGCCACCGTCTTCACAATCATTCATTTAGTTTAAGGTCAAACAGTTTCAAAGACTTTTCAAAAGCCGGACCTCTGAGACATAAAGATCCCAGAGAAGAAGTTCCCTAGGTGGATGGAGAGTTTTTAGACAAAGTGAAAACCGGGAGCAGCTACTCTATCTCCCTGCAGCTCTCCGGCTGAATTGTTCGCTGGCGTTCTGCCTGCACCGGATGCGTGTTAAAACCGATAGGATCATCCTATCATTGCACTCATTAGGAATCTGAAGACCGCAATATCGTGAAAAAAAGGAAGATTAGCTTAGCCTTAATTTGTTAATACAGCTAGGCAGTTGGCTGGCAGTTCGCCACTTCAATAAGACTCAACTTTTGCACATTATCATCACATCATTGGATTCACGTACAATTTAACAAAGGCTTACATCAGAGAAGCCTCTTAATTTCAGACGCAGTCATTTTTGCTGGCAGGCAGCCACTTTAAAAAGGCTTTCAAATCAGGATTTAAACAGGCACAAAGGGATTTTTTTTTTTTCCTCATTAGGGCACATAGGCTTATCTGATCTAATCATGGCTATCTGCTAAACAGGAGGCATTGCTCAACTTTGAATTTCCTAGCAAAGTGGTTTTGGGGCCCAATACCGATCTGAGTGATTTAGCACCAATAATCTCTCATACTCAGTGATCCCACTGAAGAACGCCATGTTCTGGACCATAAGTGGTACCTAAGGATAAGTCACATCTTTCTGAAGGTGAAACTAGCACATCGTCGCCTTCTTAAAATAATCGTCTGTCATTTTTTCAAGTTTTTCAAGAAACACAAAAAAATGAGCCATATGTGGAATATATGACATTTTTTAGTTCTTTAACTCAACAAGATAATGACAACAGATTATAATCTGTTTAACTGAGGATGTCAGTGATTTTACCGGAGGTGGGCAACAACATAAGGAGTTGATTTAGGCAAAAAAAAAAATATTTTCTGTCAAAAAAAGACTACCATGCAACTGCACCATCAATCAGCCTGGACCAGAAGCTGCTCCTCAACAACCATCTGTGGATTTTTTTGGTCCAGTTCTGGTCGTGGTGGTTCATGATTATGGCCCACGAGCTTTATCTTTTTACAGACATTTAGTCAGCTCAGACATATTTGGTAGTAAAGGAAGGTTTTTGCTAATGTAGCTGCATTCTATTGTCATACATTGCCATCTTGTGGTGCCAGGTGGTATGTACTAGTATAAGCTAGCAAACAGCTAACAAATATATGTGTGTATATATATATATATATATATATATATATATATACACACACTTACACACATTTTGATCGGCCTGCTCAAGCAACATTAAATGCGGGAGCTAAATTTGCATGACTTGTTATGACTTGTATATCAAATTTTGTGTGTCTTGAGGGGCGCTCTTATCACCGCACATAGATAATAATGGCATTCTGCCAGATTACTAGATGGCGAAGAAACTGAATACTAAAGAATGTCCCTAAATACCCGACCCATCCCTGTTAAATCAATGAGGCAATTTCACACACCTCACTCCAATAATAAGCACTGGTTTTCACTGTAACACAGGCAAGGATATAAACAAGGTCCAGGAATGACATTCTCATTCCAGGTTTGGTTGATCGTGTGTTCAAACCAAAGAGGTCCAGAAAGGAAATGGTAGTTCCAATCGCTGCTGATTAAAGTGTTGCAGACTGGGATGAAGAGGATGCCAACAAGAAGAAACGTGATTGACAGGCAGGTTGTTACTACTCCAATTAGACAGTGTTTACAGCCTTCTGCTGTGTGCTTGTGTGCACTGTGTACACCGGTATAGGTGTGTGAGACACAGCTCTGTGTGTAGAGTTCACAGTCTAAGTGTATTGCAGGGTTCACGATTCCTTCAGCCCTGCTCGTCCTCTCGCCTTTAATTGGTGTATGTTGTAATGACAGCTTGGTGCAGATTGACAGATAGGAAGGAAGTTAGTTTCGCTTTTATTTTTCAGCACAGCTGTCCACTTGTTCTATCACAGTCAAATACACTGTGTTGTGGATTATTTGGTTTAGAAATCGAAAAAAAAGTTAAAATTGCAAATTGAAATTGTTTTAAACTAGGGTTAACCTTTGTGCTTATTCCTGTCTCCACTAGATAAATTCAAAGATGACCCAAAGCCACGGAAATTTAGCTTTGTGGTCATGTAGTCATTACTCTTGGCCCCCGGGACTTCTGCAGTACAACATCCAATAACAGATAAGAGAGGAAAAAGAAACAAACTACGGTATGCTTTGGTGCTCTGCACCACACGGGTACCTCACTGATTGCACACATTCTCCAAACCGGCTCCATTTTTGTTTGTTTCATTGATTATGATTTGCAACACAAGCTCTCAGTACAAGCAAAAACAGCTGAACATTGAAAGTTGAATTTATCTTGGAAAAGGAGCACTCACTCAATCAATTTAAAAAACCTTTTTTTAATTCTACAGATAAAATATCAAAATAAATGTAGGCACCCTACTCATGAAGTTAATAGCAATGGTCCAGTGGCAAGTTGAGTCAATGCAAGGTGGCCGAGCTTCTCATGTTAAAGTTACACCCACAAGCTTGCATGGTTAAAATGCAAAGTACTTGATATTTTTTTTGGTTTAAAACATTGAGTATGAGCGTAAACGATGAGCGTGATACGACTCAGCACCACATCAACTTAGGTTCAGGGACTGCAAATTAGAGTTCCACAATAAACTAAGTAGGTACTCAGTGTCATTACCATAAGTATTACCTTTCTCGAAAACAACCTGTCACAAGAGTTTTATACAGTATTATTGATATTCAGTGACTTGCAAAAAAGAGTCAATATCCAAAATAAATCACTTTGTGTGTGTGTGTGTGTGTGTGTGTGTGTGCTTTACTTAGAACTCAGCTGACTGGGATTACGCAACACACTGAAGAAAAATCCAACCTCGGCAGCAACCATATGGTCATTCTGCACTAGAGGACTCAAGAGTGACTCTTTTTACCTCTGACCAACACAGAGTGCAACGTGAGCTGACCTGTCAATAATGTCCAATGTTCCTTTAAGGGATGTTGCGAACCACTGAGATGATTGGCATACTGAGTCCTCATCTGTGGTCTGATTTTGAAAGTTTCAGCTTAGAAGAGTCACGATGAAGAAGGTTGTATGAAAGTATTTATGAAACACTTTAAAAGGTTTGTTTTACCTATATGGTGGGCATTTAAGGGAACCGAGACTCTCACATTATAGGGACTTGTCACCATGCCACAAACCATTATTGTGATAAATACAGTTCTTTAAGTAAACAATCCAATATTATTACAAATGTCAATTAGTGGTTACATTTGAAGTGTGTCTGAATGCGTTGAAAATTGTAAGCTGATAAAAAATCCCAGGGAGTGATGGAAATATAGACTTGTATGCACAATAAAAATACCTGCCTATTATCATGTATATCCTTCTTTTGCTACTCTGCGGACAAGAAACTGCTAAGCTCTAGCAGCCTTCTATCCGGCACAAGCATTTATTTCTGCAGCAGTTTGAGTTACAGTGACTCATCAATTGGATTGGACCCTATGGCAAGCTTTCACTCACCACATGCATCAATGAGCCTTGGACCCCGGCGACCCTGTTGCTGGATCACTGCGTTTCCTGTCTTTGGACCATTTTTGATCGACACTGACCATGGGGAACACCCAAGCTGTTCACAGTTCCCAATTTAGTCTATGGTCTGGCCCATGGTCCATGTCAATTCCTCAGTCACTTGTCCACTTTTCTGCATCAAGACCATTTATTAGGAGAACGAAATCAGGAGGATTATTCTGCTGCTTTCATTCCGTGGTTGTTGCTGTTCTGTGGATTCAACAAGTGAGGGTCACATCTAGGGTAGCAAAGGAAAGTTTCAGACGTGCGCTTGTGTATCTGTGTGCGTCTGTTTGTAAGTTGAGATAGCGGCGTTTGAATTGTGTTGCATGCCTCAGGTCTGTGCTCCGCTTTGAAGTCTGAGAGCTGTGTGCTTTTGATATGAGGGCTTTTAATAACCCTTTTCTCGCTGTGTGTTCGCAAGACGTGTGCGCATGAATGTTCAGCACCAAGGAATTACAGTAAATCTGCCCTGCTCCTGAGTGTATGCGTGTCAATTTAGATACACGGTCAAGACTCACCTTTTTTGGCACCGAATATTGTCATGGCTTGTGTCCTCACTTCGTAATATGCCTTCGTTGAAATGCACACATTTGTGAGCATGAACACATCAAGCTCACTCCGTGCTGCCTATGGTGATTAGAGGAAACAAAGCAAAGGGAAACTTTACAAAAGACTACGGCGCCAGAGAAAGGAAGATGCCAGCAGAGAGAGAAGCAGAGGCTATATAGAACAGCCTGGTTGTTGTTATTGCATATAAAAAAAAAGGTATGGGGCATAGATGTATAATTTATAATGCTTGTACATGCTTCAAATGCTCATTTCATCTGCAAAGCTTTAAATTTCTGTTCATACAATATGTGCCAGTATTTTCCTTTCATCATGTTTGAAAGTTTCTAACCTTTCCCCGTGATGCACAATAGACCAATCCGCCGATTGCACCTGACCAGTAGATCACAAAGGTATTTCCATCTGACTATTACACACACATACAGTATTTGAGATGTCTTATCATCTAACACACAAGTCAAGATGAATGCACGGCCGTAACGTGTTTTTTTTTTGTGTGTTTTTTTTAATCATTACTAATCAATTTATTGTGGTGCACAACTCTTGAACTACCATGAAAGAAATATAGTTCAGGTGTGACTGAGCCAGAGTGTCTGATCTGCTGGTTTCCCCGGCAACTGTTGACCCCCCCCCCTTCACGCTATTTCAGTGGTTGCTAATCATTACGACTGAATTTTGAAATGAGAGAAAAATGTGGAGCGGTACATGTACACGCCATCCAGTCCACGTGCTCATGAATTATGGAGACGATAATAGCTGAGGGGCTTACACAGCAGTGTAATGGATAGTACTTTCACCCCACAGCAAGGAGATCCTAGAGTTGGGGTTTGGAGGCCTCACTGTGTAGATTGTTTTTGCATGTTTGTGGCGGTTTCTATGGGGGCCCTGCTTTCCTCGTACAGTGATGATGGATAGATGGATGGATGATGGTTTGTGGAAGCCGAGTAAACGTATCATGTGTAAAATAGCACAGGTACAGAGGTTGTTAAGACTCTGACAACAAGAAGTTAAAAAAGCTATAATTGCCTCAAGTCTCAAACCACCCAACCTTACTTAAAAATTTGATTAGAATTATGCAACCATGGTCAAACGTTTGTAGAGTGACATTATTAACGTTGTCAAAGGATCCCACAACAGGTTTGAAGCCGCAAACCTTGTTAAAACACAACTGTATATACAGTACAGACTTTACTGTGCAGTGTGGAATGTCGTATGTTTATTAGACTAAATATCAGTACTTTTCTCATTCTGTTATCTTGCTATGTATGTGTACACTGCTTCAACGGAACAAATCTAAACAGAATCAAATATATGGAGCTTAAACGACAGTTGTGTCCTCTACCCACCTCGCCTTTTCTCCTAATCGTTTCTAGATCTATTTCTCAGTTTTTACTAAAGCACTTTAGGCTGCTCCTCAAACGAGTATTCCTCGCTTTCCCCTCTCCTGGTTGTCCTTCCCTGTCTGTTCCAGCTTCTTGTTCTCTCTCCGTCTTCCCGTGCCACTTCCAGCTTTTCACTTCTTTGTCTTTCATCTCTTCTCAGTTAGCCTCCACTCTCATCTCCCAAAAGATCGGTACACACACCGTCTCTCACTGTCTCTCTGAAGCTTCTGTCGATCTGGGACTCCCACTGAGCCCCTGCTCAGAAATCTTGTCATTACAGACTAGAAAACATCTTTCATCGAATGTGGCCTCAAAACAACGCACTGCCCCATGCCACATGTGCTCACACAGAAATGACATCCAAATAAAAGTCATGCAGACTAAAATACACATGATCTCTATATGCAGGATCCCGATTGTGCTGGGACCAGTACACTGTTTGAATACAAAACTGGCATTTCACTCATGCACTGCTTATATAACCCACACACACACAAATCCATTAGAAAATACCTTGTCTGTTCGACCCTTGTATTTCGAGAGTGTTCGAGATTCCCAATCGATGGTAGAAGAGCTGACTTGGAAGGAATGCAGTGTTTTGCTGAAGGACACTTGAGCAGGATGGATGGCTCCTGTCATACAGGATTGAACAAGGTTCCTGCAGCTAAGGGACAGTTTCCCAGGTCACTCGCGTTAGTCACAGCTCCGCCCCTGTGTTTCCAAGTGTGTGTCAGTGAACTGTGCTGGCAGCAGGGAATAGATGACAAAGGTTCAGAGACAGGCTACCATGATATTGGGATATACTTCAGTGATTTTTTTTTTTTTACTTGTTATCTGGTATGGTGACAATATTTCCATATATTGTGTGTCTGTGTGTTTGTGTGTGTGTGTATAAGCTGATATGGGAACAAGCCAGCAAATCAATTTGTCTAAAAGGGATGAACTGTGAATATATCAAAAGCAAGTTGTTGATTTTTGAGCCACCCGTTAAGAAAACGGGGTCTAGTGTGACGGCGTTGCAAGGTGTGTGTCCCAACACTCACGCTGCTTTCTGCTTTTAATCTCATTTCTCTCCCCATCATCTTGGCTTTGTTGGCAGATTAACACAGGAATGGGATCAGCCTGGATTTACTTTCCTTTTTAGGATACCAAGAACAGGTCTCTTGCTCGGTTTGTAAATTTGCATCACATAATATAAAATCCTTTTATTTGCCCTGCTTTCTACCATATTTCTGTTGCTGTTCGTCGGTATGATCATTTTGGTCTCTCCCTGCAGCTTCCCGACTATTAATTTTAGTGATCTTCGTCTTTATTGTAATTTCATCACTACTAGACCCTCTGCATTTGCAAACCTTCCATGTGTTCGCTGCTTAAATTAAGGATTTTCATTGATATGAATGGAATAATGGATTGCTTTCTTGTATGCACTTTATAGATGAATACAAGTTTATGTTCACAATTGACCTTTTTGGTTATCTCATTATGTGAATCTTTGGCAGGAACTCTCCCTGAAAGTATGCATGGCAAATCTTCTTTCAAATAACAGGCACAAAACCATCACTTGAGTATATAATGAAAAAAGAAAAATGGGTCAACAGCTTGAAGCTGTTCCGCAGCAATGAAGGTCGATCAAGGAACACACAGTGGTACCATGACCCTTGTGAGCATCAGTTGAACTGTATTGTACTGCAGGAAGTGGTGTCTTGCTATAATAAATGGTGAACAGAGGTGCAATTACCAATGGAAGAAAGAGAAATTGCAAAGGCAGTCAAGGTGTCTGTGAGTAGTTTCCTTCACCGTCAAAAAGCTCTAAGAAACGGGAGGAAACTCTGACAAGATGAGGTCCAGCGGACCAAAAGCCACAACACATTTAGAAGTCAAGGTATGACACCTTCAAGCAGCTAAGTTGTAGTCATAGTAACTAAGTGAATGTCAGTTTCAACTATGAAGTGAAGACAGGTTTGACAGGACAAGGTGGATCAAAAAAGCCACTGATGAGACGTCAGAATAAGACGAAGAGGCTCATCTGGGTTATGAAACTCCACCAAAGAAGGTATTACGGACTGATGAAACAAACTTTGAAATCATGCATGAGCTGTGTACACTGTGGAGTAGGTGAAAGGATTGTTCAGCTGTTACATCTTCCGAAAGGGGCTACTTTGATGAGTCAAGAGCTTAGAATGCAATTTTGGTTTGTAAATTGATTCCATGACATATTTTTGAACTCAAGATGTTTATTTGCATGAGACAATAAACTGAACAATCGTATTTTTGATGATATGAACACAAAAACAAACGGGATTTTGCAAATGTACATGTCTTTTTTTACAGTTCAGCCTTTATTCTGAAATTCGGACAGACTTTTCTGTGATTTAATGTCGGATTTCAGTGTTCTTATTTTCAGGTAAAATGACACATGATTTATTGAGTAAGTCAAGGGAAACCAAAGAATAACTTATATTGCAAACTGTACGTCATCAGAAGAATCATCATGTGGGGACTAAATGAGTACAAGAGTAACGGTGCAGCAAACCAAACCAAAAAGTTAAAGCAGTTAAAGGAGAGGGAGCAAGCAAGTGACTCAAGCACAGTCTTTAAAGGAGCCCTGGCACTCAGGTGCTGTTAGACCCGCTGAAGAGCCCCCTAATTATGTACTTATACTCTACTCCACCCTTTTCAATGACTGTAAAGATGGCAACCACAAGCTAACAGGATGTAAACACACAAAAAAATACAGAGAATAATATGGTTAATTGGGTGCTGCATTGTGAAGAATGTTATAGTAAAAATACTGATATGTTTTCTAGCTCCATATTTCCCACCCAAATTGCTGGCAAGCCATTTCATTCATTCATGTTTTTGTTTTTGTTTTCCAAAGCCACTTACATTCTCACAATATGTTGAGTAACACACTAAAGGGCATATTCAGACTAATACATAGCCAGGATAAGCTGAAGACTAAACAACCAGCCTACTGGTTGATTTACCAATTTACTCACTCACTATTAACAGCTGTTGTGGATGTTGTTCTCATTTAGGCTTTTTATCCCTCTTTCCCTCAGCCTGCCTTTTTTCTCAACAGCTCTTACGTCTCCCACTGTCATGGAGTGTGTGTGTGTGTGTGTGTGTGTGTGTGTGTGTGTGTGTGTGGTTTCTGATGAGGTTAAGTACATGATTAATGGGTCTATCTAACAGCATTTACACTGCACTCATCTCCACTTACACAGACTACACAACTACACACAGAAGCACACACAGATGCGGCGCACCCACCTCTCCTGCACCTCGTCGCCAAGGGTAACTGTATGTAAATGATATGTAGATGACAGGGAGTCAATTAGGAGACCAGAGAGCTATGACTCTGCAGAACTCCATTAGAGAAGCACTGATCAGCTCTCAGGCTGAATATATTTGTTTTCCCCTCGTTGTAGCCTCCTCGACTGTCGATCATCTGCATGCATCTGGCTAAGTGTACAAACAATACGTTCAGCAGAACCAACATTGTGTTTACAGCCGCTGCAGTAAGTGAACGTTTGTATTTCTGATAAAAGTGTAGCCTCCACCTGCAACTTGAAAGATCAGAGACGGTTAAGTTCAGGTTAGGGTTAAGTACTAAGTTACTACTGTGTGTTGGCAAAATAATGTAGGTTTTTGTGTGTTGTATTTTTCACGTTGTGTGACTGCGAACTGAAAGTACACTGCACTTGTGGGTCGAGCCTACCTTGTGGCGGCGACATGTATCTAAAACGGGTAAGGTGCGATTCGGGGCTGAAGTGACAATAGAGTTAAGGTTAGATTGAAGGGGAAGGGTTAAACATTTAGTCCCGATAGTAAGAGTCAATTTAGAAAGCCTTTCCATAAGTCAGAGCCAAGGAAATGCATTAGAGCAGTGGTTCTCAAACTTTTTACCCCAAGTACCACCCAGAAAATACTTGGCTCTCCAAGCACCACCATAATGACCAAGACTATACAGTAGCCTAGTAAGCCTAAGCATTCATCAAAAACAAGGCAGAGGTTTTACTCCTAAAGAAGTATATTTAATATTGTCAGCCATTGTAACATTTTACACAGTTAGATTAGTAACACTACGCTTAAATATAGGAAAATAAAAGACTGTACTTAAATAATGATTCAATTAAAATATATTGCACAGAAAAGTTAAATAAACATCGTACTTAAAGAAATGAAAAACAAACGAACAAAAAACTGTTCTTAAAGATTAAATAAAACTGTACTGTACTTAAACGTTAAGTAAAGAATGTACTGTACTTGATTAAAAAAAAATCTAAACAGGCTGCCTGAACTTTCAAACTATGATGAAAAAAAGATGGTCAATGGATTCTAGCGAATGTCTCTCTATCATTCTACTATAGATCTGGGATCCCCCCCCTCCCTTCTCGTGTCATATGGCCCCCGCTTGAGCCAATCAAAAATGAAACATGGCTGGCATTTCAGGAAATTATGTTTTAGTCACGGACTGAGTATTTCAGAAGATAAACATTATGAAGTAGATAACGGCTTTAGAAGCGATCGAAGTAACTCCTCTTCCACCGTCCAATTCATCCATAGTTGGAATCAGCGGGCAGCGTTACGGCAGTTGCGGCACTTCGCGTCACGATCGCCCGTAATGCTACGCTTAGCGACCCGCTAACCTCCGGGACTCGACGTGAAAAGTCATTTTACACACAAAATACTTCACTTTTTTCTCGAGAATCAGCTCAGATAGGCCTTTTCTCACAGAGCTGCTAAATCCCGTGTTTTCAGGTGCAGTACGGACTAAGTTACGGGTATAAAGGCTCTACCGTGAGTTGCCGTGATGCGAACCCAGAAATGAGGTCCCTTTGTCGGGGTCAGTCCACAGAAAGCACCGATGAATAACCGTTTTCACATAAAAACAATTTTTTATAAGAACTCTATTGTATATGTTGTTATTCATGGTACAGTGGAGGAACTCTTGGAAATTCATGTTCAGAAACGTTGTCCGGAGCTGTATAGGCGGAGATTCCCACCTGTGCCCCCCATCAGATGGCATGGCACAGCCGACTGGCACCGCTGGTCACCCCGCAACCGATTAATTTACGCGCCGGTACCAAATTTTCAAGAAAAACACTTTATATAGTGAGATATGAACGTAAAAGCAACAGCAGTGAAAACAGTCAAAATGAGCATTAGGGTCCAAAGGGTTAAAAACCTCCACCTCTTGCCATCAATTCTTGCCCGCTACCGTGAATAACTGTTGATGTCGGCGCATTTATATTTATTTCAGTGATCCTTCGGCGTACCACTAGAGGGAGCCCCGAGTACTACTAGTGGTACGCGTACCACACTTTGAGAATGACTGCATTAGAACAATGATGTCTTCGCTAAGACAGCACCGAAAGTCTATTTGTGTGTGTGTGAGTGTGTGTGTGTGTGTGTGTGTGTGTGTGTGTGTGTGTGTGTGTGTGTGTGTGTGTGTGTGTGTGTGTGTGTGTGTGTGTGTGTGTGTGTGTGTGTGTGTGTGTGTGTGTGTGTGTGTGTGTGTGTGTGTGTGTGTGTAAAGCCCTAAAGCCATTAGTGGATCACTGATGAGCTGTGCTGTGCAGCTGACAGGCAGCATTTTTGAGCCTTATCTCTTAAATGAACTTAGCATAATATCACACAATCAAACAGTGGTTGAAAAAACAAAAAACAAAAAAAAACAAGTCACACAAGAAAACAACATGATTAGTCATCTATTCATGGCACATAAAATGGACTTTAAGATCGCATTACATTTTGTGAAGCTGTTTGAAGCTTCGTACAATAACAGTTGGGTTTTTATAGATATTCTATTCTGAGTTTATAATGTTTAAACAAGTGTATTTTAAGGCTTTTTCCTTGTGCTGAGTTCGCAGCACCGCCAAGTTATTTTGGAAGAAGTGGCAAAAGCAACTTTTCTTCCATTCTACAGCATCTACAAGTAAATGAATGTATTGTAAAATAAATAATAAAAGCATTAACATTCCTGTTGAAAATGTATCTTCGCTCTTTGAATATCTGTCAAATATGAAATACTCTTACTTTAACTCAAAATCAATATTCTTATCCGAGTAAAAATTGATTTTGTCATTTAATAATTTACTCAATTCGATCCAAACTACCAACCGTTACACTTAAATCCTACACATCACGATCAGTTGAGACATGGACCCAGCACTGATTTCATGCAGTTGAGCATATCATGTGTTTTTTAATCATTTCTCAATATATCCCAATGCAGTTAAAAATGTCTCAGTAGAGTTTGAACAAGAATTTGGAAAACCCTCACTGACCTCGCCCCATATGGCTGTAATATTACTCTATAATAGTTAGAATGTGGTAAATGAGGAATTACCAAGAAGGTCTTTGACCAGATGTAGCGGGAGACCATGAGAAATTGTGGATCAAATGAAAATCGGTGCTCGTGATTTACATCATTCCTTGCCATTTTATTTTCCTCAATGTACATAGAATAGGTCATACCTCTGAGGTAGCACTACCTTAATTGTGTTGGCTTGCAGAGCAATTATTAGATGGTAAAGACATGGACATGTGTATCTCAAAACAGTTCAATCAGGCCAGCTGGACTTGGATCTGTGTTTCTTGAGCTTGTACAGCTACAAATGAAGGTCAGTTTTAGGGTACAGCTGTGCAGATAGAAGATCAATGTTCTCAAAATCGGAATCATTTCCAGACAAAGACATGCAGGAAACACAAAAACCTGACTGGGGCGCATCAAAAAGCATCGGACACACTGCTTTTTGTTAAAGATAAGTATCGAGATTATCAATGAATCGAGTAGAAAATATGGCGAGGCCCTCCTCAACAGTCATAGTTTTCCACGTGGCCGCTCAGAAAAAAATCAATAGTCCACTCCTGGGCTTGAATTTAAACAGCGAAAACGTTGTTTGAATTCAAACTCTCACAATAAGAAAAGTGTACAAAGTGGAGGTAACTTTCTGCCCGTCTTTTGACCTCACTTCTTCATACCAAAAGTAGGGCACCTGACTTTAGTGTCCAACTCTAAATAGAAGTCCTCATCTCTCTTTCGGTCTGACCTCTTTCTCGTGACCCGTTCTCTTTCCCTGCATCCGACTGCCATCACAATGAACCTGTACTCTCCATTTCTCGAGGTGCAAGGAGCACAAATGGACAGTTTTAAACCCTTGCCTGTTGTCCCGTCCCTCTCAAAATCTCCTAACCTCTCCCGAAAACATTTCATCTTAAATCATGCATGACTGTACCTTCAGCCACTGGTAAAGAAAATGGGTTGGCGGACTGACGCACACCTGTGTCTACTCTATTTCCCTTACCTATTTTTCGCTCTGTGTGCAGCAATGGAGTTAGGCAAATTTTTACTCTCTTCCACTCTTGTCTTCTGTCTGTGCAAGCTCTATTTGGGAGGCTTTTCCTCTTTCCCTCCCCCTTCCTCTGTCTGTTTTCAGTCTGTGTCCAGCCACGCAGTTAACAAGCAACTTGTCCTCATCCGGTCTTTTCCTCTTTCGGCTCTCCCTCTTTGCCTCACGCACCAACGTCTTTTTTTTTTTATTTTCATGGTCTAATCTTTTCCCGTCTGTCACTTCTCTTCACCACTCTTCCCCCGCTTCATCTTTCCTTCCTTCTGCATCCGTGTGACTGGCCAAGCGGTAAACAGCAAAGGGAAGCAGGTAGTTGCTGCACACCAGGTTAACTCGCGTGGCACATTGAGTCTCCGACTTGCCCTTGTTCGGGCTGAGACAATTTCAGAGATAAAAATGCCACTCTATAGTGTCCATGTCTTCCACATGATTTATGTTAATACCATTAAATAACGCATGGAAACAGCAGGAACAGTGATTATATTACTTCGACAGCTATAAAGCTACAAGGGTCCGTTGAAAAATACATATCCAATTAAAATAACAATTCGTACAATGAAATACAAGACATGTGTCCATGTTGGTAAAGACAAAGTAGTCACTATATTCTCAATTAGAGAAGATAGCATTTTTACTTTCATTTGGCAACATTTGAGTTGTGTCATAATGTGACTATGTGCCAAGAAACTGCAACATTATGACCAAATACTGCGGTGGTTCTCTACAGATTGAACCTGTTTATCCAGCGCGTTCTCCACATGCCAGATGAGATTGATATTTAGTGAATTTGGAAGCCAAGTCAAGCTCTCACACTCACTGTTATATTCCTCAAGGCATTCCTCTACCACCTCTGCTGTGCAGCAAGGCACGTTACACCGTTACACAGCTGTATAAGAGATCCCGACATCAGGAAGAGGTGTTGTAATTGGTATGTGTCAAAGTAAAATCCCACACGCCTTAAAGTACCTAAAGTATCACACATATTCTGTCACCTTGGCGTCATCCCTTGGTGCATAGTGCAAGGTGATTAGTCAGACCAGACCACACGTTGAGGCACTATGAATTCATGAAGCTTTCTATCGGAACACGCGTTGACTTCTGCAGCAGTTTGCTCTCGTTGTCCAGCAGTTACAACTACATTTTGGATGCTTAGTTTGATAAAGGTTATGGAGATTTTCACTCTGACTATTGGAATCTCATATTCACTTTACCTTCGACTACAGTAAATAAATATTTATCCGAAAAACTCGACAACATGCATTTATCTTTCTTTTTCTTCCCAACTTTGACTCCATATGTTTGCGGGGTCAATATAAACTACAATATGTAAAAATAACTGTGATGACTTCTGAATACATTCATTTTTTATTTTTTTTTTATAATATTCCAGACAACAGATCAGGTCTATCTACTTCAACAGCATCAAAATCTTAAAGACAAATTAATTTAGATTGGATTAATAAATGATGTCGGTGGAAATTCACACTATCAGAAGGCTACAACACAACCCAGTACTCAAAGAGGTGAGGTCCACGAAAACACATCTTAAAAATGGAGCACAATTAACCCTAATAATCTCTTCATTATTGTAGGATCACTGAAATACAGCGCGATGATGTAGATGTGGTCAGTTTGAGTCCTTTTTACTTAAATAATCCCAGGGCTTTCGATGTGTCTCCAAAAAACTTCCACAGCTCCTTTAGAGGTGCCATCAATTTCTTCCAACATCTGAAAATGGACAACATGTCTTGTCCTTTCGCACAAACGACGACAACGCAGACGTGTGCATGAAAAGCTCTACCGCGTGGCTGATGCGGAGTGAACATACACCTCAAGGAATGTGTGTTGAAAGGAAAATGTTGTTCTCCCCACCATGCAGCCGTGTGGGCTGCAGCATGCGTTATCAGCCTCAGAACAGTTTGAGTTCCAGATAATTGAAAGGAGTTGAGGAATCTGTCTCACTCCGTCAAACGACCGCACGCACACGCGACACGTCCCCGCACATTTTTTGGGGGGGAACTGGCTTCACTTACTTTTCCACTGCTTTCCCATTTCGTAGAACCGTTTGTAACACAAAGAATACATGGACTGGGGAAAAAAATATGAAAGAAAAGAAGCAAGTTTAATGCTGTAAGAGGCTGTTTCGCTTTGGCAGGGAAACATAGTAGTCTGATGCAGGCAGAGAGGATTTTGCTGCATTAAGCGTATATTTGTGCACATTAAGCCTATATTTCCTCCGGTTTCTTCACGCAGCTCAGCTATTGCTACAGTGAATGAGGGATTCTTTAACTGTATCAGGTAAAGCACCTTTAAAGACCAGTTTGTGGGTTTTAAAGACAAACATCAACTGAAGTCCACTTGTTATAGATCTTTTGTCTTGAAAAATAGCATTAAATGATAGAAGTTCCACTCTTTAAATTGTGATCAAAAGTTGTTTTTTTCCTGGAGTTCTACTGTGAAACTTTCATATCTTTGACTTTAATTACATATACAGTTAAATGGTAAACAGAATCAAAATACAGTTCAAGTCTTGCTCCGGATTGCATTAGTTCACTGCTGAATTACAGCTCAATAGCAACAGGGTCTGTATGGATTGACGCCTTGATCGCTGAGAATTCTCAGCGGTTTCTGTAGTAAGATGTGAGCAGAGTAGAGTTGTCATGAGATGAGAAGTAGAGTTTCTACCGAATACGCAGTGTTGCCACAGTTACCTTGAAAAGGTCATCAGATTACTGATTACTAGTTATTCCTTTAAAAGGTAAATTAGTTACTTGATAAATTACGAGTTACTTTTTCGGTTTCTTTCAGCAGCTGCCGACAACACCCTCCATCGTCTCAACATGAAAAGGAAAAAACTCTGATCACTGCCTCCTGCACCACGTTTATACATATTTTAATCTTTGACCTTCATTCTTTGTTGTATTTATATCTGACTCACGGTTTTATTATCAGAGTTTTACTATTACTGGTATTTATTTACCCCGTGATGTAGTTGTAGTCTGTTGTTGCATTATTTATCTATTTATTTATATGCACTGCCTGCTCTATGCGACCTTTTAATTGCCCCCCGGGGGCAAATTAAGTCTTTTATTGATTGATTGATTGAAAAAGGGGAGAGGCTTCCAACCAATTTATCTTTTTACTCAGGAAAATTACAAAAATAGTGTAACATCTCTGCAGTTGTGTTATTGTTGCAATGGCAAGGTTTATTGATTATGCTTGTTAGTTTCGATTCTTTTGTGTCACATGAACGCACCGTTAGCGGTAGTTGGCCTGTGATTGGCTGAGAGTGGAGAAGGGGGCGGGTCAGGACGAGAACGAAGGAGCGGCCCGATTCTGTTTGATAATAAAGCGGCTTTACAGACAAGAAACTTGTCCTGTTGGACGCTGCAATAGTAACGCACAGTGACTTGGAGAAGTAATTTCAATCTGATTACTGGTTTAGAAATAGTAACGTGTTGGATTACTCGTTGCTGAAAACAGTGGTCATATGAGAGTAACGCGTTAAGTAACAATCACTGCGTATGCTAAAAAATGTCTTGTTATTTGTCAACTTTCATTTAAGACAAGCATTCAAACAAGACAACTTCAGGTGGTTTCCTATAGATTTGATTTATTCCTGTGCCTGTGGACAGGTAACCTATGGAGGTCACAGTGGACGACTCCACAAAAATGCAACCTTCGACAACTCGTCCATGCGATTCCGGACAACTCGTCTACAACTATTTTTTTCAGCACTATTGATTTGAAGGATTGGATTTCCAAGTATATTTGACAAATTTGGAAGGATCATTAAGTTTATTTGACACAAAAACATAAGATATTAATTATATTTGACACAAAAAAATAAGATATTAAGTATATTTGACACAAGAACATGAGCAGTAGCTAATTGTGCTTATGGGCGAAGTGGGCAGCTGCCCGGGGCGCAAACTCAACGAGGCACGCTGTGTAATACAGTTTTCAGAAATGTATTTCTGTGGACAAGTTGTCCGCTGAGGGTGCTGTCCATGGACGAGTTGTCCTACTGTTCACACTGAGACAAAAAAAGAGAACATTAACCTCACTGTCTCAACTGAATCAACTGATCAATCTTCAAACCATCGAAAATCACACAGATGATTTAGTTTAACTCTGAAATTAACAATTAACCATTTATTTTATATTTGATGCGGTATGAAAGTAGAAATAAGTGTCAAAGACATTTTTTTAAATGATTCATAAGTTGTCTTAACATGAAATGTTAGAAGTGAAGCGCTTGCCTGAAAAAACGCCTGTGAAAACAGAGATTTTTAAAACCGTCAGTTCTCAAGCACATATACTTGTGTATTTCATCTCATGTAATAAACTGGTCGAACCTCCATCTGTTTCTGTGACGTCATTAGTCCCCCCCACTGCCCAAAGATCGTACAATGACAGAGCTGTCTCTCCTGAGTTTTGCCATTTTCTTTTTGCCTTTTCACATAAAGACAAAAAAGAAACTGTTGAATTTTGCCAGCTGTCTTTAAGAGAAAGCATTTGTAGTGAGAATAAATGGAGCAGTGACAGATTTATTCAAATCAGCAAGTATAATAATTTGACAACGAAGTACTTCTCTGCACATCAAGAATACATTTCGCAAATTGGCATTCACAGAATCAGAGCAGCACGAAGTTGGAGTGTTTGTATTTCAGAGTGCTGGCAGAATTCATTTTTTAAGCAGTAAACCGCGAGAGGGTATTTCTACAGTAATTTTGAAATGGCTAAGAGCTGTTCATCGGCTCTGCAGTGAGACACCCCCCCCACACCCTCCCTCCACTGATTCTAAAATCACTTTAGCCCTGCCTCAAGTGGATTATTGCTTTTTATGTAACAAAGGTTGCAAATTAGAATGCAAAAAAGGCTCATGTTCAATGTGTCTTTTATGCTTTCAATCAATGGCAAAAGGAATACATTTTTCCACAATTACCAACTAGTTTTCTTAACCGGCGTGTCTCAGACTCTGCCAACCCTTTGAAAGCACAATCAGTCAGGAGGGGACCATTTCACCACACTTTATTATTGTTGAATGGCTCTTTTTTTTTTTTTTTTTTTTAATGGATGAAACACCAACAGAACTTGTCAACAGGGCTGTATCCCATGTCAGGACGAAACTTTTGACTCCAGTGGAGAGGAGAGGAAGTGTCAACATTTGTCAACGCCAAGCGTTTCAATTTTAGAGTTCCTACAAAAATTTGCCCCAATGGTTCAAATTGTCCTGCCAGTTTTCAAACTGGATCCTTTTTTTAGCACGACAAAGCTTTTCTTTCCATCGTTCCCTTATTGTTGTCTCCCCCACCCCCATCCCATCCTTAACAACTACGGTTTCTTAGGTGTTTCTTTATGTCTCCCCTTTACAATTTTAAATACAATTTCTTACTTCACGTCTCTTGGTTTTATCTTGATTCGGACCGTGTTAAAGCATCGACTGCTGGGAAATTGAGATGTGACTTTGGTCCTCTGTGGAGCTTCCTGAAATAAATCAAGTTCTACCGGCGCAACTGACTTCACTAAAATAAACCCGCGGGAAGCAGATAGGAAACGGACTGGGTTGAAGATATATCCATGGGTCTACGTATCTGTGTGTGCACATGTGATGGCGGAGAGCAGCTGGACAAAGAGATGGAAGTAAATAATGAATGAAAGACATCTCCGCAGCTCCCCATAGAGACAGTATAGCAGGGATGGATTTGGAAGTGAGGGAGGGGGCGGGGGGACGGAACGATAGATGGATTTGCCGTGTCCATCCATCTTGTATTTTAAGATGCAGGGGGACAAGTGCCTGGAAAACGTGAGGGCGGGATGATGAAAATGATTTAGGAGTTGTGAGAAAGTGACTGATGTAAACAAAAGGACATGGACCAAGATAAGGGATGATGGCAGTCTAAACAGATGATGCAAAAAATACAGATATAGAAGGGTATAACTCAGGAAGATATAGAGAAGGTGAGAAAGAAGACAAGGCAAATGAGCTCAGCGCTTAATTTATGACCCATTTGAAAATAAAACGCAATAAAACCATTGACAGCTTCCCACAGACATTTCTCTTTTTGTTTGCCGTTCTTCCAAGTCAAGGATGTCCAAACTCATTTTAGTTCAGCAACCATAAATGAGCCAGTGTGATCTCAGCTGGGTTGTAGACGAACATAAAAGAAAAATAACAGGAAAATTTGTGTTTTCAAAACCTTTAATAAACAACCAGCACATTTCTTAAAAAAGAAAATGCTGTCTTGAATGTTTTTACTCTTTAGTCCAAAAGGCCTGTCACTTATTGCTCGCATAAACTATACAGCTTTCAGTGTCCATATATTTCATAACGATCCAGATCACAAACCCACCATCACAGCATACAGTTCATGCCAATGGTATTTTCGAACGACAAAAAAAGAGGACTTGTGTACTTTTGAGAATGTCTGGTAATACCTTGTTTGTTATTTTTGCTCTATATAATAAGGGCATCCATCAAATCTGACTTGTACACACTGAATAATGTTTACCTGCAAACAATAGGATGTGATGAATATTATGGCATCTGTTAATACACAAAAATAACAATGTCCTCATGCTCTTCATCCAGATTAAATTTGCGAAAATAAACCAGAATCAACCCACAGTTCTTCTGATGCTTCCAATTCTTGAACAAAAAAAAATAAGGTGTAGACATATAAAGACAAGACGATCTTGCACTTTCCCTCTCTGGCAGTCGTGCATGTCACCCTCGGGTCCACCCACAGAGGCACAAAGTCAGAGCTTGGGAACACCTTTCTTTAATTAAATAAATGGAATGAAAACTCAAAAACACACACAGCCTCTTTCAGGCTCTTCTGTCTGCGTGCGCCCGCCTGTCACACTCATGTCCGTACAGCTCCTCCTTTATGGGCAGAGAGGTGATTAAACCTCTGATGTGAATCAGGTGCACTGCCTCGCCTCTATGCCACAACCTCCATTGAAATCACTAAACAATCATCTGTTTACGGTGGCCCAGAAGGGCCAACAACACAACACACCAACAAAAGTCGCAACACAACAACATAAGCCACAACACACCAATAAAAGTTCTTAAAAGTTCTCCGACCGCTGCGTCCTTCCATTGTGGCGTTTTGTTGTTGTGTTGCGACTCTTTGTTGTTGTGTTGTGGCTTTTGTTGTTGTGTTGTGTTGTTGGCCCTTCTGGGCCACCGTATCTGTTTGTAGACTCAGTGTTTCATGTTTTGCTTTGTGCATTTCAATTAGTCAATAAGAATTTTTAGGTTGAAACCACAGTCACACTTTGAGAACCAGTAAATGGGCTGTTTCTGATATTGCCTGAAAATTCTGATTGTCTTTTGTCATGTGACAACAACCACAACAACAACAACAACAACAACAACAACTGTCTGTGAACGTTTTTCTCACTGTGAAACCCTTATATAATTTATTTTCCTTTGGTTTCTGTTTGATATAACACTGGCTGCTGTAACATTTGACCAAACACTATAAATTTAGAGACGTATTGTCAGAGATTTGTGTTCTTTTTTCAAATAAATCTGATATTTTAAGCATTTCCCTGAAGTTACCGAGAGATCCATGGAACAATTAAACAAACGCTATCACTCGTGATAACTCATGTTGTGGTTGATAATGTTTGAAAACCGAAAGATAAGAGTGACTGATAAGTGGATCGGTTATATAAGAAAAAGTGTGGACACTCAGTAAATAAAGCACTAGGGATATATGTGTATTCAAAGTTTGTCGTTGAGATATTAATGTCACTATGCTGCTCCCAACAGCGCATGAGCAGCTTACGTCATGGCGATCAATATCAGTGAGTTTGTGCATGATAGTGTGCAACCGGGATCAGTCATGTGAAACACATTGAGGCTGTTCAAGCAGTAAAATATGTTGGATAAGTGACGTCCATTCGCGATTTAATAATCTGTGAAACATTATGGAGCAATAATTACACTTGCGACGGTTTTTGGTACTTTCTTAATATCCATTTAAAACATGTATGGAATATGATAAGCAATTTGGATAAAGGGACACGGATGGGGTTTTCCCACAAAATAAAATTGAAGGGATCACTGGTTTGGAGGATTTTAAACTGGTGCTGTTGCTTAATTAAACTTTTTCAAGTATGAAATTTAGTAGCTTACGCTCGTCTTGGGACACACATTCAATTAAATGACCCTGCAAAACCCGGAGCACAAATTTTTATCTGTTTCTTAAGTGCAAGTGGCTTTAGGTTTTAAAGATATTGAAAGCAAACCTTTTTTTTTTTTTCTTTTTTAAATGTGTTTGCCTTGGACTGTATTGAATCACTTTCATGCTGTCACGATGGGAGAGCTATTTTTCTTCCGTTTTCCGCAGTTCTGGAAAAACCCTGGACCTTGCATGTTATCTAAAGTAGTAGCCTAAGTAAAGGTTTTTATTTTTAGACTTGACATTCAGATGAAGGACTTCAGCATGAGTCACATGGCAGCGTTGGATCTTTGGGCAGCTTGCAAACTATTACATCTGGATTTTAGCGCTAACATCTCAAACTTCTTGTTAAAGTGATATGATATGACCAGCCTTGGGGGAGATCCTTGATACTTTTTACCCCCCTACAGCCCTGCCCAGCTTTTTAAAGCACTCCAACTCCACTTGTAGTCTGTCTGTGACGGTGCGGTATAAATAATGCAGCGCATCTGATAGTGCTCATGCTCTTTTTTTCCTTCTCACGGCACTAAAGTTCTACAGGAGTGACTACAAAACTCAAAGTCATTTTTACACTTTCCTCTTTTTCAAAAAAGAAATATTTAAAAAAAAAAACAAAGATGAACCTGACAGAAAAACATCAGCAAAGAGGAAAAGATAGAAAAAAGGTAGGGTCAAAGTAAGAAAAACAAGCTTATGAAGGAATGTGAAAAACCCCAAATATGTCATGTAATACATGACTGATCATTTCAAAGTTCCTTCTGTGAATCGGGGTCATTCAACATTTTCACGATCGTGACACTTGTCTTTGTAGTTTGAAGGCCTGACAGAAAAGAGTTGAGCTCTTTGAAATAGCTTTGGGGAGGTTTGTTGGTAATGCAGGAGCAGGTACAACTATATTTGGCTTTTGGGAAATCAATGCTGATCTGAACCAGCCTCTTTCAACTACAAAAGTGTAGAGCCGCTTTGATGTAGCCTGTAAGTTCAAAAAAAAAAAAGAAGAAAAAAATAAAAAGGTGCAATTTCTGGTTAACAGTGCACACTTTTACTATGCAAAGAGCAACAAGAGTGAAATATGGATCTCACGTTGATACTGCTCTTGCAGATTTCTTAAATTCATTAATATTATATCTGCTTTCATTTAACCTTTTTTCAATGTATTATTCATCATGCAATGAACATCAAAACACAGAATAAGGTATGATCCTGGCATGAGGCTGAGTGATGTGACTTTATATAATTATTCAAACAAGCGTTCTGTTGAGCTGCAACAAATTACCAACATAGCTGGTATGGTGCATCTGATCCTTTCAGGATCCGGACAAACCAATGAACCAAAACAATATGACCACAGCTGTATATGTATATTTTTCCATGAACATAATATACAATTTCTCTGCTATGTAGATGACAATAAGCTTTACCATTGCACCGAACCAACCTCTAACCTCACACCCTCTCTTAGAGACTGTCAACATCAACATCCTGGTTCTCCCTCAACTTTCTCAAAATTTACCAGTGACAAAACAGAGGTTACCCTGATTGGCTCCAAATCCACCCGCAATAAAGTTAATAGTTTTGTTCATCATCACCACAAACAGCTGCTTTGTGTTGCCTTCCACTCAGGTGTATAGTCTGGGTGACATCCTCAATAGCACTTCTTCTCGCCCAGAAGCACCGTCCCACTGGTCCACATTCTGGTCACCTCCTGTCTGGACTGCTTTTCTTCTGTCTGGTCTCCGGCTCAAATTCATTCGAGGCCATCCATGACCTTGCTCCTCCATACCTCACTGACCTCTACATCTACTCACCCAGCTGCACTCTCAGGTCGGCCTCCTCTCTCAACCTCAATGAACCTCCGCCCCACATGGCCACCATGGGGTCCCGAACCTTCACCTGCTCAGACCCCCGCCTCTGGAACTCCGTCCTAACGCCAACATTCAAAACACTCAATCCCTTTCGAATCCCAATTTAAATCCTTTTCACCTTTCAACCTTTGAAATGTTTTCAGACTCATGTTTTAATGTTGTAACAATGATTTTACTTTTTTTTTTATTAATGTATTTTAACATGTTCACAGTGACCTAGGGAGTCCTGAAAGGCGCTGATATATAATATCTATCATTAACAATACATTTTATGTAATCATCCTCATCATCCTTATTATTAGAGTTAAAACACAACAATACCATTATGTAGTACTTTTTTCAGAAGTGAACAGGGTTGAAAGAAGAGAACGCAAACTTAGACACTCCGACCACCTTTTATAATCTCCATATTTTGCATTCATATAAAGTAAAGGATTATATTTCAGGAGCAGTAAAACGCTGCTTGATCCTTGCACATTCAATCTAAATGCAAGTTCTGAAAATCCATATAATCTTGCGGTTTAGGGTAATTTGAGAACAGCGTTTGCACAGAACTATGTTTATAAGTTAATAACAGAAGTTAAAGTTGGACAAAGTGCCAGTTATCACACACACTCATGCTTGACAAGAGCCCGGCTCTGCGTGCCAGGTAATGGCAGCAGTGGGCTTTTTAAAAGTGGTCCTCATGTGAAACTCTTCCTCACTTGAAATGGAATAAGGCACTGCTGATGACGCTGAGAGGATTGGCAAATTATTTGCAATTACTGCAAAATTTAGAAATGAAAATTGCACTGTGAGTATGCAAAACCCTGCTATTATGGATGACTATCTATGTCACTGCACAGAGATAAGCAGACGTCAGAACAGTGGGGGGGGGGGATCAAACTATTTTTGTGTGATTAATCTATGTGCGTAGTGTAAATCCCTACAATAACACCCAAATAAAGCAATCCTCGTAAAAAAAAAAAGACTAATCCTTAAAGATTTATTATGAATGCTTGCCAATTTCATATTCAATGCTTGTCAGGTTGTGATCATTTTTGTACAACGTAAAATGTTCGTGGAACATACGTCAAACTGGAGGTTTTAAAATCTTTTTTCAACCCACAGCCAATATGAGCCTCTTTTTTTTTTCCTCTCACTCAAAGACTCAGGTTAAAAAACAAAGAACCCTGCAATGGATATAATAAGCACACTGGAAGTCGAGTCATGCGCAAAAAGACCACAGGTAGGGAACCCTGGACTGAAATGTATTCGGAAAATCATTTTTAGTAGGGCTACGCGAAACTGGCCGCGTTTGGCACCCACCGGTAGTCCGCTCCCCAACAGGGTTCAACGACTGCTCCCGGTTGATCACTAACGGCACACGTCACATTTGTGCCTGCGATATCACTGGCGTATTTTCTCTTAATCTTCGCTGTAATCTTTGATTTCAAAAAGCAAGTGCTCCTGTTTCAGCAAGAGCCCAAGACAGTCTACGTTCGTCCTCTGGATGAGTGAAATGGGCATTTTGAGCTCACACTTACATGAATTTTACGCACTGTGACGGCTCTGCAGAGCAGTGAAACGACATGAGCCTTCTAAAGTCAGCAAGTCACAAAAGTGTCTTCGGTAAAAATGTAGTATGAGGGGGGGGAAAAAAAAAACTGACATCACAGCATCACTTGCAAATCCTCTTCGTTTCTTTTTGCCGTTTTAATTTCTCGAACACACACCATGTGATTACATCCATTTTTAGATTTGTTCTTTTAAAGAAGCTGCTGCTATGTTTTTTTTTTTTTTTTTTCAGTTTTTGCTGCAGATAAGGAATAAAGAGCTTATCTAAATAATTATGTTTGCTTAATGTGTCATCACTGGTTCCTGAGGCAAGAACCACAAATAAGTGTGTGACCCAAGCCATCCATGGCCTTCAGGGGCTGTATTTACTTGCACTTACGTAACCATAAAAATTACAACGGGGGATTTCTCAAATTATAATGAGGAGTTAAGTTGCCGCAATCAGGAAAAGAGGCAGATTCCTGTTGAAGAAATGCAATTTCTTTACTATTTCAGACATGCAAATCACCTTTCAGTCCTGTCATATCTGGCACCATGATGTAAGCAGCAGATCCTTTAAGTCCTAGGAGTTACGAGGTACAACGTCAAAGTCCGACCGATGCATCAGTGGGTCTTGACTGAACATGACTCTGTGGCCGGATCTCGCTGCTTTTACTTCCTGGGACTACGTTGGATAGATACTGACCACTGCGGACTGTGAACACTCGCGAGAGCTGCCGGTTTGGAGATGCTCCTGGAGACCGTCACACTTTAGCCCCTCAGTAACCCACACAAATCCTTACTCTTGTCCACATTACTGCTTCTAACACGTCGACTAAGAAAACAAAAATGTTGATTTGCCGCTTAATAATTGATAACTCCTAACAGGAGAGGATCCGTGTTATTCACTATAGCTGTAAGGAGTCATAATGATATGGCATAAAAGGACTTCAGGTCAATTATAACAGTTTTACTGCGTAATCTTAGCCTCATATTGTGATGCTTCATTACCGATATTGCATATAATCAGTGGTTAAGCTACTCCAGTGTAGCTGGTTAGCAACACATTGAGCAAAAAGGAAACGACCACCACTGAGCATTTAATAATGCATGAAATGCCATTAAAGGGAGGAGAAATGCAGCAATGCCAGCAGTGCATGTTTTCTAGAAGCATTATTAACTATAAACCGGCAGGCTGCATTACTGTGGGGATAGCTAAACAGTCTGAGGAGAATTATATAATAGCACCAAAGGAGATATGACTAATGCAGTGATATGACAAAAGAGATATGACTAATGCACTTCCCAACAGGAAAGAAGCCGGTGGCTGAGATATAAACCCCGAGGACTTGTGTTCACCAATCATCTTTATTTATTTTTCGCCACAAACTCCCGACCGCTGCCTTTGGGGGCCACTACAGTCTCTACCTTTTACTAAAAAAAATAAATAAATAAATAAAAAAAAGACGTTTTTTTTTTTTTATGCTTTCAGTGTGAGGTATTTGAAGTGAGGAAATATACGCAGACATCTCTGGGCTGTCAAAAGCTTATCCTTCGCACTGTAAGCAAAGGTGAGTGACAAGGTAAGAAGCCATCCTCAAGGGAAAGGTTTTATTCTCCGTCTTAGAATGGAGAATAACACATAAACCTGCAGCCAATCTTTCACCAATGTTCACAGAGACTTGGGTATTTTAGGGAAAATGCCACTGCGCTTACTGTGTTCTTGCATTACTCGTTAATGTCCTCCAGTTACATATAAAAGCGATACAATTAAGAAATATCTTGTAATTTTTTACTTTATTTGGGGTTCTAAACAACTATGTCCAATAAAATACAATCACATAAAAACACTGCTTGGATGGCAGCGCACCACAAAGGCTCTTGTTTTCTGTAACCTCTTTATCTAATTTAGTTTACGAGATGCCTCTGGAAGGGGCTTGGATGTGTTTACATCGTCCCAAAAGCAATGCATACTTGACTCCACGTACATTAAAATTTAACAAGACCCGTGTCTGTGGAGAAATGTCTGTCTTATCTATTCATTTCTTTGTGAGCGAGCGACCTGCCCACTGTGTCGCCCAGTGAGAGTCCAGTGTCCGCCGGGACCAGCGTCAGTGCTTCGTGTAGCAAAGTAGAAATGAGAGGTATCTAGAAGACGGATGAATGCTTTAATAGCAGAAAATCCTCTTAACAGCCTATCAGTTTTATATTTAGTCTGTTAAAGGCTCTGGCTAACAAAAAACCTGCGTCATAAAACCTCTGCTTTTCAAAAGTGCAACACGCCAACAGCAGCCTTCACTGTAACTTATACAGCGCTGGGAGGTGAAAGCGAAGTTTACAGCCGAGGTACTTTGTGTTTAACTGAAATGGAATTACCTTTGCTTAGGCTCATGAGACAAACTTTTACGAGTCCAAGCATAAATAGGCTGACTGTGCCTTTGTGTAGTTTTCAAATAAGCTTTATTAAAGGGAGTACAAGGAAAAATCAAAAACTATCAAAAAAACAACGACACACTCCCACCAGTCCCTGGTATACCTTTTTGTGGTACAAACGTGTACTGTAGGTATACAAACTATAGGAAATATCACCCTAATGTGAAAAAAGTGACCAAAAACAAGCTACACACAAATGACTGCTGTGTACAATAAAATATTGTAATTTTTCAGCACAATGTTTCTTAGATTAACAATTTTTTTTCAAGCTGAAGAATAAGATTAGATCTTTTAGTCATGTGGACCGAGATGGTGTAAGGATTTTTTCTGTTGAAGTTCTTCCTATTTTAAACACAATTGACATGGGTTGGTAAGACAAGCTAAAAAACGGGCGTAGTAACCACACATATTTGTTTGGAAGTTAATAAGTGTCACTACTGTCTAATGAAACTATTGCTCTCATTCAAATGTTTTTGGGTTTCTCTTCTCTCCTGCAGTAATCGCTACACGTTGGTAAATGATCTCCTGTTGATCACCTCATGAAAATAAGCTTCCTGAGCAGTTGCAAGCTTCTGGGTAGGCTGTTAAACTTTTTTTTTTTTTTTTAATTGTAAAGTAATTTCCTCCTAAAATAAAGATAAAACACTGATACATCTCAAAAAGGAGACGTTTTTTTTTTTTCCTCCACTGTTGCACAAAGCCCCTCCCTAAAACACAAACATCAGCCAATGAGCTGCCCCACATCCCAATACAGTCGTTCAACAACAACAACAACAACAACACAATGTTTGGTAGCCCAGCTATTAAATCACCAGCAGTGGAACGGTGACCAGCAGGTCAATCCATCATCCAATTATGTTCCAGCATACAATCCAGTGACTTATGGCTTCAGGTCTGTCAGGAGGAATCAGAACACTTGGGGAAAAAATGTGCATGTCTTTAAATGCTTTTTCAAAGACAAATTGTTCACATTAACATGGCATAACATATACATTTTATTAAACTTTAGTAGTGTCAGCATCTAACCAGCTACATGTAAACATTATTTTGTTACTATCTTCATGAAAACTAATTACCCACAGCATTATGCATACAGAACTGTAATATACTGCTGTGCACAAGTCTTTTATTGTTTTCTACCATGCATTTTTATCTCTCATTTACCTCTCATTTCAGCATATTCTGCAGTATCCAGGTGAGCATTATCCACCCACAAGCAGACTTCTACACACAGTCTTACACACACAAAACTTCTGCAGAATTAGTGAACTCGCTGTCTTTTTCTCCTTCACACACACACACACACACACACACACACACACACACACACACACACACACACACACACACACACGGGGAGCGGTTCAAAACCTCCCTGCTGGTGAAGTCCGGAATGGAGAAGCAGAGCAGAACCTCTTGCTTTCTACCTGCAGCACTGGGTCATTGAGTTAGAGCAGACGCTGTGTGAAGCGAGGCAGCTCACAAGACGAGACGAGTCACAAGGAGAGAATAAAGGAGGGGGAGGACAACCTGCGATAAGGAAAGTCAAATGAGCGTGAGATAGGAAGGATGAGAGGGCAGGTGAGGGACGGAGCCAAAGAGAGACAAGGAACTGTTTTGAAGAAAGAAGCTGAGAAACAGAGTTTGGTGGGAGGAATGTGATGAAGAGATGAAACATTTCACTCATCATTAGTGTAGTTGTGCCAGTCTCTGAAGTTTCCCCGAGGCCTCGATATGGAGGGTCGAGCGAGGGTTGCATCTTTCAACTCCAGCTGGCTGCTGTTTCAATCAGCCAGCAGTGCGACAGTTTAGCTTTCTCTGGCACTGCTGCTGGGAACTCAAAAGTCACAGAATTGCCATTTCACAGTGTCACCCTCCATCCACGTCGCTCAATTGAAACTATTAGTTAAACTACTCCAATTCAAAAGCTATGTATTCATTTTGGAAACTAATAATTTGAGATATGCCCAGGTACATTTAAAAAAACGAACACTCAGACACAAGTAATGAGAATTCAAACAAATCCCTCTTGTGATTGTTCATTTAACCCATTTTTAAAAGATTTTTCTAACACATTGCCTCAAAAGAGGGCCGCTGGCACCACGTCCTGGGGGTTGGGGTGTGGGGGGGGGGGGGGGGGGGGGTTCAAAGTTGGGTGTGCAAAACTCAAGCAATATTGAAACACCCTATCAACGTCCTTGACATAGCGCCGAAACAACACAAGGCAATTTCACTGGATTCAGCTTCAGTGCTCAGGCCACTTCAATTTCTCAATCACCAATGGCCACTCACTGCAAACACAGCGAGCAGCATTTCAGGGGAGCCAGTGATTGGCAGAGGCCTCTGTTTATTTCACTTCGGCTTTAAAAGCAAACTTTAGCCTACTGCAGCATGGTACTGCTAATCAAGTGACTAAATTCTTTAAACCTAAGGAACACCGCCCACCGGATACAGTGGATCCACACACTGGTGCCGTGTAAACGGACCCCCCCAAAAGTGAAGAAAGTTTTGCGGATACGCTCGTATTCGTTGTCGTGTAAACGCGGCCTCAAACACTAGATTTTCTAATGCATCTGATATGGCTCAGCTCGAAAGACCGCAAACCAGGGAGGGAAGACAAACCATGGAGCAGGTTTAAAGCCCTTCGTTGACGAGCTGGGCCATAGGTGTCCTCGGTGGCCTCCTACTGTCGGCTCCACAAACACAAGCATACATTAGTAAGGCCACCACAATACCAATGGGGGGGCCTTCACACATCCCTGAGAAGATAAAAAGGTGTTGAAGCCACGGGACCATCGCAGGGTCTCCATATGGCAATTTCCAATTGTTTCATAAAGTGACCAATCAGATTCTGAACGTATCAGAAGTATGAGTATAAACGCTTAAGGTAGACATGGAAAAGGAGGATTTAGCCAAGGGGCCAATCCAGTATATGTGATTGGATTCTCATGCTTGGTCATGGCAAAGGGCAAAGCTGCAATCTTGGAGGAATTGTCAATGGAGCCAGACAACAGCCTGCTTGGACAGAGCCCACTGCCTGTTACTACAGACCTATGGATGATGTCGTTTTTATGTTTGCTCGCACTTTTGCTCCAGTGTGTCTGTGTATATATATATATATATATATATGGTTTTTTGAATTTCTAAAGTTGTAGTTGTAGTTGTAGTTCACCCAGATGTGGCAGCCACATTCAGAATTGTTACTTAGAGCGTAAAAACACATTTAAATCTGCATTAAAGAGTTAGAGTTATCTCTCCCATAAGAAACGTCTGAGATGGACAACTGAAAAACACGTGTAGACACAGCTTCATGCTTCTTGTGAGTGCAACCTTGGCAGTGTGCTCCTGGCAGAACCAGCAGGATAAATCTGTTTGGGAGACGTGAGAAAGCTACTTCTTGCTAAGGTGCCTTTGAACAAGGCACTTTACCCCCAGCTGTGCCAGTGAGGCTTCCAAGTGTCACTCTATAACCAAGTAAGAGGAGAGCAGGGAGCTCCTGGAAAGAAGGGAATAAAAAAATCAACAACAACAACAACAACATCAGTGCATGCAAAGCATGCATGGTTAAATGAAGGTTAACAAAGTTTAAACAAGGACAAGAAGATGACTCATAGAGTCAACTGTAGTTTCGGATTTATTTTAGCTTCTGTACCAGTCATTTAATGAGAGAAGAGATATCCTTGTTAATTGCCTTTCAAAAACACTGCAGGCCCAGATCCGACAGGGCCTTTTCAAATGACCACAAAAAAATCTGCCTAATTTGGTGTTTATCTACTTAAAAATGCATATTTACATGGGTGCGGGAATTCAGTACAGAGCTGAGGAAAGCTGTGCTCTGCTTTGCATAATGCTGGATGACAGCTGAGATTAAACATGCATGGACATGTTCTCGTGTCCTTTTTAACCTGTTTGTGCTTTATGTGCCAGGCATTGCATTATTGCACAGATCGAAGAAGCATCGTCTTTTATAGTCTACCGGACTGTCTCATTATGGTAAGGTCACGCAGATTGTTTATGTCTTGAAAGCCATGACATTTTTCTCCATGTATGCCGTATGTCTGATAAGCCTTGATTCATGGGTAGCATTATCGTATTTTCTCGAGGTAATGACGAGGTTTATCATTATTCCGTTGCAGGTGAGGTCACTGCTGCTGACGGATCCATTTTTAATACCATTATCCCACCTTATCACAATAAACGTGATTTAAAAAAGAAAGTGCGACTGTTTATTTTGTCATTTCAAATAAGAACGTATACAGAGAGGATATTCCTGCTAACTTTAAAGCAAGGAACATGTGAAATGATCAAACTGGCAAAATATAATTCGAATTAAAAAAGCATGTTGTTTTAGTTTTGAACGATGAGATTATGGTGAGCGATAAAGACTGTGACAAAGTTTATTTTCCACAATTCTTTGACTTGTTCCTACAACTCCCTAAACACCTGACACACAGAGTAAGTAATACAAATGATGAGCGGTCCCAAAACATCTCACTTTCACAATATTGGAAGACAACACAGTTCTTTATTAAGGTTTTCTAAATGAGTAGGTTGGTCGAACCATCCTTTACATCACTAAAACAGACCTTGTGTTTTGCAGTTTATCATATGAAGAGCTATGAAATCTGATAAGCATCGCTTATAGCCGCCTCTCCTCCACACTTAGTCCAAATCCCATCATAACATCACAACACTCTGAGCAGTCATACAGACTGACATATACAAACAAACCCAGAACTCTCGTATTTAACACAGTAAACCCATAATACAGCAAACATTGTTCTCTAAACTGCAAATACTGTTATCTAAACTCCATCTATGTTCCATCACATCGCTCTGATGCAGCTCACCATTATTGTCTCTTTGAGTGGCTGTCGATCACCACAATGTTTAAAAGACATTTTAGCGAAATGGAACTCGTGGAGCGCTTTTACCAAGAACAAAATAAAGCCTTGGTTAGGAGGGCCCGCTCAGACGACAATAAATGAATGTGGCTCGACTGAAGAGACACTATGACATATGATAGGGACACCACACAAAAAATAATGTCGAACAAAAACCCAAAACTTCAAGGTGAATCATCGGAAAATCCATAAAGCTTCGAATAAACCAGAAAGGGACCGTAGCGACTGGACAAATAGAATAAAAGGAAAGGCGGGAATCGGGCCGGCTCAGCAATGAGTTGAAGGAGCATTTCTCTCATAACCTATCAGACCAAAACAAATAAACTACTTTCAGATTGAAAATGAAGCCTTGTTTGACTTTCGCCTATATCCAACATATGAACAACTTCACTCAATGTGAAGATAAAATAAACAATAAAATGTAATCCAATATAAAGTTTGTATGTATGGAGGTATGCAAGCACCTATATGCAACATTCTATCCTACTTATCACTAGTGTGACCATATTGACTGACACAACAGACAAATTAGAGTTATTTCAAATGCATATATCATTACTAGGCATATCAAAGACAGTGTGCACATACATTTGTATTATTTTGATGTTAACTTACTTTAATAACCTTTGTTTTCCCTGGACATCCAGGAAGTAAACAGCTCTGGTCATGTGACAATTTACTGACAATATGTGACACTGGGCACTTTCCATCTAGACGCTGTATTATTGTAGGAATTCCAGAAACTGCATTTTTAGAGCCTTAGAATAAAGATATTTTTTACAGTCACTACTATTGTGACCAGTGGGACGAAATATCTGAATTTGAACATGTTTTATTTATTTATTTTATTTTTATTCACTTGCTCGGTCTGAAATTAACCTGCAATCACAGTCGATGTTCCAACATCTGTTAGTGAAGGACACATTTCAACCTGTGCTGCATGATAATGGGAGATCAGATTGCACTGATGTACAGTACTGAATGCCAATGTTTCGAACTAGCATTACACGCCGGTCAGGTGCAAAGTGAAGTTTTGCTTGTGGGTGTGTTTTTCCCCTCCTGCTCTTCTCTCTCCCTCCCTCCTCTGTCTGCTCTCCAGGTGTCATCATCCTAATTGGCCTGCACCTGTGGTTTGTGTCGCCTTCCTGACTGGCCAATCACATCCGGCAGCACTCCTTATAAAAGGGCGCAGTAGATTCATTTGCTAAATGTAGGACAGTTTGTTCTGTGAGGTTTTGAGGGAGGCAGGTTGGGGTACCCTTTGCGTTTTCGTCACATAGTTCCTTCTTGGAATATGCACACCAGGGTTTCGGGTTGGTGCCATGTCAGTAATTACTTCAGGTTTAAGCTCTTGTTTGCTGGATGAGTGAGTCAGACAGCTGCAGATTGCATTGACCCACCATATGGACACATATCATTGTGCTACAAAACAACCCGTATTATCTCTGAGTCAGGAGCTGAAAGAAGACCAAGAAGACTTATTACCACTTTTAATTAATTTTATTAACACAATGATTTTATTGTGGTAGCTAAACTTGATCTCCTCTGAACTGTGGCCGAAGCTTATATTTTTAAGTGAAGCAGAAATGTTACCTACTCGCATGATTGACTTCAAACAGACACTCACTCTGCACATGTTGCCTTACACGAAGGATTACATTTAGATTCGGTGCTGGATTCCTTGTAAAAAAAAAAAAAAAATGTATAAATATTATCAGTGGACAGTTTGCTCATTGCATTTCTTTATGAGGAGGCTTTGTCATTTGAATTTGAAAGCTACAGTTCTCACATTTTATTTGGTCTTATCCGACCATTTTCTAACAGTAAACAAGAGTTCTGAAAACAAGTGTTTTGATCAAATCAGGATTATTTTTAGAGCCGACATATGGCTGTTCAATATGATTTTCTTTCCTTTTTCATCTGGTTTCTTACTATCCCAACATGGTCTAAAGCATTTCCTCTTCTGCTTTCATCATAAATCAAAGCCCGGCCACACTGGCGAGGACTGATGAGTTTGTGATTTTGACTTAACACTTTGGGCAGCTGATGTAGGCTAACAGCTGTGCGCAGATGTCAAGCTGTGACCTTGTTAGGAGTTTCTCCCTGCTTAGCTGCAGGTTCTTGATACTCACTGTCCACAGCTGTATCGCATCGCCTGTGCCTTTTTTAAACACAGTTTCTGCTGAAAATAAACCACATTCCTTTATGCTTTAACTTGCATAACAAGAATAAACCCCCTGTTGAGGAATATGCACGTATTCACTCAAGTATACAACCTGTCTTCCAATAACATGTTGCACATACACGAGCGTTCGATGGGAAAGAATGAGAATCAAGGCGAGAGTGTAATTGCGACCTAAATCCAGTGATTAGAGGGAGTGAAGCGGAGAGAAGCTGATCAGCTGATTTGGTTGATTAGCCTGACGCTGACAACTTTAATTCACCGACAGAGTCAGAGCGAGGACAGAGCAGCATGGAGAAGTGTATCGCGGCCTCATTTTGTTTGCAGAAGAACGTCTCACTCACTTCGTCAGCAATACATTGGCAAAGCTTAAAAGTCTTACTTCCTGGTGTGTGTGTGTGTGTGTGTGTGTGTGTGTGTGTGTGTGTGTGTGTGTGTGTGTGCGTGCGCGTGCGTGCGCATCTGTCCTCTTGGAAAAACTAACATAATCGACTAATCAGCAGTGTTTTCTTCAGCTTCTTAGTGTAAAGCAGGAGACATTTATCATAATTGCATCTGGCACTTCCTCCTACATGTAGAGAATCATCAGTGAGAATCAGGAACCCAAGCGTGTAAGGCATTTCACAGCTTCTTAAACAGGATAAAAGCTACCGCTTTTTTTTTTTTTTTTTTTCCTTCTCTGAGAATATTCAAATGCAATAAGACCAGTCAAACTTTTTTTTCTTTTTAGGTAAGTTCAGTATAGTAATATAGTACATTCTGATTTTTCCCCTCCTAACTTTCCTCATTCCCGACTGCTGAATCCGGCAGCAGTTTGACATGAGGTCAAGCTATAAAGCTCAATTCTCGGAGAGGTGGTAAACTTTCTTCCTCCTCTTGATGAGTCTCCTGGCTCTGAGTGCTGGTGCTGAGGAGCTGATACGGCTGACAATGTGATGGAGAATTGCCAGACGCGAGGTTGCCCTCCTTGTGATGCGGTAGAAAAAGAAGGGGTGTATCGCTGAATATGAGAGCTGTGCCAGACTGCCACTGCTTTTCCTCGCAGCGCCGGGGCTGAGGGGCAGCCTTGCTCAAGCGCAGGGTCCTAATTTAGGAGCACAGATCAAATGAGCAGCTGTTCCATGGAAAAAAGTGTCACGTGCGCAAAGGAGAAAAAAAAAATTCTAAAAAGAACAATACAGAAGAATCAGCCACATCGCACTTGAGATTTGCCTCTTGTCAGTTTCATGATTCTAAAGCGAGCCTTAGGGCTCAAGCGTAGTGCAAAAAGAAATACAGAAAACCCAATTATGCTATAGATGTTTAAAATATGCGATTTTCACTTGATAGCTGTGGAGGAGAGTGCCTCTGGACAAATAAAAGTTATTTAAAAGTAAAGTGTGTGTGTTTGTGTGTGTCCAGCCTTCTTCAGATCTGGGGGGTTTAAATAAAAGAAGATGGGGACGTTGAGACAAAAACCCACAATAGGAGTGAACAACTGGCCCATACCACGATGCCCTCCTGCAGAAGGCAGACTGTACCTGAACTTGTACTTGAACTAAATTTAAATTCAAGGATACATTTTTTTTATATTTGTCTCCTGATGTATGTGTTCTTAGTATTTTAAGTGTGCGTTCATCGCATAAGTCTATTTTTGTGTTATGTTTGTGCACTGTCGTGTTTTTGTCTGGAAGGAGACAAAGTTTAAGTTGATTTCTTTACTGGGCTCTGAAATAAAGCATGTGGTTAGCATCATGTTTGTACAGCAGGATGGATTTCCCTCTAAGAAAACAAGGCAAAGGGAGTAATACTATTGTGGGAATATGGGAAGCATGTTTTGATTACATTAGTTTTGACGTACAATTGCAATTTTATACATTTATATTCATCATATTTCTGTGTTCATGCATTTGCACAGTTGCGTGTTTAGACAACGTATAAGTGGGTGAAAACTTGAGTTCCAGTTCAGGCCAGTAGGTTGCTTTGATACTGTGCAAAGGTCACGTAAGGACCCTAACCACAGAAAGAATCCCTTGCTCTCACAACACGATAAGGCCCTGCTTACTAATACAACAGCAGAGGCTTACCTTTCCTAATCATCAAGTGACCATGTGTACACACACACACACACACACACACACACACAGCCAGAAACCAACGTCCAACTGACAATGCTGTATAGCCAATGACAGTGAAGCAGAGAAACACGCATCATGATGAAGACAAGCTTTTCCGAAAGGGACAATCCCATAGGGAAACTATATACAGTAGTGTAAACAAACGTGTATTGCAATGATTTTTCAGGGTTATTCCTGCTTGAATCCACGGCAGTTGTCAACTCTACCTGTAATACTGAAGTAAAAGAGCAGAATTTTACCTTCTGATTTCAGGTCATTTTTTTCACTGCAAAATTGAATTGAGGCTCAACAGACCCCGGTTTTAAAAATCATCTAATATGTGTGGAAACTGGTCAGTCAAGTGTGGCTAGTAAGCCATACAAAGCTAAACTGAATCCAGGGCAACTTTCGACTACTGGGGAGTAGTCGATCAATACTCTTCTTTAATGTTCTTTCACTATCGGTGTGTTGGAGATCAGGCCTTGTCCATATGCACAGTAGCCAACCACAATAGATAACAAGTGAACACGACCATGACAAATCTATATATAATGCAGTCCAGTTCAAAACCACCTAAAACTACATCCTCAAAAATCCACTGAAATCTTCTCGTGTGACCTTTAGAAAGGTTGAATTTATAACAGAGCTGTTCCACTGGCTCACAATAGATTGCACACATGTACTGTGTTCAGTGCCTGTGTGAGGCGTATATATCATTTTGAACCTTCGGTCTACATATTAATGTGACAGACTGATGTTCTCCATTAAGGAATGGGGGGGTGGGGGGTGGGGGAGCTGACACATCAAGAGTGAAAAAAATGTGTGTGCAAAAGCTGTGTGTCAGTTCCCTTAACTGACTACCCTTTGCTGCTCATTGGTGTGGTTTGCTGCCATGTACTCAATTTCTAGTCTGCATATTTATCCTCTGAGGAGTGACACGGGTCCCTGAGGAAGCTCAAGTGAGGATACAGGGAAACCAGCCATAAGTCTGCCATCATCAGAGCAACTCTCCTCCTTGAGGAATCTGCTAGCAATTCGGCATTTTGAGTTTTGACATCACACCAGCATGGTTTTATACCACCAAGCTTCAAAATGTGGAAATGGGCTTAGTTGGTTGTTTATACCAGCCTAATCACCTTTGTCACCAGGTGAAAACTGTAAGAGTTTGGTCTATCACCAGACAAACGATAAGCAATCATGACGACATCTCTCATGGCTTAAAAATGTCTGCCTCGAACTGTACAGCGAAAGGAGTTCACAGACAATCATTGTCACAGCCATTTGACAAAAACAGCCAGAGATAATCCGACAGTCTCACAGTGTCAAGATTTTAATGGCCGTTGTCTCACTACACTGCACAGTGTTACATCAGCCTGAGTCGCAACCATTAAAAATGTGTCTGGAATTGAAGTCAAAATTAAGAAACAGTATCTTACCTCCCAAGAAGGTAAAATTCTTGACCACAGTCTCCATCTACGTCCATACTGAGCTTTTACTTTTCTGCATAAATGTCACTAGATCATTGACTTCATTCTTGGTAAGATATAAGCGATAATGCATTAAAGTATATCATATGGGATGGCTCCTTCGACATCATTTACTGAAGTACCTTCCTGAATGAAATTCATGTTGCACAGTGTAAATGGTAAATTGACTTAAATGCCGCATTTTCACCACTTCAGCAATCTCTAGTCTAACATGCTCGACCCCCATTGGGAGCAATGGTTCAGTATCTGGCCCAAGGACACTTGCAGTATATGTTATGTGTGAACATTGTGAGATGGGGGATTGAACGACCAATCTTGGGAATGGAAGATTACCAACACTATCAACGGAGCCACGGACGCCCCTGGTGAGTGTATTACCTGTGGCAAGTAATACAGTTATTACTGTGCAGTCCGTCAGAGAGTGATCCCTTTATGGGCTACCCATTGAAATATGAAATGAAGAATAAAAGGTTAAGGTTAACACCTCAAAAAAACACATTCTTCCCTAAAATGTTCATGCCTTATTTAGTAATTATATAAATACTGGATGTGCAGTCTGCTGTCAGTTGTTGGATGTTCAATGAGCATATAAGCAGGCACAGAACATCTAAAATAAGCGTGGGTAAACAGATGCATTTGTAATTTAATGGTCTCCGATTTGTTTTTGTTTTTTTTGCTGCCCACACTGTTCCCCGGCCTTTCACAGGAAAAAAAATTGCATTTTCAGTCACATGAAAACAAAAGAATGGAACAGAATAGAACAATGTCCTTGTTTGCACGGAGCCGAAAACAAACACCTCCGATAATGCAGTGGTCTCATGGGTGTCCAGGCCACACTGTGTTCTGCCTGACTGATTGATTTCCAGGAGTTAACATTTGTACAGTGAAACAGTTGCTTTATGTTAAATCACCCACTGCACAGATGTGTCGCAGTTGGTGTGCTGCTGACTTTAAAACAGAAAAAAAAAGATTATCAAGGACAAAGATACATTCAATCTTAAAAAATAAAGTATTAAAGGCCTTTTCAGCAGACCCTGAGCTGTACAGACCTATTTTTCAATCAAAGTTATGTAACTCTATGGGACTTAGGCCCTGTCAAGACGAGCCAAAACAATCTTCTTTCAGTGAAAGAATCGGTGCGGGAAAATACCTGCTTCCACACAACACCATGAAAACGACTCAAAACGATGCAGCACATACGTCAGTCCTATAGGTTGTGCTCTAACTCTGCCAAAGGAATACACCAAAAACAGAGAGGAAGAAACAAAATGTTCTCCTGGTAGCCCGCCTGGTGACCCTCTGCCCTGGATTCATCATGATGAGGTGTCTGCGGTTGGCCAGAAGTACTCGTTGCTTCTCGTATTCGAGCCTTATTAAATCAAAGAGCATCAGTAGCTTCTGCAGCATGATCTAGAACACGAAGTCCACCATTGTTGTTGTTAAGTGACATCGCAGGTTTATAGTTTTGAGGGATGGAGTGATGACATCATCGTTTTCCGCAAACGCTGGGGTGGCGTTTTCAAATTTCTCCACTCTGGAACCCATTCTCAAAACATCGCCTGTTTTAGGCTCTTTAAATGCCGCACCGTAAGGATGATCGGCCAAAAATGAAGCGGTTACACGAGTCGGCATTTAGGCCTTTGTTGGAGCCAAAATCCTTTGTTCACTCACCCTCATGAGGAAGGGGGGGGGGGCGAGGAGGGGGGTGAGCCACGTTTCTTTGAGAACAAAGAAACCATGTGCTCAACCCTGGAAAATTCGCCATTGATCACATGACCCCCCCCTGGGGGGCCCCCGGGTCCCCCCTCCTCTAGCTGCGGCACTGCAGCTCGACGGCAGGGGGACCCAAAATCCCGTCATCACCGGGTCACCGGCCCGGTGACGCGCAAGCCAACCCCGCGTGGATTGGCTGAACCACGGCCAACGCCGCGGGGAGCCCGGAAGACATCATAACGGTATAAATTCAGGCCCGGGAAGAGATCCAGCCTCTTCCAAAACGAAATCGCGTCAACCCAGACGCACCTTTTCGTAAGGAGACAAAGCGCCTCGTGTTAACGCACCTGGACCGGGCCTGAATTTTCTTCACCTCGCTGGACGAGCTCAAGAAAAGCGGGAATTCCCTTTATTTTTGGTTTCCCCTTCTTTTTTTCTTCCTTTTTTTGTTTGCATCATCCGGACCCCGAGCGCGCGCTGCAACCGCACGCTCGTCTGCAGACCGACCTGAGCATCGCTTCTTCACTCCCCCCCTCATCGCAAGAAGCTGCTGATCGCCCCTCGGATCACACTACGGGTTTCCCCTCCGTAGTCCACGTCAGGTCTCTATTTTCTGGGACGCCAGAGAACCGCCCGCGGCCACAAATCGACGGATTTCACCTGGCCACGGAAGCACGTTTCCCCCTCGTCCAACCAAGTAAGGCTTAGAGTCTGGGCAGGAATTAGAATAACGTGATATTATTATTGCTGTGTGTTTATTGTTGGTACTTGTAACTTTGGGACGCCGATCCCTGTTTCTGAGTACTTTTGTGTCTACGCGTGGACGGCCATCCACGCGAATCATCGCACGCACGCGCGAGCCTCCTCATCCTCAGCTCACGCTTCTGCTCCCAGAGTCCATATCTGCCTGAACAGCCGTTTTTGGACTCTGTACGTGTAAGCTGAGGCGGTCGCGTCAGTGTACACAGTCAGACACCCCCTCCTCTCTCCTCTCTCTCTCTCCTCTTCTCCTCTGTTTCCCTGTTCACTAACCAGCGCACGGTACGGCCGCCGCTGCCTCCAAGCGCCTCCTTTCAGTGCGTCCCTGGGACCGTGTGTAGTTCACTGCGGCTCGGATTTCTCGGCCACAAGGAATCCGGCGCGCTCCCGACGGCTACGGCCCGTGCGGAGCTCAGTGACGTCACGCTATCCCAGGCAGAGCACGCCGAGCGCCTCTGGTGACCGGGTGGGTAATCACATCGATTTCCTCGCCGGGTCGCCGAGCCGTTTGGCGCCCTCTGGTAGTCGCGTGGGTAATTGCAACCGCTCGTACCGCCATCTGGTGGTTGCATTAAGTCATCACAACTGCCCCGCGCGCCGACGCGCACCTAGTGGCCAGATCGGGTGATTACACCGGACCGCCGACGTCTACCTCCCTCTGGTGGACGTTCGTGGTCATTACCCTCTCACCAAGTCACGCCCCTTTCGCTCCACAAACCCGCACACACACACACACACATCGCTCCCCACACTCGAACACACACGCACCCACTCACACACATCGCTCCCCCACACTCGAACACACACACACACACACACACACACTCACACACACACACACACACTTTATTAGCTGGCTTTGTTTTGTATTGTGTTGTTTTATGAGATCTTGCTTGATGTTTATTGATTAGATGTGATTCATAGATTGATGATTTAGGAATAGACGTTTGTTAATAAACACTTAATAGTTGAATTGAACGATTCTTGGTGGTTTTTGTGTGCTTTTCAGCGACAACTGCTGGTTGTAACAGTCAGTGCTCGGATTTACAGCCTTCCTTTCCTGCTTCAGTTAAATTGCGATTATCATTTCAATCAGAAATAATAATTTAAACATTTTAATTGAACTTTCTTTTTTAAGACTGATGTTTCGTTTAAGACCCTAACTTCAGCTGGTGCCCCGACTTTGATTAAGTAACGGTAATATTCAATTGATTAATAGTTTGAATGGTTTAAATCAATTTCAATGATTTTAACGCTTTGGGTAATTTAACACACCTAGGAGGCGTTGGCGAATGAATGCAGGTTTTCCACGGGAATAACCCGCATTGCTTTTAAATAATTTTAAGTGTTTCATCGCATTTTCTGTGGTTAATTACCCGCACTATTATTGATTGATCTGTTACCCAGTTAACCTAATCACAACTTGAATTGTCTCTAAGCTATTGTTCATTTATTTTTGTTGCAGATAGATAATTTGTATGCTTTATTAATTAATAAATTAGTCAATTTATTCAATTAATACTCAAGAGTGCTTTTAATCATTTTTAAGTGGTTTTCGTGCATCTCAGCATCCAATTATCCAGTATTATTAATTCATAAAGCGCAAGTTTATCCAATTAATAATCCTAACTGCATTTAATTCAATTTCAATGGTTTAGCTCATTCAAATAACTCATTGTATTTAATTAGTAAACCCCGACTTTACTTAATTAATTCCAACTCCTCCTTGATTACTCCCGATTGTTATTAGATAAATAACCAAACTTGTTTGATTAACAATCCATTCTAAATTACTTGCAGATCACCTTCGGTGGTCCACTCCACCGAAGTAATTCAGCCTCCCCTCAGTTATTGACTTACAAATCGCAGGTTTGTTTCATTGATAACTTGAATCATAGGTTGCTCTCCGTAATTTAATCATCACTCGTAATCAAGTACCGTTGTTCATTGATAGGTCAATAGCCATTTGTGACGCCTTCGCAGCTTGAGCTTTTCCCCGGTTACTCCAGCGAGTCGCCTCCTGTGGGTCCACAGGCGCTTCGGTAGGTCACGCCACTGACCCGCAGTTGTCAACAAAGGAGTGACCCGTCACGCCTGTTGACCGGTCGTGCCACTGGTGGACCGCCTTCGCGATTGGACCCCGTGGAGGTTCCTCCCGTCAGGCGACCCTTTTTAGCTCAAAGCTGTTGGCCGATAACTGACTATTTACTCCAATCAACCTTTATAGCTTTGCATAACTTACACTTGGTACATTACCTTAGTAATCTATTACTCCAGTAATCCATTACTTTGGTGGCCTACCGCTAGTGATCAGTAATTGTCAACCCGTAAATAACAATTTACTTCTGTTTGGCGATTCGTTTATATGTAAATTACCTCTGACAGGGTAGAACCTTCCGGTAGCCTACCACTAGGGTAATTTGCATATTCTGATCACACGCTGACCCCAATATAATGGTGCCCCGTGTGAGGCTGTTGTAAACCAGCATTGTTACGAATAACTGCACAAAATAATCCTGAATCGTTCACTTAAGGTGTAGCCGTTAACTTTATTCTCCCAGAATTGGTTTTCAAGATACACTTTTTCAGCACTGTCGAACAAAGTCACTTGTGGTGTGAAATCAGTTGTGAAGTGGTTAGTGCCTTGCTTTCCCTGCATTCTACGCATGATTAACACGCTGTGTTAAGATTTCTGACTACGATTAATAGACACTAACAATATTGCTCGCCAAGGTGTTAGACGCATCTGACTAACTTGGATAGGGTGCAGCTCGAGCAATTAACGAAACCGAGAGGTTTGTAAGACACAGGTACAGCCGTTACCTGTGCAGTAGCAAAGCTAATTTGCCGTTAACCACAGCTAACGTTGTTGACTTCGGGCGTAAATCTCAACCACTCAATGGAGGGTAAGAGTTCCCGGGCACAGGGAGCCGAGGCTCCGCCGGTGCTAACTGAGCCGGCCATACGAGACGTGGTGTCCCACCTCGTCCGTCTCTCCTTGGAGGAGAAAGCAAATCTCGAACGCTACAGCGTTGAGATTTGCGAAGAAAAGATCCGAGAGCTGGTAAGTTTTGTCAACAACCCAGGGGACAAGCCGGCACGTACAGTGCCGGACGTCCTGGGCCAGATCAGCCTGCTCTACCAGCGTAGAGCAGAGCTACAGTCAAAGGAGGCGGAGGAGCGTACGGATCGGCTGCGTCTGGACAACCAGAGGCTATCCAAGGACAACGCTCGCCTCCGACAGGAGCTGGACGCCTCCAAGGACGAGGATCAGCCTTCAGAGCCCGAGAAGCAACGGGCTCTGCCTCCTCATAAGGAGACGAAGGTCGATGAGTGCACACTAGAGAGTGAGCCTCAGATCCAGGAGTTAAAGGAAAACCTAGAAGAAGCTCAGTCGCTAATCGCGATGGGCATGGAGAGGGAAGAAAATCTCCGACACCAGCTTTACACTGCCACCCTAGGTGCGCAACGTGACCCTAATTGGGGTCGTCGTAATCTGGCTTCGCCAGAGAGGTCTGGCACTATCGACTCCTCATGCGCCACAACGCAGAGGTATGACGCCTCATATAGCTTAGATGGTGATTCTTTTCAGCCCACGCGCAGCCGCAGCACGGTGCGCTTCGACGACTCCGCCACTCCTTCCCATCTGCAGCCCCCACGCGACGCTAGCAGTCGGGAGCAGGGGTCCAGGAGGGTGCCTCTACACCCCAGTAGACCTCCCTTGTATGACCCTAGCGGCCCCGACCCGCGTCAGACAGCAGTCCACGGGGAACTGTCGTCAGAGGACTCTGACGGCCCCAGTCCCGTGAGGGGGTGGGATGTCCGGACCCGCCAGCTCGAATCCCTCGCAAAGGACATCGAACGCTTTGACCCGAGCAACAAGGACGCGAGTATCGAGGACTACCTCCGTGAGGTTGAACGCTGCCTCCTCGACATCGCACGTCCTTCCATGCGGGAGAAGCTAAAGCTTCTCTGGAAAACAACGTCCAGAACAGTCCATGTTTTCATGGAATCCCTGCCGCCAGACACCCGAGACCGGTACTCCACCCTCTGCCAGGCTCTCCGGGAAGAGTATTCATTGTACAATGACCCTGCTTCGGCAACGTTTGGTGCATTCGCGATCACCCAACGGAAGTCTGAACCTCCAAAGGAGTATTACAGGCGCCTACGAGTGGCCTACTTCCAAGGCCGCAATGCACCGGGGTTGGAGGAAGATCACGCCTTCAAGTCTCTGTTTGTCAACAACCTCCACGACAGTGGGAGGTTCGATGTGGCTCTATTTTGCAGGACCGCCAAACCCACCATGAAGGAACTGCGCCAGCACGCGCAGATGGTGTGGGAATTGCGTCAATGCCCGGGTAAGAAGCCTGACATTGACCAGAGGGTCCTGGAAATGGAGCCAAGGGAAAACACGGATTTGAGGCTTGAGGGCGATGAGTTGCCGACACCCAGAACGAATGCTGGAGGAGGGTCTGGTACACCCTCTCCGTCTGAGCAGAAAGGCGCACAACCAAATCAAAAGGGGGGACAACAGAATCAAAAGGGTGGAAAATGGGCCAGGTCAGAACAAAACTTCCAACCGAAGAAAGGGCCCGACCCGAATTCAAAGTGGAAAATGAAAGGTTCGGAAAGGGACCACGGTCGCTACAGAGCTGACCAGTTAAAGACTGAGCTACAGCAGTGGGTTCAAACCTGCATCAAAGAGGCTGTACAGAACTTGGACCTGTCCAACCAAAGGGGGCGCCACCCCCCCTCAAGGGGACGGGGACGTAGGCCCCCTCCCTCCTGACTAGAGCGGCGGCCCCGACCCACCACAAACAAGGTTTACCTTGTCGGGTGGGGGGGAGAAACAGGTGAGGCGGGAGAACGTTCAAGAACGACAGCTTCCCAGTCCACCGATTTGCCGTTCCTGACTTTCTTAGGCAATCTCGTGCACCGAGAGAACGCCAACCGCATCTACACATCCGTGGTGGTGGGAGGATGTGTAAACGCCCTCGCGCTGTTAGATTCCGGGTCCGAAATAAGCCTAATGTGTTCAGCCACCTTCGCCGAGCTTGCGAGAGCTCTGCTGTCTCTTGGAAAGCCACTGCAGGTCGAAGCTTGCAGCATTAACATCAGAAGCTTCACTCAGGACACTTCACCCATCACCCAACGCGTCTGGGTGGATGTCACTTTCCAAGAGATGTCTTTGGTGCATCCCATCTATGTCACCACGCTGGACACAGAACCATTACTCATTGGCCAAGATCTCCTTAACCGATTAGCCCCACTGATCGATTGCCGTCGCGGGTACCTTTGGGCCCAAGTACGCAACCCGACTCGAATCGGTCCAGACATGGACCCTCCCTCTTCTGACAGCATGAACGCTGCCATCGAGTCCAGAAGTTCTAATCCCATGTGTACGCCTTCCAAAGAATCTGGCTCAAACACCCCTCTTGTCATGCTCCCTGACGGCCAGCAGTCGCGGCAGTCTAGGAGCTATCAGTCTCTGAGAGAGCATCCATCATTCCTATGCGCACTGGCGAACGATGGATCTCCACTATACAATCCCCACATCGTGGGGGGGGTACACCTGAATGGGACCTTGGTCCCAGAGACACTCTTGGCTCTGTGGTCAGAGAAATCTGCCATTGATGCCGATCTTCTAAAGGATCTGTGCCAACACAACGCACTCCTTGTCCAAGTGCAGCACAGCCATCGCCTGCTTGCTGCAGGGTCGCCGCAGACACTAATCAAAGCAACTGGTGTATGTGCCCTCTCCGTGCAGATAGGGCAGAAGAAAGCCATGCACTATATGAGTGTCGTCCCGCAGCTCCGCCCTCCTTGTCACATAGGAGCGGATCTCCTTGTCAGGCTTGGAGTCCAGCTGGACGCCGTGAACCAGGTTTTGTGGTCACTGGCGAGCGCGGACACGCAGCATCTGACGACCGAGCCGGAGCAAATGGCATCCGGTCAGACGATCCCGCAGGCGTGTCACGCTGCTAGTGAGTTGGAAGCCACAATTCCAGCACGGACAGCCGGGTTCCCAATCCGTCTCGCACTGCTCAAGGGGCAGAGGATGCTTGGCCCACAAGCATTCTTTCAACCCTTACCGTGCTTTTCTGACCTTTGCCTGACAATTTGTGGCACACCCCTTCTAGAGCTAACCAACCGCTCAGCCTACCTGCTAGTCCAGAACCTGACCCACAATCCGGTTCAGGTGAATGCGGGAAAACCACTAGGCGTCTTGGTCGACAGCTCATTTCACGACTTCGAGCTCAGGGTGCCCGTCATTGGCGACCTACCTCCATCCCTCATCAGGGACGAGACACTCGACAAGGTGTTGTACACGTTCCCCACCCGCATGATCACCATTGCTCGTCACGAAGCCCTCGCACAGGAGGCAATCTGTGGTTCAACCCTCAGCACCGAAGGTGACATGATAGTGTACGCGCTGGCGACTCAACCAGAAAGTGCTGAGAACCCCGGTGGGCAGCCAGGGTCTGCACCGGAGGAACCGTACTCTGGTTTTGAGTCAGAGATTGAGCAGCAACTTGAAAAAGCAGATGCTCTCACGACACGGGAACAACGAGAAGCACTCAGAAATGTTTTCCGCGAATTTCAAGCGATCTTTGCTAGGGATGCACATGATTGTGGGGTTACAGACCTTCACCTAGTGCGCATTCCTACCGACCCAATGGCGCCACCATCCTTCGTACGCCAGTACAGAATCCCGCTGGCTGCCTATGAATCCATCCAGGAGATCCTTGACAAACTGCGAGAGAAGAACATTATCCGAGAGTGCAACTCGACGTACAACTCGCCAATCTGGCCAGTATTAAAACCCACTGGTAAATGGCGGCTTACCATCGACTATCGCCCGCTGAACAAACAGGTTCCTCTTTCTCGCTGGCCCATGATCCACCTGGATCAGGAGCTGGCCAAAGTAAAAGGTGCTCGTTTCTTTTCCACAGTCGACGTGGCAAATGGATTTTGGACCATGAAAGTGGATCCATCTGACCAGTACAAACTTGCTTTTTCCTTTGGCAACCGCCAGTACACCTGGAACCGGTGCCCATTCGGCTACTCAAACTCACCATCTGAGTTCAACATCTTCCTCCACAAAGCGATGAGTGACGCCGCCGCCCGAGGCAACCTCATCTATGTGGATGACATCCTCATGAGAAGCTGCACCTTTGAGGAGCATTTAGCCGAGATAAGACACGTCTTGAACCAGCTCCTGGCGGCAGGCGCCAAACTGGCACTTCGCAAAGGTCAGTGGTGCCGTACCAGGGTTGAATACGTGGGGTTAACAGTTGGCGCTGACGGAATCGAACCCCAAGCGGGGAGGATTCGCGCCATCCAAGACATCAAAGCCCCAACTAATGTGTCAGAACTGAGGAGCTTTCTTGGGGTCTGCAACTACTCCCGTCAATTCATCGAGGATTATGCGGACATTGCCAGACCCCTCACAGAACTCCTCCGCAAAGACAAGGCCTTTGAGTGGGGAGCCCCCCAAGAACAATCCTTCCGCCTCATGAAGGAGAAACTCTGCGTGGCACCCTGTCTGGCGTACCCAGATAAGGACAAAGAGTTCCTCCTTGAGGCAGGGTTCTCTGCTCAATGCCTGAGCGCGGCTCTGGCACAGAAGTACGACACAGACAAGAGAGTCGTGGCCTACGCCAGCCGACCTCTTAGCAGTGTAGAGATTAAGTTCTCCGACTGTGAGAAATCTCTCCTCGCCACCGTCTGGGCTGTGGAGCACTTCCGCAGCTACATTGGGGGTCAGAAGGTGACAATCGAAACCTGCCATCAACCAGTCTCTTTCCTGAACAGCCAACGTCTCAGGGAAGGACGCGTGTCCAACAGCCGCATCGCGGCCTGGATGATGGCACTCCAAGGTTATGACATCGAGGTTAAATACGCACAAAACCACAAAATGGCTTTGGGCCAAGGTCTGGCTGCGTGCCAACATTGTGACTGTGAGGGACAGTCCAACATCCAACCTCTCCTGGTCAAGACACAGACCCTCCCTTCCAATCATCATTACCATGATGAAAACATCTGTGACGGCATGCCGAAAGTCTATGTCGATGGTTGCTCTTTCCACCACGACAGCCAAATGAGGGCAGGCGTGGGCATTGTTTGGGTCGGCAGAAGCGAGGTGCCTGATCACTTCCAGCTGGGTCCGAAAACCAGTCAGTACGCCGAAATCGCAGCAGTGGTCATCGCCCTCCAGCAAGCAGCTGGGCAATCCATCAGACAACTGGTGATTTGTTCTGATTCGAACTATGCCCGCCATAGCTTCATTTCGCACTTCCCCACGTGGAAAGCGAATGGCATGAAGAATGCCCGGAACAAAGACGTCAAACACGCCGAGCTGTTTTTGACATGTGACCAGCTCGTCACTGACAAGGGAATGACTGTGTACTGGAAAAAGGTCAAGGGTCATTCCCAAGTTGAAGGACCCGACAAAGCTGGGAATGATGAGGCTGATCGCTTAGCCAAGCTGGGGGCAGAACAGGGTAGGCCTTGGGAATTCCGACACGAGTGGCTCCCTCCTCAACCGTGTGGGGTCAACGCTATCACCCGCAGGCAAGCGCGAGAGAGGCAAGAGGGTGCCGACGCTGACGCACAGACACTTCACCTCGGACGCAAGCCAAGTGATGCAGACCTGATCGCGATGCAGGAACAAGACCCCGTGCTCGTGATTGTCCGACAGCTGGTGGAGGACCTGTACACGGACGGGACCCCACAAGCTCCAGCGGGCAGCCCAACCGAACTGAAAGCCTTCTTCCGCGAGCTGCCACACCTGACGCTAGAGAAGGGCTTGTTGGTTCACACTAAAGGCCAGGGTCCCACCCGTTGGGTGGTTCCCACCGACCACAGGGGAATCATGTTAGCACACGCACATGATTTACCGGTGGGTGGCCACCGCGGCTCCCACGCAACCCTCCAAACCCTCCAGCAGGTGGCATACTGGCCCACCATGGCCCATGACACCAAACTATACGTCCAGAGCTGCCTAGTTTGCTGCCAGTTCCAACCGTCACAACCACTGAACCGAGCCCCACTCCAAAGGAGGGGGGTCACTTTCCCGTGGTCGCACCTGCAAGTAGACTGGGTCGGACCTGTCCCCAAGTCCGCCAGAGGTAACAAATACCTCCTCACAGTCACTTGCTCCTTCACCAAGTGGGTCGAGTGCCTCCCAGCACCCAACGACACAGCCACCACGACCGCTGTGCTCCTTCTGAACCACGTGTTCAGCCGCTGGGGACTTCCCCTTTCCATCGACTCCGACAGAGGTACTCACTTCACGTCCCAAGTCATGACAAACCTGTACCACATCTTAGGAGTGGAGGTAAAATTCCATCTGGCATACCACCCCCAGTCATCTGGTCAAGTTGAACGGGCCAACCGTACCATCACGCACATGCTCAGGAAGTATGTCAGCAGCAATGGTAAGGATTGGGACGTGAAACTCCCCCTGGTGCTCATGGCCATTCGGTCCACCCCGCACCGCTCCACAGGAGTCACTCCCTTTGAGATGATGACCGGCAGGGAAATGACCCTTCCACTCCACTTGTTGTACCACCCCGAAGATGTCAGTGTGGCCACAGCCTACACTGCACATCAATACGTGACCGATTTGCGGGAACACCTTAAAACCACCTTCTCCTGGGCCCAAGGAAACTTGGAAGCCAGCGCTCAGGGGGCAAAGGCCTACTATGATCGCGCTGCATCCCCAAAGGAGTACCAGGTGGGCGACAAGGTGTTCTACTTCAAATATGCTCATCCCGCAGGGACCTCAAGGAAGTTCCTCCCGAGGTGGTCGGGCCCGTTTGAAATCGTGGGGAAACTGTCACCGGTGGCTTACCGGATCAGGATCCCAAAGCCAAGACAACCCCCGGTATACAAATGGGTCCATGCAAATCAGATCAAACCATTCAAGCCATTCAGTCTCCCGGGCCGAGAGGTTGAAACCCCTCCAAGCGAGGGGGGAGAACTTCTCGGCCAAGACCAATAACAAGCTCACTAGTAGGGCCTGGCAACTTGCATGCAAATAACACCCTGCATGCACTAACCCTGCTACCACCATCCACTCCCCAATAGTGATCACATCTCTCCGCTTCATCTGTTCCAGGATGGATCTCCCTTGGATTTTTGGCATCCTGCTCAGCCTCCGAGTCACCTCATCCATGGTGATAGTTGAACCAGGCCCCCCAACGGGCATCATCCTTCAGGGGTCGCCTGGACTTCTCATCACCCGGTGCGGCTTATACACCCAGAGGTTCTACGTGCGCCTAGACCCCTGGGATGTATACCGCAACCACATCCGCAAGCCCCCCCAGCTGACTGAGGGAAGGCTAAGCGGAATCCAGACCACCGACACCATCGAGCATGCGAAACAGGCAACGGTTCACATGCTTGAACAGTTGGACAAATTCATGGTCACTGAGAAAGACCTCAGCGACGGTAAGCGACCCAAGCGGTTCCTCGGTGCACTGCTCTCCGCAGCAGCAGGCATCGGCTCGCTGTTCTCGATTGGCCTCTCCGCAGCCAACTCGGTCAGCCTGAAGGCCCTTCAGAGACATGTCGGGGAACTCGAAGAAGAAATGCCGGAAATCCAACAGAGACTCCTAATACAGAGTGAACAGTTACAAGGCTTGACCAAAACGGTTCAGGGAACCATACTCACTGTAAACTTGCATTCTGCTTTAATCAATAACACCTTGCATGCCTTAACAACCTTGTCAAGTATCGTCAGTGAGGACATAACGTATGTGCGAATAGTCAGGGATCTTATGCAAGATCTCCTTAGAGAAGTCAGTTCCTCCGTGAGTAGCCTCAGTACCGGGAAGATCCCCACGTACTTAGTTCCACTAACACTGGTTGAACAGATTCTCAAGACCACTACCACCACTGTTGTACAACCTTCACAGGTACATCTGGCATATAGTCTCGGCAGTGCTATTCCGATCTCTGTGAACCCACAGAACCTAGAGTTAGGATTTATCCTAAACCTACCAATCATTGAAAAGCAGAATGTGTACCGTTTAAAAACCGTATTGAATGTGGGATTCGGGGAGGGTAACACACACGTACACCTCCGAACGCCACCCACACTCGCCTACCACGACGACAACCCCTCACTCTACCTGGTCCCCAATCTCAGCATGTGCACAAACACCAAAGACATTCACTGGATCTGTCCCAGCAACCCTTTCATTAGAGATGTCACCAACTATCTATGTGGGCTGAGGGCAGACGCCCCGGAGCAGAAATGTCAAGGTAGTTTGTCCATCAAAGATGAAGGAACCGAGACCAGAGTAGAGAGAGCAGGTAGTCGATGGCTCGTCAACACACCTCATTCTGAAGCGACCATGTCCTACGACCGCCATGATATAGCCACCAAGCTCACCCTGCCCAATCAAACAATATTCCTCAATGTCCCACCAGGGGCTACAGTACACATTGACGACATAATCCTCCATCATCTCGATGCCGACCGACACGAGGTGGAGATTGAGATGATGGATGCATTCGTCGGGCACAATTTCACAATTGATGCCACCCTCCAAAGCCAGCTTCTGGCTGAGGGAACCAAATTGATTAAATTCAATTTAAAGCCCACAGGGCTCTCAGCCACTTTCCCTAGGCGGGCAGGTGGACACCCATACCAAGACCATCCCATCAGCATGGCAGCGCTCGGAACGTTGCTCAGTGGCTGGATCATCACGGCCGTAGTGGCGTACGCGATGTACAAGTACATCCAGAAACTACAGGCCCGACTGGATTCCCTGACCCTGGTCTCGCCACGTTTTGTGGGCCCATCCACAAACACACAATAGGCCAGCCCTCACCCAACCAAGAGGTGAAGGCACGGCCTACTAACCCTTTTCCTAACCACCCGTTCCCTTCCTATTTCTCACTCTCCTGTCCCTTTCCTACCTCTTTCATGTTCACTGGTGACGACCCTTAAGAAATGAAATGTATGTGTGCTTAGATAGTTAGAATAGAAATAGTAAGTCTGCCCAGACTAGCCTTAGCCTGCCCAGACTAGCCCAGCCTGCTCAGGAAATAACCTCACATGTGAACTGGTGGACAGAGAAGGACAGTATGTTTCACAGGACATGGGGACGTTCACAGATTCTATGGATTGTTCGGCCCAGGTTTGCTCCAAAGACTGTGACCTGCATCCCACTCTTCGGAACAAAGGGGGGATGTTGGAGCCAAAATCCTTTGTTCACTCACCCTCATGAGGAAGGGGGGGGGGGCGAGGAGGGGGGTGAGCCACGTTTCTTTGAGAACAAAGAAACCATGTGCTCAACCCTGGAAAATTCGCCATTGATCACATGACCCCCCCCTGGGGGGCCCCCGGGTCCCCCCTCCTCTAGCTGCGGCACTGCAGCTCGACGGCAGGGGGACCCAAAATCCCGTCATCACCGGGTCACCGGCCCGGTGACGCGCAAGCCAACCCCGCGTGGATTGGCTGAACCACGGCCAACGCCGCGGGGAGCCCGGAAGACATCATAACGGTATAAATTCAGGCCCGGGAAGAGATCCAGCCTCTTCCAAAACGAAATCGCGTCAACCCAGACGCACCTTTTCGTAAGGAGACAAAGCGCCTCGTGTTAACGCACCTGGACCGGGCCTGAATTTTCTTCACCTCGCTGGACGAGCTCAAGAAAAGCGGGAATTCCCTTTATTTTTGGTTTCCCCTTCTTTTTTTCTTCCTTTTTTTGTTTGCATCATCCGGACCCCGAGCGCGCGCTGCAACCGCACGCTCGTCTGCAGACCGACCTGAGCATCGCTTCTTCACTCCCCCCCTCATCGCAAGAAGCTGCTGATCGCCCCTCGGATCACACTACGGGTTTCCCCTCCGTAGTCCACGTCAGGTCTCTATTTTCTGGGACGCCAGAGAACCGCCCGCGGCCACAAATCGACGGATTTCACCTGGCCACGGAAGCACGTTTCCCCCTCGTCCAACCAAGTAAGGCTTAGAGTCTGGGCAGGAATTAGAATAACGTGATATTATTATTGCTGTGTGTTTATTGTTGGTACTTGTAACTTTGGGACGCCGATCCCTGTTTCTGAGTACTTTTGTGTCTACGCGTGGACGGCCATCCACGCGAATCATCGCACGCACGCGCGAGCCTCCTCATCCTCAGCTCACGCTTCTGCTCCCAGAGTCCATATCTGCCTGAACAGCCGTTTTTGGACTCTGTACGTGTAAGCTGAGGCGGTCGCGTCAGTGTACACAGTCAGACACCCCCTCCTCTCTCCTCTCTCTCTCTCCTCTTCTCCTCTGTTTCCCTGTTCACTAACCAGCGCACGGTACGGCCGCCGCTGCCTCCAAGCGCCTCCTTTCAGTGCGTCCCTGGGACCGTGTGTAGTTCACTGCGGCTCGGATTTCTCGGCCACAAGGAATCCGGCGCGCTCCCGACGGCTACGGCCCGTGCGGAGCTCAGTGACGTCACGCTATCCCAGGCAGAGCACGCCGAGCGCCTCTGGTGACCGGGTGGGTAATCACATCGATTTCCTCGCCGGGTCGCCGAGCCGTTTGGCGCCCTCTGGTAGTCGCGTGGGTAATTGCAACCGCTCGTACCGCCATCTGGTGGTTGCATTAAGTCATCACAACTGCCCCGCGCGCCGACGCGCACCTAGTGGCCAGATCGGGTGATTACACCGGACCGCCGACGTCTACCTCCCTCTGGTGGACGTTCGTGGTCATTACCCTCTCACCAAGTCACGCCCCTTTCGCTCCACAAACCCGCACACACACACACACACATCGCTCCCCACACTCGAACACACACGCACCCACTCACACACATCGCTCCCCCACACTCGAACACACACACACACACACACACACACTCACACACACACACACACACTTTATTAGCTGGCTTTGTTTTGTATTGTGTTGTTTTATGAGATCTTGCTTGATGTTTATTGATTAGATGTGATTCATAGATTGATGATTTAGGAATAGACGTTTGTTAATAAACACTTAATAGTTGAATTGAACGATTCTTGGTGGTTTTTGTGTGCTTTTCAGCGACAACTGCTGGTTGTAACAGTCAGTGCTCGGATTTACAGCCTTCCTTTCCTGCTTCAGTTAAATTGCGATTATCATTTCAATCAGAAATAATAATTTAAACATTTTAATTGAACTTTCTTTTTTAAGACTGATGTTTCGTTTAAGACCCTAACTTCAGCTGGTGCCCCGACTTTGATTAAGTAACGGTAATATTCAATTGATTAATAGTTTGAATGGTTTAAATCAATTTCAATGATTTTAACGCTTTGGGTAATTTAACACACCTAGGAGGCGTTGGCGAATGAATGCAGGTTTTCCACGGGAATAACCCGCATTGCTTTTAAATAATTTTAAGTGTTTCATCGCATTTTCTGTGGTTAATTACCCGCACTATTATTGATTGATCTGTTACCCAGTTAACCTAATCACAACTTGAATTGTCTCTAAGCTATTGTTCATTTATTTTTGTTGCAGATAGATAATTTGTATGCTTTATTAATTAATAAATTAGTCAATTTATTCAATTAATACTCAAGAGTGCTTTTAATCATTTTTAAGTGGTTTTCGTGCATCTCAGCATCCAATTATCCAGTATTATTAATTCATAAAGCGCAAGTTTATCCAATTAATAATCCTAACTGCATTTAATTCAATTTCAATGGTTTAGCTCATTCAAATAACTCATTGTATTTAATTAGTAAACCCCGACTTTACTTAATTAATTCCAACTCCTCCTTGATTACTCCCGATTGTTATTAGATAAATAACCAAACTTGTTTGATTAACAATCCATTCTAAATTACTTGCAGATCACCTTCGGTGGTCCACTCCACCGAAGTAATTCAGCCTCCCCTCAGTTATTGACTTACAAATCGCAGGTTTGTTTCATTGATAACTTGAATCATAGGTTGCTCTCCGTAATTTAATCATCACTCGTAATCAAGTACCGTTGTTCATTGATAGGTCAATAGCCATTTGTGACGCCTTCGCAGCTTGAGCTTTTCCCCGGTTACTCCAGCGAGTCGCCTCCTGTGGGTCCACAGGCGCTTCGGTAGGTCACGCCACTGACCCGCAGTTGTCAACAAAGGAGTGACCCGTCACGCCTGTTGACCGGTCGTGCCACTGGTGGACCGCCTTCGCGATTGGACCCCGTGGAGGTTCCTCCCGTCAGGCGACCCTTTTTAGCTCAAAGCTGTTGGCCGATAACTGACTATTTACTCCAATCAACCTTTATAGCTTTGCATAACTTACACTTGGTACATTACCTTAGTAATCTATTACTCCAGTAATCCATTACTTTGGTGGCCTACCGCTAGTGATCAGTAATTGTCAACCCGTAAATAACAATTTACTTCTGTTTGGCGATTCGTTTATATGTAAATTACCTCTGACAGGGTAGAACCTTCCGGTAGCCTACCACTAGGGTAATTTGCATATTCTGATCACACGCTGACCCCAATACCTTTGTGACCAAGTAGTGCAACATTATTTTAAATAGTCGCCAGAGTGCTGCAGGTCTCTTGGGCATAAAAGCAGATGGTTTACTCAGTAGGGGGCTAATGGGAGGATAACTGATCTTGTCAACATTGAATCGAAAATATCGCATGGGCCTGTTTCATTCAATGGATTAAAACAAAAAAAATCCTGTTGTGTAAACTGTAGGACTCTTAAAGAACCCCCCCCCCCCCATGTACATACCAACAGATGTCTCCCTGTTTTCATCTCCAGTTCAGCAGCTGCAGCCCCGAGAGAACTAAGCAATGGGACAAAACGAGGCGGCACATTGATATAATGGCTTTTGGTGAGATCTGCCAGCAAATTGTAAACAGGCCTAACAGCCCCGCTGAAGTGCAGTCTCATCATTTCATACATGTAAACAGCATCAATATCTATAATGCCAGGGCTGTTACATGCAGTCCGTGTTTTCACAAAGAAATACACGCACCGTAATTCCACGCTGCGCAAGCAGAGCGGCGCGTTATCAGCAGCATGGACCGTATTTTCCCTGAGCTGTTAAGAGGTAATTTCATGTGGTGAGTAAACAGTTTGTATCGCGATCTCCTCTAAACCCAAGCGGGGGGGAAAAAAAACAAAAAAAAAACACACACACACATCGGTTATGAGGGGGCCCAAAGGCTTGTAGAAAAGTGGGAGGGCAGCTTTAAAAAAACAAAAAACCACATCTACAGGAGGTAATCTGCTCGGGTTTAGAGAAGCTGAACACTACTTCCAGACAGGCTCCCGCTTGATGATGAATGTAGTGTCCATGTGCTGACCAGCATGTAGGGGTTTGTGGATGTAGTGATCCAGTCAGTGTAATGCTCGCAGGGCAGAGGATGAAGAGGCTAAAACATTGACCCTGGCCGGGAACCTCTCCGCTAAGTGACTGCAGGCTTAGCTTTGAGAGATCAACGCAGCACTTCCTTACTCCCACATCACAAGGTTGTTTGTAAGTGATAATACCAAAGTGTCGTCATGGCAAGAGGAGGAAAAAAATTGTCACAGAGTCATTTGAAGCCAACCTAAGAATAGTGCTTTTTTTTTGGGGGGGGGGGGGGCAGTTTCATTTAATTTATCCACCGTGAAAAAGCGATTCCATCAGCCGACACAGGCGACAGCCGGCAGCTAGAAAGTCGTGGTCATTTTCAATTCTTCTTTGAGTTTTGATTAGCAGGTGGAAAGAGCCGAGAGAGCCTTTTTCTGCTAACTAAGCAATATCTCCAGAATTGAGCCGTTTTTGTCCTAAAGCAATCAGAACACAGTCTTCTGTCAGTGCTCTCACTCAGGGTAAAACTTCAAACGAGAGCAGCACGATAGTGACAAGTAATGGTGCGTTTATCAGTGGAAAAATGGTGTGTGACGCCGCAGACACTCAAAACTGGACTCGGCAGCGTTTATACCACAAAGACCACAGCTGGAATTTCAGAATGGCCCTATACTCGGACTCCTGAACTAAAGTTTCAGTGAAAACTGGAACACAAATTGTTGAACTGCATTTTAAAGGGTTAACATTTTAGCTCCTGCACCTCAAAATGTGCCGCTTTTTTTTTTTTTTTTGGTGGATGACAGAATTTCTTGTGAATATCCTACAGTACAGATCCTACTCTGTAATAGGATTTAATTTTAACTTTGAGGGCTAAAACACTTTGTTTGTGGTTTTTGTTCAGCTGTGTTTCCAAAATGAGAAATACTGATTCAACTTAAAACATTTGGAGCAAACAATTGATTCTTCTTTTTCCACTACCCCCATGTGATTCGCCCTTTGATCAGAAATTTTGCCTGTTTTTCCTAATTCAGGTTTTGATCATATAACAATTCCCACCATACTGCAACCGTTTGTTTTGAAAATGGCATTGAGTGTACAACACACCGAGTGTCTTCAAGGTTACTCGTAGCAACTTTATCTCATAGCAGCAGAGCTGCGGCCGACAAGAATGTAACAACTGTAACACTATATAATGAAACTATGTGATGATTAAAAAAAGTTTTTATCGCGATACCCTTCTGAAGGGAGATTTCTTTTCAAAGGCACAGTTAGACATTATGACAAATAACCTAATCCACTCTGGGGAGATTAATAGAGGAGATTGATAATACGTCCATGTCTGTAGGTGTAATGTCAAGATAAAGTGTCTATTTCAAATAAGACACAGGTCGCATGTTAAGACCAGGAGGAAATGACTCCGTGCTAAATGTATTTAGTCAGTTCATCAGTCTATCATGATTTCCTACCTGTAGCCTCTTTTGATTTTTTGGATGCATTCCTTTACTTAATACATTTCTTTTGTCTTTGTAAAGCTTTTCTGCATTTCATTGATTTCTTTTATTTCTTTGTGAAGCACCGTGACTTGCCCTGTGTTTGAATGGCGCTCTAGAAATAAATGTGCCTTCCATTGCCTTGATTGGGGTGTGAAATGAACCTGTTATTTCAGTGTTATTTCTCTAAAACTTTCACTAGATCTTAGGATCAACCAGAAGTTTAAGCAGTTATTTTAAAGTCACAGTTGATTTTTATGGTTGTCCTTCTCCACATAATGAGTTTTAATACAGCAAATATAAACAAAAATATGTTGTCATTAAACCAAAAAAATGTGGGTGTTTCTCAACAAGTGAAAGTCTTGAGTGAAGTGGTGGCGTAAAAGCAAATCTAACCTGTGTAATTATGTTAAAGATGTCTAAACGCAAAGTGAGTTGAGCTGTGAGGTAAAAACCAAGATGAACCCTGAACACTGACAGGCTGGGGATTACTGTTTCATCCGCGCCTGCCTCTTGTTTGGGATAATTCTGTTTCTCACGAAGTCTCTTGTGTTCTGAACAGAACGTTGCGACGGCACCGGCTCCTCTGATTTGGAAGCAAGTTTTCCTTTGGAGATGTGAAGTGCAAAGTGTTGCGTCACCGCAGCGACCTCAGGTTTTGTCAGCATCTTCTTTGGTCTCGTTGCCTCAAGCTCCAGACCTGCATTTCTTCCTGAAAAATAACCCAGTAAATGGAGAAATGAAAAATATTTGGCTGTTAGATTTTTTTTTAAGTTTGTTGTAAATTTAATGTTTTTGTGCATGGACAGGGAAGACAAATACAGGTCTGTAATAAGGACATCAATGTAACTGATCTGTAATACTATGGCCTAATTTAATGAATTTCATCTCTCGACCTTTACCTGTTCTGGAGGTCTCATCACATGTGTTATCATTTGACAAAGGCCTTAAAGACAGTCTTAACCTTCAGATGAAGGGGCCATCTCTCCTGCTGAGGATGTCACTTGTGACAGCATCTCTGGAAAAGACAAAACATGACTTGTGAAAAGAGTCTCATCAATTGAATGCCTCCCAACGACCGTTCCCCACCTCTGCTAAAAAAGAAGCCCATATGAGGTACTTCCTGTGGCCCTCAGAGATTTGGACCTGCCCCAGGTCGTCTTCATCTTCATGCACTAGTTGTTTGGCCTCTGTGCTACTGTCCTCTGAGTCACTGCCACTGTCTTTGTCTTCAGTATCACTGAAGGACATCTCGTCGAGAGAAAGGAATTCATACAACGAGAACAGCTGGACATTCATACAACAAAAAGACCAGGGCACAGTTTTTAACACTGCCAGTTTGGGTAAATGGTAGAGGCACATGTTTTCAACACTTGCAGTGCAATATCACATATTGCCCGTGCGCTATACCTGTATACTGTTTGTCTGTTCTGTTTAATATGCTTTGATGGAGCGGTGATACTCCGACAAACAGACATTAAGTAAGTAAATAAATAATTGAATGTCTTTTTATTGCAATATAAATAGGGTAGCATTGCAGAATACCACCTCGGCTCTTTTCAATACATTTCTGGACGAGGGAAGATAGAGAAAACAACTGCTTTGTTAATGATTATGGTCTATTTTATGCATGGTTGAATAAGCATGAAACGGGAATGAAAACAAACAGCAAATTTCAAGAAATGCTGCAAAAACATTTATATAACCTAGAATCATCTGTGGGAAGATGGTTTTTTTTTTCTTCTTGTTCTTCAGTGCAGTTGGGCTGTGTGTGTGTGTGTGTGTGTGTGTGTGTGTGTGTGTGTGTGTGTGTGTGTGTGTGTGTGTGTGTGTGTGTGTGTGTGTGTGTGTGTGTGTGTGTGTGTGTGTGTGTGTGTGTGTGTGTGTGTGTGTGTGTGTGTGTGTGTGTGTGTGTGTGTGTGTGTGTGTGTGTGTGTGTGTGTGTGTACTAACGATTTAGTGATATTTGAAATCTGAGGAACAAACTCAGCTCTTGTTGGAGGGAAAAAAAAAAAAAAAAAAAGATCCAGAGATGGAGAGGTGAGTCGTATGTCAGGACCGAGACAGTGACAGAGGTGAGGTGCAGAGTGTAACAGGGGAGCCAGGGCGAGTGATGGAAGGATAATGGAAGCGAGGTGGGAGTCAGGAAGAAGGACGGATGGGATGCAGGGAAGATGGAGGGAGAGATGGAGGACAAATAGAAAGATGGTGGGAGTATAGAAAGAAGGAAGAGGGAGGGAGGGGGGGGGGGGGGACAACAGTGGGAAGGATGGAGGAGGAACAGCATGTCATGTGTTGTTTTATTCTCATCCAGAGGCCAGTGAGAGGAGGCAGATACCTGCTGATTATTCTGTTGTATTATCTAACACTAAAGGCGGACAACGTGCGTGTGATTGTTTGTGTGTTTGCAGAGTGTTAGATAAGACCTGCTGTTGATATGAAGCAAACATTTACACTCGTGTCACTCCCTCCACAGTCTTTCCTTTTCTTTTTCCTTCAAATTCCTGTTCAGGTATCAGGACATCTCCGAGCGTACTTATGCAGTTTACACGCAGCTTTACATACGTGTCAACCGATTACAGCAGTCCCCTTCCTCTTCTGAATAAGTGCACGGGTTTTGGAATGGAAGTTATCCAGCAACGGCCGTTCATGCTTTTCTTTTCACCAGGATGGGTTATTGTAATGGGTCTTCACAGGTCTGAGTAAAAAGATTCAGCCTCCATCACACATTAAATTGGTCAGAAATTTGATTTACAGTTCATAATCTACAGAAGACATTTTCACAATCGCTTGGATGAAGGGAATTTGTGAAAAGGTCAACCCAAGAAAGCGATTTAAAAACTTAGGTGGTCCAGTTTCCTGCAGATGGAGAATTAACAGGCAGAAATCTGTTGTATCTAAAGAATATCGGTTGAATTTCATAACAAACATAGAAAAGACATTCACAACATTTTGATTATATTAGAGTTTTGGTCTTGATCACAAATGAAAGTCACTCTGTGCAATAGTCATTTGTAGCCCCCCCATCTATCTCTCTGTCTATCCTATCCTTTCTTCTCTATCGCCTCATCCCAACCGGTCAGCAGAAAGCCGCCACCCCTGACTCTGGTTTCTACAAAAGTTTCTTCCTGTTAGAGGGAGTTTTTCCTTTCCACAGTTGTAAATAAATCTGCTTGCTCATGTGGATTTGTTGGTTTTTTCTCTTTTCTCTGTTAAAAAGCACCTAGAAATGACTGTGTTGTATTTGATGCAATATAATTAAAGTTGAATTGAAATGAATAAATATATTTTTTCTTAATCAAAACCAAGCATAATGAAGCAGCCTTCAGTCTCTTTTCTCTCAAACCAATTGAACAAACTTTGTGAAAAGTATCTTATTGTTAAATCATCTGTGCTTATTGTGTTATCTGTCTTTTTTGTTTTTGCTCTTTAATGTAATTTCTGTGACGTCTTTAACTATTTAACCTACCGTAATGATCACTGTTTGAATTTAGATGTTTCATTTTCACATGGAAAAGTGTTGAATCAGCTTGTTTGTCTTACTCATGCTACAGGAATGAACTTGCTTTGCTTCAACTCATATGTCCTGATTGTTCTCTCTTCCTTCTCCCAGTCTGTATCATGTATCATTCTTAAACCTGCCCAAACCTTTTCTCCCCCATTCACTTCATTCCCATTATCTCTGTTCCTGTATTGGCTTTCCCGATGTGTAAATCTCTCCGTTGTTGCAGCACACTAAACAAATACAGTTCACATTCAGCAAAAAAAAAAAAAAGCCATTCTTAAAAGATTTGCTGAACTCTTTCACCACGTGTTACATAACCCAGCTCTAATAATGCATAGATCTGCACACACATTGTTCAAGAAGGCCAGGAAAGAGGATGCAGAGGTAAATAAAACTCCTACACATGAAATGCTCCATGCAGCCTGCTACTACCCGCCTGTACGCCTCGCTGTGTTCATGTGACTGCTGCAGTGCGTGTCGGTGTTCCCTTAAGGCGGTCTGCCTGATGTACAGCGTCAACATTTACATCCTGTGTGTGTGTGTGTGTGTGTGTGTGTGTGTGTGTGTGTGTGTGTGTGTGTGTGTGTGTGTGTGTGTGTGTGTGTGTGTGTGTGTGTGTGTGTGTGTGTGTGTGTGTGTGTGTGTGTGTGTGTGTGTGTGTGTGTTTGAAGTAAAAAAAAAAGGATTTTCCTGTATACTATCACTTAAATATTTATGTTGTCTTACAAGGCCACATTATACTTTTCTTCAACATCAAATGAGGAAAATTGGAGCACATGCACTCTCTCTCCTCGTCGCATGGAGGGAGGAAGCACTATTACTTGTGCTTCCACATCCTGAATGTGAGGGGAAATGAGTGTGATGTTGCATGAGAAGAGGTAGAGGGAGAGCGGCTTACCTGCCATGTGAGGATGAATGTTTGATGAGGCTGATTTTGTCTCTTGACACAACGATGAAATGTTTATTGGACAAAGGTAGAAGACCAAATGTACGTTTGTGTGCACATCATTTTGTTTGCATGACTATTTGTGCATCACATGTTTGAAATTTGACATGCATATTAGTTCCATGATCTATTCTGTGGATCTTATCTATAATAAAAATATGAGGTTACAGTTCTAAACTTTATTTTAACAACAAGAAATAGAAAATACATCTTTAAAAAAATCATGCCCTTCCCTGTCATCTGACTCGCAGTGGTTTTCTCCTTGCTTACATGTACTTACAATAAAGTGGATTGAGTGTGCCAAGGGGTGCTTACTTCTAGTGAATAGATGGGCACAAAAGATTTACTTAAGAGAATATAAAACAATCATAAATATAAAGTAATAAAAACACATAGAATACATTTAAGTACCTAAAAAAATAACATATAAAAAATAATACAAACACAACAACCAGCCTCCACAGGATGAAAACCTATTGAGGGCGAAGTCATTGTGGATAAATATCAGATTAATCCTGTTCTTCTGACATGATGTATTTTAATTGATATATAACATATTTATGATCTAATCAAAACTCCATATATTTGACTGAAGGCCTAAATATGCTCTCCGTTAAAAACGCATTTGGATATGGATGCAATCTTTTGTGGTATGTTTCCAGGGAGCTGATTATACAGAGTAACACCACTGATGATCTGTGGGGCAGTGTTGCATTATATCGCTCACGTGGGACCAGCGAACAGAATAAAAACAACAACATAACTTGAAAGACAACAGAAATTACAATTCCTGTTGAGGAACTACTAAGTGAACGTGTACATGGATACAGACATATCCTCATCTGGACACTGTGACAAAGATGCTTCAGTCAACGTGTGTGAACAGCTTCTAAACGTTGACATTGACAAAGTTGTTAACATAAGGCAACAAATTATCCTCCCAGATCAAATTCGAAATGCTACGAGGGACAGAAATAGATATTTTGGCAGTTTTAAACCTGTTTCATTGATGTTCGGATTAGAGACATTGTCCCACATGAGAGCAGCAACATGTACTGCCTTCTACTGGACCTATTGTAAACAACAAAACCAATGAAGCACTGAACTACTTGAAATCCACGCAGCACTGGCCACAGGAGGGCGGTACAGAGCAAGATGCAAAATTATTTAGATGAGCAGATTGGACGTGCATGCTGATTTGGTTAGCCATCGATAATGCAGACAATGTTGTTAAAAATATGACATATTATCAGCAATATGGTAGTTAAGGTATTTAACCGCATTACCTACTTTAAGAGCAGCACCAGATATAAAGAAGTTGGGAAATAATAGTTTGCTGTTTTCTTTTCTTATCAGATGTCATCCTTTTCATCTTCCATCCTTACAAGCTGCTGTAACCTGGCACTGTACAGACAGAAGGTTGTCGGATCATCCGCAGACGTGGCTGATTTCATAGCGTGTTACCGATCAACCTGTGTCTCATGCAATCGACTGCTGTGACAAATCATCCATATACACATTGAAAAGACAGGAAACAAAATCCCATTTTGACAAAGTCCATTACTGCACTGATTTGTGTTACCATCAGTCAAGCAATATTAAAATGACTTTTGGGGATTCCTCTCTGATGAATGATTCTCATTTATACAATCATAAACCATCTATAAATCATATACAGATTGTTGAGTTCTGACTTTGTGTATGGATAAGATTTTCTCTAACCTCTCTAGATCAGTTGGTTGTTCCAGCCTATTAAGAAGGATTGTCTCCAACACTTTAGCAAGAACGCTTACTAATAGACTATCGGACTACATTTGGGGAGATTGTAGTGTATCTACATTACCATTGTATTCATGAAACCGAATCTCTGATAATATCGGATTATATCAATTTTGGAAATAACATCAGGCAAGTTGCACCATATAATTTCGATTAGATAGAAATTATTTATCTACTGGACGTCCCAACATATTATTTGAGTTTATAATGTGAATGCTGAAAGCACACATGGACACATTGTTCCAAGTACTTTATTTAGGGATGCAAATACAAACGAGTTCTCATTGTGCTTTAAATCCTACTAGGAGAGATCAGAATGTTTAATCAGATACAATTATATTGTAATGTGTCACGGTGGTTACCATAATGCAACCATAGCAACTGAAGCAAAAAAAAAATCAAAAATAACCATACACCGCTCTTAATGAATTGACAAGAAGGGAGTGTGCTTAATTCAACAAACATTGGCAGTAGATGTTATGGGAGTTGCCAGCCAATGACAAAAAGCAAGCAGCAGTGAAATCAAAACTTTCATATTTCCATCCTTGTGCATGCACTTTATCAAGAGGGTATGACAGAAATACTGAATAAGTAACTTGCATTGCTAAGAAAACATTCTTCAAGTTGAGGTTCCTGCATACATTACACGTTGAATGATAAAATCTTGTTGTTTATTTTAAGTAGAGCGCACACTAAAAGCACATACTGCTGCTTGCTTATGTGCTCCCGCAAGGATCTTGTGATGTCTCGAAAAGACGGAGATAAACCAAAGCTATCCATCACTTGACTTTTGGCATGAACTGATTGAGGGGACACATTTATTACAAACTTTTAAACGACAGTAAAGCTTGGTATGATATTTCCACTTCGCTGAAGCAGGAAACAGCTTCTCTGGGGACATCGTCAGTCAGCATTTTAAATCACTTTCTCTTTTCTTTTTCTACATTCAAGTTTATGCGCTTAGACATATTCCCCTTCACTTTCAACTGTCGAGTAAATACAGCATCCGAACGTCATCACATTCGGTGGTTAATTTGGAATACATCTGAGATGAATTTGACAGCATGATAAAATACAGAGTGTACAATCAAATACAGCAAAACATAAACTAATAGGCGTCACACTAACAAGAATAAGTTACAGCAAAAATAATTGGTTTCCATTACAATTAGAGGCAGAGCAACAAATATTAGAGTTGTCATGTTGTTCCATTATTGTCTATGTCTTGTGCTGACGGCTTAAGTAAAAGCTCGCTGACTCGCCCCCGCCTCTCCAATAAGTCCTGCATCGAGTCTCTTCTCCATCGAACAGAAAATGGCAAAAAATTAATATTGACATGTAAAAAAATTAAAAAATTAAAAAAATGGCGGAAAATCCAAAGTTGGACTGATGACAAACTACTACATCTTTCGACCTTTCTGTTAACAATTTGTATGTTCTCTTTGTGCCTGTCACAATGCACTTCTTCTGTCTACTCCATTTCCTGTTTTATTTTGAAGTCTCACACTGTCTCTTCATTCAGGCTCCTTGAAATCCCTTCCTCTTGTCTGATTGCTGCTCCCTGCCCTGATGTGTTTCACCTGTGCCTGAGTGTAGGATTGTCTGCACCTGGTGGCTGCACTATAAGCTGGGCTTCAGTTCTGTGTCTTGTTGCCAGTTCGCCTGTGTTGTTTCACCCGTCATTGAAAGCTGTCTATTCGTTAACAAGTCTCACGGGTTTGATCTTTTTTCTGCCTGAACAAGATTCCTGTCCAGCTCTCGACTGGCATTCAAGAGTTTTTGACCTTCGCCGGCAAGACCTGGGCTCTGCTACAACGCTCTCCACTTTCCTTTTCCCCTTTAGATCTAATAAAGAGAACACTTCTCTCACAACCTGCTGTATCCAGCCTTTAAGTCCACGCTTCGCCTATGACAGTGTTTACTTCGATCATGTAAAACATGCTTGTTAGGCTCGGTTGATGAGCCACTCCAAATTGGATGTAAGCATGTCTTTCTGCGTTAGCCCTGTGAAGAACTGGCAAATTATCAAGGGTCCACCCTTCCAGGCACTGTCTGCAAGGAGTGGATGGAGTTCCATGTGATTTTGCACCATGTACCCCACCCAATAAATCCTATTCCTGATTTTTTTTTTTTCTTTTTCTTATGGTGCCTGTCATTAAAGTTGTTTTGTTTCGGGTTTGATACAGTCATTGCAATACCACTGGAGATATTCAAAGATGAGTGGTTGGTTTCATACTGTCTGGGGTTTTTATGGTAACAAACTATGTGATCAAAGTGTTGATATGCTGTACATTTAAAAGTTCAGTTTCCTGTATCTGGAATATTTCTTACGTAACAGTCATTTATAGTGCTCTGCTTCCATGTACCAAAATATCTTCAACTGGCGGTTCTTTTAGGTGATCTGTGTGATCACAGTGTTTTAAACCCACCATCCTTTCATGAAAGCTATCCTACTGGCAAAAGATGCAAAATTCTAAGCGTCTGCGCGTTTCCAAAAAGGTTTGTGAAGACGCTGTGAACAGGGTTAAGGGTGAGCTGTAAGGGATGGATAAAGGGATAGACATGGCGGTTCTGTTTCGATACAGATTAATTGTGTTTCTTCAGGGTGTGCGTGTAAAAGATGAGAAATGTAGCTTTTCCTCAATTCAAATCTTGTCCTCTAATCTATTTGTCCAATGAGTTTAAATCAATAAAGTCTTCAGCAGTACAGATCCAGAGTTCTCTGATTCATACAAATTAATATTGTATACTGTGATACAAACACCAACACAGTTATGATAAGCATGCATTGCAAACAGGAACAGACAGAAGTGTGGGTGCAGGACAGTGAGTTGCAGCAACGTGCATGAGAAGTCCATAATGTTGTCAGAGCACAGCAAAACACCAAGGTGTCAGAAGTAATTTCAGATCGGTAAGATCAGTTCACATGGCGCGCAACACGTCGGAGTTACACAAGTTTGTCATATCCAACACAACCTTGATGTGTGCATAAAGTGGGTCATTGCTGCAGGATAGAGCACAGGAAAAAAAACGAGAACGACCATAAAAGAAAAGTGAAGGGATATGAACGCAGTGTTACTGCAAAGAAGTTACTTCACAAAACTTGATTTGAAAAAAAGAGGCATGCACAATACTGTATGCAGGATGATATCAACACGCAAAATAATAAAAAATAACATCAAGTCAGACCATCCCTGTGAAGACGTATTTGTGGGAATTGAACAGTTTTTTTCTTATGACGTGCTTTGAGTGGTAGCATTATATATGAATGAAACAGAATCAACTTCAACTGTTGGTAATCTTAAACAATGGTTTTCAAAGCATGGTGTTGGGGTACCCTGGGGGGGCAATAAAGAGCTTTTGGGGAGTTGGAGCTGCAGGGGGGATGAGAAAGAGCCTGATCAGAAGGAGTGTGTCTTGTTAATCCCAAAAAATATTAAGAGGAAAGCAAAACATAATTATGAAGGTTAAAACACACTGTTTTGGTGCATAATTGATTGCGAATGTAATGAAAAACAATATATCTATAAAATAAGCTTTTGTGCAAAACCATAACTGTAGTAGTTACAGACTATAGCAAATACTTCAAACTAAAAACATCTAACTTGTACAATAAGTTTTGCTTTTTATTGTCTATCAATCCTTTAACAATAGTTCTTTAACGGGGCAGAATTTGCCAAAGACCGTGCTTCCTTCATAATGATTAGCTGTCATCAATACTGCCAGTAATAGTAATGGTAATATAATTTTTAGAGAGATGATTGCATGGCAGCTACTGTATTTGGGATTATGGTTGAATTCAATTTTTAACTGCTGTAAATTAAAAACTTTTTTTGTAAAGCACTTTTTTAAACATTGTTATAAAGTGCTTTTACATTAAAACCACAATAGAATTACAATAATAAAATACAGAGATCAGAAGGAAAAGAGCAAAAACAACAAAGGAATATCAGTTTATAAAAGCCAAGCGATAAAAGTGAGTTTCAAGACCAGATTTAAAACAGGTTAATGATTTTGCCTGTCTGAGCTCCTCTGGCAGGGGGTTCCAGAGCCGAGGAGCCTGTACAGCAAAGGCCCTGTCACCTTTAGTAAGGAGCCTCGTTTTTGGAACCATTAGTAGGCCCCTGCCAGAGGATCTCAAACAGCGGTTTGGCTTATACAGAGTTAGCAGATCTCTGATATAAAGAAGAGCCAGACCATTCAAGGCTTTAAAAACAAGTAGTAAAATGTTTAAATCTATTCTAATACTGACAGGCAGCCAGTGAAGTACAGAGAGGATTGGTGAAATGTGATCAATCCTCCTGGTGCCTGTTAAAAATCTGGCAGCAGCATTCTGCACCAGCTGCAGCCTTTGGACACTGCGCTTACTGATGTCCAAATAAAGGGCATTACAGTAATCCAGCCTATGAGATGAAGGCATGTATGACTTTCTTAAGGTCTACTGGGGAGAGGAATGACCTGACCTTGGCTAGCCATCTCAGTTGCGCAAAGCACAATACGGACCACCTTGGTCACCTGGCAGTCAAAAGACAAGTCTGAGTCAAACATGACACCTAGATTGCGGGCCTCTTTTTGCACATTGCTCGATGAGCGACCCAGACTGTAGCAGAGGCTGTTACAATCAATTCAACTCAAACTAAAACTAGAACTGGGTCAATACGGGGCAATAAAAAGGATTTCGATTTTTGAAGAATTCAATTGTAAAAAAAATCTGTCATTCAGCTCTTTAACTTTGCCAAGCAGGAAAGGATGGAGGAAGTGTCTGTGGTGCCAGGCTTTATCTGAAAAATATAGTTATGTGTCATCCACATAAAACTGGAAATTGACATTAAGACTGCGCAAAATCTCGCTAAGGGGAAGCATGTATACAGAAAATATGCGGGTGGCCCAGAACAGATCCCTGAGGGACTCCACAAAAAAAAAAGGGCAGCACAAGTGGAGGAAATTTCTCCAAGCCGAACTGAGAAAGATCTGTCAGATAAACAGGATGTAAACCAATTCAGAGCCACACCAGAAATGCCGACATGATTTTTAAGACGATTAATTAAAATGTTATGGTCGACTATCAAATGCTGAACCGAGGTCAATGAGAATTAAAAGGAGTACAGGCCATCGTCGGCTGCGAGCAGTAGATCATTGGTGACCTTGACCAGCGCAGTCTCAGTACTGTGATGTGTACGGAAACCTGACTGAAGTGTCTCAAAGGGATTATTTGAATTCATAAATGAAATGAGCTGGGAAGCAACAGTTTTTTTCTAAAATCTTTGATAAAAAAGGAAATTTGGAGATAGGCTTGAAATTACTTAAAGGGGACATATCATGCAAAATCCACTTTTTTAGCCCTTAAATGCATTTTGTTGTATATTTAGAGTGTTTAGAAGTACAGAAAAGTTCAAAGTAGTCTCTTCAGGTGCTCCGTTGATATCTTTATATTCTGTTTTGGTCATATTTTGCGATCGGTTTCGATTTTTCTATTCTCTATTACGTTTTTTGAACAATGACGTCACAGTATTCTCAGCGGAACTGCCAAATTAGGACATCGACATTTCGAGCAATCCGCCATTTTTGTTTCTCGCTGCGATTTTGTCGTCCAACCGAAGTTACGAGAGGATAAGTCGAAATGTTCGGTTGTTGGATGTAGTAACCCACAAGCTTCGTTACACCGTCTCCCAGCATCAGAACCTTTTCGAAGTGCCTGGTTGAGTTTTATTTTTCACAGAAATGTACCCACATCTGTGGGTAAGATCATTTTTGTGTGCGCGAATCACTTCAAGAATGACTGCTTCAGCAACCTCCGCCAGTATAAAGAAGGATTTGCCGAAAGACTTCGTCTGATTGAGCGGTCAGTTCCTTCTATCTATGGAGACGACGAACAGAGCACTTCGGTAAGCTGTATATAACGCTAAAAAGTGTGATGATAAGACGTCCCTGTCATTGTTTTGTTAGCATTAGCAGTTGCACCGTCTTCATATGTTAGCGCTGTGTGCTCGTTTTAGATTATAATGTAACTTCTGTGTTAAATAGTCGTTGTAATACAGGCAGTATTGTAGTAGTGGGCATGGATGGAGAAGTTAGTGTAAATATAGTAACACACCATTGCGTTACATCCATATGAAGACGTTGTTCTGCAGCTGCATCATCGTCATTTTCATCTCGCTCCGCCGGGTCCGACTCTGGCTCCAACATGTATGGCTGGATGGACAAATCTTCCGTTGTTGACATTTTGTAAATAATGTGTGAATATAAAGTTTCTGCGCCGCTAGATAATTGTATCTGTTCTATCAAACTACAAAGATGGCCGAACAGGGTGGCGTTGAACCGAGTATCACCTCTGCAACCTGGAGAGGAGGAGGGGTATGAAGTGTCTCATTTGCATTTGAAGAGACCGCCCCAAAACGAGTTGCTCTCAGAAGCACATCAGAAAAGGGGTTGAAAAGGGGCCTGTGGAGCTCTAATAATGAGGAATTCAGACCCAAGCATTGCAGTTCCGCGTTGTATAGACCACAACTGTATGATTTATATGTAAAAAGGAAGGATTTAAAAGCATGATATGTCTCCTTTAAAACACAGGGGTCCAGTGAGGGCTTCTTTAAAAAGGGGGGAAATAGTTGCATGTTTAAAAGATGAGTGGGAGATTCTGGTGGACAAGGAACAATTAATAATGGATAAAATGTCTTGGCCAACCGTCTGAAATACATCTTTTAGAAACCAAGTGGGAACGCTAGCCGAGGGGCAGGTGGATGATCTGGAAGCAGCAACAGTGCGTTCCAGGTCTGACCAGGAAATCTCATCGAAGTGGTCTAGAGTAATATCACGAATATCAAATTGTTTTGACAAAATGCGACAAAAATTCTTCTCACAATCTACTGTAATATCAAGGAAATACAGCAATGGACTGTATTGTAGTTTATTGTATCAATACAGTAACATACTGTAGGACAAACTGTAAAATGAACAGTAAACTACTGACAACACTGCCAGAAGTATTCTATTGTTCATCTACATGACAATTCCGTACAGTGGAGAGGTTCGAGAAGTAGAGTTGAGACAGGGTGGGGTCTGTGTCGGAGGGGGTTCTCTCCTCCCTCACTTTGAAAACCTTTGATCAAAAGTCATTAATTATAGCCACAGCATCCTGGAGCCTGCCCATCTTTGCATACACTGCACTACGCAGCACTGACTCTGATTTTTTTTTATAAAAAAATCAACCCGTATGCCCTATGTGTGTGCTGGAAAACATTTTCTGCAGAAAGTGCATTCAGGTATTAAAAACAGCACCGCTAAATTTCTCTCTACATGCAGACGAGCCCCCTGTACTTTAAAGACAATGCTGCGTTGGCACCCAACCCCTGCAGCAGCATCCCTTCCCGGGCTGATGCTGACATCATTTGGACTGCCGCTTGAATGAAAATGCAGCAAAATCCATTTGCAGCCACAACTCGATAAATAAATAAATAAATAAATAGGGTTGAAAATATTGGCCTGAAGATAAAAAAAGAAAAGTGGAGTAGGTCAATGAAAATCAGTGAAAGAATAAAGGTCAGGGGATGAGGATAGAGCAGTTACCTGTGGTGTGCAGTGACACCTATTGTACACTGGAAGACATCATCAAACACAGAGATATACACACACACACAAATAGACAGTTTGTTAATACACACTGAGCAGCACAGGACTGCCAAAACCCCACATCTTAGAATGGTTAATGCCTGCGAACAACTTTCTAAACTTCCTTTTTATTCATAAATGGAATTTCAAATCACTGCCCTAATTTTCCCCTCCCTCCCTCCCTCCCTCCCTCCCCTTTTTCCTCCTTCTTCTGGCGCACCCGCTCGCGCCTCTCCTCATACTTGCAGTTGAAATGGAGATTGTGTTTTCACAGCAATACAGAGCAGACGTTCCTTAAAATTAGCTCGCTTAATAATTCAGCAATTTGAATAAAACTGGAAATCTGACTCTGTGGCGCATGCATTTGTATCAATGGGATAGAGGGCGGGCAACTTGAGAAAAGGTTGAAAGAGGCCAAAAGGAAGAAAGTAAAGCTTCAAAAAAAGGGTGGGGGAAGAGAGAGAGAGAGAGAGAGAGAGAGAGAGAGAGAGAGAGAGAGAGAGAGAGAGAGAGAGAGAGAGAGAGAGAGAGAGAGAGAGAGAGAGAGAGAGAGAGAGAGAGAGAGATCTGTGATAGAGTTTGAAGAGCATTTGAACCTGAGAACTGTCTGGCTACTTCGAAAGCCTGCTCACATGTTGATAGTGAAAACCTATCGATCCACATAAAGCCCTTTGATAAAAGTGAATCAGTATTTTATTTTTTTTTACCTTTTATTTTTGTGGAATAATCGCCTTGAACTGCATTCAGCCCACTCCGTGTAGTACATTTCATATCTGCATATTTCAGGCAATGCTGTAGGTTTGCATATCTGTGACTGCATGAGTACCTGAATCCTTTTTGAGTGTGTATTCGGAGGGGAAACGCGGCGCGTACAGAGGATTCTCTGTCTGTCAGAACACAGTAAAACACAGTGTGTGTCGTCACCGGCTAGAGCCGGGTTTAACTGAGGCATGCAGAGTATAACAACGTTCAAGCTGTCAACCCAGTTCACTATAAAGGAACTGAACTAGACAGAAAATCAGAAACACGCCACTCTCTCTCCCCCAAAAGCGCCTGTGTTATAGCACTCACGGTGACGGAGCGCTGAGCTTAAAGAGGCGGGTGTGGGCTGTGGGTGGGCTGGCATCCACTGAATTTCAAATGGATTTGACAAACAACAATAGAGTTGATGTGGCATTTTCAAAATGTAGGGCACTCGTTTCAGTGGAAACAGGAAACACTGAAGGCGGCATAAGGCTGTAAGGCGCACATTCAGATCAGGTTTTCAATTAGATGATGGTTTCATATAGGGAATGGTGTTTCTGAAGAATGGAAAACATTGGAAAGAGTGTCTTAAGACATCAAAACTATACACACGTATAGAGTTCATGAGTAAATGGGGAAGTTCTGACTTCCTTGTGGGGAAAAAAAAAAAAAAAACCATCAGAATGCCGTTATATTTGGAAATTCCCCCCGGTAAAGTGGGAACTGTTTGTGGTTATGAAGTAAAGAAGAGGAAATGCTTCTTGGAGCTCCCTAACACAGATGGGAAGGAAAATAAGGGATTTGCAATGCTGAAACAATATGGCGGTACAGTGGTTCTCAAACTTTATACACCGTGTACCAACTGAGAAAATGTTGAGTCCCGTCTCTACGTCCAACCTGAACATGGAGCTGTGGACAGCTCAGTTTTACTGGTTGTCTTCCAGAGTCACGTGATTTTCTTTTTTTTAAGGGGGTGGTTTATTGCCTTTACATTCTCCGTATATGTGAGTGTGTGTAGTTATCTCTCTTTCTGAGTTTCCATATAAAACAGCTTGAGTGTGCACAGCCGGAGCGCCTGCTGAATTCACACCATCAGGATTGCAGTCAAAGAGACAAAGCGCAAGTGCAAGACTGTCGACCGGAAGCATAAAATATGTTCTGGGTAACGTCTTTGGCAAATATGACATGAGTAAAAGAGTCCCTGTGGCGCCTGTAGAGACAGCTGGATTTATTCAAAATAGGGGCATGTCGAGCTTATTTAGGATGAGTGACTAAAAACGGTGGCTCAACAATTTAGACTTACCGACTTTCCCTAATGAAAAAGTGATCTAATTTGTTTTTCCCTTGCTGTGAATGCTCACAACAGAAAGCCATTGTTTCCCCCTCAAAGTGAAAAGTGCAACCCGATGAAGCATTAAATCTACCTCGCCAGCCCAGGAATTACTTTTATATTGGATGATTTGGCAGCATGTGATTTACATCCAATACCGAAAACCTTTCTCTCACCTTGCTCAAGTAGTTGTTGGCGTCTGACCTTGATAAGACACCGCATGTACCGTGGTGGCCACTTGTGGATTTGATTGGACTCAAAATAAATCAGACTCAATGTCGCAAAAAGTCTTGACGCATTCAGGGCATTTGAAGGACATCTACAGCCTTCAGTTTCCTTCATTGAAAACTTGAAAACTCCTTCCAATAAGCCATCCATCACATTAGGAAACAAGTCTTACACATTCCTGCAGGAACTTTATTGGATGCTTTTTACAAAAAAAGAAACTTTTGCAGATTCATTTTTTTCCACAAGCAGCGCAGTTTTCAGCCTTCTGAGATGAAAGATCGGATTGTGGGAGAATCGTTTGTAAAATCCGCAGTCGCGGCTCAAACCCACGACCACTATCGGACTGTGTCTGATACACGGGGAGTCATAACGGCAGCTGCGATCACGTCGGCTTAAACAAACTAACAGAAATACATTATGACGTGACGGGAAATGCTTGTACATGCTAACAAGTACTTACTTCAAGCTCTTTTTGCAAGATAAGCATCCCCAGTTCACCTTTCTTTCCGAGCCACGTCCATGTTCTCCTCTTCCTTTTATGGGGGGATTTTCTCCAAACAGAAGAATACTGCAAAGACCAGAGTTCTGTCCATGTTTAGTGCCTAGTTTTTCCTCAAGTTTTAACTCAAGTTGACGCGATATTCACGTTGAGTCGGCACAGATTCATCTCACACAGTCTGCAAAAACAATTATTTAAACTCGTGTCGTACAGTCGTGAACAGTGTGAAGGCTTTGATGACCCCGACGGCCGAAAATCGTTTGTTGGAGCCTTGATTATGATTGTAAATGGCAGAAACTCCTCACATTTTCACAATGTTCCATGAAAACAAAACACAAGATATTTAAAAAGAAGAAAGTTTTAGAACTCCAGATTTGTTTTAACCGCTTATTTCCTTTTGCCACTGAGCAGACACAGAAAAATCAGGCTTTGCGCTCCTATTTTAGTCATTACGGTGGCCCCCAGATTACCACGTTCGCAAACTGATTTGCACGTTTGTTAAATGAGGTTCTCAGTAACAGGGAGAGTCGACGTTACCTTGGAGGAAAATATCAAATGTTTCAATAAAAAATAGAAAAGGTGGGGAAAAAAAATAGTTTCTGGCATTGTTCATTCATGTGTTATTGTATTCAACTTTTCAGACGGGCAAGTATCAGTGGATTTAAATGTTGCCGGATAATTGAGTCGCTTGGTTTTGGAACGTATCCGAATACATCAAGTGTGCAACACCTCAAAGCAAACAAGAGACTACAAACTGGTAGGTTCATTAAGAGCAGAGCGTTTTACATTCAAATGCCGTCTCTCATTGGAGTTTTTCCAACAGAAGCAGCAGCTCCTGTCTGAAAGTGACCGTGATGGCATAAGAATATCTACGTACAGTAAAAGGCGGCAGCATATTGGACAGGGCACATTACCCATCTTTAATATTGATGGATTGCCACTCCTGAAAGTGTGAAGTGATTCAGCCGTGGGGGAATATGATGACCACGTTTAACCCCGAGACCCCTGACCTGTCTCACCTAACAGCTGATGATTTATTCATTCAGACGAGTAACTGTCAGGCTGGAGGAGAGAAAGTCGGATTAAACAGCAAAATAGACAGATGGCTGAAGAGATAAGTCAATAAGCTTAAAAAAATAAAAATAATTGAAATAGATAGAAAACCAGGCTCAAACTTTGTGTAAGGAAGCAGATAACAAGACAAATTACAAGTTTTAATGTGTAAGAACAAGTATGCTATTTTACACCTCACTTAGATCTCAGTTGGGCCAAACAGAAATTAGAGCAAAATTGCTATGATCCACCACAACTCAATATGTTTCCCATTGTTTTAAAGAAATGCAATATATTAATAAGCTTTTTTGAAAAACGTCAAACTTCGTTGATAAAAAAATTTCCCTTGAGACACACGCAAATCAATCAAACCCAGAAAGATGACAAGCTTTGACTGCAGTACGGTACTGTACTGTAATCGGCTGTTTATTTCATGTTCTCATTGCTGTGCAAAAGTTGAAATCCCGGCTCAGTTTTGTTGATACACTAAACAGAAAATCCTCTGTTTGTGGTCACAAATAATTTGTTAAAACGGGGTCCAGCCCTCCTTCTCTGGTTCTGGTTATTATTGTATTATGTCTGCTGACTATAACTGTCTCATGCACAGCGGACAAGAAAAAAGCAAGAAACATAAACAGCGACTTTTATTGCAGAAATCAATGTTTCTGCAATTTTTACACTTTGGATTGCTCATCCTTCGGGACAGATTTGACCCTCTGGCCAGTTTTGGCCTAAAAGCCCTATGTTTGACTCCTCTGTGTGAGATGGTCAGCTGAGGGGCACATACTCATCTAAGAACAGAAAAGCCCCTAAACGGTCTGTGGGCAATAATTTATTACAACCATTGGCAAAGACGTTTCACTTGTGAAATTTGCAGGATGCGATATATAACCATGTGAGTCACCTCATCAGCATGTAACTTGAATTTTGACCATAATAAAAAAGATCTTTGCAAAATAGCCTCATAGTTGTCACAAAGGTCCCAGACCCGTACAATTTCAATTTAGTTTCCACCAATTACAAAATGCCAGAAATTTGAATTCAGCCTTCACAATGTCCAGTCCTCACCCAGCCTCTTTTGTACTGAGCTCTTCTTTTTTTTTTGAATTTTGATGACAAAATTTATAATCCTCAAATGTTTTGCATAACAGTCCAGAACCTGCTGGCCGACATTTGTGCGTACATTGCGAGATAGTCATAACTTTTATTTATTCATTTTTTTCAGGGATTTTGTGCATTCTTGAAAATTGGATAATTATAATTTTTTCTTTTGGGGTCGTGAACTACTTGCATGTTGCTAAGAAATAACCACTCAAGAAGAATAAGTAGATATACAGCACGGCTCGGACTGTAAGACATTCTACTTGTGAAGCTGTGTACAGTAAGAGTCAGTCCATCTCTAACGCCTCTAGGAGTGGATCCTGACTCTCTTTGGTCTGAATGTCAGTCTTTTGTACATGATTGAGACAACACAACAATTGATTTCGCAGTGTTGGAGGAATAGCCTGAACTTTACTGAACACGATTGGTTAGACAACAAGTTTCCTGTTTTAAAATGGCACAGCAATTAGGTGAAACAGCCTTGCATTATTTATATTGCACAATGTCCATGACAAATGATCCCCCGCTGGAAATGTGTTTAGGCTGCTTTTTCTCTCCGCGCATGAAGGATGAAAACAAAGTGTTTTGAATCCTCGTTACGGCACATCAAATGATTTATGGACCTCCAAAACATTGTGTATTAAAAAAGGTGGACTTAATTCTGTGTGAGCAGTCTCAAGAACGAATCTATTGGTCAGTTGTAGCTGTTATGGGACTCGGATGGCAATTATAAGATCAAATAAAACATAATAAAGCGAAAGAAAATGTGAACACATCTAGAGAGAGTTTGGCCCATTTGACACATTTACAGTGCTTCCGTTAAAAATACCAGTTTAACAACAATCTAGACATCACAGACAAGCTCATGGGTGTAGGTCGCAATTAAAGAAGAGGGACTCTACACTGACTCCGCTGACTTGTTAATTCATGAATAACTAATCCGGGGCTTCCCACAAAACGCAGAGCTCTTCATTAACACATGGACTGGAGAGACTGGACAACAGCAGAGGGGGGCAGCATCACTTCTTCTTTCCCTGCTCCGCCTCTGTCTTAGGGCAGTGTACCGCAGGACTACTTATGCCCACTGAGCACGACCTGAACCAGGCGCACTTCTGGAAAAAGAGCATCGGCAACATGCCATCTGCCCCGACCGACAGAGATTACGTTCAAGTTGTCGCAGCTGTCACAGTTGCAGTTCTGACTTTTACCCAGCGGTGCTCTTCTGCAATGTGTCACTTAATCAAGCTATTCTTGGAATCTTGATTACTTCAAAGGAGAATTCACTTTTATTTAACTTCAAAATCTCTTTTTTTTTTTTTAAGGAGAGCTAACCACAGTATTGTTGTTTGTTCATGTTGATTGAAAAAAGGGATGATTGTAAAATTAAAAGCCAGATGTCATTACATTCATTTGTGTGTGTGGCAGCACTTTTTCTCCATATGTTTTCTCAGATTTTTGTTTCCTAACAGAAATAACATTGTCTAATATCAAAACACTTCTACAGTGATATAAATCATTATTCAATATACCTCCCAATACACAGCTCTCATGCCCATGCATCATTTAGTTGGTCCTTACTAAGTGGGGAAGAAAACTCTAGAAATCGCTTTTAATATCAAAGTATACATTCACTTCTGATTGGTGTTATCATCATAACAATCCACCCCCATAGTACATACATACATACAACCAGGTTCAAACCAAACTGTGGCTGCGTCAGAATTCACTCTAGCTGGAACTGAACTAAAGCTTCGGGGGGGGGGTTTATACATATTTGATCTTGAAATTTGAATATAAAAAAGAAAAAAAGAATTCCTTTCCAACACTTGGTCAGGGCAGTATAAATAATTAAAAAAAAAAAATACACCACGTGTTCCTGTTAGCAAAGCAAATGAAGGAAGGTGGATGTAAACAACAACGCAGACAGCATGTTTAATGTCCCTGGGTAAGCAGCACGCAAGTGACCCGACAACTCTCAGCTGAATGTCTGCAGACACATTGCATATGGAAATGCAACGAGGTACACAGCTTGTCTAGTACAAGTTACTGGCTTTGAACTGCAAATATATAAAGTCTTTATATAATCCGCAACTGTTATATTCTTGTTTTTGCACAGACATGTTATATCAATTTAATTCTTCTGGCATAGACATCGAGAATATATTCAGTTCTCAAGCGTCTGTATTGAATAAATAATAGTTTTACCCGCTATTTCTTTTCTCAAAAACTTGAAAACAGTCCGGCAAAGATTTACCTACTGCAGAACCTAACCCCGAGGCTCTGGAGCACCATAGAAGATTCTAATCCCACACTCTGAAAACCACTGGTCTAAAGCCAAAGATGATAACAAAGTTTTTCCAAAAATGTGATCAAAAATAGAGACCGGAAGAAACAGCATGCTCAGAAAGGAGACAACTCTAAAAAGTCATTGGCAATAAAAACAAGCAAGTGCGACAAAAGCAAACTCAAAACAAGCTGAAAAATACAATCACAGACGCCACAAAAAAAAAAACAACAACTGGCACATGTGCAAATAAACCGGGCCTAACAACACCTCTGGGGAGAAGCATCTCATTGTAACGGCTCCTCTTGTTCCACTTTATATTATTTTAATTCGCTGACGAGATTTGCTTCCTTTTGTTTTTCTCCTGGAATCATGCATCTATTCATTTAGAAGAGCTACTGTTTCAAGTAAGATTACAAGAAGTATTTTAAGGTTTAGGATAATGAGAGTGGACTTAATCACTTTGACTTTGTCCAAAACTTGGGGGGCGGTGGTTTTGTCTGCTTTGAGGTTGTCAAAATTAGATTTTAACTTATCAAAGAAAACTTTGATAAGTGGCCCATTTACAAGGGAAAATGCAAAACTTCAGTTGTGTTTTGGGTGTTGGTGGGCAGAGCTACTGAAAATTAAAGTTTTTTGAAAACACTCCGACTCTGTTTCCGTGAGAATGGTAGAAAACAACACTTTCTGGACGTGCACGTGCACAAGTAGATGGACAATAATAATGTTTTCCTCCAGAGTGTCATGTCTCGCAGTCCATATTCTCTTGGGACTTGGTAGTTTTATAGTGGAGAGTCACTTGTAATAGCAATACAACTTCGTTTGTCCATACGAATGTCGGTGTACTCCCATTGTTAATGTTTATAATGTATTTGTCTCTGGGAACTACATTGTTTTGAGTGTTTCAGTTTTTCCAGTGTCGACGGACATCGTTTTCAGAGCATGAGGTAAATGTGAAACTTTTCTAAAATGGAAACAAAAAAACGGTGCGTTTTCCCTTGAAACGGGGACTAAGACACTTTCAACAAACTGGGGCCGATCTGGAAAACTGTACTTTGCTTTCATTTCAGAGATTGGCTTTAATCAAACAACAAACATCCTGAAACTAATTCAGAACAGAAGATCTTCATTCTAAAACATTTCAAAACTACATTCAAATCTCCAGAGCCAATTCAAACAGACCAAACCGGTGTGGATTTAATCCAGAAGGCTGGATTAACTCTGTTCAGAACCAGTCAGTTTTCTCTCTTAGTTTGCCAGTATGTCGGTGAGAGTGGGTGTGCCCACCAGCCTATGGCTTCACTGTAACGTCTCGCCAAAGCAGAGATCAGAAAGGTGATCCAGGGAAGAGAAGGTTGGGCGTAACTGCTCTATATGATCAGATGTTGGTTATCCACCCATGCAGACACTGTTATTGGATAAATCATGTGGTTTCCATTCTACGCCTGCTCATCATCTCCGAACAAGGATAGTGCTTGTTTTTTCCATGTCAGTTATGCACCGTCTCTTTCTGTGGCAATATCAGTTATCGTCCTCCACAAAAATACTCTATGAGAATATTCTGTCACTTTGATCTTTGATCTGTGTTCAAACCAGCGGCACAGTGTGCGGTCCCGAGTCTCTCTGCATCAAGACCGAATTGCAGTGCGAGTGAGTCTGTCGGACTAATCACAGCAGCTTGATTGCAATTATACCAATGGATAAATCTGAAGGTAAAGAGCACACAGTCCAGATCGATAGAACATTGTCAAGCAATGCAGTCCTGATTAATGCCGCGATTAAATCGCTGTGTTGACATCAATAGGTCCATAAGGAAGACGGCAGCAATAACTGAACATTAGCCTGATTGACAAGACGCTATAGAGGCCATGAAGTAGAGGAAACTAATAAATCAGGTACACTTGGACAATAAAAGGCTGAAATAGTACTTTCATCCCCCATCCGGTACAGTTGGCTCTGTGTAGACGGTTAGTATCACTCCAGAAGCTGGAACAATGTGCTATATATGATCTTTGATAAAATAAACAAGATATTATGACAGACAGCTTTGAAGTTAAGGCGAACGTCATGTCTTAAATCTGATGGCACTACAGATCTCAAATGTATATTCTCCATCATGTAAAGGCACGAAATAACAACACTTCAGTATGAAGCCAGATGCTGAGCCATTGGATATTTTGAGAAGTGCTTCTGTTGTTCTCTTGAGAGGATGTTATTGCTTATATGTTACTGACCAATAAAAATAAAATAAAAAATAAAATAGTTTTCTCATCTCCTCCGGGACCAATTAAGGGTTTCAAAAATAAACTTGTAAGCTTGCCTTGTCCAATGAATTTAGGATCAATATTGATCAGGTGGGAATACAAACCAATCAGCCACAACATTAAAACCACTGTTGCACATTACAATTATTGATTTCTACCGAATCGACCCGACACCTGCACAGGTTTTTAATAAGATAAGTAAGTGAATCTGATCCCGACGTTGAAAGCTTGAGGGCTAGGCCAGGACATTGTCAATCACCACTGGGTAATACGCGGACATCAAAACTGTCTGTTGAATATCAGGTTTATGAAACACACACGTATACACATAGCGCTTACATCCACCTTCTTCTAAATTCATATCATTGATTAGGTCCAGACTTCCTTAAAAGCTTTTATAAGCTTTGCCCATATATTCACATCCCATCTAGCCAGCGCTACCAGGCGCACACTACCAAAGCTCTAAGGAGGTGGTGGCTCCTGCAGCTCAAAGTAATGAGGCAGCGAGTCACATCACACACTATGTCACACAGAGAACATGCAGAAGGTACCAGCAGCAAAGATGGAGGTCAGACTAGACCTTAGACTAGGTGATATTTGAAGCACTTTCAGAGTTGGAGACTAATTTTCACATGCAGTAAACCCAGGAGATACACACCTGGGTCCCTTAGTCATGAAATTCATTTTGTGCAATGGCAATATTATAGCTGTCAAAGTGAAACAATTTGACAAAATCTCAAGAGCGCTTGCATCCCCTACAGACGACAGCACATCTTACACTGTGCCTCAAATACAGTTCAGAACCGCCCACTTCAAACTGTTACTGTATGTCTGATATGACCTATGAAGATTATATGTGGAGGATACATAATGAGAGAGTAAGGATGTGTTTTTCTTCAGCAGATCATGTGATCCAGCTTTTAGGGGTTCTCTTTAGGGAGGCAATAGGTTTCATACTCACAAATTTCTGGTTGCACACATGCTTCTCCAACTTCATGGTCTCCACTGATCATGTAAAGGCTACAGAGAATTAAAAAAAAAAAAGAAGCTTTTATTACAGGAGACTTCACTAAAGATACAAAGTGTTCAAGGACTGAAATAAACATTACCAAAATACAGATCCTAAAAAGGAGCTACTTTATCACAGCTGTGTTGCTTCTTCTCATACATAAATCATTTTTCTTCAAGAACAGGTGTTATGCCAAGTTCTGCATGGCGGCCAAGTATCATATCCCCTTGAGAGAGTGTGTGGAGTTGGCCACTTGCATTTCAAAATACTAGACTGAATATATATATATATATATATATATATATATAATATATAAAACTTTCATAACGTTTGGCTTCCAGCTAACTGATGACAAGTTAATCAGTCCTCAGACTGATCCGCACAGTGAAACCTCAGCTAACGTGACACAGCGATAATACAAACTATATGCACCGTATCTAAATGAGAGAATTGAAAGTATTTCATGAGTTACTTAATTTGTATATAATCTACTTGTAGACCGCTGCTAGTGGTGAATGACGCAATGTTAGCATTTAAAGGCTGCGACAAAAGCTTGGAGAGCCATTCCTCTGATCAAACAACTGACATAATGAACAGGAAAAAATGTGTCAGTGGAAGCATATTTGTCTGTTAAATTCTGGCTCATAGTCTTGGCTTAGAACATCAGTGTTATAAATCATTTTGTCATGTGATGGCGCCGTGTGCCTGGGGCGGCACCTGGGTCTGGCCACACAGGTACAGGAGAACAAATAAGTGAATCCAGACTGTGTCTGAGACCAGAAGGTGTATCAAATCACAGCCTTTTAGCTCGCAGATCTCTGCTTGCAGCTCCCTCAGAGAGACTTGTTCTGCTCCAGATTGCACGAGTCGCTTTAATATCAGAGTGAAAGCACTGACACATGCGGCCGGAGTCTGAAGTAGCCGGTAAACAGTCAGTCAGTCAGTCAGTCTGTCAGTCTTCCAGATTAGCAACGTATTTGATTGGATACTCTCTTTTTGGCTGCTATATTCCTCTGCTGCTCGCGCCTCAAGGCAGAAATATTTTCCCTTTTTTTCCTTCCATGCTCATCTTTTTTTATGCCTCCATCCTCTCACGGCTCCGGCTGGTCCACAGAGGAAATACTCTGTCAGTATTTCAGACTTGTATCCATCCCTCACGGAAACAGAACAGTTTGATTCTTAATCCTATGTGGCTCAGAAATGGATCTGCCTTGACATCAATCGCAGAGTGTATGGAGCACATTTAAGGTCTGGGTTGTAGCTCAGTGCCAATGCGGCCTCTGAACATATAATGTGGATGTCCAAAGACATTGTATTGTATTGTGTCGTATTTGTTGAAAAGTTTTGTTGAGTAAAGCCTAGATTGGATTTTCTTTATGCTCAGACCCACACAGTCACGAAATATTTATCACTCACTTCACAGTGAGAGTATCCCTGATTCAATTCAACTGAATCTTGTCTGCACGTTTATGCATGTGTGGGTTTTATTCAGACTCTCCCACAGCGCCAGCCCCCCCCCCCCAAAAAAAAAAGAAATTCAACGTTTCAGATTATTTGGTGCCTCTAAATTGCCCGTAAATTGTGCGCGCATATGCAACGAGAACATATTTGCAGGAGTTTATTTTTTAATCCTTCCTAATACTCTTCTTCAAAAGAGTGTTTGTTTGTTTTTCAGATCAAATATATCTGAGGGTTTTAAAATTAGCATTGAATATAATCCATTATCATTTGACGATGGTACAAACCTGAAGAGAATTGCCCATCTCATTGGCACGACTGTATCTTCTCAGCCATTAGTTCAATTAAATAAGCCTCTTCTCAGCTCAGTGCCGTGTTCATTTGACCTGTCCCCTTCTGTCTGCTCTTGAAGGGAAAATTAGACGTGAATTGATAGTGGCAAGTGATTTTTCCTCCTAATCCGGCAGCTGAAAGGCAGATAATGAGTACTGCATTTTATTTTTCAACCAAATGCAAAGAAACACTTTTAAGCCATCAGTTTCAATTCCGAAAATGGACGACCCGTCTCCTTAGTTCAAGAACAGTGTCGGTCCCAGTGAATAATATTAATTATTAAAAACGAGGGTGAAGAAAGACATTAACATTCTGAAATCTAATTATCTCCTACTCATCCAGAACTCACATTTTAAAGTTACCCGGAAACTTTTAAAAACTATTTTGGGCAGCAAATCATTATATTTTTACTAAATTTGCATTATCCTTTTTTTTTTCTATATTCCATAGTTTTTCACTTTGCTTGTCCTACATTGTTCACTGCAGAAAATATTCAGCTAGACCTTCCTCAGACATTTTAATTTTGGAGAGCTGGAAAGCAACCTTTGATTGTGACAATCATTTTTTTTTCCCTTTCTTTGGCATAAGCTCCCTCATTGTAAAGTGTGTGCTTTGCTTTGTATGCATTACAAGGAAGGAGACATGTCCTTTATTGCTTACAATGCGCTGAGAGGACAAACTTCTGAAGACACTTTCTATTTGCCCAAAATATTACAATTTCACCAGGATAAGCCAATAATCTTTTAAGTATGCGGTTACATAGCCAGCCCGGGTATGATAAGAAAGAGAGGGTTCAGCTCAGTTAGCTAGGGAAATTACAGGCCAATGTCAGCCTGACCTGGCATTTAGATTAGTGTGTGTCAGAGAGCTGACAAGCAGCGATTGTATCCAGCACTGATGTGTCCACAGGCTCAGTGAGGCAGCTGGACATGATGCCAGTCCTTTCTTTTCAAGCCTGTGGTCTGCTTTCTGCCAGACACAGTACCATCTGTGAGCTGTGAAATGGGCCAGTTTTTGTCCTTAAAACAGACATTAACATGATGTGTCGCAGATTATGTAGTTACAGAGCAATCTGGCAGTGGCTTATACGACTCCGTCCCTGTGGTGCAGTAAAATAAAAGTGATTCGGACTATGTTTCATGCGGCGATAACAATGGATCTTCCTGGAAGCGCATTTGTTTCACATACGCCGTGTGTGTGTGTGTGTGTGTGTGTGTGTGTGTGTGTGTGTGTGTGTGTGTGTGTGTGTGTGTGTGTGTGTGTGTGTGTGTGTGTGTGTGTGTGTGTGTGTGTGTGTCCAATTCCAAGTTAGATACTATATCTATTGGGAAAGTGTGAAACAATAAAATGAAAGAGGTGGACCAAAATCAATGCAATATTAGGTTTGGATCTGCTTATTAAATTTGTTAACTCAGGCTGCATTATTATTATGAGATTAGGAATCCTAAACGCATTAAAAAAGACAACAACATAATTTCATTGCAGGCTCATAGGACACTTTAATCTCCAACAGCCAATCGGAGGTAGGGGATGTCCCTTTCAGAACTTCTAGAAATTTAAAATGTTTTTCCATCCATCTTCTCTACAGCCTAAACCATCTGCAGGGTCACGGGGCGCTGGAGCCAATCACTGCCAACTAAGGGCAAGGGCAGGTTAAACCCCAACGAGGTCACCACAACCACAACCGTTCACATTATCACCTAGGGGCATTTTAGTGTCACCAATTAACCTCCACATGCATGTTTCTGTACTGGAGGAAACCGGAGTACCCGCAGGAAACTCAAACAGAAAGGACAGGCTGGTATTTGAACCCTGAACCTTCTCGCTGTGAGGTGGGAGCACTAACCACTGCGTCATTAAATGCATCTTGAAATTCTGAAAATACCTGGGAGCTCGAGTAAAGACAGCAATACAGCTTCAGCTATCTATCTTTGCTGAAACGATTATCTCATTTCACTTTATAATTAACTTGTGGGACCACAGTTCCAAGAGTGTTTGTTGCTCGCCCAATTGTTTGCACTCTTAATGATTTTTCTATTGTCTCTGTCTTTATTATTCCCATGAGACAGTGTGTTTCTTTTTTGTTGTATTATGCTGCTGTAACACTGGAATTTAGCAAAATAAGATCTGAAAAGTCCATCCATCTATCTATCTATCTATCTATCTATCTATCTATCTATCTATCTATCAACATTTGTTAGATTGAGTAGAAGAGGCAGTAAGTTTCCCAAAGTAACTCACTAAACTAAATTCTGAGAGAAAGTAGAAATATCTGACAACAGTCCTATTAAGTATTAAGTAAAATGTTTCTTTTCTGTTGCTTTTTTCTTGCCTGGTTTCTTGCCTCCAGCATTAAAAAAAAAAAAAAAAAAACTCAAGAGAAAATCGTTGCAGTGCCATAGTTTCTGTCAGACACCTTGTTCCCACCATCCCTCCCCCTCTTATCCCACAGAATCTCTTTGTAACCCCCTAACACTCGCTTTTACTTCAACACTACACTCGTCTCCTTCTCTGTGTGGTGCCTCATCTCATTCTCTTACTCAAAGACGTCTAATTCTATTATATACCGATATGACCTTTAAGAGAGCAGGGCTGACACGACCTCGGCTTTGATCTCTGCGAGATATTTTATCCCAGCATCCACTCTGCCGGCGTAGGGATGACGCAGCGTTTTACAGATGTCGCGCAGATGTCAGAAGGCTCACCGGGGACCCAGACTGCAGTGTTCACCAGCGACGCCTCTTAACAAACCCCAGTTTGAGTTTCTTGTTGCTCTCACAACACAGCTTTTCTCAAGGTCAAAGAGTCTAACACTAGCTCAAAAAATATACTTTGCGCTTACTTATTTTCGACCAAGATCCAACAAAATGTCAGCCAAAAACATACTGAGGCAATATTTCAAAGCAAAAGCATCTACTCTAAGCAAAAGTGTTTTTATTACCCAAAGGTGAAAAATGTTTCAGCCAATCTCAACCCAGTCTAGCTCAGTCAGTCTTCAGACATGATTACTTTTTTTTTTTTTAAAGCCAGTACAAAAACGTATAAAAAGTTTTTATTTGCCTGCAGACTGAAGCTGCTGAATAAGGACTCTTAGAACTTTATCGCCATCCATCCAGCACAATGCTGCTCAGTGACGTTAGCAGAACCTTCACACCATGAGTCCTTTGGAAAAATATGCCACAATTTTAAATCACAGTACTTTATGGTATTTTTCACATGCATGCCGCATGACGAAATCTTCATTGCCCCTACACAGTGTTTGGGTTTTCACCTTCTTCAGTGTCCATGCATTGTTTCAATAAGGAGGAGTGAATAGTCTCGCTTCTTCCCAATGGATCCTGACAAAACAAGGTACAGCCAGGCCATTAGAAAAAAAGAGTAAGAGTAAGGATAAATGAATAGTAGTAGAAACTATAATGCGCTACGGTCGTAATGCGCTACGGCCGTAATGCGATACGGCGCTGAACAGGTTCACTGTCAACACTTCTACAGGGTGCACTGAGGTACTTGCATGCTACATGGACTAGAACCGGGAAGTGGCCTGGTTGGATTTTACGGACATAAAAGCAGTGACATTTAAGTCATCTTCCTCCTCACATGACCGACATTGAGCATTCATAGCAAACCTATTGTTATCAGTTTGTAAAACTTGAATAATGTTATTCTCCCCACACAGCCCCCTAATATTTACTGCCCTAGATATATATTAATGGAATTGTAACTTCTTCCTAATCTTCGACCATATCTTTAAAGTGGTTTTCACCCATTTGTTACTAATTTTATAGTCAGCATATTTTGGCTATTGAAAGGCAGAATATCTAATGGAATATTTGGACTCCTACCTTGTGTGATACTTCAACTGAGAACTTTTCCTTTTGTTCCATTCAAAACAGCTGTCATGGCAATAAGATGTAAAGTGTATAGCTTTGGTTCAGTTGAAGGCCTGAGGCCCCTTTTGCAGAGTTTGCGAGTTCTCTCCTTGGGTGAATAGGTCTTTTTCTTGGGTACTTCAGTTTCTACATACAGATCTAGGCAGTACCCTGCCTCCACCTCCAGTCAGCCGGGATCGGCTCCATTACTGGATGGATGGATGGATGGATGGATGGATGGATGGATGGATGGATGGATGGATGGATGGATGGATAGAAAGAGAAGTCCATTACATTTTCACCAAGGTTGATTTTACAACTGATATCATACATACCCATTTATTGGAATGTAAAAATTTCTATTTTAGGTTTTGGAAGCTTTTTTAGATAAATAAACATTTATAGCCACAAAGCATCATGAAAGTAGAGTCCACCTATTTTCAAATGTAGATAATACTACCATTGTAAGGATACTAATGTGCATTATATTGTACATGTATGTATGCTTTGTAATACCATGTCAAAACAAGGCGCATGCAAAACTGCAAAGGGAGGGAATAGTTTTTCCACTTTCATAACAATCTCAACCAATAACAAAATAATTCATGACTTATTTATTTTGTTTTTATTTAGAAATTGCCCTGAATCTTGAATGGCCTGTCGGCTGTTTTTGGTTACTTAGTGGAGAAAAAGAAAATGGTAGGGTAGATTTTCTTCAAGAGAACTTGAATGGGCCGTTATTATGTGTTATCCCATTCCATTACCACACTCTCCTGCCATTATGGTTACTGAAAGCACCGTGATCTTTAGAGGATTTTGTAACCTTTCATGCAGAATGGGTAAAATGATTAAAAGCAGTTGTGAAGCTTGACCTTTTTAACACAATGTCATACTTGTCATGCTTAACGGGTGAGGACAGTATTCAAACAAAAGAGCACAGCTGAGAGGGTTGCAGCCATAATTGGAGAGGTTACTATGATTCGTGTGAACTGTGGCTCTTCATTGGACTTATGGAGCCAGACGCTGTACTGCCGAATCAGTTGCAAAAAGGAAGCGAAATGAAATCTAGTGCTGACATGCGGGAAGCGAGAAACGCTGTTTCGAATATCACTTTCTTCTTCATGTATCAACATCTCAACACGCTGAGCAATCCAACATCAACTAACACAAAAATTGGAATAAAGTACATCATTGATAAATGCCCAAACTCTATTATCTCTTAATCACTTAAATAAACAGTTTGTTTTTATTGTTGATATAAATTAACAGAATAATCATTACTCATACTTTTAATTTCAATTAAATAGATAATTGAAACAACAACTTACGCATGACCCCCACGCTGCACTTGATCTTATCCAATTAGCATTCAGATCAGTTCACCCTTTCAGCCTCTCTTGAGACACAACATTATGCATTAACAATGGATGAAAGTGGCTTTTATATTCTTTTCTTGTGTACCCTTGCACTACCCTTTGGTCTGCCAGTTTTAACAAACATCCTATGCTCATCCACACCAAACAAACCTGAAATGTCATGACAGTAGGGGTCAAGAGTCAGAGCTGCAGACTTCTGGGATGTTCACATCCATTTCCCAGTTGTGGGTCAACAAGATTATTCAAAAGCTCCTTGGTGGCAAGGCCTCGGGCAGTGGATGAGATGCACACAGACAATGTTAGTGCTCTGGATGTTGTGGACACAGTTGACACACCTTTGCTGTATCATATAGAGAAACTATCTTTGAACAGGCCTTCATTGTGGCAAACAGGGGCAGAGAGGGTGCGCCATTTACTGGGGGTTCACGCCTCTGTGGGAATGTGGCTGCTGCTTTAATGCAGATGAGCTTCTGACCTTTAGTCATAACTCCAACTAAGGAAGAACAATCCAGACCTGGCCAAGACTCAAAAGTACATGTGCTTTGTGGATTTTGTGATGCCCTTCAACTGTGTTTCCGAACTGTTTTCTTTTTTTTAATTTTTTTTTTTTTTTTTATGAGAGTCCATGAACTCTGTATTAGGCTGGACTTTGAGGTGGATTTTGGACTTTGTCTCCATTGTTTGTCGTAGAAATGGCCCAAAGGGCATTTTATAAATGATTTCCTTTTGAAACAGTCATTCAAGTGCCCATACTAAATGCTCCAATGGTTTTCAGCCAAGTGTGGAGAAGTTGGTATAAAGATAAGCACCTCCTATTGTTGTATAGTGAAGGAAGAGTGTCTTGGTGAGGGAGCACTGTTTGACTGGGACATCAGAGTGGGACGAGTGGCAGCAGTAATGCTGACGCTGTAACATACTGACGTGATTAAAAGAGAGTTGAGCTGTAGGACAAAGCTGCCTGTTGTGTAGACCACTATTTTCTCAATGTCATCTGAATCCCTACCTCCTCTTGTGGTCACAGATCCTGGGTCGACGCTGAGAAGCTCATCCACACATTCATCTCCTCCAGGCTGGACTACTGCAATGCCCTCCTCATTAGGATCCCCAGCTAGAGTCTCTGCAAGCTCCAGCTGATTCAGAACATCGCAGCCAGGATCCTACTCGGATTCAGAAAACATTAACGCATCACTTCAATACTCCACACGCTGCACTGTATTCCCATCACTGCCAGAATAAATTAGAAAGTCGCTCTCATCACTCATCAATGCTTGCATGGAAACGCCCCATGTTACCTCAAAGAACTCCTCACTCAGCAAACTCAACACACGCTCTGCAAATCAACACTCTCTAACACGCCACGTCTCTGGAATGCTTTTTAAAAAAAACACTTGAAAGCATTCCTTTTCAAAGAGGGTTTTAAGTCACTTTAAAGACTGAAAAGTGCTTTAAGAATACAAATTATTATTATTAGTAGTAGTAGTAGTATTATTACTATTATTATTATATTATTATTATTATTGTTATTGTTGTTGTTGTTATTATATACAAAATAATTAGAGAATTGACTTGGTGCTAACTATAATTTAAGCAAGTTGAGGTGGCTCAGGTATCAAAACGGATTGTTTCCTTCTGTTGGAGATACACCTGGCACAGGTACCCATGTCAATGACCCTAAAGAGACCTCATATCTCTTGGTTGGCCCGGGAACACTTCAAAGTCATCAAGGAGAGCCAAATCAAGTTGTGCAAAATTGAGATGCTTGGGCTTTATTTATCTCATGACAGCCACGTTTACGAACAAGGCGTGAACAAAGAAGGACGCATGCATGGATGGATGACTAGGTCAGCAGTGATGTTTATAATAAAGCTATGAGCGCAATTATGTAATGTGTCATGATTTATCATGACAAAACCTGTCAAACATGTCTATTCTTTACACGTGTACATATCCACATGGAGGCATGAACAGCTGCATGAGCAACAGAATATTAGGCATGACACACACATAGACACACACACACACGATATAACCGCAAGCATCAAAATCAGAACATTACATAGATTCATGTGAACATTATGATGACACCACTCACATGAGCATGACTGCACTGATCAATGTATTTGTGCACTCACACAAGAAATGCACAACCACAAACATCGACATGCACAAGTGCACAGCTGTGCCTCTATCCTTACTTGAGAGCAGACGTGATCCCTCTGAAACGTAAAAGAGCAGATTTCTGCAAAGAGGTTATTCAAAGATCAACTCAAACAAGACATGGACTGAAATGAAACACAATTCAACAATGTGTGATTTTAGTAAACCAACAAGGTTAATTCAACATTGTAGTGTGCCAGTCTATGGCCCTCCCATATCGAATTTTTAATCTCAACTCCGTAAAAAATTCATTTTGCAGCTCACAAACAGTTATCTCTGAAAGAGAAAGACATACCGTCTTTAAGGAAATTACTGTTAGGTTTTAAACCAATCCTATTCATATTTGACTTTAACTACATTAGTATCAGTGGGCTGCTATGTTGCATTGCTCAGGGAGCTGGTGGGAGGATCAGGGGTCTTGCTCAAGGAGAGTTACCTGTCAGCTGCGGGATTCCAACCTGCAAACTCCTACTTCTCCAACCAGTAGTCCACCACTGCTGCAGCTAATTATTGAGCTGTATGACCTGGGTGGAATTTAATGAAACAACAAAGCAGTTGAAATTCAAGTAAAACACAGAGACAGAAACAAGTTACCCACAATTCCTCACTGAATTCAGGTTTTCCACCAGACTTCATATTGAATAACTCATTACAAGATGTAAAGACACTGGTGTCAGCACTTGCAACCCCAAGCAACAGAAGCATTGCAGAATAATGCACGTTGTGCTTATTGCTGTTAAGTATAGTCTAAATTTCAAAGACATCAGTGATATAATGTACGATCACTTGGACTTAACTTTTTTTTATTAAAGCTTGCTCAGGAAAGAACCATACCTCTCCTGTCAGGAAGTCAAATAAAGTTTTCGATTTTGATAGAAATTGACTTTGAAACTATTTCAGAAAGCAAGTTTTGTGGAGGACGACAATCTGCGTTTCAAACAAAGTGATGACAGAACAACCAGTAACTGGAGAAATTAGTACAGCGTCAATGCCCAGGCGCACCCGGTGCAGCGGCTTACATAAATACCGTAACTTCAGTGGAACACAGCAAGGAGGGAAACCCACACAAACAGCCGCAGCAGGATATTTAACCATCAGGATAGAAACCAGCGGGCTGCGATTAAACACACATATTGGTTTAAAGATAGACAGACAGGGTGTTTCTGACTCACCTTGCTTGACGCTGACAACTCATTGTCCTTTGTTTCATAGATAAATTGGTCCATAAGCATAACATCCCTCTGCATGAGTTACCCTGTTTGTGACTGTGTTTGCAGAGAGATTTTCAAGTCTCCTTCTCCCTTTTGCAAACAACCACAGCCAATTAGTTCGTACCGAGAAACTACCTCCCAGCTGTTAAATGTTGTTGTTATTATATAAAGTGTGACTGGATTCATAATGTAACCAGAAGTTTCCTCTTTCATAAAAATTCAAACTTTGCATGGCAGTTGTACTGTAAATTATTGACAGACTGTGACTTTTAGATATTTATTATTTACCATATGGCCCGAGCGCCGCGCTGTGGCTGCCTGCCGAAGGGTCAATTTTGGTAAACGAATTGCCTCTTTGAGGACTAATAAGAGACTAATAAGTAAATAAATAAACGATAAATAAGAAACATGGCTGACACCAGGAGCTTCTACGTAGTTATTGCTGTCAGAGTTCAGGAACAAGTAAAACAAAATTTTACATCAACAAGCTCAGACCGTATAATGTGTATCAATTTGTGTGCTGACCAAAAACATGAAACTGTTGCCAAGCTGAATGACATTTGATTTGCTTCTGAGATTTTTTTTCTTTCTTTCAAAACCTCTCACTTTTCCAGTTGGACCACCTTCAGAGGCGTTTTTCCTGCTGGAAAGTTGGACCATTCCTCACATCTTCCCGTCAGTTACTTCTAAACAGGTGATTACACTGTATTTCTTGTGACTTCAAACAGCTGTCTCCATTTATGATGGAAGCTGAATTGTTGAGTGATAGTACTTTGCAAGAATGAGTCCCTTACAATCAACCTGGAAGAAGATATGCTGTGAGGCTTCTAACACACTTGTTGAAAACTCCATAGCAAGTTTGTCTCGAGGCTTTCCGTGTCTGTTACTCTTGTCTTTGTTATGTCGGCTGATATTGTTTTCTCTTTGATGTGCCTCAGTGCAACTCAGACACACACAGAGGATGCTTCTGTGGAGAGTGTAATTCCAGCACAGACACCCCTGACCTACGACAGGCCAGGTTAACAACACTGGTCTCTTTGTTGTGGCCTCCCTTAGTTTGTGGGATAAAACATATAGCAAGTGAACAACTGTACTCAAACTTATTTTGTTTGAAACTGGCCAGTCTGGGACACACAGGTATGCTGAGATGACTGAGAATCTACAAAACTGCCACTTCTGTGGGGTGTTTTTACAATGATCTTCATAAACAGTTCTCCAAGGAAGGATCATTGCTGTCCAAGGCTCCTTAAAGCACATGGAGAGTGAAGGCTGGCCTATGTGGTCTAGTAGATCCAACAATCTCACTGCTGCAGAAGTTCCTGCATCAAAGTCCAGTTTGCTGCTAATGTTGTGTCGTGGGACACCTTAAAGTGACAACATTGGTATAACATCACTTCACAGCTTGGGGAATCTCTGACACCCGATATAGATCACATTAAGCTATTTGTAAAAGAGCATTAAATGTAGTGTACCTAGCTCCGTACCAGGATGGTGACATTCTGTCAAGATGTTGTCAAGATAAGAAAGCTGGAGCAGTTTTATATCTATATCTATTTAAATAATTTGTTGATTATTTTTTATTATTTTTCGATGGTTATAAAATGTTTGTATTTGTGAATATATGTAAGTGTGAAGGTGGATATCGTCACACGTCCCCACCTTGTTTGTTAACGCTGACCCCAAATGCACAAAGCAAAATCCCCTTGTGTCTTTACCTGCCAATAAAGAGCTTTCTGATTCTGAAAGATGGGATTAAGGTAAAACTCAGATTTTTCACTTATCAGTTTTCTCTGGCAGTAGCACAGAACATAGCAGACGTGCATTCGTCATTGTATAAACCACTATTGAAGAGCTGCTGGCTGTGCATTATACTTCTAAATAGCAGAAAAGAAGACTCTATAGTGAGCTGTCATTTAAAATCACCTATCACATGACCTGAATGTGTGAAGTACCTTCGTTTTACTGTCTTGGATCTGCAAATGAGTATTCTTTCTCAAGCACTGTCACTCAAAACCTAATAGGCTTGTTCAGAATCTCTTGGGTCGTATCTGAATGCTCCTCATTTTTGTGATATTGGCATTACTTAGAAATGAAAGTATCACAGAGGGTCTTGATTTTAAAGTCTCATGTTTTGTTTGTTTTTCAAACACACACACCCACACACATGGTTCCAGCTTTATGGAGCCCACACACTGACATAATACAATCACCAGTCTGCATCCTCAACCTTCCCTCTAACCTGGGTCCTAAAATCATTTACAGCATCTCGTTATTTGGGCTGCACAAAGTACGTTGAACCCCAATGTTATTCCTGACTTGACAATGTTTGCACATGCTGAAGCTGTGTGTGTCCGACTCTGTGTTGTGTCACTGCTTAAAGTTGTTTGCGGGCTCTTTGTCTCGTTTTGCATCAACCTTAACTCAGCCCAGTGATTAATAAAACATACGGCAGGTACGTGTGTGTGTGTGTGTCTGTCTGTCTGTCTGTCTGTGTGTGTGGGTGTGTGTGTGTGTGTGTCAGGCGAGAGGGACTGCAGCAGAACATGCTGAAATGTAGGTCATCGACCAGACACAGAAGACAGAGAGTTACAGTACAAAGACAGTAAGAAGGAGGATGGTAAAATAACAAAGTGAGTAGCCAGACACAGTAAGAAACCACATTTTAGGGAATATTTCTATTAAAGAAAACAAATGAAAATGACTAATACCAAGTTACCAACCTGCTCACTGTCCCTTTTGCTCGGGGTAGCAGCTACATCACATGTGAAGGCTGAAAATCACAACCTGAATATTTATGACTTTTACTTCAGTCGTTTCCATTGAAATGATCCACTACACACATTTCCATGATAACCGAACTTCAAAATGTGCAAATTGTCAATGACTGATATATTACAGTGGTAGTATGTTTCTCTCATATCCAACGACAACATGTGTTAAAGTATTCCCACTTTTCCTTTGCTTAATGTTGAGTATGCGTTTGTCAAAGTGATATGTCGGGTAAAGTCAGAGATTTGACGTTTTAACTCGCTGCTGTATGACTTTAAGTTAAACTGTCTCAACTGTCTTCATACTAATGTTGGAATTTTTTTAAATAGGATTAAAAGATACTGTTCTCCTTTTGTGTTTTATTTTTATTCCTCTGGCTCCTTTTTTTTTTTTTTTTAAAGTAATTTTGACACAAGGCTGTCTCGCAAAATAACGTCTACTCTCAGTGGATTTGTATTGTTAAAACAAACGGGGGAAAAAAAGCTCTTAAAAATAAAGGAAAGAGAAGGATGAAGGGAAAATAGAACGTAATATTTCTTTAATTCATGTGGTAAATAGAATCTTTTGGGGTTTTTCGCGGCAGTTGGTTTTAATTGGCTGTCCAGATCTTGGCACTCTTTTAGTACAGCTGGATGCATGAGTCACACATCACCCTGACCCTGAAATCGGCGAATCAGCAGCGGAGCTTCATTAGAGCTATCATAAAGAGTAATCACAACCTACATTGGTGCATATTGTGTGTGAGCCCCAAGGGATCCATTAAGACACGAGTACTGCTCGAGTGTGTGTGTGTGTGTGTGTGTGTGTGTGTGTGTGTGTGTGTGTGTGCGTGTGTGCGTGCGTGCGTGCGTGCGTGCGTGCGTGCGTGCGTGCGTGCGTGCGTGCGTGCGTGCGTGCGTGCGTGCGTGCGTGCGTGCGTGCGCGCCATCATGGGTTTCTTGAGATGAGACACACAAATACACCGGCGCGCAGCTTCATCAGCAGTTTGTGCCACGGTAGCTCAAAATAATAATGCAATCACAGGAAGTGTGCGCACACACACACAAACACAAAAACATGCAGTGAGGACATTGTGACAGCGTGAGCAAATTCAATGCTGGGTTAAGTGGACGTCTGAAGCGCGGGGGCATCGTCGCAACAAGATCTCTGTAGCTCGGCGTCTGTTTGTGCTCACAAGGAATTTCACTTTCTCAGAGACCTCACTTTGAGGCAACGTGTGTGAAGTTAGAATATCTTCAGCGAGCGAAAGGGCGAGACTGACTTTCATGATGTTGTTTTCTTTTTCCCTTTCATGCAAAGATTCATGAAGCCTGTTGGGTATGATTCCGTGTCAAATAATATGTATATAAATAAATAAAGAGGTGAGAAACAAAAACAGCTGTGCATTGGTACCATTGGGATCCATATTTTTTTTTCATTCTGCATTAAAAGCAACCTGTTAGTGCTCGTTTAAACAGAATGGGGAAGCCAGAAGCTGCATATTTCATACTTTTGTGCTTTTGGGCCTTTTTGTGGGGGTGTGATGCCACATGCTGCACTATGTTCAATGGTTTATTCAAACAATCAGAAGAGGTGGGGAAAGTACATTGCCTTCAATAGATTTTCCACATAACTGCTCGTGGAGCATGTATTCTTCTGATTTCCTTTTAGCGACTCGTCACTTGTAGTTTTAACGTTTACAGATGACTTGAGAGATGTAATAATGGAGAGTCCACATATCCAAGCCAATGATTTTGTGACAGAGTTAAACAGCGAATTTCAAAGTGTTTTAGAGTGAACAACATCAATTTTAACTGGTATCACCTTTATAAGAGCGGTTCACGGAAGACAGTACATTTGCCTCATAGCGAGAATAAACCTGGCATGGTTAGGTTTACAGCTTTTCTGCATGGAGACTGCATGTTCTCTTGGTTCATCTGTGGATTTCCTAGCAGGGTTCATGTACAGTGTATTTGGGGGTAACTGGCCACTTCAAACTGCCCGGGGTGTGATTGTGTGTGTGGATCGCTGTCTCTCCTTGTTTGTCCTTTGAGAGACTGGTGATCTTTCCAGGGTGTACTCGGCCTTCACCCACAGTCAGCTTGGATTCACTTCAGGTCCTCACTACACTAAACTAGATCAAGGAGATTGCTTTGAAAATGGGGTCTCTTTCTTTCTTTCTTTCTTTCGAGTGGTGGGAATGGTATGGACTAGCTAGAACCAGCAGATGGCGGTAATGCAACTTCACGGATGCAAACTGCCATTGAACCCAAGTGAAGAAGAAGACGAAGAGAACCAGTCATCAGGGACACTACAGTGGTAGAAAACAATGTAGATGGATAGTACCAGCAGATGGCGGTAATGTAACTATATGGATGCAGACCACCCTTAAACCCAAAAGAAGAAGAAGCTTATCACTTTTAGTTGTCATGCACTACATAGTCTATTTCATAGCTGCTGATCTTTCCTTTTTATTTAACCTAAACCATTTTCTTCTAAAATAGTATGTATTCAAAACAAATAATAATTCTAAATAACAACAAAGTATTTTGTTAGTACGCATTTACAATGATTTCTCATTAAGAAAAGGCATGTTGGGAAATGATAAACTGCTCATCTCATTAATGCCTTCCTGATGTCCAATCAGCTCTCTTCTTCATGTGGTAATGTTTCCCTTTTGGAAAAAAATCTATAATAAATATTAACCCTGTATCCTGACTAAAGTGACCGGATAAACTCTGGAAAGAGAACCAGGGATTATGCATCATTCAAGATGTCTTGAATTATGATTTTTACTTCTGCACTTCGTATTGTTTAACATTCCCTTGAGTAAAGGAAGTTCACTGTGTTTTTTAAGAATGTGAGAACTTCTGTTTGTTTGTTTGTTTGTTCATTTTGGATGCTGATGGGCTGCCATGAAGTCAGTCTTGTAGATTTGTCTGTTTACATCTGCTGCTCTCTAAATCGAATCTCCCAAGAATAAGATATACTAATATACCTGTGAGCAGTCAGTGGTCTCATCAAGGTGGGGTGACCCAGAACAGGCTAATGAAAGCATCAGGCTTTACAGCATCTTCACTCCCTCAGCTACTGTGGCTTATTGTTTCTGCATTTATTTATCTGTTAATTTTCTCACAAACAAAGAGACCGGTGTGGTCTCTTTATAGACAAGCACATTTCTTTCAGGCCCAGTTATGTACCCAGCTCACAAAATTATGTTTAATTCATTTATGGTCATTTCAGACTGTGTCCTATGTGGTTTTGTGGATAATGTGCTGTAAAGAGATACAGGATGGCATTTCTAGTATTTTTCTAACATCATTTATATCAATGAGGGAGAATACTAAACTGAGTTATGTAAAATGTAAAAGAAAATAGAAGGTTTTATTGTGATAAATGAGGATCTGTCATATTTCATATTTACTGTTTTATTACTTTTTTCAAGTTTTATTCCATATAGGTCATTATGCACAGTGGGATGTTTTCTCTGTTCATAATCCCATTGCCTGAACCAGATGAAAGCTGTTTGGAGGTTGCATGGATAACACTCTCTGAAATTCATTTTACCTCACACTGACGTCCATTTCCATTTAGTCACACAGGCTCCTGTGAATCGACTCAGAACAGAGCACATATTTAACCCAGCAATGTGTAGGTGTATGAACACTCATTCTGAGCTTATCTTAACTCACCTCAATGTGAAGACCATTCCACGAAAACAGTAGAGAATTTCCGGAGACAAAAGTCGAATATCATTGGATGGATTATCCTCATCCAATCCAATCCATCTTTAATCATAAAGCGCTTTAAAACAAGCACAGGCAGACAAAGTGCTGTACACAAAATAAACAGCATGGGTTTTTGCAGTCTCTGCAAACTGTCTTGTCATCTGCTCCACAGTTTCACTCAGAGTGTGGTTCTGCTCTTCAACGTCGGCCACTTTCAGCTGCAACATATCCACCTTCTCCATGGCCTCCTGCTTGAGCCCAGCTTCAGTCTGAAGCTGCAGCTGCAGCTCGGCCATTGAGGAGAACGCCACGCTCTCCAGTCTGCTCGCCGGCAAAGTGCCAAAAAATCTGGACATGCAAAGAAACTGTTTTGAACTGGAGAAGACCGTGAGCCATCTGAAGAAGGAGCTGACAGCGTCCCGGGAAGTCCAGGAAACCCTCGGCGCTCAGCTGGAGGAGTTTCCTGCCAAAGTGGTACGACCGACAGGCCAGACACATTGAGTTCCAGCCAGGCCAAAAGGTGCTTCTGCTCCTGCCATCCTCCAGCCACCAGCTGCTTGCGAAGTGGCAGGGGCCATACACCGTCCTCAGGAAGATGGGCCCTGTGACCTATGAGATCCACCATCCGGACAAGAAAAAGGCAAAGCAGATTTATCACATCAACCTGTTGAAGGAGTGGAAGGAGGCTCCAGTCCAGGTTCCTGTGGCATCCCTGCTGATGACCCAGATGGACAGTGAAGGGGAGGAGGAGCCGTCCCTAACCGACCTCAACCAGTCTGCTAAACCAGCTCTGAACCATCTGACAGGCGTCCAGTCCAACCAGCTGGGCCAGGTGTTCCAGCAAGTCGCCAAGCTGTTCGTGGTCAACCCGGGAAAGACTGACCTTGCCGAGCACGCCATCATCCTCAAAGACAAGGGGCCAGTACGCCGGAGGTCCTACCGTGTGCCACAACACCTGGTGGCAAAGCTCCAGGAGGAGGTAGAGGAGATGCAGCGCTTGGGGGTGATTGAGCCGTTGCAGTCCGAGTGGTGTAGCCCGGTGGTCATTGTGGCGAAGAAGGATGGCACACTGCGCATCTGCATCGACTTCAGACAACTCAACGCAATGTCGCAGGTCGATGCCTACCCAATGCCCCGGATCGACGATCTGCTGGAGAAGATTGGTCAAGCTAGGTTCATTACCACCCTTGACCTCTGTAAGGGATACTGGCAGGTACCCCTTGAATCATCCAGTCGACCTTACACTGCTTTCCAGTCACCTGCAGGTCTCTTCCAGTTCACTGTGATGCCCTTTGGCCTCCATGGAGCACCAGCCACCTTCCAGAGACTGATGGACCGTGTCCTGCGGGGGTATGAAGACTGCAGTGCTGCCTACCTGGACGATGTGGTCATTTTCAGTGACACCTGGGAGGAGCACCTGCATCATCTGGAGCGAGTCCTTGGCCAGATCCAACAGGCGGGCCTGACACTGAATCCTGCCAAGTGTCAGTGGGCCAAAGAGGAGGCGCTGTACCTAGGCTACCGGCTGGGACAAGGCAAGGTCAGACCACAGGTGGACAAAGTCGAGGCCATCCGCAGCTGCCCACGCCCGCGCACAAAGAAGGAGGTGAGGTCCTTCTTGGGCTTAGCCGGCTGGTACAGGAGATTCGTTCCACAGTTTGCCACCATTGCTGCCCCTCTGACGGCGCTGACAGCGAATGACCAGAGGAATCCCGTCACCTGGAATGAGGAATGTGAGACTGCATTCCGAACCCTCAAGGTCAGCTTGTGCTCATCGCCAGTGTTGAGAAGTCCAGACTTCAGCCAGCGGTTCTTGGTCCAGACTGATGCCTCTGCAGTGGGCCTGGGGGCAGTCCTGGCCCAAGGTAAACCTGGCGAAGAACAACCGGTGCTGTACCTGAGCCGCAAGCTGCTACCACGGGAGACCAGGTACTCAACGGTGGAGAAAGAGGGCCTGGCTATCAAATGGGCCCTGGAGAGCTTGAGGTACTACCTGCTGGGGAGGGAGTTCGACTTGGAGACTGACCATCGGGCTCTGACGTGGATGAACTCCATGAAAGACCACAACAGCCGTCTGACCCGCTGGTACCTCTCCCTCCAGCCATTCAAGTTTCAGATTAGGTATCGAGCTGGCAAGACAAACGTTGTGGCAGATTATCTCTCCAGGTTGCCGCACATCGCCAACCTCGGGGAGGAGGGGGATAATGTGACGGAGCGCTCTTGAACGCACCGTCATGCCCGGAGCGGTGCACCTTTCCTCTCTCCGCTGGCGGAGAGAGCCGGTGCTGGGAGCGCGCGCACAGCGCTGTCAATGTTGTTGGAAAGATCCACTCCAGAAACTGTTTCCCGGGTCCCTGGACATGCTTCCCTGCTGTAGGCAAAGGAGGGTGCACACTCTTTGCCTACACGTCACACAGACACACACCTACGCGTCGCGCACGCACGCACGCACACACACACACACACACACACACACACGCTTACCTGCGGCTGGAACTGTCAAACTGATATACTTCCGGGTTCTCGGTTAAGAGCGCTTAGTGGCGCGCAAAAGAAACGGGGTTATACCATTATAGTGCGGATAATTGGTATACCCTATGGTCACGGGCTTAAATCGGCCTGGAGAAAACCGGGATAAAAAGGGCTTTCCCTCTGTACAATTATGTGAACGCTTATAATTGCTTGCAGAACGTTTGGTTTGCATTGACTTAAATTGTGTAATAAAAACCCTGTAATCAATAGTTGGTTTGCCCGAGGGAGGGGCTTATGGTATAAAGGAGAGCTCTGCTCACTTAAACGGGGCTGTCGCTGAGCCTAGGAGTATGGTGGGTTGTGAGCTGGAAATAAGACAGCCAATGTCCTCTACAGAAGTAGTTGTTTGTTTTGTTTGTTTGTTTTGTTCTAGTTAAATCCTGCACTGTAAATATGAGCACTTTGTTGTCAATAAAACCACCCCAAACTGCAGTTTGCCGACTGGCCATCATTTTGTCGCATCGTGTTCGTTTTTGGAAAACTGGACCCGTGACAATCCATAACAGGCAAATACAAATAAATAGATTTTTTTTTAAAAATGACAAGAACAGAGAATACGTGAAGATAAGCAGCTCATTTGATTATATCAGCATTCTACATAGTATCAAAAAATAGACGAAGAGGTGGGTTGTAAGATTTGATATTAAAACAGATAAAGGCCGTGAATGTCTGACGTGTAGTAGATTGCCCCAAAGGAGCTGCAACCAAAAACAGAAAGTCCCCTTGGAACGGATGCATCGTTTTCATGATTTCGTGATCAGCTCATCAGCTGATCTGTAGGGAACAAGTGGGAATGTGAGGGCGAAGCACTTCAGGGGTTTTTGAAATTGATCAGCGATCAGTAAATTTAGCCGCACAGTAAATATTCCGTTTCAACATATGTTCTAATTTATATTACCAAAAGAATTATTACACGCGTAAAGAGGGATGTCAGTCTATTGGGATTACATCTTTCAAGAAGCTTGTTTAATGGATTTTTGGTTCAAGCCTCCATGGCAAATCTGATGGAGGCTGATAAAGTGCTTAGTAACTAATGGATACCGCCCTACTTTGTTGCCCAATAAGTGTCAGATATTTCAATGGGAAAACAGTAAAAGAATAAAGATTAAAAACATTTCTAATGTTGTAGAGAAGTTTATTCCGGAACCAGACAAGCGTAACACATCAAAGCAGTTAGGGTTCCATCTGGGTTTGTTCACGGCTTTTCGTCTTGTGATCTTAGAGAAGTTGTCCTTGTTGAAGCTGGCTAGAATTTTCAGAATTCATAATTGTGTGGATGTGGTCATTTGTTTTAGTCTTTAGGAGAGTGAATCAAGTCTTTTTAAACATATCTGTGAATAGGTTTTTATGATATTCTACCTTATACAGTTATAGTGGTATGTTTCTCTTGCAAGACGCCTCTTAAGTCTGTAGATTTTGAGATGGCAGAAAGTCAAAAGTGACTGAATAAAACCAACAGGCTATCCTGGAAGTACAGCAAACGATATAAAGAGCACTTATAGGTAGGCAGGCCGGGAGCTCTGTGTGGGGAAATTTGAGTCAGAGAGCAAAGACATTAACAAGCATTAGCAAGAAATACATACGGGTATAACGTATGGGGGCAAAATGCCAGGAAAGAACAAAAGGAACTGCAGAGGGTGGGAGGAGATGGGATCAAGATGTATGAAGCAGATAAACAAGCAAAGATTAACTCACTGCGAGTCAGATCATGTGATCTTTCTAATGAGAAGACGTTATCTTAATGGTGGGCTGGTGGGAGGGTTAATGGACATAATGGTTAATTATTCATCGATACAACGGATGGACAAGTTTGATCATGATGAGAGTCACAAAAGTTTCCTCCTCTCAATCAGGGGGCTATATTCTAAAATATTTAACAATGAGTGACACCCGGAGCTAGTAAACCTGCATAAAGGCCTTATTGAATAACTTGTCAAATTAGGATACGCAAATTTGATCATTTCCATTGACCTTAACAATGCGTGAATAATTATTGCAATTGTCCTTTACCTCAAATGTTTGTTTTTATCTTGTACCTTGCAATTACTATGTTTGAATCTCATATGTAAGTCCGCCAGTTGCCCTGAGTCTGTTCTACACCCAGTTAACCAAACCTATATAAAGTCACGAGAGGCCGTAGCAGAGTCAGTCCATTGGACGAACTCAAAAAAGACTCATTCACTCCTACCTTCCCTAACTGACTCTGTCTTCCTATTTTATTTCATAATGACAATGTGCGTCCGCTTCAAGCCACGCTGTTCCTTTCTCATTTGCATTTGATTTTATACCAATTTACATAACTCTATATTTGGCTGCTTTTCTGACAACGGTCTAATGAACTAATGGTCGACAAAATTACCTGCATAGTTCTCTAGTTGCTGACATACACGTTGACGCACAGTAAAGGAGCGAAAATGTGAGAAACTGATAATGTTAAATATTGTTTAAAGGTCATTTGCTCTCCATGCACCGGGACCTTGATCAGTTAGAAAACCTTACAATTATCGTACAACTTTTAGTTGATTGCTGTCGCTACACAAATGTAACATTTTGCAATATTCATGTAATTTATATTCACATTTCAACGAGTACCAGTTTGAAAGTTGTATGTGAACATCAAGGTGAACCAGCAAAAGCCTCAGTCCGAGCACACTTTTTATAAAAAACAAGCACGGCGGAGGAGGGGCGACTTAATCAAGCCAGATGCAACTGTTCTGGAAAACTGCACGTCCATGGCTTTCATCACAACACTCGCACTGCGACTTGACTGATTGGACACGGAGAAGAGGCGTGTCGCATACAGCAAGCAGTGGTGGATTACTGCAGAGTGCCTGCCTGTGGAACTGGCCTAAATATTACCTAAGCAGTCAAGTTTTTTTATTTGAAGCAGACACCTTAATCTTTTAAATTAATCTAAGGCATATAAATGTGAATAACAACCTGATAGAAGATTTCTGTTTTTATGTGGCTGCAGAAAGATGCACGTTACAAAATGAGATGTTTACTGAGACTATATGACAAAAATGAGTATTTATTGAACTAAAATGGCATGTTACTCGTTTCACATCAAATTTTTTTCATATAGTTTTTTTGATTGGTCAGTACTTACACCAGTATTGCCAAAATTATCATGAAAAATATGTTGGCTTATCTTGATAATCTCAACTGTCTAGTAATCTTCCACAGTGCTGCACAAAAAGATGTGCAAGCAAACTACTCTGACGGTTTCAACAGTGGCCTTGCGCAGATCTTCTGTGTTGCACTACTTATAAGAATATACCACTTCTAAATAAATAAATAAATGATAGGTTGATGTATCAGCATCTGAAGGATGGAAAGCATTGTGCTTTGTGTAGCACAGGAGGTTTGAATCCAGCAGGCCGTGGAGGTAACCCGTACTTTTCCCCAGAGTGTCTGTACCCATCCTGCCTCGAAGCACCAGGTTCCATCAGATGCTCTCTGGGGAATTTGTGCTTCTTGATTATGTATGTTATCTGTGAAAGTTGGAAGATGGACCGAATAATAAGCTAAACTAACCAAAACTGAGACTTTATCAAAAATAACAGCCCAAAACTAAACACACGACTGATAAAACCTACTAATAAGCTTGTATTTCTCAGTGGTTTTACACACACTGTATTTTTCTAATAAGACAATTAGTCTGATCAGGAGGGCATGGGATAAACCGCAATGATAACCTGTGCACCGACACTTTTTGTGATTCCAGAATAATCCTGTGTTAAGTGCAAAATCAAGGTTTTGGGGAACGTCTCTCTCTGAACACAGCGTGAGCAATGGTACCAGGATCATAAACGGCAGAAATATATTTTGGAACTTTCCTTCAGCTATTTTCCGGCACATTAACACAGCATACAATTGCAGGTCACATACTCCAACAATTGAATCTTCCCTTGTTAAATTCCGCCGTGCAACAAGACGCAGGCACTTGAGACCTTGTTGCATGTGCCTGCAGATCCTTTGATCTACCGGGGTGCTGGCGACGGTGACAGCTCTGGGTATTTGTGGGGAGGCTCGTCTGCAGTGATGAGGTGCAGCTGGTACGGCTCTGCTCTGGCTGCAGCACACCTGCTTTCGCTCAGGTAATCACACACACACACACACACACACACACACACACACACACACACACACACACACACACACACACACACACACACACACACACACACGCACACAGTGGTGGAGAGATGAAGAGAAAGAGAGATGGCAAGAGCCATCGGGTCGGTGACAACAGATTAGTGAGAAGGAGAAACAGAAAGGGGCTGAGAAGGAGCCACTGGAGATGTGACAGTTTAATTAGAAGTTCAAGACAAACCAGGAAATACAAAAAAAAAAAAAAAAAATACAACAACAACACGTGGAAAATTAGGAACGAGTAAGCAGAACATTTCACAAAATAAAATCACGGAATGAAAAAAAAAAACAAATGATGAAAGAAAGAAAAACTCAGCAGGGGGTTTCATAAAAACCCAGTGTGATCAAATCATGAATCGTACGTTCATCTTGGTTCCTTCATGCTAGTGAAAATATCAAATTATCTTAATTAATAGTTCTGAGGTGATGACTTGTTTTTATTTTTGTGGGCAGCTGTGGCTCAGTCGGTAGAATGGTTGTCTCTTAATTGGACAGTTGCAGGCTCGATTCCCTAACTGTCCACACGTCGTGTCAAAGTGTCCTTGAGCAAGACACCGAACCCCAATGGAGGCAGCTGCGGTGAAAAAGGCACTATATATGTAAAATCCGTTATATTTTCAGCCAGTATCAACTGAAAAAGACTTCCCAAGCACCCCAAACCCTAAAAGTGGACGGTTTAAGAGATGGACTGATGAATGGGTTGGGTTGGTTCTCTAAGGTGTAGTATCATATCAAAGTACTCACAACAACCAAACAATAACCTTTGGAGCTCAACTCTCCTACAAATGTTCCTTTCGGTCTCCCACACATACAATTATCATTGTGGTTCTATTACTTTATTCCACATCATTTAAAGTACTGGCTCTGACACACCTGGCTCAATTAAAACATGAAATCAATCATCATACTTGTGCAGATTCTCACCATGACCCCCCCCCCCCCCCCCCCCCCCCCCAGATGTTATTTACTTCAGCTTCATTGTGTCCAAACACCATAGCCTACCAGCAAGAAGCAATTTATTTACTCCATAAATGTCATAAACTGCTGGAGTTCTCCTCAGTCGCTACTAAGACTGATTATACATGTATTACATGAGAAGTTCATTAAAGTTTTCCCAGAGTATAAAACCATAATAGCTGTTCAGGTCCAATGTTAAAACAGAACTGGACTGGAAAGAAAATGTTCCTCTTTTTTTCAACTTTTTCTGGATCAGTGCACAACACCATAGGTGTCAATGGAGCATAACAAGCTTATTGTGACCTTTTTATAATATACTGGCAAATGTCATGCTTTGGCATAAAACTGAGCCCTGTAGAGAAGTGTCTTAATTCCGCTGCTCAGAGATAATGGTCAGATTTAAACTGCGGAGTTGAACTGAGAGGAGACTCTCTTATAGTTAACAATCCAGAGATGTCATGAACCAGCACTGTAGGTCCGCAGTGTAAGAACAATTCATTATAATACTTTCTGACTGTGAAATATATCATTCAACAGTGTTTCCTTTGCAAAAAGGTACTCAGATATGATGTCGAAAAATGAGTTGAAAAGAATTGTATACTGCTGCCCGAGACTGAAATGTTCATTTAGATTTTTAATGAGTGGAAGAAATGAGAGACGCTCACAGAAAAGGCAGAAAGGAATCCCCAAGAGAACGTAGTATATTCGATTTCAAGTCACTTGCCCTTGATGATGCTGACTTCTAATTAAGAATTCACTTTCATCAAATAGACGTTACAAGCGTTCAATTTGAGAAACACTGAATATTTCTTTATTTGTTTTGCCTTTGCATTGGTGCTGATACCAAGAGATACAGAGAAGGTGTACTGTTGTTAACAATGTGATGACAACTCCCCCCCCCCCCCCCCCCCCCCCCCCTCTAAACACACACACACACACACACACAAAAAAGAAAAGAAAGGAAAGGAAGTAAAAAGAAAGAGGCAGGCATGGAATGACAACCAGATGGCCTGAAATATTTTGGCCATATGTTTGATAGGATCTGCAGAAAATTACACAGTCTGTTATGATTACAAAACCACTCACTGTAAATGAGAAAGTCACATAACTAAATAGACGATTTGTGGAGAGAAATATTTGCCTGTTGTCAACATTGTGGAGCTCAACATTTTTTGTCGTATGAGGTTTATTTGAAAATAAAGTATTATTATTATTAGTACGGTAGTAGTAGTAGTAATATTATTATTATTAGTAGTAGTAGTAATCTTTTTATTGTTGTTGTTGTTATTGTTATTATTATCTAGAACTGAACATTCAGTGAGAAAGGAAGATTTATTAAAAGTATAAAATAAGTTGTTTTTGTAGAGTCTCAGTCGAACAGGCTATAGTATTTTCCTGGAGAGCACTTTTAGTTGCTTCTCTGATCAAAAATGTAATATGAAATATGTAATCTGTACTTGCGAACCACAAGTGTATTTATTTTATTTTTTTTAAGTTTCTGCTTTTTCCGTGTGAACGGATATTGGATACTGTTGTGTTAGCTTGAAACTTTCATGAAACAAAACTGGAAAAAAAAAAAGAAACTACTGTATGTAACTACTCAAACATCATGTAAACGGGGCCCAAGATAAATACAGGCAAAGTGGGATAACATCGCAAATGTTTGACCTGTCAAACAGTCTGCGCTCCGCCCGTCACTGGTGCTGCAAACATAACGCAAACATGTAGAAGATTCATGTTATCCTCAGGCAAATTCAGTGTCATTAATCATTTAAAACTGTTTCTAACGTTTGTATAAAACTTCGCAACCGTGCATATCCTCAGTTATGCCGGGTTTTTTTATTGTTTTTTGCTCAAGCAAGTGAACGTGCTTTTGAAAGAGACGGGCAAGGTGAGGCCGGTCAATAGATGCGTATGTGTTTCTGTGTGTCTTGCCTCAGTGCAAAAGATAGAAGGGAGGAGAGAAATAATTGTGGAACAGTTTTTTTTTTTTTTTTTTTTTAGAGCTTTCCCGGAGAGACTTGAATTCAGATTCATTAATCTAAAAGCAAGACGTATGCGCTCTCTTAGGATTTGCTGGGGAAGACAATACAGCATGAGAGAGTGCGGCTCCACTTGACATTTTCTTCTCGTCACTTCTCATTTTCTATTCATTTATTTGCTTCTTTTGCTCTTCTCCGTCCTGCTCATCATTACTCTATCACATCACCTCTTCATTCTCAGACTGTTTTTTCGTGTTATAAAACCCTGACTTGACTGTAAATTCATTGCTGAAAGAAGCATAGGCCAGTTGAAAATATAAAGTAAAACGGTAAATGGAGGTTGCTTATATAGTACTCTTCCACTGACAGCCCCCAAAGTGTTTCACAATATTAGTCACATTCACCCATTCACACACACACACACACACACACACACACACACACACACACACACACACACACACACACACACACACACACACACACACACACACACACACACACACACACACACACACACACACACACACACACACACACACACACAATGCAGGCAATACTTTATTAATCCTTAATTATTAATCCTTGTGGTTGTTTTAAACTGCTTCATAAAAATAAGATGGCTTGCATCGCATTGGGTGTATAAGAGCCATTATATCATGAGAGATATTGACTTTTCACTTCATCCCTCTTTAGACTGTGCCAAATAATAGAGCTTGCGTCCCTATTGTTTTTATACAAAACTTAAACTATCTTCACCAATAGACCAATTGGCCATGACATACCCACATGAAGTCTGGCTGGTGAAGCAAATAACACTGATTATTTATTTATCATGGTGCCTTTGAGTAGGGGAGTGATATTGAGCAGTAAGTGACCTTTTTGTCCACAAGGGTAAATGCACGGAAATGGACAGATGTCAGGATTTGAGTGAGTTTGACATGCACAAATTTGTGCTGGCTGGGAAACTGGGTCAGGGAATCTTTAAAATAACATATTTTGTAAGGTGTTCAAAGTCTGCAGTGGGCACCTTCAGACCAGAGGTGAAAAAGCAGCAACTTCATGGGTGGCTAAGGCTTGATACAATCACCACTTCCAATTTAAGAACCCGCTCCTCACATGTTGGTGACGGATACCACATCGCCTTCAGAAATCCTGTGGACTTCCTGCCTGTTTCGGTAGTGACAGTGGGGGCGACGTAGCATTAGGTAGGATGCCCTGATTAGTGTGTCTTCAGTGTGAAAATGTTGTATCATTTTGAAATGTTGTTTGAATGGCTAAGACTTTGTCTTTGAGGACCAGTGCAGGTGCAATCCTGGTCTGATTGTGAATCTGTGCAGTTGGACAGTTATAGAAGACTGATTTTTACAACAAACACTCTGCACTGGGGAGGATTTCTCTTTGTCTAGTTAAAATGTATGTATGACACAATATTTCTAAAGCGTTTAGGTCAACTCTGTTGGGGTTTATGGTTGGTTATTAGCATATAATTACTGTAAGTTATAGATTACTAAAAGTAATAAATCACTGGAAGTAATTTATGAAAAATTGAAATTATTAATGGAAGTAAACGGTCATTTACTCATTAACAACTCCTAAAGTAATTGAATAATTACTTTAAAAACAAAAAAAATGAAAAATTATCGAAAATAATTTTTAATAATTTTTTTTTATTAATTTGCATAAATTTCTTATTTATGTATTAATAATAAATCGGGGCACCACCAGATAAACTGGAAATAGCTAATACCAAAATATCAGTCTCGTTTGTAAAAAGTTTATTTAAGTTAGTTAATATTTCTGCATAAAATATAACCATCTTAAATAGATTGGAAGGTGTGAGATCCGAGCACAGACTGTTACAAACCAGTGAATTGTCAACAATAAATACACAATAATCACCAAGAAGCGTTCAATTCAGCTAACAGGCGTTTATTAATAAAAATGTATTAATTCATAAATAATTCAGAAATCATCTCACAAATCAACACATTCAATTAGCAAACGACATCTAACATGGAGATCTAATCTATTAAACAGCAAACACTATGTACAAATAGTGTGTGAGTGTGTGTGTGTGTGTGTGTGTGTGTGTGTGTGTGTGTGTGTGCGTGTGTGTGCGTGCGTGCGTGCGTGCGTGCGTGCGCGCGGTCTGGAGTGAGGGGGTGTAATGACATCAAACGTCCACCAGGTGGAGGCAGACGTCGGCGGGTCAATGCGGTGACTGTGACGACCACGAGGGGCGTGCGGCGGCGCGCAGAGGGAGAGCGCAATAACTTGATGTGTCCACCCGGTGGATGTCAAGAGGGATTGCGATGACCCACGCGACCACTGGGTGGTCCGTGGTTTGACTCGCTCTTTCTGGGGACGCGGCGGTTGCTTAGCGGCCAGATAAACAAGACGTCCGTCGAGCGCGCGTGCGCGAGGGCGGTCTCGGAGCGAGTTAGTCTATCAAGGGCGTAACGAACGGGCGGTTCCGTTGGCCCGGTTCTGAGCACCTAAGTGGAGATCGGGACCGGCAGTTAGGGCTCTTGTGATCACGGCAGATCTGCTCTGCAGCAGCTGACATGTAGGTGTTACATGCAGCAGTGTGTGTGAGCTTATCTTGATCAGGTAAGGGGGAAGCAGGGCTGCGAGGAGATCCGGGTTAGTGGAGAAGGAGAGAGAGATGAGAGAGGATGAAGACAAGAGAAAGACAGAGAATTCTGTGAGGCTCGGTTCTGAACCCTGGGTCCGCCACACAGAGCTCCCAGTGGGCCTGGAGCTCACTTGGACCTCTGGTTCTGAGGTGGAAAACCAGAGTTCTGGACTTGGTGCGTGTGAATGCGCATACACAAACAACATGAGATGCTGCTGCCTTCTGAGCGGCACATGGAAACACATTGCATTTTCAACAGAACATCATTCTAACTACCGTATTTTCACGACTATAAGGCGCACATAAAAGTCTTAGATTTTCTTCAAAATGTGCGGCGCGCCCTATGGTGCAGTGCGCCCTATGTGTGTGTTGTTGTTGTAAAGCGGACGTAGTAGTGAACACCATGAGAACGTTAAAGGGGGAAGTGTGGGCGTGGATTGTATATAAATGAACGGGTTTGTGCGTTATGCAGAACATCGTTGTTTTAACAACCCTGAAAATGGCGAAGAGACACGCTTATGAAGCAGTTTAAACTGAAGGCCATCAGCTACGCGGAGGAACATGGAAATCGAGCAGCCGCGAGAGAATTTAAGATTAATGAATCGATGGTTCGCAAGTGGAGGAAGCTGGAAAACGAGCTCCGACAGGTGAAGAAGACGCAGCTGAGTTTCCGCGGACATAAGGCGAGGTGGCCCGAGTTGGAGGAAAGACTCGAGCAGTGGATCATCGCACAAAGAACGAGTGGGAGAAGCGTTTCGACGGTCACCATTCGACTAAAAGCAGTAACGCTAGCAGAAGAAATGAAAATTGAACATTTCCGCTGGACATCGGTGTGAACCGGCCGTTCAAAGTAAGGCTGCGAGCGGCGTGGGAGCGATGGATGACCGATGGAGACCACAGTTTCACTCAGAGTGGAAGGCAGCGCCGGGCGAGTTACGCCACAATTTGCAAATGGATTGTAGATGCTTGGGCTAGCGTGTCTGCTGGCACTGTTGTTCGAGCTTTCGCAAAAGCCGGCATCATTTCCAAGGAGCCGCACGGCACGGAAAGTGACTGACAGTGAAGAAAATGAACCTGGTATGTTTGATGGAGATTTAGCGCAGCTGTTCAATTCAGAAACAGAGGATGATGGGTTTGATTGATGACGATTACAGGTAAAAAAAATGTTAGTACTTTGTAATCAATACTTAAATAAAGCACAACCAAACTCAGTTTTGCTCCCGCTCTATTTTTAAATACGCACACTTGTATGCTTGTGTGTGTGTGTTGTTGTAATGCGGACACCATGAGAACGTTAAAGGGGGAAGTGTGGGCATGGAACCCGCGCCCTATGAGCAGGTGCGCCTTATGTGTGTGTTAAATGCAGTAATGGCACACATAATTGAGACTGCGCCTTTTAGTACGGTGCGCCTTTTGGTCGTGAAAATACGGTATTCTCTGCCCAGACAAAAGCTCTCACCCTCCTTGGTTTTGGACAGCACCGTCCGTGGTGCTGTTGGTTCTGGGAGGCGGTGGTAACTGGTTGTTACCGGGTCTTAATTTCAACGTCCTGAAATTCAGAGGCCTGGCTCCAGCTGCAGGAGTGCAACTGAGAGGATGATCTTGGGAGGAGACGATGGCTCTGGTCTCCAGAATTCCACAAAAACAGGAAAAATAGAGGAAAACAGAAGATGTAGTCCAAACTGGGTTCTGCTCGTCCAGCTGGCTGGCGTTGGTGCTTCTTCTGTTCTTTTGCTCTCTTTACCATCCTGAGGCAAGCAGAGACATGTGTCTCTGCCGATGGTCAGTTGAGATGCCGAGAGATTTGATGGAACGTGAGTCTCACCAACTTGGGTTTGGACCCCTGTGGTGTGTTCGGGTCGGATTCAAGCATCCTCATTGGCCACTTCCGGGGTCTGACTCGCTCCCCTGCTGTTTTATGGCCTCTCCATTGTCGCTGGTGTTTTCCTTTCGGGGGAAGAACCTCTGGAGGAGTTCATGGAGCTCTGGCCCCAACAACTCCTTTAAAGATAATAATGAATTGACTGACTAGCGTTTTGGCCCTTTTCTCAGACCAGTCTGAAGTTTGCAAATTATGTTTGATTTGTTTAACTTCACAATGCCAGGGAGTTTAATTATCTGTACAGTAAAATATAATCCACCAACATATTTGCGCCTCATGAGCACAAGGTGCTTTTTTTTAATGTTCTCTGTTGTTTTCTCTGCCGTTCATAGCATGGGGAAGAAAAAAAAAAAGCACAAATTGAAATTTTGTGTGGACCTTATGAATCAAACAGAGTTCACTTCATCTAGGGCCGAGACTCACACTTTCATTCGACCTCTTCAGTGGGTGTACGGCGTTCCTGTGGGTTGTTTCTCGCCCTTCAATTGAACCAAACCTAAAGAGAAAAAAAGCTTGCCGAAACTGCTCCAAACATAAATGGTGCGAACACACTTTTTGTTGTGTTCCTTTCGCAGGAGTACAGAATGCCTCCACACACACACACACACCCACTCACAACTTCCTCGGATTACATCACCTTCTTGCACACGCACACACAAACACAAACACATTTACCTTAGCGCTCACTTTTAACTTGAGCAGAAGGGTGATTTAAATTGTTATTTACAGGGGAAACCTGGCAGACAGCCTCAGTCTTTTACCTTCCATCAAATTTAACAACACATCAAAAAAACATGCATAGTTTCCAAAGCTTGGAGCATCGACTGAAGCGATGCTTTTACTTCCCAATTGATCCCCTGTGGGAAAGTCTCTTGTCAATAAATACTGTAACTGGAACGGATTCAACGTCTTGCTCATGGATATTTCACTGGCAAGGCCATTTGAACTTTGTTGTAAGAAAACTTAGAAATGTTCAAGTACTCCTCAACTTGCCAAAACTATTACATAAAACCCTCTGCTGTTAAAATTGTTTGAGTCTGGTTGCTGTGTTTTAAATGAATTGCTATTAAACTTTGGGGGGGGGGGGGGGGGGAAGCCAAAGGCAACATTTGCACCATTCTTTATGACTGCGCACATGTTGTGACACATTTTTCCGCAGAACTGCAGATCAGGTGTCACCTCATACGTCTTCAAAACAGTAACTTTACATAAAGGTCCCAACTAATTGACACTCTGGAGTGAGCTGCTTCAGTGAACGTTCAAGGCTTTCATGTAACGATGCCTTGAGGACAACAACATATGCAACAAAGCAAAGGTGCCACCCACCGGCTCCACTGCATGATGCCCACCTGGCTTCGGCTGTGGTTTGAAACCCTGTCCATGAAAATCACCAAAACAAGGGTCGACAAGGTACAAAGGCAACGTCCATTTCAAACACACAGCTCGCACACTGAAAGTACAAAGACGGGAAAGCCCACAGCAGCAGATCCAGTCCTCCATACTCCGTGTTCATCTCCCACAAGTCATCATCCAGTCTACATAGCCTTCCTCTAGTGTTAGCTTTCTGTTACTATCTCTTATGTTAACGGGTCGGTTTTGACCCGTTTCTTAAATCAGCCATAAAATACCCTAAAAACAATTATTTACCAACCAATTTGTTTCTTACCTCTTGGTTACCTTGTTAGGCTCCCTTATCCATTAAAAGATTGGTTTTAATATTTTGTTTGTGGTCCCCCGGGCCTCTCTTTTAACAGCATACCACCCGTTTTCAATCTAAAAAAGTGGTCAAATGAACCTCAAGAGAATAATGTAAACAAATAAAAGATTGCTCTGTTACCTGACTATTACTGAAGGGTATTAAATCACATCTCTTAAATGTTAAAAGATTATAATTTTAATATTATCAACCATAGTAACATCTATGGTGTTTCGGGTCAATTTCGACCCATATATACTTACTTCAAGAAAAGGGCAAAAAACAAGTCTTTTTTTTTTTTTTTTCATTTCAAAAAATAGAACAACATATACAAAATGAAAAGCAGAACTAGAAATAAATAATAAAAACAATTATAAAATGTAGATTTGCAAGGTCAAACAAACAACAACCAATCGAGCAAATCACACCTACAGAAATCAAGTACTAGTTCCCTAAAAACTCTGTGCAAGAACATGCGCGTGTGTGTGCGCGTGTGTGTGTGTGTGTGTTTGTGTTTGTGTGTGTTTGTGTTTAAATGCATGTGTGGCAAAAAGTGACACTTTTAGTATTTTCTTTGCAGATATATATTTAGCAGGTGAAGCACAATGTGTTGGTCTTTCTGTCCTCACTGCGAGGGCAGACCTGACACCTGCCTTTTGGAATCAGCTGGTCTCACTGGGGTTGTGGCTGTGGCTGTTGTTGATGTTGAGGCAGGGCTGGCTGAGGAGGAAGCTGATGCTGATGCTCTTCTTGATGCTGTGATCCAAGGGGTCATTTTGATGACATTAGCAGCAGCTTTCCTCCCAGGTACCTCAGGAGGTACTGAGCTCCAACAGATGTTGCCACTTTTGGATTTGAATGTTTCAGCAGGAGCAGCTTCAGCACCGGTGACCTCCTCATCAGACTGATCAGATGTGTCTGTGTCTTCCGGTTGATACTCCACATCTTCTTCCTCCTCAGAGACCTGCTCATCTCTACCACTATCCTGCTGTGTGTCCTCCGTCTCATTGTCAGCAGAGCTATGATCCAGAGCTTGGCTGAGAGTAAATCTTCTTCTCATTGTTGCTGTAAATTGGAGGTGTGTACTCTGCAAAGCACCAACTAGAAACTCAATTGGCCTTCCATGCCTGGACACGTCTGTCTTTGTTTGTTCTGTCAAACAGGCAAAGAGAAAAGTCCCGAACTGAAACTCAAGTGGTTGGAGGAAGAGCTGGCTGTAGGCTGTTGGCTGATTATGTGTTTATGATTTCAGTTTTGGCATTTATTATTGTTTTATAATCTTATATTCTAACTGGGTCGAAATTACCCGAACAACACAAAGGCCATTATTTTCACCAGGGAATTTTATAATTTAGTAAAATTCTTTTTTTAAATTTTATTTGGTTTAAATATAAGTTCCTGACAAAGTCAAAAAGTCCTGACGCAATAAACAAATTTATGTAGTACTTGTATGCATGCTAAACCTAAGAATGGGTCGGTGCCGACCCTAACACTAGAGGAAGGATAGACTGGATTGTCAAGCGCCCATCCCTACATGATAATCTGTGAGAGAGTGAAGAGCTGCTACGTGTTGTCACGGCCTGGACAGAGTCAACATTGTTCTCCTCTACCGGAGGTTTGACACCTGGTTGGAGCGTCCTTTACATTACTCCTGCAAAGACTTTACCGGGGAGGTTAAGAAGTGCGATACCCCCATAGTTGCCAAATACTGTCATGCTCATCCTTCCCCATGTGCAGGGCTGCCGATTAGGTGTAATTTCATAGGTCCTAAAAAATGTACAGGAAGGTGTTTGTGTCTGGTTGTAATGGAAGGAACTTTGGGATTGGGAGTTCAGAGGGTCGAAATCCACAGCTCACAGGTCACCATCATGGCTCCCTGAGCAAAACCCTTGATCCCCATCAGCTCCCCAGAGAGCCCACTGCGTCCAAGGAATAGGATGGGTTAATGTAGAAAAAAGGAAATAATGAATTGGGTGGAAAAGTATGATCATGTCAGCTTAGTTATACTCGTGTGGTTCCCTGGTCTGGTACAAAATTGAAAAGAAAATACAATTTAGGTCGAGTTCTCTGCACATCACACCTGAAAACACAGAGAGTCACATGCCAAACAGCATAACTTTACAACAAGGCTTTGTGCTGTAGTAAAATGCTAAATATTGCAAGTTGAATTATTGTGGAGGGATATTTAACACCTCAGACCATAAATACCAAACAAAAGGCAGGAATTATTCACACACATTCTGAAGATTTTTCGGGGAATGGCAGCCTTGAAGTCTGTCATATTTGTTCCATTTACAGCTCTTTGGTCTGTACTGTGTTCACATTTCAATGAGATTAAGTTTGGAAGTGTTCCAACCTTACTTTTCAAATAGATTTGGTTCAATTGTTGGTGCACGCAAGGGTTTAGATGTCTTTGTTGACACTTCCACAAATGGATCACAATAATGCTGCAGTCTCGAAGAATTATGAGATTACTGAAATTCTCCTTTAAAATAGTTACCAGTTTTATAAATTAAAAAAAAATGAAATAAAGAAAGTTGTATTTACAACGCCTGAGTAGTTTGGTTTATTTTATGAGTCTAGTTTGGCATACAAACGATCGTGGCCAATTGTTATGGAAAGTCTGAATTATAAGTTGACTTTGACTTGACTTTTCACACACACACACACACACACACACACACACACACACACACACACACACACACACACACACACACACACACACACACACACACACACTCTTGTATGTGTGACTTGATGAAAGGTGGACAGATCACCAGTTTAACAAAGAGCCAAAAACAAATGGATAACCACACATATGCATTCATACTCAATGCACATTTGTCGGGGATTGTGGTTGCAAAAGTTTTGCATTTATATTCTTCTGTTCAGTGAAAATTGACAAAGCCACACCGGCAGTTGTGCTACTCCTTGATTCTCAGGAGAAAAGTTGTTGAGGCCTGATTGAGCCAGTCTACAGTGACAAGTAATGGATAATGACACATTGGGGCAAATTGGGCCACTTTGTGCAATAGCTTGACAGAAACCGCCACTTGAGCATAAAAGTGAAGCCGGGGAATCAAATGACAGGATAGTAGCTCGTATTTTCATCCAGGATGATGTCATTCACCTGCAGTCAGAGTTTGTAATGCAGTGTGTGTGCCTGCGCATGTGTGCCTGTGTGTGTCAGTACAAATTTGATGTGTGCTGATGAAACAACATCTGACGAGTGACCTGTTCTTCCACTGCAACCTGCCAAATTGAGTGGACTGCACCTGAAGGTTTCCTGTTGGGTTACACACACACACACGCACACACACAAGCACACGCACACACACCTATGAAAAATGACAAGTGTGGATGTGCCTGAATGGACAGACAAGTGCTGCATATTTGCATGTAAACCGTCACTAAGCTATGCACAGACGCACAGAGTAAGACACACGTGCTTATATACACCTGTGGGAAAATAAAGGTGAGCTCCACAATGGTTGGCTGACCAAGGGTAAGACCTGCATGTGAATACGCAGACCACACACATGCATATGCAAGTACCCTCTTCCACAAACACATACAAATTAGACCTCACAAATGCATGCTGGCATTTGGATTTAGCTCCAGGGGCTAAAGAGCAAGGGAAAACTGGAGTAGACAATAATAAGGGAGAAAAGGATAAAGAGAGATAAAGCTAGGAGACAAAGGATTGAGATACTGAAGAAGAAAGTATGAGTTAATTGGAGGGATGACATAACCAGAAGGACAACAGAAGAAAGGAGAGGGGTTGTGCTCACATAAGAGCCAGAGAAATACTATGAGACGATATGGAGGAAAGGAAAGTCCTTTACCTTCCACATACATGAATACAATTACACAGGTTATGTTGAGCATCTGTTTTAGTAACTAGAGATTTCCAGTAGCAGTCTCACAGAGCTCCAATGCCGAAAAGTGATTGTATATGTAGAAGCACTGAAGCACAAGAGAATGATTTGTGTTCCTCTTTCACTGTGTTGCTTTTGGTGTTCTGATGATATGTAGTTTCTCTTGACATGAAAATGAACTTGTGGCTGCCATCTTAGGAAATAAATGAAGGAGGATTAAATTTTAAAAAAGGAGGGTGAAATAAAAGGCACGTCTTGAAGTCACGAAATCAACCGGACACTGAGAATGAGAGCATTAGTTAAAGAAACCAGAGTGTAGGAGGCGCTGGTTCAATGGAACGATGCTGATTCCAAATTCACAGTAATGATAATGTGTGTGTTTTCTTGTCAGTTTTGTGCAACTTCCTGTACACTAGTATTTGACAGCCCTTACTGCTAATTTATTTGGAAAGTTGAAGTTTGAAAAAAAAGAAAATCCTCTCTTAATCAGGATGTCTCACGAGTGTACACATTGCTGTACTGTAGATCGAACGTGAGCAGAGCTGTCAGTGCAGTACTGTGTACTGATATAGTTCAATCAGTTATTTGGAAGTCAAATTATTGGGCACAAATTTCATTTTGGTCTGTTTGAGTTAATCCACACGTGTCGAACTCCAGGCCTCGAGGGCCGCAGCCCTGCAGGTTTTGCATGTCTCCCAGCTTCAACACAGCTGATTGCAATGAGCAGCTCGTTATCTGGCTTTGTGCTGAATGTGGTGATGAACCATCAGGACATTCAGGGGAGGGAGACATTGAAAACGTGCAGGGCTGCGGCCCACGAGGATCTGAGTTTGACACCCCTGAGTTAATCAGTCAGTAAATCCATGTTTCCAATATTTTCAGCTGCACATGTGAGGGGATAACATTTTTGGCAGCAAAGCAGAAAATCAGCATAGCAATAGTTACTGCAAAAAAATAAATAAATCATAATTTATAATGTAATGACAACAGTGAAAGCAGAAACAAAGCAGTTGAGAGAAAATACTAACATGTAGACAGCTCTGAAATAAACATTAACGTATGTGCTAACTTTAGCTCAAAATAAAGCTATAAACTGTATCACAGAATGACAAAACTACAGTAGCCCAGAAGGGCCAATGCAACTGTAAAAGCCACAACACAATGACAAAAGCCACAATACAAATGCAAAAGCCACAATGGAAGCTAACCCATAGCAGAAGTGCGCAGCAGTTGGAGGAACAGGCTTTGTTTCTGGGGGACAACATTTTGTATTTTGTATATATTTTTTCTATTTTATTTACAGGAGAGCTTAATGAAACAGAAATAAAACATTCCGTGTTTAATAAACGTTCAGTAGTTGGTGTTAACAGTAATCCCTTATTTGATAACATACTTTGCTCAACAGAGGTGATTTTCTGTGTCTTTGTATTTGCCCTGTAGTGTGCAGGTGGCCTGTCTTCACTGGAATACACCTTTTGCCTATTGCCTCCTGGGATTTCCTCCAGCCACCATATAATTCTGAGTTATGCGGGGTGGTCAAAGAAGATGATTGGCTGGACAAATATTTAGCTTAATGACCATCAAGTTCTGCACACAGCCAGAAATTGCATCAGATAGTAAAACCCAAACCCTAAAAACACACAAACTTTCCGCTGTGATTAATTCAAATGCCGAATCTGGGTGAGCCACTTTTCTCTCTTGGTGTATCCACATCATGTGTGAGGGTTGCAGTGCGTTGCTCAGCAGAGAATAATGGTTGGCAAGAGCAGGAGGTAGACTAGAGGAGGAGCGCAGAGAGGCACAGTCCTTAATAATTCAGCTTCTAGTATCAATTTCTTACTGCAACTAAAACAACTGCAAGATTAAGAAAACCCTCGGTGAACTGCGGTTTGCTGAAGAACAGTGGCTGGATCTCAGATGCAAATATTCACTTTTGTTTGTTGGCTTCAAACTTTATTAGTTCATATTGAGAAATAATGGGGGAAGAAAATGTATATGAATTAAATAAGCACTCTTGGATTGGCTCCAAGTTAGACTATAAATTAGTTGGATGAATTAAATTGAAGAGTATAAAATAATAAATACAATCCTAACATTATATATACTGAAGTGTGAAAAGTGCACAGTGAAGACACAACATGGATACAAAAATCCAGTGAACACACACACACACACGCACACACACACACAACACACACACACACACACAGCAAAAAAGAGTAATTTCTCTATTCATTTTGAGACTGAATCGCATTTATTTTATACTTAGCTGTCACAGTCGGACTCGAACTGTATACATTATTGTCATTTCTGATTTTCAGGGTGACTGCACATTGACCCTGGACTGGCAAATCTGCACAAGTGTAAAGTGACGACTCATCATCATAACTGGCGCGTTGCTATTCTCCCGGGTGCAATACTGTCTGACGAGAGCGTCCTAAGTACCGGCGAGCCTGTGGCTAAAAAGGAGTACAGTACAGTGGGGGGGTGCAGTGGTGTATTTGCATTCAGTCCCACTGGCAACACAGGAAAAGAAGCATAGATCAACTTTAAAAGAATTTTAAATCAGTGCAGCATATGTCACCAACGATTACAGTTATCAGCATGATGGAGTTTGCTAAATTACCATTTGTTTGAAAACGAGAGCTGTGGGAGTGAACATTTTAATACATCCATACTGATGAATGTTGTCTTTTTGTCCATCGCTCGATGCTCTATACTGTTGTATCCAGTTTAAGGGCCGAGGGAGCTGGAGCCAATCCCAGCTGAATATGGATGAAGGTAGGGTACACACTCTGCAGGATGCTAATCCACCAGAGTCAACACAGAGAGAGACAATCACACATTAACATCTCTGGGTAATTTATGGTCAACAATTAACCTTGCATGCTCCACATAGAAAGGTTAAATATTGAATAAATTCAATATTTTCAATTCACAATTTATTTAAAATTAACCTCATTTTTAATTCATTATTATATCTTTATATTCATTACGACAAATATGTTGTTATATAAGGACTGCCCCACTTTATTTCCTTGTTTGTTTTTCTCGAGCACTGAAATATCACGACACTCCATTTCATAACACGCGACAACACGTCTGAACATTTCTGACATTTGCTGACTTTCTTACATACAATGACCTTTCCTTGTTGCCAAAACAATCTGCATGCTGTGACATCTCAGATAGATCTCTTGCTACGAGGCCACCAACACAAAACATCACTGTGTTCCTTCACGGCTTCAGCTGCATTTCTGCGTTTGAGTGACATTACAGAGGGCGGCGGACGGAGGAGGCGTTGGATTTCATGTAGGTGGGGGGGGGGGCGAGAACACAAACAGCGGCGCCTGCTAATCCATCGGAATCGAATCACCTTGTGACGTTTTAAACGTTTTAGACGTTTTATTCTCCGATAAATATCAGCTGTGTCTCGAAAGAAATGGAAAACATAAACACAATACATGAATATATACCAGCTTCCTCCCGCACAACTCAAATGTGTTCAGCCCGCAGACCTTTTATATCATAATGCAGCTTTAGTTTGCGCTGTCAGGTGAGGAAAACAAAATCAAGGAGACAGGACGGCTGTAGGACAGAAGGGCACAAGAAAATGACGAGATAGGTTAAAGGAAGAGCGAGAGGAGGAAAAAAAAAAGAGTGTGAGAACGACAGAAAGAATCAAAAGGAGGACAAGAGGAGCAAGGGGGGGGGGGGGGGGGGGGGCACTGGGGGTGGACACAGGGAGGAGATAGCCGAGGGGAGAGATGAGACCGTTGGCTTCACTTTGACACAACAAAAAGACCAGAGGCACATGACCACCGGATAAAAGAAATACAAAAAACAAATAAATAAAAAAAAACTACCAAGCTGCCGCCAGAAGGGGTGGCTGTGTGAGAGAGGGGGAGAGGCAACAGAGAGAACGAGAGATAGACACATATTGATGTGTGCGGGTGAGACAGCGAGAGACACCAGAGAGAAGCAGACAGACTAAGTGTTGGGAACGTGTTGGCAGGGCAGCACTACTTTCCAGAGGACAAAGAGAAGATAACCGGGAGCAAAACTTAAGACGCAAGTTCATTACAAGGGCAAGAAAAGAAGAGGAGGCCACAGTAGGACCTGTTAATGAAAATGCATGCGTGCGCGACTGGATGGGTTTTTTTTTTCAATGTCAGCAGTGGAAAAACACAAATACCAGGAGGTGTGGTGAAGAAATAGTTCACCTGCAATTGGAAATCGCATTGTCAGCATGCTAGAAACGCAGCAATAAAGCAATTTAAATGCAGAATTAGACTAATTGTAAATCAATCAATGAGCTGCACGGTGCCGAAGTAATTTAAACTACAAATATGGGCGATAACTCTCTGAGCTCGGATCGCTATCGACCACCTGGTTTCCAGCCATTCCCGTTTCTAGTCGTCTGGTGTCATCGCCTCGTGTCTTCACTCGTCTTTGCTTGTATCGTGTCACATTTCTGTGAACTTCACCACCTTGTGACAGTAGCTTTCCTTCTCTGTGTAATCACCTTGTGTCACATCTGCTCCCTCTTCTTGTAAACTCCTCCAACTTCTTAATTAGCCACAGTCTGATTATTCCCAATGTGTCTCACTTTCCTGCCTGTATCAAGAATAAAGGAGATCTTTTTTTTTTATTTGTGTGTGTGTGTGTGTGTGTGTGTGGGCATCTAGCAGCAAAAACAAGAACAGGAATAAATAAATGACAGGACAAGAGACAAGGGAACATTGCATTGTTTAAATTGCAGAAAGACTGGAAGAGTTATTGATCCTTTTAGTGCAATATGTCTGTGGCCTGAGGGAAGCCTCACATAAACTCCTTGAAATACACAAGACAGGAATCAGCCAGCAACACAGACTTTCTTTAAGGAGCTTGGATTATATAGTTTATAATGCTGTGGACATTCACTGTCCTTTATAGTGTGTGTTAATTGAACCCTACCATTAGAAACAAAAGGGAGATTCATAAAAATAGGAATTAGGTATTTTTTAAAAGTGGTAAAGGCTGGGATTAGTTTTCAGAAATCTTTCTGAATACTACATATCATTAAATACCAAATTAGTTTTGCTCTGCATATCAGTGTCATAATTAACCTGCATGACACTATGTGTAAGGATGATTAGTGCAGTTTAACAAGTGTTGATTGTCAAGTTTTAATTATATATTTATTTCAAATTTCTTAAAAAAATAAAAGGGTTTGGAAGGAATTTCTGAAGCAGAAAATAAGTAGCTATTATAAAGAAATGAAAAAATACAAAATGTAATTTGTTAATATTTTACAACAGTGCTTTTTATTGAGCTTGAACTCATTGTAATGATTGTTTGGCTTATTTTTTCCACATTATTAGACAATATTGTTACTTCAAGAGTGTTATGTGTGAATTACAAGCTTCTTGTTATAATAATAATAATAATGAAACTAGTTTAAGACAAAGGCTTATTTAATTTTTTATTTAGTCTCCACTAATAAAAACTTGTCCGACAGATATTGTTCTGCTTCCTGCTGCCACAATAAAACTTTCCCCCCAGGAGAGCCCTGCCATATTGAAAACCACTGGTTGAGGGAAAGGCAATTTTTTCAACTATGTGACCAGAAGTGCCCACCGGCTGGTCGAACCCTCTGTGACTGTACAGTAAAAAGCAAAGCACTCGAGTAGAATCCTGTAAACTCAGGCCTGTTGTTAATGCACTGACTTCTTCTGCTGAGAACCCTCATCTTAACTGCATTACAAGGTTGAGTAGTGCTTCTTAATGTGTGTTGGCATTTGGTTTAATATAATTTAACATTTCCAGAGTAAGGGAGGGCATCTTGTCCCGTCAGCCTGATGGTGCTGTGACTAAGCTGAAGAGACAGTCACTAATTGCTTCTCTAATTGATAAATGTTTGAGCCGGATGAATTAAATCATAACTGTCAAGTGATGTGAAGATATAAAGTGGTATATTTTAAGGGTTAATTCAGTGGAAAGAGGGCAGAAGAGGGGGACTCTTCCTGGGGCATTGCAATTACACATGGCATCCCTTCAGGCTAATGTTACAAACTGAGGATCTCGGTACTCCACAATTTATCAAGATTGATTACTTGTCCAGCTTGTTGCACTTCTCAAATAATTGCACCAACTGCTCATTCAGAGAGATGAAGTCCCAGCAGAGAGAGTGAGTGTAGGGAGCTGTGGGACCGCTCTGTTTGGGCCTGTGGTTGTCCAGTGACGTGCCCTGAGCACCATGGTTGGGTGGGCAGGACATCGCATAACGAGACCATCAATGTTGATGCCGAGGATTGACATATGAGAATTAGTTTATCCCTTATACCAACTGCAAGCAGAAGCCGCTTTAATTTTTGACACACCACACCAGAAAGCCATGGCAGGACAACATGACACACAAAACCCTCGTCCCTCCTGGTTGCCAACTTTCAAATATTAGACTAAACTAAACTAGATCAACTAACTAATTAAAAACCAATTAAGCAACAAAAACACAAAACAATCATTACCAACGCTAACAAGCCTAATATAACCCCAAATAAAGACATTTGAAACACTGCCAACCCAACTCCCATAATGCATTGCAGCGATCAGCTCCGTGAAGCTACAATATGTTTGGACAAAATCAAGATCGTGAAACACCACTTAAACACTTAAGCGCAGCACATTCGTTGTTTATGTTGGAAACACAGAAACAGGGAGAAAATAAAAACAACTCGGACGGCAGAGCGATCTGCGGTGATGATACCACTTTTGCGGCGCATCCGCACCACAAATTGATGTGAAAGTAGGAACAATTTTCTGACCTTTCCTTTGCTGAAGGTCTGGTAGCTCAGGGGTTGGTCTCCCATCTTTTAAAAGCTGGTGTTTTTCCCCAAAAGAAAGTTGTGTCGTCTCTAGCGCTGTCGTCCTGCCTGTTAACCCGCCAACTAGCTAGAGAGCGTAGCAGCGCTGTATCAATTCACTAATGCACTGTGAACGTACGTATAGCATTTAGCATAGCACGGTTACCGCCAAAGTGTAGCGATCTGCCTTTTCACGTAAATGATTTTCATATTGGGGAACTGACTGCGCATGTACAAATGCATGGATATGCATTGGATACGACCGGCAAAGGCAGAGCAGCAGTGTGCCTTCATGAGAGGGTAGCCTCTCTGCCATACTAGGAAATAGCGGTGTTGAGTCATTTGGGCTATGAAAAGCACAAAATGCTGACACTTTCAAACCAAAAAGGTACTTAAATATAATTTATGTAGCACTGTAGCATAAAAATACAAAATAAAACAGAACACAATGTAAAACCCTAAGTTAACTCAAAGCTTCTCGGTATCAAATTGTCTTCAGTTGTTTTTGAAAAGAGTCAGTGGAGCCTGTGATTCATGAAGACTGCAGGAGAAAAGTCCACAGTCTTGTTTCCTGAAACGCCCAGTCCCAACCAGTTTTAATTGAGTGCAAGGGACTAACAGCAACTCGTTACCAGTTAAACTCAAAGCACAGGAAGAAGAATATGGCAGGAAGAGCAAGTCATAGCAGGTCAGAGATGTATTAGGACCCTTTAAAATATAATGCTCTACAATTTAGGACTACAGTTTTAAAATAAATTCTAAACTTTACTGACAACAAGCCAAGACGGGAGTACATGAGACCTTTGTTTGATGCTGGTTAAAAGTCTTGTTGCATCATTTAGGCAGTCTGAACAAGTAAAACAACTGTTATAATAACAGATAAAAAGCATGGATAATCATCTCATGTTCAGATTTTGTCACCAGCAGTCAAAGCCAATGCACACGCACGAAGAACATGCAAAGTCCAAACCTGCTCTCAAACTGGAGACCTTCCAGCACCACTTTCTGGTCCAAACTCGTACTAACTTATGTACATGATCCTGGATTGCAGATGCAGATTTGAACCCTTGTAGTTTGGCTCATCGAGATTCTTTAAGGGAGCTACTTCAGAGGCCTGGTGCAAATGGTCATTTGTAACAAGCGTGAAGAGTAATTAGAGTTGCTTGATTTGAATGAAGGATCGTGTTTGTGTTTTGTTTTGTATGAATCACATTTCTGATTTATTCAAATAAATCGCCACTTTTGATGAAGTTTTTTTTTATAGCGTCAGTAACTTTTACATTGTTAGATTGTGTTTGTACCAACCACTATTTCAGGACATGAACCACAGGCTACCATGGAAACGTTCCCTCAACCACTGCGATGGCTGTCCCCGCTTCTTTCTCACTTTGGTGAGTGACTTTTTAACTTATTGGAATAACCAACGTCTTGCTATCTACCAAGCTAGCAATCATTGGAGGGTGAAACACTGAGCCAAATGTGAAAATATTCAGATTATTCATTGGAATGTTACCAATAATCATGTTGCACCTCTTCACACTAGTGAGTGCTACTATCCAATGTGTCATTCAACAAAAAAAACATGTATATATACCAGACACATAGAGTGTATGTTGTCACTTGCCTGATGCCTGTTGAATGGGTGTTGTTGAATAGATAGATTAAATTGGATTAAGTCAGACCTGCAAAGCATCCTAAATGTGTCATACTTTGTGAAAAGTCTAAAAAATAAAAATAGTCAATGATTTTTCTGTGGAAATTTAGAAGAAGTATACACAAATAAACAAATAAAACATCAACGAGATTCCTATATATATTTTGGATTTTATTGGACAATTGCTGAAACTATAATATCTGAAGATAATGGAATATTTCATAAGATCAGAATTAAATTGTTTTGGGAGGCCTCAACTGTCACACTTTAAATTCCATAAAACTGGTAAACTAGAAACTTTTCAAATATTTTTTTTTCTTCAATTCTATGAAATGCACTTGCACCAAAAATACATAAGAAATTAAATCTCTGACAAGAATATATGTATTGAGTTCTCCAGCTATATTTGACAGAGTAGGATCACGGTGAGATGTCACACTTTCAATGTGAGGTCACATCATTTAGTCTCTCACTTCTAATTTCAGAAAATGCTATAATTGACATTTTACAGTTTTGCAGAACTTTCACCGATAACTTTTCTTTCTCTTCTGTGACAGAAAATGAAATACCAACACCTGAAAAACTTGTTCCTGAAATCTCCAACGTTTGCAGAGATACAATATTGTTTTTGGAATTGATTTCTTCTGTCTTCTCGTTATCTTCCCTGCTTCTGGGTCCCTTCTCTTCCCAAGTGCGTTCACTGTTTTCCATCTTGTCTGTAATCTTTGTTGATACTCTGTCGGATAAAACAAGGCAGAGCAACAACACCATTAATATCCTGTGCTCTCCCAAACATTTGTAATGACATGTCAAAGCATTAGCGGTGACAGATGAATTTTGTTGATCTGCAGCAAGACTGACACATATTTTACACCCTTTTCAATATTCTCTGCTGAACTCGCACTGACTCCAGGCAAACGGGCGAACAACCAGTGAACAACATGTACAAAAACATTGGGAGCAATCCTGAGAGAATTGCTATGGGGGGGGTGGACTTTCATTTTCAGGTAACTGTTACCAATCACATTTGACTGTAAAAGACAGAGACAGATAAGAACTGAGACGCGGAGAAGAAGAAGACATAATGAGGTAAAACAAATTGCGACATAAAATTGAAGAATCGAATTTCCACATGGGAAAACACACCTGATCCTTGAAGCTGTGCCCACAACCATGTCCAATATGATAAATCCCACAGCAGAAACATCTAATTAACTGCCCAGTGACTTCATCAGACAAACAAACGTTTGACTGGGAGGTTGATTTTGATGGAGCATCCCTGTTGTCATCATCAGCGGGGAGGAATGTAGAAGTGTCGTCCCTGATGAATCACGCAGAAGTAACATTAAGGCCCGACTTTCGACGGGAGTACAGAGGCTTTCCTTTTCAACATATATATAAATAACTAGAGCCACGAACGAGAATCCCTCCTAATTAGGATGAAATGCCTCACGCAGAGTGAAAAAGCCAGATGGACGATGCAAAGCATAAACTATGTGGCTCTGCTTTGGCGGTCAGTCCGTCACTGTGATCAAGAAATAACATTCGACACTTTTAAGACATAAATTCAGGATCCAAGTGACTTTGGTGAGCAAGTCAATGTCAGTTCAATGCAATTAGGAGGATTTATTTTGAAAGGAGTTTCTCGATGTGTTATTCGAACCAATCCCAGCTCTCCCGAGCAAAGTTTGGAACAACATGTTATGAGAACCGTTGCCGAGCTGCTGTCTCGCTCCCTGAGGCGGTGGTTAGCATTAGCTTAGCCAGCACAGCATTAGAACTACCAACCTTCCTGCTGCTGGCCACATGTTAGCAGTTTGTTCTGTTGTTTTCTCGCATCTCCTTGTTATTTATTCAATGATTGATTTATATTGGTTTATTGCTCTTTGAAAACTCTTCTAAAAAACCAACTTCTATAGACTCGATTTTAATTGAAGCTTACCTTTTTGTTTTACTTGTATTTTTATTCCATTGATCTATTTTTACACAAAGTCAGGCCTAATTTAAAGGTGGTGTTTTGTCTGCAATAATTTCTCGTTTAATGGCTGCATGTCTCCTGTGTCTCGCCGGACTTTTTTTGTTTGTGTGTTTTTACTATAAAGCACTTTGAGTAAACAACTGTTCGTTTTAATGAAGTTATTATTCTTATTGGAGAACAGGTGGTATGGCAGGTTCTGCATGACCGCTGAAGATTGCATCTCTCTTGCAGTTGAAATTTACCCGACTTTGACAATGACCGATGAAGTCAGATCAAAATTATATGCGTGAGCGTAGTTTTGACAGCCGACTAACTGATGTAACTTTAGCTGAACCTAATGAGAGAATCAGTCACCGGACTGACGCACAGCGATGACAGCTAATATGTCACCATAAGACAACCACACGCACATTGTTAGAACTCATGAAAAGGGGAAACAATTAAAAGTTCGGCATGAGATTCTCTTCCAAAGTTCCCAGCAAAGTGTACCTCCACTACTTTTTGAATGTGAAGCATAATAAGGAGTAACTGGACTCAAGCACTAATTGGATGAACTTGCAGACTAGAAGTTGTTTCTCACTCAATTGGATGATTGTAATACATTTTATCAGGGAAAGACTTTAGTCAAACTTTAAAACTAAGGTTTCTTACGACGTCTACTTTTCTACAGTGAGTACTAAGAAGACGATGAAAAGCTCTTGCAGGGCCGGTATATTGAAATAATGAAATAAAATCAATAAAAGTTAACAAAATCACATCCCGTATCTAACTGCACACCATATTTTGCATTAGTTTCAGTAACAGTATCTGTATTTCTTTTCCTTCTCAGGTATAAATAGGTACTACTTTATTTTCTGTCCACGCTGAATGGCACCTTAATTGTTAATGTTTATTTATCTATTCACCCAATTAAACTGAGTTTTCTATCACAATTATTTTTGATTTTTTTAATTTGTTAAGTTGCGTCTGTCTTATTTATCATATCATACACACTGCATGATTCTAATAGTCCTGCATTTTGTTGTAACTGCAGCAGCTGCAGCTCTTCGTGGCTTTCAAACACAACACATTTTCCAACCATGAAACCTTCACAGTCAATAATTCACCATTCTTCAGTACTCACTTTGAACATCAGCAGGTTATCGTGACCTACATTCTTAAACACATCGAGTTGCTGCCGTGTGATTGGCTGATTAGCTTTTGTCGAGGAATATTTATTGACAATGAATATGTTTTCCTGAATATTTCTGTTTTCACTCTTCATATTCTTCTAATGCGCTGTACTACTCCTCAAATCTGTAAACACACTTTTATGTGCGGTATCCATACAGTCCACCTTAAATGCATTTACTAATGATGTGCAATATTAACCTCTAACCCTTCCTCTTCAAGTGCTTATATCGGGAGACATTTGAGTAGTAGTATCACAGTATCATGGTATCCTTTCTCTCCAACGTCAGCACTCCATGTTTTGACCACTTGCATAGTTCTCCAACGTGAATGTTAGCGTGTCATCCTGTGGTTGCACTGTCAGCATGTGTTTGAATGTATGAATTCTCTAAGAGGCTCTGTGAGCGCTGTAAATGAGACAAAAGAAGAACAAGGGCATAGCATCATTACTCTTGGAAATCATTTCATTCTTTGAGAAGTTTAAGAACAAAAATATGTACTATGTACGCACAGAGAGTCTTTCGAAGCTTTTGGAGGTTCAAGCCTCCCCTCACAACACGTTGAAAAATACTGTGGCCTCCCTGTCCCCTCATCATGACATCTTTCATTCTTTTGAAAACAATGTATTTGTTGTTTTTTAAACTTCTAATGTCAACATGTCAATTAAGATTCTTTTGTAAGCGTAGAGAGGGAAATATTATTTTTTGCAAAAACTCGGGTGCATGTAAGCATGGCCTGGGGAAATGTTTATACAGTATGTACCTAAGTATTTAAAAAAAAAAAAAAAAAAAATTATCTGTGTTTGGGCCTTGCATTTACTTGTGAACACAGCTACGACTCACCACAAACAATGACCCCTGAAAACTCCGACCACAGCGGAATCTCCGGTTGCATCTAAAGTGGGGTAGGTGGATATTTCCATCACAATTTGTGCTTCATGCTTCTCGTTACACTGCCCCCTACAGGTTTGGCATGCTCATAGTAGTGCTGAACCAGGTGTATTAGCGGATCCATGTCAATAAAGATCTTTTTTTTTGGATTTTTTTAGATTCAAGATTCAATTCAAAATTCAAAATACTTTATTTATCCCCTAGGGGCAATTTAAAACAGCCCACACTAAGTAGTTCATGTAACCACAAACTTAAAAACACCATATCATAGAAAAAAAATGCACATAAACCACATACAATTTTTGTAAAAAATCCGGTTATGTGTAAACGTGGCCTCAGTCTCTCTTTCCAGGCTCCTTGACTTCCCCTCCTCGCGTCTAATTGCTCCTCCCTGCACTGATGTGTTTCACCTGTGCCTGAGTGTGTGATTGTCTTCACCTGGTGGCTGCAGTATATGTTGGGCGTCTACTGTTTGTTCGTCTGTGTGGATAGTTCTCTAAAGAGTGTGTCAGTCTGTGTTCCTCTGTCCTGCTCTCCACTTCCTCAGTATTTATCGCCTGTGATCTTGAGGACTTTGTTATTTTGGATTTTTGGTTTTTTTTTGGGTGGAAAAATGGATGAACTGACAGTGTGTGGCATCTTGACTCCTCCTCTGGGCCAAATGCAACATTCAACTTTCTTTGTATGATTCTTCTCAACAATATGTTGGACAATATTATAAAAGGTATACCTCAGCCTTTTAATGTGGAGTTCTTTCATCTTGGCCCAAAAATAAATCTTTTAAATCCCTTACAAGCATCTCAGATGCTGTTGTGTCTCTGGCTTTGAGAACAAAGCATTGTCAAAGGAAACCTAAGCATTTGAATAATGTTTTGCTGCTTTAGATTGTTTATTTTGCACCAGCTTGTGATTAATTGAATGTTACCTGCGCCTCTGCTCTTTTCTTATTTGGTTTATTTTACCATTTCTCAACCCAAACCCATCATTTAGGGGTCACAGAATTGTTGGGGTGCTTAGACTGCAATATTTCCACTGCAATATTGATATTTTTAGACGTTAAAATACGATTCTGTCCGTTGCCATCAACAGTCAAGTTAATTAAAAAGTTATTCTAATATTTTCTCTGCTCTCTACCTTTAGCAATTTAGTTCTGGACAGAATCAGTAATCCATGAGTATAACTCAGAAAATATATATATCGACGTCAGACAGACTAACTTTTACAGAATGCTCCCAGTAATTCAACTACTGACTGCAAAGAAAATTATGAGTGTTTATGTACTGATACGAGGAATCAGAAAAAAAATATATACAGTGCGTGTGTGTGTGCGTGTGCCTTAGCAAAAGCAGGTGCCTTCACAATGCTCAACCTGTAGAATATGATCTGAGGTTATCTTTAGTTACAAGATAACATTTTTAATGGATGTTCCAAAATCTAGTCATTGGATTTTTGCCATCAAGACGTTTGGCTTCAGAACAACCTCTCTGAAAGCTGGCCATATTTAAATTTCCTGATTAGCTGTTTTCTTTGAAATGTACCTGATGCAATTACTTTCTCCATAATCTTCATCTCTTTGGTGGGTGATTTTGGCTCTTGGCCACTTCCATTTATTTAATATTTGCCTCCTTTCATTTTGAAATGAATGAAAACAAAAGAATGGGAAACCCCTATAATCATACATAATCACTATTATAGTGCAGCTTTGAAGTGAGTAGAGATCGAGTGTAGGAGTAAAGAGAGGCCACACAGTAACAAGAGACAGGATGGAGACTCGGTACATAGAGGAATGAAAGAGGATAAAACTCAAGTCAGCCCCTGTTTATGCTCTGTACTGTAAAGGAAACACTCCTATCGAGTGCCAGACAGAAAGCTGATAATGTGATTCTTCAATAGCGTATGCATAATTTGGCCGTCACTGCGACGCCCGCTTGCACTGCCAGAGAGAGACCCGGTGATGAAAGTTAATAAATTGTGCTACACCTGCAGTCATTTTGCACGACATAATGCAGAAAGAAATCCTTGCATTCCTACTTAAGGTATGGCAGGTCATTCTAACCATAGCTGGAAGGCTGCCACATTGGTTAAATAACTGAATGCATTTCCACGGGCCTTTCTCCTGCAAACGCTGCTTAGTGGTGCTGCTGCTTCCAACTTCGATGTCAAAGGTAATTTAGATTGTTTTCTGTTTGAGAGTCTATGAACCAAACTGGACTCCCTATCTGATCGTAAATTTAACGCCGCATCAAAACTAATTTGCCTCCACAACAGCTTGGTTTGGAGGACAGTCTGAATATATGTCCTTGCCTTTGGGCAGCGGACCAGTAAAATGTGCAAAAAATGGCTTGACTGTATCGCCACATTCTGGGTCGGAATAGCCCCTGTGTTTGTGCCGGCTTATCACATTCAATATTTGACAGAGCAGTGAATTGTGGAGAAACAGCTGCTCAATTAAGCACACAGATTCTTTAATCAGTGCTTTTTATGGTTTCCCCGGAGCTCTGAGGCCCATGTTCCATATGTTCCTCATCGGTAGCATGTGTTGTCTAGATTATATGCCAGCGTGTGTTTGTGACTGTCGCTGTATGGCCATTAGTGCCTGCCTCCTTCCCCCTGCCTTCGCACCGAGCTGCTTGCGTGCCGGTTTATGTCCTTAAATCCAGAGGTTGTGAGTTTTGTTCCCCTGGGGAAAACTTTGAAATGCATGATGCCCCGTGCTCATATGTTTGTTTAAGCAGGAGAGCTGTCAGCTGCCGTACCATCCAGTACTGCGTTGGATGATTGAAGCGTTTCTCTTGAAAGGACAGTGCAGTTGAAATGCTGTACACATCAGTAATATTTGCACTTTTTTTTTTCTTTTTTTTTTTATCAGTCTGGGGCCTTTGGTATAATAATTTTTTTAAATAGACAAAATGTATTTCTAATTAGATGTTATTAAAAATAAACGCCTAGTGGGAGACAGTAGGTCACACTGATTTCCCAGAGAGAAGCTCGAGAGACACTGCGCTCATAAATCACTATGCAATACATCAATGTTACTCACCAACTAATCACTAGCTTTTTATGAACCCGAGAATGGTTCCAGATACAGTCCTCATGCTTTCCATTGGGACCAACTAAACACACACACACACACGCCACACATCATATTTTACTCAGATCTACTGGGCAGAACAATCTTACACCTCACACAAAGTGGTGATTTGTTGTGTAATTAAGTTATTCAAACTAATAATGATTGACAGCCTTATTTATTTAATATCTGTTGATAAAAGCTATGGAGCACGGAAATCCAGGAATGTTACTAAAAAAATAACAAAGTCTGAAACTCTGCTCAGGATAAGAAGAAGTAAAAAAAAGCCAAGTCACAGCCAGTGTAAACTTGGACAAGGAAGAGAGCACTGTTATTTGGAGAGGGAAAAAAACTAATTACTAAATACACACATTAATATCGTTGACCTAAATCATATCATAATAACAACACTTAAAAACATGACCACATATTTTTACCACTACTACTGCCATCAGAACAAACAGACGTGGTGTTAAAGTTGATGATGTTTTGGTAGGAATGTGCACGTCACTAAATGTTTAAGAGTTTCACTGACCAACACCACCTGAAGCTCTGCTTCGTACTGTGCATAAAGTTCAATATCGTTGTTATGTTGACTTACATCTTCTCTTCTGATTTGGGCAGTATGTTCACACAGAGTCATGCCCCCTAGTGGCTATATTGCCAAATGCTCATTCCAATGCAAAGGACGAAGCACAGCGGCAGTCACCGTTTGAAGCACCTGTTTGAAGTATCTGTTTTTGTGCGTGCATATGTTTTAACATTATATTTGTAATTATTTTATTTGAACAGCTGACCTCTGCCTTGGGATCAGACTCCGAAGCATGACTCGAGTAGCTCGTTGTTCAGTTGAGGAGTTCACTCCAGAACTCGGTGTCAGAAGGCAGGCGGGGCTTTCCACTAAAAAAGACACGTTTTTCAAGCTAAAGTACAAAAAGGGGGCATGCAAGTTCAAAAACTAGAAACACAAAGTGTGATGAAAAACCAAAAGCCCATTGAGAAAATACAAGATGAGTGGAACTCGAGGCACAAAGCACAAGACATACCCGCACAGATAAAACAAGGACCATCCAATTACAAGAGCAAAGGGAAAGACAATGAGACACAGGTGGAAGCTAATTTTCAGACTTTCAGTTTGGGGGACTTTGCTTAAGGTCAGTGTGTACTCTGAAATGGCAATGTGAATGTTGCTGAAGATTTCTGTTTCTTTTACTTGAATCAAAGTCACACGTTGAGGAAACTAATTCTGTATTCAAGCAGGGTTCCATTTTTTTCTGAGATGTAAAATCATTGTGCAGATGTCAGTGTCTTCACGTGCTTCCACATCAAAAATGTGCATCTATTGTCTGTCTTACCAGAGTGCATACGCTTCACACTGACACGAGGCGTTAATGTGATTTCATTTTTTCACTTGTTTTTCTAATTATTTATAGTAGATTTTAAACGTGGAACATGCCAATCTCCTATTCGCATGCTTATCCAATCGCTGGCCCTGACGTGATCCCAGCCCTCCATCAGAGGAGTGAAGAATAAGCTGCGACGAAAAAGGACCTTTTGAAACGAGGATTTGAGGAAGTAGGAAACCTCTTGCTTACAATCAGTGCAAACATGTTCTAGAAAAGTGAGGGCCGGGAGTTGCAATCCGTACAAAGATGCAGAAGTCAGAGTGACAAACAAACGAAACAAACAAAAAAAGTTATGTAAATGAGGCTACGAGTGTGTAGAAACGAAAGTGCTTCGAACCTATCTTCGACAATGTTTCCTCTTGTCCAGGGTCGCAGGATGCTGAAGCCAATCCCGTCTAATTGGAGCCAGTCACACCTCTGGGCAGTTCTTCACTTCCACAAAGGGTCAAACAGAATATCCCAGACTTGCATCCGCATTTACAGGCAATTCACCGTCAACAATTGATCTCACATGCATGATTTTTAGACTTAGGAAAGAAGAGGGAAGTACTCGCTCGCTGCGAGGCAACAGCACTATACTGTCAGCACTATGCAGCCTCCCATTCATGCTTTATTTCATTTAAATTTATTAACATAAATTTTTAAAACAATTTTTTACATTTTTAGAACTGATTGTAATGTAAATGTATTCACATTGAAATAAATAAATAAGTGAATGAACAGGTAAGTTGCTCAGGTAACATGTAACAGGTAAAATACCTCAGCAAAATGGGTGACGTGTAGACATGATTTGTAGACTCCAATGGCAAATGTACTATAATTCAGTACAGAATAATTACAGTTCTCTAATTATCCTCTTCAAGTAAAACCTAAAACTTGTAAATATATTAATGAATTTGAGAATAGGGCCTGAGGCCGCATGTGGTCCCGTGGAATACAGTGCTGATTGAAGTGCTGCTCAAGGTGTCTATTGTTTAGCCGGATGAGCCAAATGAACCAAACTTCAGTGTTTGAAAGCTTTATAGCTGCATTACGGTGGGAGAGACTGAGACGGCGTCAAAAAAAAAAGAAAAAAAAAAAAGACTGCAGTCTGCTTGTTTCACTCTGCTGTTTGCTGCAGGGACCGTTGCGAGGATTTAAAACTACAGTCACGATTTACTGTATAACCTGACAGCAGCCGCGCCGTGCCCAGAGGAGAGGCTGAGGGAACTCACTGAAGATAAATAACAACCCGAAGCCTAAGCAGCTTCAGTTAAAGGCAAATACCGTAGAACCCCAGCCACTTAAAGATTTAATTCATCTGGCCCCAGGCAAAATTGTTTGTCATAATGAATAATTTCTTCTTATAGCTGGAGAAAACAAAACAAAAAAAAATAGAATAAAGGATCATTTACTCTCAAACCAGCCTGGCCATTCCAATACACCGTTCAACTCCACAGAGAGGTAATTTGCACAAGTCTCATTTGAGGGTAAGAGCTCATATCATTTTGTCAGTTAGGTAATCCATTTCTCAGCTCAGATGCAGGTGGCACATTTTAATATCATCGGTAAACAGCGTCTTGGCTTTGTGGTTTCTGTGAAAAGACTTTTCTTTTTTTAATCAATAACACTGCATGATGGAGTAAACAAAACATTTTTTTTTTTTCTCTCTCCAAATAACTCCAAAATAGCCTTGATACACACTGCAATGACTACAGTGTCTTAAAGAGACGGATGTCCTCACTGCAGCCAACCAGCATGCTCTGAAAAGCATCCAAGAAAAATAAATCTACAGCATGAGCCTCTGTGGGGAAAAACAAACAAAAAGCATTATACAAAAAAACAGCTTTCATATCATGAAAATTAAATTTGAAACAAAAATAAAGTTTGTCGGGATTAGCAGTCGCTCTTTCGGGCTCAAAGTGGTGTTCACATACCAGCACTGAGAGCTGTCAGTCACATGCACACATCTGTCAGTCATGAGAGACGAAACGATCCAGATCAGTCACTTTTTCTTTCAAAAGATTTAGATGATTAAGAAATACATTCCGATTTTAATTGTTGTTGTTTTTCTCTCTCCTGTAGATGAGATGCAATAATATATTATTCGCATTGGCCCATTCTTGGGGTTGAACATTATTTCATTTCTGTGTTAATGAGCACAAACCACTAGACTTTTACTGTAGATACAGCGCGCTCACGCCGAGATTAAAGACATTCTTCAGTGGAGCTATTCCACCACTTCAGGCTTACAAGATCTACATCTCTATTACAATAGCTGATTACTCTGTTCATTATTAGTCGGCATGCTGTGAGACCTAAGAAACGCGCCTCTTGCTCTCGCATTGACCAAAAAAACTCTCCTTGATGTTGCATGCTGTTTCATACTTGTCTGATGTTGGCTTTGTTGATGAAAAACATCATAAAGGGGTTTAACCAGCTGTTTTCAATTCAGCTCAAGACCACCACCCAGCACAACATATACAGGTATTAATGGTATCTTCTGCAATGATTTATCTAACTTACGCTTTGCTATTTTATTGAATTTCTATGTAATGATACATAATCTTGCAATCAGTAGTGCTTTAGACTCCTATGATAGTGGCAAAGGACTAATGGTCTTTTATTTATCAACCAGTAAAATTAGTATTCATACAATTATTAGGTCATCCCAAGTTTCAACCAGTAAAATTAGGTTTGTATGTTTAATTTAGATTTTTCTGGAGTCGATCAGTTATAAAACATGATCGTTGAAATGTTACCAATTAATAAGTGTTGTGATTCTACAAAGTTTAAGTTGGGGATGGAAAAAACCCTTCAGTCATGAGGCCCCGTATACACGACAATGTTTCGTGTGACAATACCTAATCTGTTTAAAAAAAAAAAAAAAAAAAAAAAAACGATTTGGAGTGAAACCACACAGATTCTGGGCAGAGAACATTACGCTATAAACGCGATCACAATCGACAGTACCTGACATTTATTTGGACTGATGACGAATGGGGACGCTATCACTGTGAGTCTCAACTATTAAACTACTGATATAGATTAGAAAACTAGAATATGGACCACGAGTCATACCACTATGGGGCCGCCATATTTGTTTACACGCGCATGAGCAAAAGGAACTATTTTTCACGGGAGTGGGATGCACATGTGCAGTAATGGTGCCCCGTTGCCTGCGGCAGCCTCTGTACAGGGGATTGAAACGTGAAAGAAACGTTCCACCTCGGGGGGCCGGTATAAAAACTTGCAGTGGATCCGCATACCGGTATCATGTAAACGGACCCCCCCCATACACTCGTATTCGTTGTAGTGTAAACAGGGCACCTGATCTCGTCTTTAGTTAGTTTTAATGGAAAAATACGCTGTTTTCTAATATATCTCAATATATAAGGCACTCCTGTCGGTAGATTACCCGTTACACCTGTACTTTTACATCACAGCTGATTGTGCTGTTGTGAAAGCCGCACCAGTTGGAACCAGTGTCCAATAAAAGCTATTTAAGCTTGTCAAGGTCGGGCCGAACGCCGCACAATTGACTTCATGGTGACTTTCACAAAATATAATATTTCAAAAATCTTGCAACCTCCTTGTCGAATTATCCGAGAATGTTTGGACAGACACAAAACCTGACCATAGGTATATACAGCAACTCCAAGTCATAATTAAAAATGAATAACCTCAGAGGATCCCTGCTGCAGTGATTATTAATACATGTTGATTAATTCAAAGGTAAGAATTACCCTGGATTTCCGTAGGTCGCTACAGAGGGATCACAAAGTCTCTCATATATAACGGCGTCAATCAGTCAACTCAGTTTGCTTTCAGCATTAATTGGAGGACTTTCAATCTATCTCTGCATACTGAGACAAACGTTGCCCTTTACTTGATCTCAATGCCATTTCTTCTTGTCATCTTGATGCACGTTTGTTTGGGTGTGGTTGTGCCATTTGCAGCCAGTGAAGCAGAACACTTGGCAGCAGGGGGCCGTCAGAGGAAGACTCGGGCTTGCAGGAAGGGTGCTGTCTTGTCATCGTGTGTCTTTGTTCAGGCATGGCGGTGTGACATGTGGTATAGCAGAAGAAGCTTTTCTCCAGAAAATCGGGATGACAGGTGAACCCGGTCCAACAGAGGGTCATAAATTATAGAGCTGATGCAACTTAATTGTATGTGTCCTCGGATTTATTGATGTCGACATAAATAATTCAAAGGTGAGCGTGTGCACAGGGGCCAGTGATGTGGATTTGTTTAGCGGGGTGGAAATGTGGACAGGATGACGATAATGTAAGGCCAACTTGATTGACATATTTTAATGCAACTGTTACTGAGAGGAGGCTTCTTGAGAGGGAGCAAAATGCTAAATTTGAAGGACAGCCGTTTCCGAACATGCTGCTTCGCTGTCGTACCGATACGGCAGAAAATGCTCCGTTTCCTCCGAGTGCCTCAATCACTAATCGGACCGCAGGGGCCTTTGAAATTATGAGCGTGTCGTCACACTGGGTGGCCGTGGGTCAGTTAGGTTTTCAATCACAGGGATGTGGGTCTGATCCCCCATCTCACACTGTCGAAGTGTCCTTGGGCGAGACACAAAGTCCTCAGATACAAAGTGTATGAATGGGTGACGTGCTTTGTTATTGGGCCACTATGGAGGAAAAGTGTACAAGTACTATATTATAATTGTTTAACTTTGCTAAGCACCACATATGTTGGGTTTGAGCGCAGATTGGTTCTTTGCTTTGGCTTTGTCCAAATACAAACATTCAGTTTTTGGGGTTTTGGTTTTTCTTTTTTCCCCACATTATCAAATATTATGGTTAATCACTGCTTTGATACTGCATGTGGGCATTTACATTTACACGTAATTTTTTATATAATCTGCAACTGTCATGGCTGTCATCAGTCACTCCTATAGCATTGTTTAGACAACTAAACAAATTTAAAGTGCTTGATAAATAATTCATAAATATTAGGAGAAATAACTGCAAGCATACACACCTGCCTATATACTGTATGTACTGTTGCACGTGACATGACAGTGAAAGGCTCGCATATGTGTCACGAATCAGAAGCAGACTCGTACACAGTGATAAGGTTCAATAGTTTATTAAAGTTAAAGTCCAATATGAGGGTATGAAAGGGTAATCCAAAAGGTATGTCCAAAACAGGAAGAGATCCAAAAACAGAGACAGAAACACAAGGAGAAACGTGGGATTGGCATAAGATACAAAGAAAATCTGGCACACGAAACAAGAGGGTTTACATCCACTGGGGAAGGCTAAGATACAGGTGAAACACTGAATGAGCCGCACAGTGGGAGGACAGACAGGATGGACGAGTGTCCAGCTACGGAGACGAGACAGGCGAGTGTTAAACAGGAAGGGACGAAACAGTTGAGACATGCAGACTTTACACAGATGCAGAAGGAGAAGCGACAAGATGTGTCACTGGTATTTTCCAAAAACGACCAAAAGACAAAATTTGAAAAGTAGTTGTGCAAATCAATTTATGTTAAGGACATGTTTTGGGAGGGGATCGATAACTTTAGCTGCCAGTCTAACATGTATTTATAGATAAATGCCTTGGTGAAAATTTAAAGAGAAGGAAGAGGGAATACATTTTATTGTGAAAAGCAAAAGCTTCAATTCGAGAGGCAGAGAGTTGACAGGAAAGAACTGCAGGAAGTTGTCAGGAGCACCAAGAGAGCGATAATAGGAAGGAGGGAGACCCAAGAAGAAGCATCAAATACAAGTATTACATCACAAAAGATTTAACTTCAAATCAAGGGTGGAAGACAACATTAAAAGATCATCGAATTAAAAAAACAAAACAAAAAAAAACGTATAATACTTGTCTCATTAGAGTGAGCGAGTAAAGATGGAAGAAAGGATGAGGAGAAAAGCACGGAGAAGCCCCCCCATACTTCACTGTCCCTGCCATGTGCTGTGTTCTTGCAAGCGAGGGTGGAAAACCTGAGAGACGAAGGACGGAGAAGCAAAGACAAGGAAGTGAATGCAGTGAAAGGAGAGCGGGAGTTCTCTGCATGATTTCTGTCCTCCCGTTCTCACGTTGTTGTCTTTCGAAGTCCTTGAGGCTGCCGCTGGGGAACATTCATTGCTGGTCGAAGGAGACAAAAGACTGAAAGCAACAGATTTGTACTTTACATACAGGCCAACGCAGACATGTGCACGTACAGTAAGCCATGTGCGTAGCTCTGTAAGCTGGGGGAATATCTTGGATTGCATGAACACGCTGTTACACGCTGGCAGAGATTCTCCCACTCGGCAGCACTCGGTACACACATCTGTCATTGTCAGTCTTTTAATTTCTTTTTTTTTGTTGTCTCTGCCTCGTGTTTTCATCTAATCTGCCCTCTCTCCAATCGCCGCTCTTTTCCCTCTCCTCACTTTATCTCCCGTTCCATTCTAACTTGGATTTCATCCTAAAACAACCCACCTCTTGTCTAAATGGGCCCTTCTCTTTGGCTCTCCCTGCACCCCAATCTCTCAACGTGGCTTTTGTCCTATTTCCAAACAGCCATTCAGTTAATACCAATGAAGGAAGAAAAAAAAACATTTGAAAACCCCACACCAGGACAGTCGTCAAAGCAGATTACTCATGCAGTTCACAATCTGTGTAGAGCTATTTTGTTTCTGTTATTTTCTTGATTCCTCATAGTGCCAACCACCCACAGATAGGGTGAGGTAGAAGCATAAGTAGCAGCAATGGCATAAACACAAGCATTTGATACAGGAGAAAACAATGCAAACATCGCTTGGTGTGTTTATTATTTATTTTTTTCTTTACAAAGCTCAACTGTATAATGTCCACATTCAAGGAAACCTCAGAAATGTCGAATGGAAGCGAGACAAATGTAAGTACGCCGCTTGTGTGGACACTTTCCTTATATTGAGAAGCTCTGATGATTTAAGAATCTATTGATGGAAAAAGTTGCCTTCAAAACACCAAGACTAACATTCTATTAGCAGAGAGACACTGAATCCCACTTCCCATTAGCTGATTTATATTTATTTTGTTGTGCTTAAAGGTATGTTATTTTTTATTTTTTTTTTAAAAAAGGCTTTTATCACATCTTAGCATATTTAGTTTAGGAATATTCTCACGATGACGTAATCTGTGCGGTGAGAGGGGTTCGCAGTTCACAGTCATCATGGTCCAGAAATTCTAAGATATTCTTCTCGCTACACTCCTCAGCGTGGCTTCCGTTATGATCTACAGCTACCAACAGTCAATAAGAATGTTGCAGCAACAATCAAAATGACACTGGTTCTACCTCTCTTCTTAGGTCGTCGGGGCTGCAATTAGTTTGAGAAGGTTGGATCATACCAGGACAGGTCAGTTGTGTGGGGATGAGGAATACAAAGACAAAATCATGATGTATGTGATTAATAGGCAAACGGATGCTTGTGCTTTGCTTGGTTGACAGGAGCGAGGACTCAGGGGACATGATTAAGGCGCGGATTCGACAAATAGCGAGCGATTCAGGTACTTCACAATATATCGCTCTCTCACAATCTGATGGCTTAACTTTTCAAGGACTCTGTTTGTGGGAGACTGTCGAAAGATTTAACTATTTCGGCTGGGGAAATAAAAGTATGATTATAAAAAATCATGACATTGAGCAGCAGATTGATAAAACAACTGACATACCCTGTCATGCTTCTAATGTATCTTCTAATTTGTTTAATGCCCGTTGAGAGAAACTGAGGGATTCAAGAATGAGTGTCGGTGCAGAAATGGAGGACTGCGTCTCCTGTTTGAAGCTTGTGGGCCAGACATCTGGTGCGACTGCAGTAATGACATCTGCACTATGAGGCCTCTGGGCTAAAGAGGCTGCATCAAGTGATGAGTCGGTTCAGTACAGCACACAACCACTGGTCTCATTCAGCCTGCAACCAGTTAGTATATAGCAACATCAGTTTGTCAGCAACCAGTAATGGTTACCTCCAGCATTTTTCAGCATCAGTTAGAAGAAGAAAAAAAAAAGAGTTTGCAGTTAATCTTTTCTGAAATGACCTGCTATTGCACTGACAAAAATGTGGTTGTGAAGTGTAGTACTTCCTCCACTTCAATAAGTAATTCCAACTGTTGTTTCTGTCATTTATATTTATATATATACTTAGCCTTACTTAGTTAATTGACTGTCATTACTGTTGTTCATTGTTTGGTGAAACTTGTTCATGGAAACTTTAAAAATATATCCAAAATGTAGTGAGGGAGGAATTGGGGAGGAGGCAAAAGCCACCGAAGCTGGCAGAAGAGTTTTATCAACTTAAATATGTTCCAACAACTTCAGTGTCACAGCATATGTCTTCATTTCAGCTGGAAATGTGTGTGTGTGTGTGTGTGTGTGTGTGTGTGTGTGTGTGTGTGTGTGTGTGTGTGTGTGTGTGTGTGTGTGTGTGTGTGTGTGTGTGTGTGTGTGTGTGTGTGTGTGTGTGTGTGTGTGTGTGTGTGTGTGTGTGTGTGTGTGTGTGTGTGTGTGTGTGTGTGTGTGTGTGTGTAAAGTATTGCTAGATGACTTGATAATGGCTCAGCCAGTGCATCCACATGATTGAAATGGAAATGGATGGATGCTGTCAGGGAGGTTGAAAGTCACCAAGTTGGATAAATCACTGTTGTCACTCAGAAAAACAAAACAAAACATGTGACTTCACAACTCAACCTTTACTTTTTATTTCCTTTTTTTTTTTTTTTTTAGATTTTGATTTGATAAGTGAGTTCCATAATCACTGACTTTGAGAGAAAGCCATCAGAGGCTGCATACATCTGCATAAACATTCCTACATTAATACAGAAATAAAGAAAAAAAAAGTTATTTACTTTTGTTGGGTAAAATTGATGTGGATAATAAAAGTAGAGGTGTGTTAGTGGTGGGTAAATGTGTGTCTTCTGGATGTGGATCAGTGTGCTGCAACACACACACACATACACACACACACACACAAGCTTGCACAGCTCAGACTCTCATACACAAACGCATAAATATGAACCACAATGCCTTTGACATTACTGACTTGCTGGTTTAGGCCTGATATAGGCAGACAGATTATTATTACACGCACACGCACGCACGCACACACGCACTCTCCTTAGCTGACTTTGAGCTAATTCTGTTGCCAGCAGCACACAGCACAGCTCGAAGTAACCGAGTGCAATTTGGAGGAATTCATTATCAGAAGTTGCGAAGGGAATCGATCGAAGTCATGACCAATCAAAATATTTTAGCTCCACAGCATCCTGATAACTTCCTGAGCAAAAAATAAATATCTAATAGAATAAAAAAAATAAAAGTGCATGAACTGAAGGTTTCTTCCGGGGGGGGGGGGGGGGGGGGGTATGGTTGTTGTGTGGGAGCTACAGACTCACAGTGATTAAACACCCACCATATTATTTACAGCTTATGAGGAAATAACAAATAACACATGTTGCTGCAGCCTTGACACATGACCGGCGTCATTACACACCGACAGGTGAACGATAAGACAGTCATTCATTTCATGGCACCATGTCCACGTGGGTGTTACAGCTTATGTTTGTTTAATCAGATTATTTGCGTCAAATCAGCTAAAACAAAAATATACAGTAGATCTAATTAAGAAATTAACATTACAGTGTGACTGTGTTTTTTGCTCCATGGATACGCATTATGAGCATCTATTCCTGGAGCGTTGATCGGATAACACATTCAGACGTAGTTCGCCTCACATGTATTAGACATTATTATTCAACACTGAGAAATTATGTGATTTAGAGATGAGATGAAGCACACATGTTTTCAGCATTCAAGCCGCTATTTAAAAAAAAAAAAAAGTATGTGCGAGAGCACTTTTTGGCAGCTCCGGTCAGAGGATCATGTGGGTTAAGGTCTGCACGTCCCATTTTGTGGAGTAAAATCATTACTCAGGGGTCCGCGGTGTCTCCCGGTGGGTTTCAAACCAATAACCTTCCAGTTACATGTTTGCTTCTCTAACCTAATGTATATTTAATGACGTTTCAGATGGTTTATTCAAGATCGCTGAGATTTGGACCCAGCTACTAAAATGAGCTGGAAAAAAAAAGGCAAAGTAAATAATTTATTTACAAATTGGCAAATTTGATGGGTAAAGGAAATTATTAAATCGCACAAATTTAAACCGACATTTGTAATCTCTAAGCAGTCAGGCAATGCATTATAATTAAAAAATGTCATCCCTGCTTTTATACCTGTGTTTTATTCAATCTGCTTGTTTCTATCTTGGATAGTGTCTTTGAGGGTCCTGAAGCATTATACGCAAAATAAATATTATCCTTTTTTCTTTTTTTTTTTCTTTTAATGCATTGGCATTGTTGTTAAATGTGTCCCCGGGTCATTTGTTTTTAGCCCTTGGCGAAATACATCTCTCATTGCATTTGAGTGATAAAAATAAATATAAAATGCTAATGACCTAGTGATGCATCTAATCCTTTGCAAATGTCAACCTGCAAAAGTCAAAAATAGTACATCACACAATATTCAAAAACACATGTTTTGTGAAATTTGAATTGTTTAAGTAATTTGACACTTATTGAGTATTTGGCATTTTTCAAATTGCTGTTCTTCCGATTTTGTGATGTTTTCACAAACAAAAAAAAAAAAGGGACCGTTTATAGAGGTTAGATTCATTTAGAGGTCTGTGCGCCTCAAATAGTCTAATTCAAAGAGTCTGTGTGAAGGTGGTCATCAGTTGCCATGCAAACCAATACATCAGTGTCTCCATCACACCTCCACTGTGGCGTCACGCGCTCCACCACACAGCTTGTTCTGATTACGTAGACAGCGAGCAACAAATCAATTGATGCTGTTGTAATTATTTGGATGTTATGGAACTTTATCTCTTTCCCAAGATGCCACAAGTTTGACGTATTGTGATGTAGCCATACATGCAAACAATAACCCACTGCCATGTATGAGCTGAATAATAAAACAAGCATGCATCTCACCGGACTCACCTTTCTTGCACAGTGCCCTCTACTGGTTAGACTTGGTGTGACGGGAGGCAAGACGTCAGACTCGCTTCTCTGTACATCAGCTGACAGACATTGTTTGAGCAGTGAGCACACTACTCATAACCTTAACAGTAGATGAATTGGAGAGCCATGTGCTAAAAAATTCACCTATATAGAGTCCCATTGATGTGTCTTTTTAAATAAGACGTGTTACTGTTAGACCACACATTCCTTTCACCACATCCAAGAATCTTCCCTGAGGTCTAAGGTCCATTTCCAGCATCTTTTCATCCGATATATTAACGCTCTGTCCTTAACACATGTCTAAACCATCTCAACCTGACTGCTCTGGCCTATTGCCACTTCCCTTCTTTCATTAATGCGGTATTATATGCAGCGTGCAATAGACAAAACTGCAGTTGTTTTCCTTTATGCGACATAATCACCTTTTTGAGTCACCATTTGGTCACCATCAACAGGACCAACAACAAGCGTTTGATTACTACGGCTGAATGGATTCATATCATAAGACGTGTTTACTTTATGAAGAAATCCATGAACTCTAATTAAAAACTCAGGTCAGCGGTGGTGTGATCGTTACTCCTCACTTCATCTCTTGTCAATAGTGCCTATTAAATGAGTTCCTGAGACATGTGCAATATTCAATGATGCCTTCACATGTCACACAATGCTCACATCTGCCCGTCCGTTGAATGGCCTCTCTTATCATTTCAGCAGCTTTGCAATAAATTTGTTTCCATGCACTGACAGTTTAATTTTGAAAGAAATTAGAGGTGAATCTAAAAACAGCCTTAAATTTCAAAATGGCAAGCTTTTAATTACTTATTATATGGCATGTGTTGAGGGGAGGATAGCTGAGGTTTTTTTTGCAGGGCTTTGTTTACTCTTGATCTCGTGACGAGGAGGAGGAGAGAAGAAAGAAAAGTAGCTGAACCACTACCTTCTTGCTTCCCCTGCTTCTCGTGGCCCATTTGAATGAGTGATTTGAACGAGTTCTGCAAGTTCTTATTGATATAGCTAACAGGGGATCGCCTCAAGCTCTAACTGGACTTGGCTGACCGATTTATTTGAATAGCCTCATCGTTACGCATAAAATGTGAAATACATTGAACTTTTACTGCAACATTGCTCTTAAATATTAAGCCTGGTTGGTAGATTTGAGATATTATGTTGGATTCATTTAACCTCCTGGCATCCACATATATGAACATCGTTTTGGGTTGTCTGGACCACAATACTAAACGAGTTTAGGTTTTAGGAGGTAAAGAAACATGTATTGTTTGAGATAATGGGACAATGGTCCAAGATGCATATGCACAAAATCAAGAAGAAAAAAAAAAATCCATCTTGGAATCACAGGTGAATTGGAGGAGAGCGTGGAGACGGTGGAGGAGGCTGAGATGGAGAAGGACAAATAATGATAATCATACAGTAACATGAATTGTCTCCAGTGTCGGGGGGCTAATCCACATGAAGGAGGCACACAGGAGAACAGGATCAATCAAAAAGGAACTCAACGTGAAGCAAGGAATCACGGGATAAACAGGGAGAGTCAAATCATAAAATATAAAAACAAGGCAAAATGTTTGCTGGCAGATTGTCAATTGTAACAGGTAGAAGTTTGATAGTACATGTAATGATAAGATAAGGTAAGATATCCCTTTATTTATCTCGCATGTGGAGAAATTTGCAGTGGTACAACAGGATAGTACAGAGAAGGAAGCACACATAGCAGGAACTAAAAAAAAAGCAGATAAAAATACAATATAATAGAAAAATATGCACACGAATGAAATGAAAGAACAAAGTTGCTACAGGAGGAAAAAGAAGAAAATGTAAATAAATAGAAATGAAAGTATCTGGAATAAAGCTGCCTTTTAAAACGGATTACAAATGGCGAAACCTACATCCTAATAACATAACGTAACCTGTTATTCTGTACATGGTTTAGCATTTAAAATGATGGAAAAAGGGGCTCTGCTTTGTATTTTCCCAAAACATCCATGCACACAAGCTGATGGACAACCAAACTGTCAAACAACCATCAGCGGGGTCAATCGTCCAATCAGTCTTTTTCTCTGAGAGACAAAAGATCAGCAAGGTTGCTTGTTTAAATGCTGGGGGTCAAAGAGAGCTGCAGAGTTCTGTTAACTCAAAAGCAGGTCCGATGAGCACTGACAGCACATGTGAGGATAGTTTGCTCCAGGATTGTGGGCTTTTTTCCATTTTGAGATCACCTGCAGAGGCATATCACCATTATTTAACAAAACCAATTTGATGGGTAACTCTTGACAACACACCTGCAGAAATAAACCACCTCACCATTTACATACGGAGAAACCCACAACGCTTCTCTGGCATTTATGGTGTAAAGGTCATAACAGGCAGGCTTGTTTGCATGTTTGTAGACAAGCAACGCAACATTTTTACTGTTGAGTTCCTACATTTTTGAACAGCCTGCATTTATTGCTCCTTTTTTTTGCTGATTCAGCATCCATGGGAGGTACATAACTTATGTCTGGGCCTCATAATTTGATATACTGTGAAGAATGGGGGGATATACCCTCCTGTGATAGGCGTATAGCCTCCCTCCTAATTATATTCATTTGATGTGGGATAAAATTAATATCTCTCGTACAGCGATTCGTTTCTTCAGCCTAAACACATCGAATGAATATATTTTCAAATCCAAGTGAAGCTAACTTCTATGACTTGGGAGTCATATGCAATTCAATGTATAGCGCATTTAAATGACATCTGTAGACGCTGACATTCATATGACTCCTATTTTGTTAGGATTCTCCACAATAAAACAAACATTTATCTTCTGTGACCACGTAGAATGAATCCTACTCAAAACCTCCCACTTGTGTTTTTGAGTGTTGACGGGAAGAACAAGATCATTATCACTTAATGATGTTCCATTCATGCTCTTGCAGCATGTATTAGATGGTGTGATTAACTGTGAACCTTTAATTGAGCATTCACTGAAAATTGGCATCACGTCAACTATATAACTCTTTTTATGTTGGTTGTTTTTTTTAGTTTGTTTGTTTTTCCTACACCTCCAGTGTGAGAAGCCCTTAAGGGTGTTTCCTCATCCTGGTCCTCCGGGACTCCAATACCTGCATGTTTTAGACGTGTGCGTGCTGGCTTCAACACACCAGATTCATGCCTCATTAAGAAATTGCGCAGGCGGCAGAAAATGATCCACTTTGCTGATCCCGGTGTGTTGGAGCAGGGACACGGCGAAAAACATGCAAGGCTAGGCTCTCCGAGGACCGCGTGTGGCAGTCGAATGAATATGAAATACCCATCTTCCGCACATTACGTCTGTTTTATAGTTGCTTTTATAACTGAATTGCAAACGGAAAACATTTTCGTTAGACATCTCCCGTCACTATCATCTGTTTCGGTGCGCGATCCTGCGCAGACAGATGGCTGAATGACACCGCGGTGAGCCCAGCGAGCAACCTGCAATGTTCTCTCATTCCAGTCGTGAATCCCAGCGGAGAATCGCTGCTGTTTTCATCGTGTGCCAGGAGCAAGTGAAAGCAGCCACATGTGGATAGAGACGGTATCTGAACCCCCCCATCGGCGTGCTCGAGCTCGCCAATGATATCTGACAATAACCTCGGGAGGTTTCTTGGAGCGACGCATCACCAGCTTCAGCTCAACGGTGGCTTCATTTGAATGGACATTGAAAGCAAAACGAAGCATTCTCGTTGTATTTCTGAAAACAATGCCTTTGAAACACCTTTTGAAGAAGCCTCTTAAAAAAAAAAATAAAAAAAAAGTGATTGTCAAGATGTGGGAGGTAAGCCTGAACCACGTGGTGTCCCCACAGACTTTATGTTTTTCACCTTGTAAGATATTATTGGTAAAAGCTATGTGGCTCCAGAGGCAATTAAAAATCACTCCAAGGTTAGACGTGTTTAAAAGATATAGATACATTTCTTCCTCTCAAATCACAATGGCAAAAGGCGTGAGGTTATTTTTTTATTCCCGCTGCAAATATTTTGTCGGTCGGAAGCTCATTTTCACGATGACGAAACCCCGAATCAACAGACTGGATATTATCAGTACACAGTTTAACATTGTGCTTCATGTCATTGCATCCTGCACACGTCCTGTACATCTGTTATCCCGTTTTGTAGCTCCGAGCAGCTTCAGCAGCAGCAGCGAACCTTCAGCTGGACGCAGCCCCCACCTCGGAAATGAATGCATGTCAAACTGTGTTAAAGCGCAGACGTCGTGCCAGCTGCAGTTGTTGCCACTCCACAGCGTCGTTGGATGCGCGTTACAGCGTGGCTTTATGGGCCGGCGAGCGGCTGCAGATGCTGTAACTCCTGTAAAAACTTTTAGTCGGCTGATTTTCGAAGCTTGGATTTAACTTACAAACGGTCTTTCAATCTCTGTACTTGTATTTGCTAAAATGTTATGATGGAGGAAGGAAATGTGACCGGGAGAGGACAACGAGGAAGAAACCAAGGGGAAGAGATCTGATAAAAACAGACCACGCAGAACTAAAGTTTAAATCCTTTCTTTGATGACAGCAGTGGAACCAAAATATTAAAGAAAATGTTAAAAAAAAAAAAAAAAAAAAAAAAAAAGGAGCTCTCCTATCTCTACCCCCACAATGCAAAGCCTCGCTTGTCGCTGTCCGCATCTATTTATCTTTCAATCTGCCTCTTGTCTCTTGCCTCTTTTTTTCATTCCCCCAAATTCTTCATCCCCTTCCCCTCACATCCCACACAGAGCGCTGTCTCATGCCCGCCCCTTTGTGTGTCTCTGATGGTATTTCATCCTCTTGTCTCATGGCTTTCACACACTTTCCCTCCTAGCCTCCTTGTCTCTGCATCCATCTCTTTTATGTCCCTTTTTATGTTCAGTTTCTTCAATCCTTGGTCCTCTTGTCTCATCTCCTTCTCGTTCTTTTTATGAAACACCCCCTCCCCTGCTTCTGCTTTTGCCTTGCTCCTTCTTTTCTACATCTCTCTCTCCATCCTCATCCTGCCCGCTGCTGTCCCCGCCATATATATATATTCTCTGAAAAGTATTACTGTCATCTAGTGTTTGAAAAATGAACCGCAGCAGCAGCAGTAGCTTTGATCAGAGCAAGCAGATCTGTTTATCCACAACTCTCCCCTATTAAATAGCAACAATTCAACATCCACTTCAACAATAAGCAGCCCTTGAACTTTCCATTAAAATTATATTGCTAAATCTTGTATACATTTGAATTGGTGTTGGTGCACGGCACACTACACACCAAGGAATTAACAGTGTACGAGGTATGGTCCCGAAAGATTAATGCCAGATTTACTTGCTCAGGCACAAACAGAGTCCCATAATAATACTGGCCTCACTCCAGTGCCGTTTGCTTTAGAATTGTGATCAAACATGAGAAAGAAAAAAAACGCCACGCATAAAACAAATTGTTTGGGCGTGTCAAAGACTCGGGCTCATACAACCCGAGGGCGCAGGGTTGGAATATAAAATGCAATCTTTATTAAAGACAAATTGTACGTGAAAAAACTGTAAACGCAACCGGAAAGCTCGAACTGATCCGAGGGAACACAGCAGGACTGAAGGACGGGCGACTCCACACGTACTGGATGTGAACCAAAGGGACTAAACAAAAGATCACCAGGGATAAAAGAACAAACTGAGACCCAAAATGTCTCTACACACTTTGCGGCACGGTGAATGCGGACAAGCAACGAGATACATAACCGTTAAAACCCTCATGACGTGACACGTTAACACAGACATCACAAGAAATAAATGCAGATAAAGGACGACATCTGGACAATACAATAGCGTGACAAGACCATGAACTCTGGAACACGATGAACCCATCATGGACACACTGGGAGAATATAGGCTAGAACAAGACAAGGTACAAAAGAACAGCAGGGCCTAAGCAATAACTAAGTATGGTTATGAAACAGCAAGGAGAAGGTTAAAGTAAACAATCAAAAATACTCAAATCATCCCCCCAATTTTTTTTAAATCTATACCAGAATAAGAGCACATCAAAGAATGAATTTGTCTTCCCAATACTTGGACTGAAGCCCACTGACAGGGAAAACATATAAAGTCTCCACAGAAAGGCTCAGAAATGAACCATGGATGTTGCCACTGCAAGGCAGGAGCACCACTGTGCCGCCTCCCCGAAATTAAAATAGGCCTTCACCGCTACAATCAATTACCGCACAAAGATAACTCCAAATGAAAAAGGCTGCTTCGAACCTCTGCCACCCTGTCCTACACGGCACTAACAAATATACCATTCGCTAACTTCCTGCTGTTCCCGCAATCAGACACCAGATGCTCTGGAGGCATTAGGAAAATTACAGCAAAAAGCTTCTCCGAATGTTGAGTTCCTGTTAGTTTCTGGGCGCAGCCATTTATGTAAAAAGCCGTCAATTGGGGGTTCTTCTTTTCCATTTCGGAGACGTATCGGCTGCGAAAGCGAACCTGCTCACCTGTTTTCCTCTCTGACAAATTAGCATGACGGGTGGAGCAACGTGCTGCGCTTTCCCCAGACAAAGCTCTCAGTTATTCAGGTCTGCTGTCTGCCCCGGGCATCATCTTAATGACGCTGATCGGAAACCGATGCAAACGCTGAGTGCTGGCCAACCCACACAGTCATCTTCTGTACATTTTTTTTTTCGCAACGCAGCAGCTTTTTGTTTTGAGGCATTGCTCAACACTCTGGAAAAATGGAGCCAGACACCTGAGTCCTACTCGCGTACAAACACGACGACACCTCATCCGTCTTGTCAATACAGTGCGTTATGACGACCACAACAAATTCGGGGATTTAACGCAAACAACTTGATTGACAAACAAAACAACAACAACAACAACAACAACAAAACAGGTGATTAAAGTGTCAGGATTACGACTTTATAATGACTGCTTTGATAGGCTTAACAACAGAATGTTTCACTAAAAAACAAACACGTGAACTGGCGTCTCCACATGCCGACACCGCGGGCTGCTTCAGCGGCGTTCAGCTGAAATAGCTTTCACCCAGAGTCCTGACACACATTTCATTGTGCGAACAGCAGGCACAGCTGCCCTAACGTCAGGTATATGAAGGTTAATGCTACCTTATTTTTTGGTGAAACTATCCACTTAGTGTGAGCAATTATTGCATAATACGCTGTCCCAAGATTCAGCTCACTACTTTTAACCATATGCTGCAAGCAGATAATTAGGCTTTCCGGTGACGTTTGAATGGCGGGGAAATTTTTTTTATTTTATATATATATATATATGATAAACAAAATGAGGCATGTCAGCATCAAGGCCTTCATACCCGTGCCCAGCGGGCACAGAAAAAAAGGGTAATAAAGAAGAGACGGGTCAGGGGAAAAAAATACGGAGTCAGATAATGAAACAGAGGGACTTTTTTTTTTTTTTTTTCCAAAAATAAGATGTGTGAGGGATTTAGGATATTCAGCAGAGTGTGGATGTGGTGGGGGGGATATAGTGCCTCTATTAACCTGACTGGACTGGAGCTACAAGCTCACTGGTTTTTGGGATCAGGGATTGTGATGATGGCCAAGCTGGTGCAGTGAAATTGGAGTCAAGTCAGTCAGCGGCGTTTCAGAATACAGAACATGGGCTCGTTAGTCTGCTTTAGACACGCTCGGGAGGTATGGAGCTGTGGTTTCTTTTTGGCAGCGCCAGGAATTTTAAAGAAGTGCGAGCAGCTACCGGGAGCTAGAAGAAGGGGCACGGGCAAACATGAAAGGTGTGCGCTGGTTTGGGGTGAGTTTTCTGGAGGTTCGGTGTTTCATGGGGTGGACTTTGTTTGAGCTGGAGCAGAGCTGTGTGACTCCGAGGCCCTGCGGAGTTCCTGCAGAGAGGCTACATCTGGTCCGATGGATGCCGTGGAGTGTAAAATCAAAATTGATCCATAACCACGTGTTCATTTAAATGAATTATCTACTCTGCTTGCTCGAGCTGAATTCAATATTACATACTTGTTGTGAACTTCTTCCCATAGGAACCTAAATGAGGAGAAGGAATACTTGGATATTAACATAAAACAAGCCTTCAAGACAGAGGCAGCTGTTACCTGCCAAATTTCAGTAATAACTTCACTCGAATTTATCACCTTTACAGGCGGTTTTTAAACGTCTTTGTTTGCTCCGTCAACATTGCATGAGGTAAAATTGGATATTATCTCAGGGCATAATAGCATTAGCATGGATGCTGTTCAGCTGGCTCAGCTTTGTAATATATTTATGAATTCAAAGATACGTCTTGCTCCTCCAGGTTTGTGTCTTCACTGCATTTGATGTTTTGTTTTTTGTTTTTTTACTGTGTAAATAGTTCATAGTGGGCGACCATAGGCAAATTTCAGTTAAAATACACACTATAAATCATTGGTTAATTTGATCTTTTCATTGCTGGTTTTGCGACACTGCTGGCTCAGCTGTTAAATTGACCTTTTTCATCGGCCTTGAATAGGACTGAGCCCTGCAGTTTGCTCCATTGTACTGGAAGGAGAAGCACAGTTGGTTCTGAAATTGTAATTTTTGATATTTTTTTTTAACCACAGTGAATCAAAAGGGGGCTGAATAATTTCAGAGAAGTGGCCTTTTTTGAGTAACTGAATGTGCCTGCAAGAAAGAACATTACCACAAACATTCGCTGCACGTTGTGGTTTCTCAGGGTCGCCTCGCCACAGTTAGTTCAATGTGGGTTGATCCGAGACATCTCACAGTTGATGCCTCATCACTTTCAACTAATTGTGAGTTTAGTGTGCATCCATACATGTTAATGTAGCCCAAAGTGCGCATTTAGCAGAAACCAAAATGGAAATTCTTCTGCCATGTAGCGAGTGCAGCCTGAACGCACACGTTTTGCTGCTCTGGTCCAGACACTGCAGCATCTTTCAGAGCACAGTGTCTTTATGAATATTAAAAGTGACGTGCCAGATTAACGTGAATTCACAAGAAATCCGTTTTTGTTTCATTAAGTGCGCGCACTAAGATTATGCTATTTCATAGGGAATATTCTTACCCATTAATGCCTCCACATGAGTTGCCCCAGCTGCACTATATCCACACTATAATGGTAACCTACTTTTCCAACGGGACAACCTGAAATACAGATATGCGGCTTTCCATGGAGATTCTCCCAGAAGCCCACACATTCACCGTCACTCGCACAAACAGACACAAACAAACCTAAACACATTTCAGGAGCGAAGGCACATAAAAACAGATACATATCTCAGATGTCAGTCGATAACCTCCCACACACTTGGACACACAGTCTTCACACATAGAAATGGATTGTATACCGTATGGTTCACGCTCATATACTGTCTGGAAACAGTCCTACAAACCTAACCTGAACACCAAGCCTTATTCCAGGAGGAGAAAAACGTATTCAGATCTATTTTGGTAAAAAAAAAAAAAAAAACATTGCAATATGTTCTATCTCCTAATAAGTAAAAAACAAACAAAAAAGACAAACATATTTACCTGAATAACACTATGTGATGGTCCGATTTGCAAAGTAAAAGAAAAAACAAAAAAGCCATGACAGGTTTCCTTTGTCACTGCTAACCTATTATTTCTTTGAAGCCATTGTTTTAGCAAATTGCCTGTTTGTTGCTGTTCACACAAGAGCCAGACTGGCAAATGTATTTCTGTAATATTGAGACACTCAACATACATTTATAGAAATGTTTGAATTTCCTCTCCCTTCTCAAACACCATCATAATTCTGACAGTGGGACCCAAACGTGCTTATACCTGCTACACACATAAGAGGTCATTTGCTCTGTTGTCTGGATGACGGTAAACATGTTTACTATTCCTCACATGGATGCTAAGGTACCAAAAGCAGCCACTGCGATATGCCGTTATTGAAAGGAAGTATCTCATGTATATGAAATACCATATTGTTATCATTATTAGATGCGTGTTTCTTTGTTGCTAACTGCTGAGAGCAGAACAACACTACTCACAACGGACGTCTACAAACCACATGACACGACGGCATTTCAAGTTAAAACGCATAGGTTTTCCGTTTTTGTTTCAGAAATATCTTGCGTCATGACATCAACGTTTCGAAAACAATGTCCGTTTACACAGAAGCGGTAGAAAAGTTGAAAACAATGTAGTTTTCATGTTGGGCCACTAGTGGGTGATGTTGTGTGTTTTTGTAATGAAACCACGCACACATTAACAATGCGAGTACACGGACATTCGTATGGACAGACGACCGAGGTGGATTGTTTTTACGGTGACTGTCAACTATAAAACTACCAAGTCCCATGAGATTATGGACTGACAGTCTGGAGTCCATCTTTGTTGTTATCTACTTGCCCATGTGCAGAAGAACTATTTACTCTTGCTATTACATTGTGCGAATATGCGGTAACAACATTTCAGAAAAGTTGTTATTGTAAAATGTAACCCCAAAATGATTTGACATTATTGTTGTGATCCACAGCTGGATCACAAATCTAGAACCTTTTGTTTCTATCCCTCTTTGACTGAAACAGCAAGCTGCTACTCAGATTATAAAGGAAAAACCAACCATAATGAAGCCAAATTGCATCCTTAACTGAATGGCCAATTATCGTAGTTGTTATACATTTAGAGTTTTGAGTGTTCATGTTGCTTTGCACAAACATGTTGAGGGGATATTATATGATGCTTGTGGTGTTTTGTGAGCCACTAGTTGCACTTTTGCAATGAGCAAGGGAAGTACATTTATGGTCCATTCTCCCTCTGGTCTCCCACACAGCAGCAGAGATCAGTGAAAGCCCCGAAGGCAGAGTTTCATGCTGGCATCTTTTCAGCGGGGAGAGACAATAGACATGCAAAGCTTGTGCCGGTCCTGACGTTGATGCGGCGTGGCGTAAACAGCCCAACACAGCTTTCTAAAGAACAAGTCCGGATTGCCGTAACACAGACTGGCACCCTTGAAAACTGCGAGTGACTGGCAGCTATTCTTCCCAAACACACACAAAAAATAACCCCGAAGTCTCCGAATCTCACCTTGATGTGGGTTTCCCTGTAACAGCCACAGAGATGTCGCTTCAAAATGTACCGTAAGCGTTGAGTGGGAAACGCCTATCACTCCCAGCAAATTGAAACACAATCATCATCAACACGATGAGACCTCATTACCGTATCTCACCTTCTGTTCAGGAGTGTAATTATCAAACATATCGTTGCACATAAAGAAATGTCTTCTTCAAAAGGCTGAAACGGCTCAGTGGTGTCCTGTTGATTGATTTGATTCAATATCCAGCTCTCAATTGTGTCTTTAAAGACTCTCCCTCGATTTCTCGTTCTCTCTCTCTCTGACGCCATATTGCAACCCACCACTCCATTACCGGCATGTTAAATATTATCTAATAAACAGAATTCTAGTGAAGCTCTCTCCCTGCACATAATTGTCTCAGCATGAATATTGATTTGGTGACGTTATGGACTGTTGAGATATTTAGATAAGAAAGCATTAGGGAGAGAGAGAGAGAGCGAGCGAGCAAGATCAAACAGGAAAGATGCTCGGTATAGATCCCAGGAGTCTAAACCTATAGCAGTGTCACTAGAAAATGGTCCACAGTGGCCTCAACCAGCCCTAACTGTATAAGCATCATTAAATACCAACGTTTTAAGCCTAGACTTTTTTGCATGAACACTTTGTCCATTACACAGTTCTAAAATAGAGCGTTTCAATGAAGATTTGACAGATTTACCTTCTGCTTCCATCTTTATATCATGACTGTGACTTTGAAAACCACTCCAAGTTGAATCTACTTCGTGTTACTCACACTGAAGTCTGCAATCTATTTCATATCCTCCTGCTGTGCATTTGAACCTGTAAAGTGTCTGGCTCCTTCTGAGGGGGATTATTTATTGATGAGGACAGGGACCATGCTATATGTAGGTGGAAAGAAAAATCTCTTGGGACCTTCCGCCAAAGTGAAGTCATGCAATGCACTATACCTGTGTCTGGAGCAAAGAATGTGTTAAACCATGCGGCGAATATGCCCGAATGAACAAAGCGATCGCAGACACAGCAAATTAGTTCATTTCTGCCATGACTAGGGTGTGTCGTTAACGTCACTGAGCCAAAGTATTTTTAAACGACCGCTCGATCACATCCGATGATGAAAGTTTTATTACTGCAGCATTTTCTTGTTCAAGCGTATGTATATATATATATATGTATATATATATACATATATATATACAAGAGAGAAGATCTATTTGGCTCGTAGTAGGATTGAATTATGTTTTTTATTGTAGTGAGAGAAACAAATATAATCCAAACAAAGGATAATTTGTAAAAAAAAAATTGCAAATACAATGCAATGATTTGCGAATCACACAATTAATTAGAATGAAAGACAATGTAAATGACAATGCCAAATCAATGAATTGTTTTTAGAGCTAAACACCCATCTGGGCTTCACAGCTGGTCATGTTATCTGCTAATTTTCCTTATTTTGCACTTTAGGCCACTATCCCCAACAAGTAATTGCCTGGTTGTATAATGTTTTAGAAGTAATTGGTATGTATTGAAAAACCATTTTTTTAGAAAAAATTTAGAGATTATTCACGTTCAGTTTGATTAATTACCAACAAGTTAGTAATGCCACTGTAGAGAAGATTCTAGAGAAAGTGTGCTGTGGTCCATGTGTTCTGTTTGGTAGTTTGCCTTTCTTTAGGTTTTTACAGTTTTTTCATTATGTTCTTAATGACCAATTCCTTGATTGTTTCTTTTGTTTGAGCATTCCAGGTTGGTTTGGGTTTTTTGTCTCTACTACTGTTTAGTTTTAGTCCATTTCAAGTAGTTTTAGTCTGTCAAGTCCATCACTTGTCATCACCAACATGTCTCTAATTTTAGAATAGAATAAACTGAGATTCCAGATCAGGAGTCAAAGATTCTCTGCTGCTTTCTTGGATCTGTCCCCCCTCCTACTATTATGTGGTATATATTATGTCTCTTCCCTGGCCACTTTCTTTAAATATTTTAACAATCTCCAATTGATTCAAAATAGAAGGTACTGACAGGAACTAGCAGGAGTAATCAAATGTACAGGCTACTTTTAGGATTAGTCTTCAGATGTTTCTGTTGAATAAAGCTTACAGTTGAGGCTAATTCAGGCCACCCTGGACCATTTTTTTTAGAGAAGCTGCTGTAGGTTTAGACTGCTGAAGACATTTACTGCACCAAGTTTTCCCTGCCGCCTCTCTCAATCCACACACTGTCGCAACTCAGTCATTAAACAACATTCTGTCTCTCTCCTGTAGTCTGTGCTTTCTCCTGTCTCGGTCTCAAGCTGCAGGATCTCTGGCAGTCCAACTGCGAGTTTGTGATTTGAGTCTCCTGCCACCATCAAGTCAGCAGCAAGTGCATTAGTTGCTTTCTGATGACAGCCTGTCTTTCTGTCCCCTTGCCCCATCCAGAGCAGCAGAAGGCCGCCACCTCCGAGCCTGGTTCTGCAGACATCTCTTTCTTTAAAGAGAGTCTTTCCTTTCCAACGGCACTCATGCTTGCTCATGTGGAATAGTTGGGTTTTTTCTTTCTCAGTCCTCTCAAGGCACTTTTACAGTGTCAAGTCCATGGTGTTATATAAATAAAATTGAGTTGAACTGAAATGAATTGAGCTATGAAGCTATGTGAGGGAAGCAACTCAAAAAGTCGGTGATCCGGACAGGGTCCTCGAAGAAAGGCAGAGGGACGTTTAATTTTTGTGAATGGTTCTCTGCTCCTCCATGTTGGTTTATCTCCGATTGTTCCAGCTGTGCCCAGTCTTGCCAGATTGGACTGTTTTTGTCTAAATGTGCTCGGTTGGAACACGTTGGACTGAAAGAACATGTCAGGTTGTGTCTCATTTCGAAAAAAAAATGCAATGATGATATGGGGCAGAATGTGCTCGATTGCACGTCATCATTGATGATGGTGTCACTGTGAAAATGGAACTGGTCACACTTCTTTTTTCTTCTTCTTTTATTTAACTTTAGGTTTTTTTCTTTTTAAAGCAAGATATAGAACATGCAAGTAACAAATTTCACAAAACACAATTTAAAGGAAACAGGAACGCATGCAAATAAATTCAGAACAAATAGTAAAAAAATAATGGGTTAAAATAAATAACAAGATGTAATTAACATTGCGGATTATATTTATAATCTTAATTAATTTGAGGTTTAGTTTAGAGCTCGCCTTGGCAACTTCAACTTTGAAGTATTTTAGAGATTCAAGCAGCATGTTGAACTCTAGGAGAAAAAAGCTAACTTGTGTAGGCATTGATTGATTGCACACTTCTGTGTGTGATGAACATTCCCACTAGAATTATGACGTTTGTGGAGTTTGCATGTTTTCCCCCATGCGTGTGTGGGTTTCATCCAGGTATGCATGCGAGATGAATTGGTGACTCCAGGTATGAATGTGTGTGTGTGTGTGTGTGTGTGTGTGTGTGTGTGTGTGTGTGTGTGTGTGTGTGTGTGTGTGTGTGTGTGTGTGTGTGTGTGTGTGTGTGTGTGTGTGTGTGTGTGTGTGTGTGTGTGTGTGTGTGTGTGTGTGTGTGTGTGCTTGCACTGTGATGGACTGGTAAACTGTCCAGGGTGTTTCCTGCCTGTGCACAACCTTATCTGGGATTGCCTCCAGCAACCCTGCAACTATGACCAGAATAAATCAAGATAAAAGATGGATGGACGGATTGAGAATCCAATGTCTTAATACCAAGTGTATCCACAAATGTCTTAATGTTATTGGAATACTTTCTGGTGATTGCTGTAATGAAAACAATCTGTGGTTGCTATTTGATTGTATGACTGTATCTTTGTGGGAAGTCTCTGTACTGTCCATCTTTAGTTATTTAGTGCAGTCATGAAGCTTTGTGCATTTCTGACTCAATAATTTTTTTGGGAGTGGGGGGGGGGGGGGGGGGGGGGTTGCAAGAAAGTACCAGTCAGATCTGGCGACCCCAGCTGTGTCTTCCCTCTGTGTAATTAAGTCATTGTCAAGTCTTTGTTGTTCTGTGCAGTTCCTGCTCCTGTAGCACTGTATTAATGGACTTTTCTTTTTTTCAATGAGGATAGCCTTTACCTTCCAAGTTGTAAGAGGGGTTTTCAACAGTTAAAATGCTGACAGGAAGCCACAGAATGTTTTTTCAATGCTTAATACACTCAAGCAAACGTGCGTGTGCGTGCGGTGAAGGTGATTTGTTGTAGGCTCTGATGCCATTCATTTCCTCTCACTTCCCTGCCCACATGTCCACACTCCCCCTCCCTCCCTGACCGTCTGATAAGAGAAAGAAAACTCTGGGGTTTTTTTACCAGTACGCTCCTGGATGTTTACAGAGGACACTTGTGGAGTTGCGTAATGGTTCAAATGTGAACGTGTGGTGAGGAGGTTATGTAAGTGCATCTCTCACGTCTGATTCATGCATCCTCAGATCTACATGAGTGCGCTTTGTGTGTTTGCTCAGAAAGGGGTGGCACTCCACGAATCGCGGAGCTGAGACACCTTTCTGTGCTCCTCGGCACATAAACACGAACCGCCAACATTCAAAGTCTCGGAGAGACGCTACCAGGGCCAAGCGAGTGGGTAGATTATAAGACTGCGCTCACCCACGGAGACACACACACACACCACACCTGCAAAACTGCATGAGCGAGTTTCAGTTTCACTGAGAAGGTCAGAACACAGACGTGCGCGTTGTAGCAATGAGTCGGTTCCCCAATGTGGGGAGACACATTTGCCTTTTAAATCCTTTACGCGGGGGAAGCTAATTGCAAATCCAAACATAAACTCCGCGGCTGCTCCCGGTCCAGTCGTGTTTGTCGAGGCAGACATTTACTTTTCCTGCTGTCAAAATAACTGCTATCCAAATTGCTACTTATCTCAATGAGAAAAGAATAAACTGTCAGACTCACTTCTGGGCTAAAAACCTAAAGTGAGTATCAAATTGAATACCAAGGTAAAAGCGATGATTTGCCGGGTGCCGGTATTTATTCCTGGAGACATGAATGGCCCTGTTAGGCAAAAGATTATTTCTACGTTGCTCTATTTGCTCTTTTTGCTTGCTGTCTGTCTCCGGATGCCAGGATTATATTCTGGACACCAAGCTATTTTCTTTGGGGCCAATTCAATGACATTTATATACATGGACATGACATTGACTAGCATCTTAAAACTGGGTATACAAAGATATGCTTTATGAGGTTATTATAGTAGCAGAATTATTTGTTTGTGCTTGTAGTGAGTTGTGCATGTGTTGTGATTTGTATCTGTGCACAGTGTCTGGTGCGTGTGTATTCTGTACAACTGTTCATCATTGGGGAAAAAAAGTCAGGCCAGGAGAGAAAGATCACAACTATCACAATTCCGCATCATCACTGCCTTTTCTTAAAGCGCCATTATAGAATCAAACTTTAAAAATGTCCATTTTTGTTTTGAAATGTGTCAAATGGCAATTAAAAATGTCTTTAAATTGTCTCATTTTGTTGCTGACGGATCAAACTAAGTCAGTGGTAATGCCTAAAATAACTTATTAATGTCAAAGTAAGTGGCAGTGTTGTGCAAGTTCATGAAAACTACTTTATTACAGTTTGTATGAAAACAAGCTGAGTTACTTCACTACTTCAGAGTACCAATACTGAGAGTAAACAGGGACTTTTGTGAATAATAAAATCGGCATAGTCATAGTAGGTTTTGAAGGCAAATGGTTCGGTAAAGTCGGGTATTCATAAGCCGTCATTTGGTACAAAGCAGTACTAAAAAACTTTCTGAACAAAAGCAACAACCTCATGGAAACTGAGTAACTGTAACTGCATTATTTATTTCAGTGATAAAACACCTAATGTCATTCACAGGTTCACAAATTCACAGGTTTTTTACAAACCTTATTTTAGATCGTACATTTAGATGCATCCTCAACTTTATCTGCAGAGTTGTATTACAATGCCACGTATACTTCATTACATTGACTTGAGTACCTGTTCTTGTGAGAGCAGTTTTACAGCAACGTACTTTCTACTTTTACTTGAGTACAATTCTTTTGCTGTTACTTTGGCCACTCCTTTGCTTTATGTTTGACCTCTATAACAATCAGCTTTCTGCTGCACACATTCACAGTCACTTTATCATGCGGCTCATCGATTTACATTCAACGTTACAAATACAGTCTTGTCGGACCGTCTTTTTTATTTTCACCAAAACATGGCACTTTACCAACCTCCTGGCCCCTGGCACGACACATCGCCGTCTCTGACATATTTACAATACATCGCACAGCTTCCACACTTAACGCTGAGCATTTCAACCCGTCACAATATGTTATATTGTTTTGAATAATTATTCCGTTTTAGTCAATGTGACTGTAATAGCAGTGCAGCACTTTGGCATTTCGGGGGCAGATTAGAGTCAATGACACTCCCGATATTATACCATCTCTGAGTCACGCGACAAAGCACGCTAATATTCTGCACAAAGTACAAGTCAATCTAAGTGCATGTCTGTTGAAAAACAATACCATTTTTTTCATGGATTTGCAGCTAAAAACATGGTCATCCTAACACATGGTTCAGAAAGTGGATGAACAGTGGTTGGGGCTGATCAAAATGACAGTTTTTCCCGACTGCAAAGACACACTTCTGAAAAGTTGCTCTCCTTTTCTCTAAACCGTGAACACAAACCCCAATTCTCAAGCTACATTCAGAAGACCTGAGACTGCTCTTGCAAAACCAAACTTTCACCTCAAAACAGTTCGATCTGTGCTCAAAACTGAATTATGTTGTCAAAATCGTGCCCCGAGTCAGTCAAAATTAAAAACACTGCTGAGCAGTCACTAAACACTACACAGACAAATAGAAAACTCAGTGCTCAGGACATGAAGCTTTAGAAATAAATGTTTATTGTTCACTGTAGACTAAATGCATGTAGCAAAAAACAAAAAAACCTGTGTATTTAGCACTTGTACATAGTAAAGAAAAAACAAAAGTACAAAAAAAACTGAATTCTTGTGAATTTCGCACTTGTATACAGTAAGCCTACGTAAAAAATAAAGTACACAAATATACAAATGACAAGTGCATTACTCAGCCACAGCATCATGTCTCCATACTCTTTCAGGCCACAGGACGTCATTCACATCACAGGCCACATTCTGTCTGGCCAGGCAACGGGGGGGGAAAGCCCCTGGCATGCCGTATCCAGGCTTGGCATGCCTCTCCAGGCTGGTTACATGGCTTGCAGATTTACCCTGGTGTAAGTTTGGTGTTCATATACCTTCCACCGCCATGAGGAGAAGAATTCTTCAACGGGGTTCAGGAAAGGGGAGTATGGTGGAAGGAAAAGATTGATAGAACCTTGGTTTATATTGAACCACTCCCTAACCTGGAGGGCTCTGTGAAAACCCACATTGCCTCAAACAACAACCCAGATGGGATGCTGATCCTGCTGCCCCAACGGAGCATCGTTCATGTGACTGAGGAAAACAAGGAGCTGGTGAGTGTTGTAGGGCCCCAGGTTGGCATGATGGTGGACAACCCCATGATTGTGGATGGCAGCATACATTGTGACATTGCCACCTCGCTGTCCAGGGACACCAACAGTGGCCCGTTGGCCAATCACACGACGGCCTCTCCTTCTCCTTTTGGTGAGATTAAACCCGGCTTCATCCATGTAGATGTATTCATGGGGTCTTTCCATTGTATCCAGTTGAGAAAATCTGTAGAAATAGATATAGTTTTGTAAGTGGTGCAGAAAAAGTGATTTTGGCCACTCCAGTAAATCACTACTGTCTGGATATATACCAACCTGTACATGCTGGAACCTTTTGCTCTTTGACTCTGTCTGAGTTGCGATCAAAGGGCACTCTGTACAGCTGTTTCATGCTCAGTCTGTTGCGCTTGAGGACACGATCAACAGTAGAGAGGCTGACACTGTTGATACCCTCAAAATTGATGGTCCTCAGTGATCAGCTGCTGAATGTCACGCAGTTTAATGCTGTTGTTCACACGGACCATATTGACAATTAGGGTCTCTTGGTGTGGGGAGAACATACCTGTCTTACCACCCCCATGTGGCAGTCTTCTAATTCTACAAAAAGAAAACATGCAGTTACAAATATATACCTGGAATACTAGGCCTTCAAACAGTTAGCCTTACCCTCCATTACAATACTACCGCACATTGGCACAGTGATGTACTGAAACATATATTTTCTTACGGTATACCATGGTGCAGTATATAGTTTAGTCATACAGTAATTGATGTCAACATTTATATCTTATAATGTAAAAGAAAAGGTAATTTCCGGTTCTCTTCTCTAAATCTTCGGATTATGGTGGACACAGTGAATCTACTGATGTCTGGTTGTTCCCTTTGTCCGACGTCCCTCATACTCATGCCATGGACAAGAACATGATCAATCACAGTCGCTCTGATTTCATCAGATATTACTGTTACTCGACCTCCTCGACCACCTCTCACACGAACCCCTCCTCTCAGATTTCTATCCATTGTCGTGCCTCACAAAAGCAGTGCTCTCTGAACTGCCTCATACACGGTCCCCTCACATCATTAACCACATGTGTGATCAATCTTGAGTTGTTGTGTTCAACCAGTGACACCTGTGCTTTACCTGTGTTTGTCTTTTGCCACCTGCACTCACCATTTTGTAACGCAGATACATCACAATGAAAATGTGTTGGCAAGTTGAGTCAAAACAGGTGAAAAGTGCTTATGGTTTTGCCAAAAGAGTGACTGATTCAATCAGTGGGTCCAGGCAATGGAGCATTTGGTTCAGACTTTAGGGTTTAGTGTTCTAGCGATTGAGAACTTAAATATTGTAAAGCTTTACATGAAAACATGTTCAACATTTGTAGTATGGTCCCTTCCTTCATTTAAAGATGAAGACATGCGCATGCGCAGTAAGAGCGCTCCGTAGCCTCCGGCAGTCTCTGCAGGAGGGAATAGCGGCCGTGAAAGAATCTTTCCACCGTGGGAGCCTTGGGATAAAAACTTAACGGATACTGTGGCGCCGCACACTGGTGTCGTGTAAACGGACCCACCGAAAAGTAAAGAAAGTTTTGCGGAAACACTCGTATTCGTTGTCGTGTAAACTGGGTCTAAGGTTGTTCCTTTACACTTTGTTTTTCTTTGTAAAGTTTCAGAGTAGTATAGAATAAAAAAAACAAACATGATTGGTGTAGTTTTTGTTCAAATTCTAATAAGCTATATTTCTTTAATGATATCTGAAATTGCACAATACTCAGCAATTACTTACTTCTTCATTGTATTTGAATTCTAATAGTTTATTATTCTTACACAACTACAATTCAGGATGCCTAGCAGTTAATGTTACTTGAGTAAATCATTTCAATACTCTACCTTCTTCCATATATTTATACAGACTAATAAATTGATTTTGTAGGATTAGATTATTTTTGTCTCATTTTACTTTACTAATCATTTATGTATTGCATTGATGTTTTGTTGTAACTTAGACCTTAAGCCAGCCTGATTATAGTGATATAGTAGTAACCTCCACTATTCTAATTGTAATGCTCTTTCAATATTAGATGGGAGAGTACAAGACACAAATGCAAAACTCATTCAAAACCATCTTTAATCCATTATCATGAGTCTGTGTGTCACTCAGTTGCAGAGGAAATAGTCAAGTATGATTTTGCTAGAATTGTCCAGAGTGGTCAAAGTCAAAGTTTTTTATTTGTCAGATATGCTGCATGTTGCCATGCAGCACAGATGAAATTGCGATCCTCCCATCAGTGCAAACTGCAGTGCAAAAAAACAACCAACAAGAGTAAATGAGTAAAAAAAAAAATAACAATAGGAATAGAAAGGTGATAATAATCTGGCTGGTGAATTAAAGTGACAGAGAAAGAGAATTTTTGGTTTAGATCTTTCACAATGTAATAGTCAAACAGATAATTATTCAGATTTTTAATAGTCATGGCACATTTCCACCTGTAGATTTCAACATGTTCTAATGCAGTTTTCTATTTTACTTGAGCAAATCTTGCATAACATTTAATAATTTACTCCATGTAAGTCTGTTTTCTATTATATTTACGCATTCAGGGGAACAGGGACGTCATCGACTATACTGAAATGCTTTTTCTGAACGGTTAAAAAAGAAAGAAAAAAAAGTGGCCAAAACAAACACGGGATCAGACAGAGTGACACTCATCTCCAACTCAAACACACACTACTCTCCAAAGTGCACTTCAGCACACTCCCACCTGATCACTAGTCAAATCTCAACCGCCTCACTTTCCATCCTCCCATCATATGCAGCTCTCTTGTCTTTTGATGTTCAGACCACGGACAGACGCTTCAGCTGCAGTGTTTATTCCACTTTTTTGCCTCTTGCCTCCCACAGTGTTTCACTTTCAGACTGTGTCAGAAACTGAGACAATGGACGACGTATGTTAGGGGTAAAAAGAAAGAAAGAAAGATTGAAAGAAAATACAAATTCATACATGAACGCTGCTTTCGGTGTCTGTAGAGCATTTAGATATTATTTATGTTAGCAGAAAGGCAATTAAGTATACATGAGTGGAACTCTAGGGAGGCTTGCCTGACCCCCAATCGTTTAATAAAAGAAATAACATAAAAAGTGAAAGCCCTTTTGAAGCTATAAAACCGAATATATCAAGCCTATGGCTTAAACTATTCACTATATGAGTGGATGACCGAAGTAAACACCTCTTAAGATATGTCTTTGGTTTATTGCCCCCCCCCCCAACATGACATTTAATCACTGAAGCACACATGAAGTGACTAAGGTTGAGTGTTGTACTGACTATGGGCAGCAGGTGGCAGCACCACATTGGTAAACTCAGTATTAATAGAAAGCAAAGAAGCTCTAAGTATGTGCTGCAAGGCAAATACATAGCATTACCCCTAAAACACCGAAATGATTGATAACTGCAACAACAGCCAATTTTGAAACAAACAAACAAACCAAAAAAACTTGCAGTTGTTTTCTTTGTGTTTGTGAATTTTATTAATATTGAGTATATTACCCAAACTATTCTCTGTTTCATTGAAACCGTGGATTGATGATTGTCCATTATGTAACGTGGTCTTGGTTGTCTTGGAAGGTGCTGATAAATAAAATGTATTATTAAGATTATCATCATTATAATGATTTATGTGTTCACTGTTCTCCACTGTGCAGGATTTCCTAAGTGACAACTTCATAAGTAGCTGATGATGACAGAATTAAACAACTTTTACAGATATAATTCTTTTTTCTTAGCGAAAAGCAGACAAATGCAGCAGACAGGAAAAACAGGCCGAGAGGAACACATTTTTTTTGTATGGCACAAATGTCAAAAGTTTCTGTGCTTCTGCTTTGTGGTCCAGCCCACCTCCGAGTATGTGTAATTTTTCCGAGCCATTCACACCACACTTAGTGAGATTGTTTTTGTTCTGTGTTTCTGGTTTGATTCACATGATCAAGTCCCCCCCCCCCCCCCCCCCCCCCCCTCCTCCTCTAAGCCTACACAGTCGCTTGTGGGTGAGGAACAATTCAGTCAAGAAGTGTTATGGAGAAAACTCGGTTGAATTGAACCAGTTTAGAAAAAAGAAAAAAAACAACTGTAAATCATCTGCTTTTACAATAGCTTTGTTCATAGACATTCTCAGTCGATGAAAAAAACAAGGCACGCTCAAATCAAAAAGGTCACTCTTTTGGCAGCTCACAGGCAGCAAACATGTAGCACAAAATAATTCTACATTGTTTTGTCAGGATAATTTGTTCTTGGTGGTTCCGAACCACAAGCAGAAATATGTTTGTAACAAAAAAGTGTCAGGGTAGACCTGAGTGAGCCTTGTATTGCTTTTAAAACAGAGCCCCACCTCAGACAGAGAGGAAATGGAAAGGCTTTCAGAAAAGGAAGTGAGGCCCCCCCTTGGTGCGTAGGAGAGGAAGGTTCCAGGCGGGGGAAGAATGCTATTCAAATGGAATCAAAAGACTGTAGGGTACAGTATGTACTCTGCATTATCACATTCGGCTCATACCTATACCTCCTGCATTATTTTTTTCCAGGTAATCTTGTTTGGCATCTCGCCGCGTCACATCTGGCTTTAATGTGTCATTACAGCAACTGTAGTACGCTGTAATACTGTTACATGTGACTCTTAGTAAAGAACCTGAAAAGACTGATATCACGGTTTGATGGAGCGAGGCTTATCGGAGGCTTTTCAGGGTTTCTACAGAGATAGTTCGGGGTGAAACCCACATAATCATGAAACAACCCTGCAGACCTGTGAAGGACCTGTTTATCTTTCGCATAATTTAGCTAAATAAAGCATGCTGCTGCTCACTCTAACACTAATTGAGTGAAAAGGGATCAATAAAAATAGCAAACACCTTGGAAAAATTGAGATAAATATATTCCACAACAACAAGCTTGACACCGCACGCATTCCTAAAAATCAGGCTATCAATCAGTCCCCTTAGAAAAAGTTCAAATCATGATGTACAGCCATTTTGACTTATCTCTCGGAGTACTCTGCAATATCAAAAAGACATCAAGATCCTGGATTCACTCAAAAACCTCCCAAAAAACCTGTCATGTAAATGTAATGTAAATGTAAATCACACCATCTTCCTTATAATAGCAAGTGGCACTATTCATCTTCCAGCATGTCTTTTCCCCTGCTCCCTCGTTTGAGCCGAGCAGCAGCTGCAAGTAGTGACCTCACATATGAATGTGGTTCCAGGATTCTTATCTGACGGCGGGAGAGCAAGCAAACAAGCCTATCTGCCACAAGGCCACAAAGTTTACTCTGGCAATGACACTACTGTCGAAAACGTATGAGCGGAATGAAGTGGACCAAGTGTTGTACGGCTCCACGGCTCATATTCACAGTACATGCGATGGAGCTTATCACCTCATCTCACTTCACGTATTGACATGAATCCCTGGATTTACATGAGCTTATATGTACAGTATCAAAATGAGTAGATGCAGGCTGATGTAGTTTCTTGCTCCAACCGGTGAGCTGTCTGAGCGGCTTCTTACTTTCTGCAATGCTCCACTGTTGCACCTTTGTCAGAGCTTTTGAGTCTAAGAGGTCACACTTCACCCTCTGTCTGGGTTTTATGTGTTGGTGTGGCTGTTTTAATAACATTGGGACGAGCTCTATTTTTTACTTTTTTTTTGCGGGGTCACAGTGTTTAGATGTTTCTGGTCCAGCATTTATAAACAGCGGAAAACCACCTACAGCCCTTTGAAACATATATTGAGTCACATGTGGCCGCCACAGAACCTGTGTAATCGCAGGGGCTTTTGTACGCAGGGGAAAGTGTTTGTCAAACTCATGGACTCCAAACAGGTTGTTTTGGGGGGGTTTTCTTCTGTCTTCAAATCAAATAATGATTTTATTTCAGATCTTTGTGATTGAATATATAAGTGTTTATTGTCATTAAAAAAAGATTTTTTTAAATACCTGAAAATTTGATATTTCAACTAAATGGTTTATTACTTTTGTCACTTTGTGACTATTGGAAGTCTTAATAACCAACATTATATGCAATTTCAATGTCATACAATGTGATGGATAATATAAAACGGATTAAAATCACACATATTTCACAATATAGATCGTACAATTTCCATTAATTGAGATGCGTTTGACTTTGACTGCCATTAGTCGTATATAGTTTGAATGAAATGCATTACATGTGTATAAAACAAACATGTATTTATGAATCTTATGACCATCATGAACTCATTCAAAATGAAGGAAGTTACCAAAAATAGTCAAATTATTTTGCAAAATAATATTTTTGTTGAAGTTTTGGGCGCATATTTATTCTGTAAAAGGATCAAAAAGCATAAAGTAGTGAGTGGAGGTCGAGGGCCCTCGTCGCAGCCATCACACGTGTATTGAAACGTGCAGTCACCAGATGTCTGAAGGACTATTCAGATTGAAACAACACACACACAAAGTGTCTGTGCTTAGTTAATATTGTCGCTCCATATATGACTGTATGCTTTTGATCTGATGTGTCATAACAATAACCGGCAAAACTAAGACTGTGTCAGAGGTTATATTACAAAGTGGAGTTATACCAAACTGGCATGTCTCATTTTTCATTTTTAAAGCAGGAATAACTGATTAGTTTGTTGCACTCGTGTGATAACTTTGCCTTCGGCATAATAAAACCAGCGTATATCAGTATTTGTGCTTCAATAAAGAAAATGATGGGATTGAACTATATCACATTGTGTGATAGATTTAACTGACTTTCAAGGTGCTGATACTGAGCAAAACAAAAGCGACACCATTTTGCCATTATCAGTTATTTTATAACGTTTTTATACAGAAATAACCTGAAATGGGGTCTATATATACTACTGTCAGGTTTGATTTTGTTTTTCTTTCTTTACAAAATACAAAGATGAGTTGCAACTTTCTACAATGAGCAACATCAGTTAAAACCACTGGCAATTTGAGGGAGTATTCAGATTACCAGGGAACACTGATGTCCCAGTGCTACCATGGAAGCTCATTTAATGTAATACAAATTGTAGAATGGGCATCAAACGAGACACTTTGTGTCAACAAGCATTTGTTTCGGGCCGGAAATACATTTTATCCTTTCCCGAATGGGTGAGTTTCCCAAACATTTCACCAAGCATTGGTCAAGTAGAAGGACACTTTATAACAAGTTTGATTTCAGATGTATTCCGACCATAAAATGACAAGTTGATTAGAGCCGGAGTAAAATCGGAACGCCGTCCCACTCTCCAGACTAAATGTTGTAACTTTACGAGGTGATTCAGGCTTTGTCAAGCATCAGTCTGACTTTTGGCATCATAAAGCACTTCAACATGGATGGAATAAAACAATAAACCAATGAACTTCACCCACTTATGAGTGCAGTCGACACACAAAACACACAGAGAATGCAGCAGCTCTGACGTCAAACACAATTTATGGCACGTACTCGAACAAAAAAAGATCTATCTGTAGGCAAAAACTCATATACTATCGACATGTGAAACACAAAGACAGAGACACACACATCACTGACTTGCAATTAAAACAAGTATCATATAATCTTGTTTGGGTTCATAACAATTAGGTTATTTACATGAGTTGCAAACTTAACTCACACACGTATAGACTGGCTTACATACTTTAAGACTGATGGTGAATCAGGTGACATAATAAAAGGCAAGTAACCGCATGGCCACACCAGCTTCAAGATAACAATAAAGTATCAAAGTAATAACTAGTTCTATAAAAGTAGAATTGTGTCGCTTTATTTTATTACGAGAAAAAAAATCTGAATTTATTCTCTCTATTTCTATTGTATTTATACTTGAAGGGGTGATATTGGTCAGCTTTTCAAGACTTTCACATGGGTCTCGTTGGTACAAAAACATTGTATTTAATGTTTATCGCCCCAAATCCGGCTTTTCCTTGATTTTCAGTCATTTGAATATTGGATCATAGGAGCTGCATTCAGAATCTGCTGTGTCTGTGTGAGCTGGACTGGCTCCGCCCACACATGCCCATCTTGGGAAGAGGAGGAAGTACTTCCTCTCGTGGTGCCATGTGCCAGAGCAGAGTTGCTAATTGTGGGAGGGTCAAAGGGAGGGCCTACCTTGATTGGGATTGGCTAAACCCCCAGTGACACTATAGAAGGTTTGATTTCTGATTCGCTCGTTGAAGCAACACACTTTTTAAAAGTTAAACAAGCCAGGGAGAGAGATGACAGACTTTCGTCACTTCTGGAGTCATTCTCAGGTATGGGGAGGCATATCACTGTTGGAAAGTCATTAGAAAGTGAACTTTGCATATTATGACCCCTTTAAAAGTGCATCACTACATCATAGTCATGACTTTAGTAATGAAACCGAAAAGTAGGTTGATGATGTGGTGGGAGCAATGGATCACAAATCCTCACATGAATGTAATTAAACACTTTTTGGGAGTACTTTTGCTTTTATGAGTGGTCAGTTTTCCTAATAGTTATGGACAGTTTGTGATACAAAAGATACTTTAAAGAGTACGTTCAAAAGTTTCTGTAGCTTTTTTAAATACTTTCACTGAAGTCATTTTAAAAGCGGCACGTTTACTTGGAACTGAGTCCAATTTAACAATAGTAGTTGCAGATATGACATACTGATATTACATACTTACTGATTGTAAATCTTTCACGCAATTATGGTTCACCATATGTGCACACTCATTGTGAGCTGACCAACACAATGTGATTACAACTTATATTCACTAAGTAAAAACATTTCCTGGTCAGTGTCCTCACATTTTGAAAAATATAAGTTTCTCTCTTGAGTCAAGTCACTGCTTTCTCACAGACCAGCGCTGGAGACCTTTGGTTATCTCTCCCCGCTATGGGCTAACAGCGTTACGTGCTTGATTGTCTGCCCCACAGAAAAGTGCTGCGGCAGCAGTTTCCGGTCATGTGTGATTCAGTTTTGGCAGTGCTCCATTTTTTTTGTACTAATCATTAACTTCTATGGTAGTCTGTTACAAGGAATATGATAAGAGGGACCATACTTTGAACCCCAGCAGATAATCTTTACAAATATGACTCTTCAAACGAAACGGTCAGCCCCATAGACGGCATATAAAGATGAATGACGTATTCCTTATCACTGATGAAAATTCAAAACTGTGTTTTTTTAAAAGAGGCAGCATGATATTGTGTGAGAAGTAAATGCTCCTCGTGAGTTACTGTACTGCTGTGACCTCGATTTCACAGTTGCTGGTGCGCAACGTGGACGGGCTCATTTAAGTGAAATATTTCATGTCCACTTTTGTACATTGGAGGTGATTGAAGATAAGGCCATCAATCTTTTCACTCAGTCAAGGGCTTGAGCACATAAAGACGTATGAACGACCTCAACAGGGAAAATAAAACAATAAACTATAAAGAGGTTTGGAAGAAGGAACCATGGACGGATGGATACAATATTAACACTTTGGGACTGAGGATCTGATTTGACTGACATACGGAGACTTGACCTGTGAGAAAACTTGGCTCGTTGGCTAGTTTGTGTGTCTTCACTCGAAATCTTGGCAAACTTGATCCATAGTTCTTCTTAAATGCAATGCAGGCTGCCTGTGAAACAAGATTGGATACTGCGGCAGTAGATCAATGGCACCAGGGTTCTTACCACAATGACAAAGTACCAACCACTTAGCATTTGCTCCTGCCACACCACCTATGCCTCACTCCTAATTGAGTCTCAGTGACATCACACTCTTTTCCAAAGATGATCTTCAAACTTAAGTATAGCTGTACAAATCCAACCTTTTGGGTTGCTTTATTCAACTCGGGATAAAACAATGGGTAAGGGCAAAATACACTCAAATTCACCTCTATAAGCAATTCAAGTCACCACTGAACTTTAAATTCATGTTTCAGGGCAAATCTGCTATATTCACAAGGGCACATATCCTTTGTCAGCTGGAACAGGCTCCACCCCCCATGACCCTTACTTAGATAAAGAATGGTAGAAGGTTCTAATTAAGACATAATTTTCACTCTGAGGCTCCACTTTGTTCTATCTTTATCAAATGTCAACTAACCAGCTCCACAGTTAACACTTAAAGCCATTATTTACTGTGAATTAATGTACAAAGGTCCATGGTAAATTTGCTGTAGATGTATGTGTCTTATCTTTTTATTTTGCTTACAGTTTCCTACACACCAACTCATGCTCACATACACATAACGTGACCCTGACCAGCATCTAAAAATGAGTACAATCAAGAGGAAGTTAACCTTTTGCGTAGCTTTCAGTACAACAGTTCCCCTATTGGATTATAAAACTCCTCTATGTTCACAGTTTTCTTTTTTTGTGTGTGTTTTTATTTTTTTTTATAAACTGCACTTGGCCACATTTTCCACGAGCAGTCATTGTTTTTGTGACTCGAGTCTGATCGGACAAAGTGTCCTCGCTGTCTCTGACTGGCTGACCTTTGAATGCAATGAAGAATATTGAGTTTATCAATGCAGCACAACAGAGAACTGGAGCCAACGTGACTGCGATATCACACTGACTTTTTTATCAACATCATAATTATAGTTTAGCATTAAAAGGACTTTCATAAACTTTGGACAACCTCGTACATGTATTTAGTCGTGTGTGTTTCTGTGTTTTACTTCAACTTGCCTGAAATGAAGAAACGTGGAGTCATTGATCATGATTGAACAATCAACTTTTTGAAAATGTATCCCAGGGTGGAACTTTTTGAAAATACTCTGTCACCATGTAGACGGTGGAAAATGCAACTGTTTGAAATAGTTATTCTGCACGTGCCCAAGTAGATGGACAATAACAACAATGGCAGCCTCCAGAATGACATGACTCCCAGACCATATTCTCCTGGGACCTGGCAGTTTTATAGTTAACAGTCACCGTAACAACAATCCAACTTCGTTGTCTGTCCACACGAATGACCATGTACTCGCATGGTTAGTTTTTGTAGTGTATTGTTACTCTATAGGCGTGTTTGTTTGCGGCCCAACGTGAAGACTACATCCTTTTCAAGGTATCCGCCGTTGCTGTGTAAACGCGAAGGTTTTCAGACAGAGAAACTCACAAAACGATGTTGTGTTAAACGGGGTTTAAGTAACATGGTACTGTTTCAGATTTAAAAATAAACACAGTAAGGATTAGAGAATGTTTGTTGTCTAAACCGGCCACTTCCGATCTTTTTTCTTTTTTTTTTTTTTCCAGCAGCAGCTTAAACCTGAACCTGAAGGCCTTTAACTTGACCCTCCATTCCCTTCCCCCAGATCCGAGCCTGGAAACTACAGTGAGAAGCAGCGTTCATGAAGAAATGGTTAAAGTTACAGAAGAATGGAAACGATGCTTCACACTGGTTCTAAACAACATTGACTAACAGGATCTGGTGCTTTGGTGACCATCTGTCTAGCCCACCTTCCTCCCCGATATGCCGACTCTCTCACAGTCATCAGATGGCTTTCTTTGCCCCTCTTCTAATTATTCACTGCATTACCATGGAGGGCTTACTCATACTGAAACAGATGTTGACTGATGGCTGTCTGTTCGCAGGATGTACGCAGAATGTTTAGAGTGAGCTGAATCACCGTGTCATCGACTGAGAGGCTTTTAGCAGGTGAGCTCCTTCACTGAATTAGAGTTGCTGTCAGCTCAGCTGTGATTACTTCCCCATTAAAAGCCTATTAACGGCGCTTGTTATTGGCTTATGTTTGACGAAAAAAAAATGAACGCGACTCCTCAGAGCAGCGAGAGACGGCGTGTATCAAATTGAAGACGTGAATCAGTGCTGAACAGATTTGCGATGGTTTGAATAGTAATACTTTCTCTTATTGTTGAGCATACTAAATGGGGATGTGACTATATGGCGTGGAAAAAGTGAACAAAGTGCACTATCTCTTCGGTCAACTGAGCGAGAAAAAGCTGAAAATAGTTTAAAATTACTACTACATATAAAAAAAAAAAAAACAACAACATGTGATGCATTGTTGTCATGTGTGACATTACGTAATCTTCAGAGATTATTGACCTTTCAAACAAATTTGAACTAACAGGAAGACAACATCAGAGCCTGCTCTAAAAGATGTTTAAAGAGACCAAAAAGCCGCAATTGTTCCAGTATATTGTGCTACTTCTGAAAATGTAATTCAACAAAAACTTGATTTAGAGTTTCAAATGAGATTAGATTAAAACCACTGGACAATAAACTGACTTTACTGTCTGATTACACATCAAACATTCTCCAGGTAACTATATAACTAATCAGGTCAGGGTACACTACAAATCCACTACAAGATTACACAAACTTGACCTACCAGGGAGGTGTGTCAGGAAAAAAAGACATTACTGTTCACAAAGCAAGCTTCAGACATTCATTTAATCTAATCTAATTTAATCTAATCTAGACAATATCATAAAGGTTAATGTGTCTGTCTAGAAATCTGTGAGATGAGATCATGGCCTTAAAGCCATTCATTAATCTATCAAAAACAATGCCTCAAAAAGAAAAAAAAACAACAAATCGATCAAGGAATATTTTACTTTAGTAGTAACTTGCTCAGGAAAGCAACGGCTGTTGGGTTACTATTTATTCCCGCAATTCTCTCTCTCCCACAAGGTCTTGATAAAGTGCTCATAGCTGTAAACCTGTCATGTTCGGGTGACACATTAGCTCGGCTGTCAGCACCGTGTGTGTAATTTTTGAAAGTTGATTAATTATTTATGTTCAGCTGAAGTTACATCAAACCAGGACCGGGATGGTATTAAATCCTCCCTCCAGAACAGATAACTGCAGCGAGAAAAAGAAGCTGAGATAAAATAGCATAGAGACGGTGGGAAAGCTTTTTGAAGGCTGCTAATGCATCACAGGTGGATGAAGGGAAATGCAAATATCCCTCTGATATCTTTCATGTCGGGAGGACTGAGTGAGTTGGGGATAAATAAGTAAACAATACTTGAGTAAAAGTAACTGTTCAGACGCCGACTCCCTGCTTACATGACAGCCGCGCTCGGAGGCGCTGAAAACGTTTCGAAAACCTTCCGAATCCTTCTCCAAATTAACGGGTTTTTTTCTGGAAATGCCGTCATAGTAATCCAACTTCATCGTCTGTACTCGCCACTGTTAGATTTTAAAGGGTATTTTTTACTGCACGCATGTGATATGTGGTTACATTACAAAAACAAATGGCACCCACTAGTGGCCAGCATGAAAACTACCTCGTTTTCAGCGTTTCCGCACTTTTCTGTGTAAACACGGAACTATTCTGGAAAAAAAAAAAGAAACACAAAACGTAAACGGTCCTAAGTGAGCAAGACGTAGACAACAGCTCCAATAACTGTTGTCAAATCTTAACAAACTGAGGCCCTGTCCACACGACAACGCTGTTTCATGTAACCACATCGTTTTTTTGAACGATCATCTACACGGCGCAGCGTTTTAGGAGCCTGAAAACGGTGTCGTTATGAGTGGCTGCTGATGCTAATTGTTTCAATAAGACGATATGTTGGTTATTTGAATTTCGTTTGCTCTGTATCGTCTTCTCTGTTTTGGATGAATTTCTGTGGCAGGAGAGAGATACATCACCACCTACAGGCCTGGCATGTGTACTACATTGTTTTGAGTCATTTTCATGGTGTCATGTGGATGCAGATATTTCCTGTTCCGACACCGTGTGGATGGGAAACTTTTAGTTTTGTTTTGTTTTTTGTGTGGACAGAGCCTCAGTTAAACTACAGTAATGATGATAACATTACGATCTTATCATTGTGATCAGTTATTATGTCCAGCGACAGTGACGCGTGCTCTCATATGACCACTTCTTTCAGTGACGAGTAATCTAACACATTACTATTTCTAAACCAGCAATCCGATTAAAGTTACTTCTCCAAGTCTCTGTGCGTTACTATTGTATCGTCCAGCAGGACGAGTTCCTTCTCTGTAAAGCCGCTTTATTTTTAAACACAACCGGGCCACTCCTTCGTTCGTCTCCAAATAGACACACACACGCACACACACACACACACACACACACACACACACACACACACACACACACACACACACACACACACACACACACACACACACACACACACACACACACACACACACACACACACACAGAGGCAATTTCCGCACCTGACTCGCCCCGTTCACTCTCAGCCAACGGTGTGTTCAGGTGACACAAAAGAATCGGAACTAACCAACATATTCAATAAATCTTGCCATTACAACAATAACACAACTGCGGAGATGGTACACTATTTTTGTAATTTTCCTGAGTAAAAAGATATATTGCTTTTTCAATCAATCAATGAAAGACTTAATTTGCCCCCGGGGGGGAAATTAAATGGGAGCCAAGAGCAGGCAGTGCAAATAAATGAACAGATAAATAATGCAAAAACAGACTACAACTACATCACGGGGTAAATAAATACCTGTAATCGTAAAAATCATAATAAAACCATGAGTCAGATATAAATACAACAAAGAATGAGGGTCAAAGATTAAAATATGTCTAAACACGGTGCAGGAGGCAGTGATCAGAGTTTTATCATTTGCATGTTGAGACGATGGGGGGTGTTGTCGGCAGCTGTTGAAAGTAACTAGAAAGTCACTTGTAATCTAACTTAGTTACTTTCAAAAACAAGTGATCAGTCAAGTAACCAAGATACTTTTTGGGGGTAACTAGTGATCAGTAATCGGATCACTTTTTTAAGGTAACTGTGGCAACACTGCTCATGTCTAAAACGATATGGGTTACATTATTAAGTCAACTTATAAAGTTTCATTTGCACCACATCATTATTTCTATGATATATGAATCTGAAATACTAATAATAGGTGACTCTTTTACTAATCCACTGATGAACAGCTCACATCAGACAACAATAGCCTATTGTAAAATACATCAGATAACAGCACTGGCTAAACGCTACAGATGTCAAATGAATGACTAGATTGTTTCCAACATGGAAAAACTGTTCCCCTGCCCAGTTTACACAAGATCATGCAGGATCAGTATGACTTAACGTTACTGTGCCGAGTGCTGCTACTCTTTAGCGCTCCATATAATAAAAGGCCCTGCCAGGTTTTCCATCCGTGTCGTCATGTGGGATTGAGTCAGGTGATGTCAGCAAGGCTGTAGGAGTTTTAAAGCAGTGATTAATGCTACGTGCCTCCGCACAAGCAACACGCTGACTGCTTGATTTCCTCCTGTGACACATTAAACTGTTTTGATTTTTGAAGACGTCTGTTGGCTTATTTTTTCCTGCCTCCCAGCACTTGGTTTGACTGATAAGCACCGAAAGAGGATGTGTGTGAACAAAAGGTCAACCCTGCCCAGTCAGGTGAGAGTCAGTCGTTGCTGCACTGACTGCGGGGCAAGTGTTTGACGTCTTCGGCAGCCTTGAGAAATAAATCTACAAAGCTCAAATGATGTTATCTTCATCGCCTCTTTTCCAGGTTGATGAAACTTTGCCTCTAAGAAATAGAGCTGAACAGTCGTATCTCTCATTGACTGACCCATTTACCGACATTAAGTTTTAATATCAAAGTGAGTTTTGCTTCCCCAGTCCAGGCTGAAATCACATTTTAAATGACTCCTTATCGCTTGAATCTGATATTTTAAGGATTATAAGAAGCTAATTATGCCCCAGATGAGAGATTTAAAGCAAAGCATTTTTGTTTAGGAGACGCATTTGTATGTCTGATGTCTTATGACTACAATTGAGAACATCAGACATCATTTTTTGTTGTATTTTATTAGTAGTTTTGTTATAGCTGTTTTGTGTTATTAGCTTCTTTTGTCATTTTTTGAATCTGTTTAGATTTTTTGTTGTTTTAGTCATTTTTACAAAAATGTTAACTATTTTGACTCTTTTAGAATTTAGACATTTAAAAATGGTCCATTTTTCTTTTTTTTCATACTGATTTTGAGGCATTTTATCTTTTTTCTTTTTATCATTTGACCTGTTTTAGCTTTTTCAACTTATTTCTATTATTGCAATTTTACAATTTTAGCCAATTTGGCTGCTCTATCTTGTTTCAGATAGTTTTAGCCTCAAGATAAGAGTCCTAAAAAAAAAAAATTAATAAATAAAAAACCTACAAATAAAATGAACATAACTTTTTTTTTTAAATGTAAAATTTTCTGACAGCTTCAGGGAACCATTACAGTGAAGCTAACGACCCGCGTGTGGCTCCAGAGGCTGCAGACCCCCCCAGTACTGACAAACAGTAAGGGAATTTGTATTTCGGTAGATTATTTCAAGGGTTTATTGCTTCTTGGTAATAAACCCATATTTGTAAGGAACATACATTTATCAGAGCCTGTGAGAAATGTGTCACTGCCAATGTGAAACAGCTTTTCTTTGCTGCTGCTATTGCCTCTTGTTTTGATCTTCTGGTACTGAAAATCACAAGGTACCAGAAGGCTTATGTGTTTTTTTTTTTGTTTCTTTTGTAATATCTTGATATTGAAGGTTGTCAAACAAATGGTTTTGCAACATGAAATAACTCTGTAGCCGCAGAAGGGCACAGATGTAGCAGTGTGTTTTCTTTGTTTTTATTTGGAAAATGAAGAAATTTATCAGTTTTTCTTGCCAAACAATACATTGTCTCGATTAAAGGCCTTTTTAACAGATTACAGCAGCAGTGATTTGAAAGGGAGGCGACAACACCCGCCAGCCCTTTCCCATGAATTATTATCCCTCTCACAGTTTTTAAAGCTACTTCACCACCAGACAAAAACATATTAGAGAAATACTGAAGTGAGACGGAGCTGTCGCAGAGAGAAAATCCAGCAATTACTTCTGAGATGACAAGCAAAGTTTTGAGATCTCATGACAAGAAGCACATTTTGGATTCCCCAAGGAATTTCACATTTTGACAATTTTGTTGTGAACAGCTGATGAGACAGTTTGACACTGCAAGTGGAAGTACAGTAGGTCTATTAGGGTACACTTTGGGTTGTCCACTACAGTTGTATACATTTAATTTGGCTTCAATAAATTGAAGTGATGTTCATTTCTAAAATTGCATCTTTAATTTATTAAATATTACTTTTAAGGTCAATTTCTTTCACTTTTATGAAACTATTTTCAAACCGTCGCAGTGTAAACCCAGTGTGTGTTCAGCCTAACCCTAAATGAGCAGGACAGAGTCAGCAGCTCTAAAAACTGTTCTTATGTTCCACAAATCCAACAAATCAGTTAAACGACAGTAAATCTGATTGCATCAAAATCTTATTATAGTGACCAAGTACTAATGTTACTCTTAAAAGTGTACCTGAACATTAATATGTTAGTTTATGAAGCTTCATATGCGCCGCACTTCATTGTTTGAATCTTAAATATTAATCATAAGTCACTCTCTTGTCTACAATACAATGATTAACCAACATTCTCGTATCTAAGGTCTGACAACAACAGCCTATTGTAAAAGACATTTGATAACATCATTGGCCAACACTACAGATATCAAGTGAATGACTAGATCATTTGTTTAAGTTGTATTCATTTCTAAAATGGCATCTTTAAAAAAGAAAAAAGGAAAGGAAACACAGCCGCCACACACCCACATCCACACACTGAAGAGTACAAACAAGACCACAGTGTTTCTTCATTCGTGGGTTTAATTTGCAAAATGAGGAAAAACTGTTTTTGTTTCGAAGTGTATTTTTACATGAGGGAATTGACGCGACTGGGTAGTACAGGTAGAAAAAAAAATACCACTGAGTGACATACAGTAATTTCAAGTCACCCATATACAGTAAACAGTGCAATATGTGAGAAGCTCCAGGTACTACTGTGATGTAGATTCAGATTCAGACTAGTGCGGTCATGAGTCACTTCACTGGATCCTTTGATGTTACCGATCCTCATCATGTGAGTCTGTGTCACTGCGGTCGGACTCCGGCTGAACATGCGCACTGGCGCTCTGAAGCATCACAGGAAGGAAGGAAATTAACTGTTTGAGTGGTGGGAAACAAATGTACTATCGGCCCTGGAAACTTTGCTGTAATTTCCTGCCTTCTTGCACTGGCGTCGAACTGTAGTACAGTGGCTAACGTTACACATTCGACACGCCGTTCTGATGAAATGAGGAAAACAAAAAAAAGAAACGCTTTCAGGCAGACTTTTTAACACCTCACTGATGAGAATTAGTCAAACAAAATTTCACAACACTGATTTGTTTGATCTGAATTGAGTCTTTCTGTTTTATTAGTGACTACCGTCTCGTGATTTGTTGCTGAATCACAGTTTTGTCAAATATTGAATCAGTTTTACTAGAATTCTTTAATGTACATGCAATACAAAGCTACTACTTCAGGTGGTGAAGGAAACATCCACTTTAAGAAGCTCCAGGCTTCCATTGACTGTATTGGTGTGACTATAACACATCACAAGGCTCATATTTGGAGAAAAAAATATTACTTTTCAGACTTAACCTTGCTTTTTATGAAGGCTTGGATTTTATTTTCTGAAATAAGCATACTGAAAACACATTTAATAGGATTTAATAGTTGTTGATTTTTGAAATACCACAATTGACAATGCAGATTTCCTTTAAATGGCTTGAAAACAACATCCAACATCTGTAGCTGGCCTCTTGTTCCCACGAATACAATCACCAATATTGTACACGTCAGAGAGAATATTAGACCCCGAACATAAGACGACCCCCAGGACTTTGAGGTAGCTTGTTCTGCTATAGCACAGTCATGAAATAAAAGTGTGAACGCAGTGTGAGTGAGAGTGAGTGGTGGTGGTCGGAGGGGCTGATGGTGCAGATTGTCAGCCTCGCCTCCGTCAGCCTTCCCCAGGGCAGCTGTGGCTACATACGTAGTTTACCACCATCGAGTATGGCGCGACTGATAAATGTATTGTAAAGCGTCTTTGAGTGTCCAGAAAAGCTCTGTATGAAACTCATGCATTATTATTATTATTAAAAGCAACTCATCTGTTGCGATGGTTGTAAACAGTGTCGTTAGTATCTTCAGATCCACGATACTACCTTTGAATTCACTATTGCGCTTACATTAATCATAATTATTTGCAGAAAATCACACGAGGTATGTGACTTTTATAAGTCAATCTGCGTGTAGTAAAAACATTGGTACTGAGCACTCGTGTGCCAACTCGTCTGTTATGACGGAGAGAAGCGCCACATTCATCACAATCTATATGTGTTAACAGTTTCCACAAAGTGGGTCAGGCATGGACCTTTTTTAAGCCCACTCGTTTTTTTTTTGCAATTCCTTCTGGGAATTATTAGTGACTGATTATTTCTACCAGCCACGCAATTATAGGATTTGTACGCTTGTGACATCATGAGAAAGCCTTTAATTCCCGTCAGTGCAGTTCTGGGAGCGACCTTTGGTCACAATACTAGTTTTATTCACATGAGAGATTAGTGTAATAATACAGACAAAGACGTTGTGTCCTGAGTAATCCTCTTATTGAGAAAACTTTTTTTTTTTGCCATCTTACAATAGAAGGTTTCTATGTGTTTTTTTATGACAATAGATCGCCAAATAGATGAGCTTTCATCCATGATGAGGGAATTTTTCAGTGCCCGCCGCAGTGTGTGCAGTTAAAAAGAAAAAAAAAAAAAAAAAGGAGCTTTTCTTGATGACACAGCAGGTCTTCGGGATAAAACAACAGTGTTGATTGTTGAATGTCACAAGGCTTTCCCTCCAGAACAGCTGCAATCAGCTGAGGAAAGAGGACGTGAGAAAAACAACTGGTGATGATGTGAAAAATGGGATTGGGAATAAACCGTAGTAACACCAACACTTTCCCTGCCACGTTTGTTCCTGTTTCTGAAGGTTGTATGTCCTGAAGTGTTTCACCACACCTTGTTAGACTTGCAAAAAAAATGGAGTCAAGGTGCTTTTTTTTTTTTTTTTTTTTTTTTTGAACCATATTAATATTAAGTTGATGTATTTTTAATTGCCTTCTCATGAAGATGTTTGTTCCGTTGCGTCAAGCAGCACAAATAGATCAATTTCTCTGTGTTTTCTTTTGACTGAATTAAAATAAAATTCCAATTTTGTCACCTTTTCCCTTCGGATTGATTCTCTGTTATCAGAAAGGTAGTGAACACGTGACATGACCGAGTCTGTGTGTTTACAGAAGAAATCATATTACTTTCTGATGCTGCGTAATAATCCTGCTTTATTGCTGTTGAAGTGAATGCAGCAAGATTTAATTTCCCTGGTCCAGCTAATTAGAGAGCCTTAGAAAAACAGATGTAGATAAAAAACGTGCGGCGCTGAAGTGCATAAACAATATTGACCTGCGTGTGTTAATTTCACGCCGCTGATAACAACATTGTTTGTGATTCGGAGGGAAGCAAAGTGAATGAAACTGTGGATGTTGAGTGTGGTCAGTGTGTTCGTAATTAAATTAACTGAAACAACCATACTTGGTTATACAGTTGATTTTCCTCAAAGGTGGACAGAGCACTGAGAATTTGTACAACTGCTGTTACATTGCTTTTATTGTAATAAATTACAAACAAAAGTACTTTTCAACTGCATTCATTTGTATAGGGGAAGGATTCAGTGAAAATGCATTATTCAGATAAGAAATTTTACAATTATAACACATCAATTAAATAATCTAACAGAGAGCTGAAACCCCTACATAAATGATATATGAATGAGGTAAAGATTATTTGAATTCACAGCCTACCATCCCCTCTGTTCATGACTCATATACATACCGGTACATATCCATACACATACATATAAAACAATTTCATAAAGCAAAAGAATTACTCCACACTTCTGGACTACATCTACATATTGGAAAAGGAGTGAGAAGAAGTGAACAAACACTTATTTAATCCCATCCCTTTCCATAAATTGTTTGTTAACTTGATAATGTTCAGCTTCCTAATTATTTATGTAATATTCAATTTGTGTTTATACATGTAAGATACATTAAATACGATACTACCTGTTTCGATCGATATAAATATATACCCACATATCCATGCATAACACATACACCTACATATACATGCACACATATACACACGCATAAATAAGTTAAATAAGTAACAAGATAAACTTTAACTCCTGTAATCACCTGAAACAACTCAAGCCCCCTCTGCATCCTTATATTGTGTAAAGATGGTATTTGTATACTGTATTTTAAACTGGTGTATGTTTTGACATTTCTTCAACTCCTCATTCAAACTGTTCCACAGTCTGACTCCACAGACTGGAACACAGAAACGTTTCCTGGTGGTACGGGCACTGAAAGTTTAGAAGTTGTGTTTTCTTCTTAAATCATGGCTCCCTTCTCGACTACTGAACAGAATATTTCCTGGCAGTATTTTGTATTTAGCCTTGTACATTATTTGTGCTGTTTGATATCCCACCGGATCTGTGATTTTGAATCATTTTGACAGTAAGAATAAGGAGTTGGTGTCTTCCAGATACCCGACCTTGTGAATTATCCTTATTGCCCTTTTTTGGAGAACGAATAGTGAATGTAAGGAACTAATTATTGCCCCACATCTCGACACAGTAATTTAAGTATGGTAAGACTAATGAACAATAAAGAATGTGGGGTGACTTATGATCCAGAACCTGCTTTGCTTTGTATAATACTGAAATACTTTTTAATTTTTTTTGTTATGTACATGTTTAATCTGTGATTTCCAGTTAATCTTTCCGTCTATTATTACCCCAAGGAATTTATGCTGACAAACTCTTTTGATTTGAACTCCATCTATCTCTATTTGGACTTGTGTATTTATTTTGCAGTTATTAAATATCATTTGGTCTTATTCAGATTATGTGATAGTTTGTTTCTATCAAGCCATATTTTTAATATGCTCATTTCTGTAATAATATCTTCTAATAGTTTATCTAAATTATCACCAGAGCAGAAAATTTTTGTATCATCTGCAAATAGGATTAACTTTAACAGCTTGGAAACTTTATAAATATCATTTATATAGAGTATGAGAGTACAATTATTTAGTATTGGATTTATATACACCTGTGTTGTATTTAACTTTACATTCAGTGAGAAATATGATACTTCCTTCTATTTATGCACATGATAAACTTTTACACTGGATAAATAGTCAAAATGCAGACCGTTGGTGTTTTTTATTGTGAAGTGTAACTGATTTTGAGAGTGCGTAGTCTAAAGCACGTCTGAAGTTATTGTGGGTTGACAGGTGGGCCGCTCAGTCGATATGTGTGGTGCATCTGAGCGGGTTTCTGATCTTAAGTTCAAGACCGACTTTGACAAGTCTGAGAAACGACGCATTCCTTAAAACTTGTCAAGTGCTGGCATGAAAGGTCCCAGCAGATGTCTTCACGCTGTGCACTGAGCTTTGCTCAGACTCGCATAGCACACATTCCTCACTGACTCACCAGGATGGTGTGTGTCAGTGTGTGTGTGTGTGTGTGTGTGTGTGTGTGTGTGTGTGTGTGTGTGTGTGTGTGTGTGTGTGTGTGTGTGTGTGTGTGCTGTCGATCATATAAACAAGCCAGTGACTCAGAGTCTATTATACAACATGATCTGTCCAACCACTAATTTACCTGCCAATCAAAACCACCACATTACCGTCTATTAAAGCATCACCTTAATGTGGACCCAACAATCCACGATCATTTTCTTTTTCAGTTGTTTTTGCATTCGGACAGATCTCACGCTCACTCGCAGCTTTGTTGTTTTAACCTGCAACCCCAGCATGGAGATAAGACGGTCGTATGTTGTACCCACATACACGAACGTGCACTGGTGCGCCTGCATCATTTCCTGCCACTAACAGAAAACAGGTTTCACCTGCTGATGCCAGAAAGGCCTCGCCTTTCTCACACGTCAGCAATGTCAGGTCACACCCTAGAACTTGCCTCAGGGCTCCACACACACACACACACACACCTACACCTACACTCACACACATGCAAATCAACACGTCGATGGATCAAAAATATGTTGTATAATGCTTATTTTTTATGAGTGGATGAATGCCGTATTAAAGATATCTGTTGTTGGAAACTTGTTCTCGTCACCGTTATTTTCATAATTAATTTTCTTCCCATTTTCAACGATGACTAATATTTCTGATTAAATCCCTGCATGTGAGTAAATGCTGGTGATAGGATTTTGACCCAGAAGACGTAAGGCGTCGATACTTTTGTCAACACGATGACAAATCAGACGAAACCCCTAGAAGAAACAAGAATGTGTGCATTTAATTTAATCCTGTCGCTTATGAGTAAAATTGGTCCGCCAGGTTCGGTTCAGGAAAATTTTTCACTCTGTCTTCTCCACAATCCTAGTTTCCATGTTCTCTTTCTGGAGTTCATTACCAAAACCACGAGGCCAGATGGGGAAAAAAAATAAAATAAAAAATCTGCAGTTTTAAACAAAGAAGTAAAAAAAATGTGACGGCTTGTTTACAGTTCATCGGGACTGGAAACAGGATGGAGGGATCTGTGAGGCTTCACGTTGTCAAGCAACCACAATGATGACAGAACATTTAGTGTGCCTGTGAAGTTGAAACGCCGAAGTTTCCGTCACCGAAAAGACTTGATACACCTGTATTGACATTGTTTCAGGAGCATGCAAACAATTGGCCGTATCTGTACATTGTTTTGGATTCATATTAAAACTGCCTTTCTGGCTGATATTCACTGGCACCAAAGAAAAGAAAGCTTCTAAAAAGCTTCTTTTTTTATGCATGTTATTAAATCCAGGGTCAGCGGGTGCTGATCCCAGCTAACAATGGGCGAAGGTAGGGTACACATTGAAGAAGTCAGCAGTTCTTTAGACACAGAAAGAAAAGACTATCACACTTTTAGGCAATTTAGAGCCACCAGCTAATCTCAAACGCAGGACTTTTGGACGTGTCCATAAACCCACAGCACACCACATAGGGACACACAAGCTCAGAAAGGCCCACCTCATGGGCCCCCCCATCAAAAATATCACATCTTAATTAGAAATCTACACCTATATATCAGTATTCAACTAAGCATTACAACTTGATGTGAGCGTGTCAGATCCTGAATGCTGGGAGGCCGGTGACAGCCCGCTCACAGCCCGCTCACGCCCCCTTAATGAATCTATAGTGAGCTCAACGTCTCCACTGACAGTAAATTAAATCAAAATCCACTTGTAGCTGTCGAAAGTTTCACTCATCATTAGTAGCTGTCTAAATCATTCTCATCATGAATTCAATTGAGAGAAATATATCAAACGTATTGTATTAAATTGATTAAAAAGAAGAAACTCCTATTTTTCAAAGGCTTAGAAAGTCCTGAGGGATCCTCTCAGCCAGGTAGGATTAGCAGTTAATGATACCTCACGACTTTATCAAGAAGTACAGTGTGGTAACTGTTCCAGCCGTCAGTCAAACTTCTCTGGTGCCCCTGAAGTGTTGCCAGCAGTGATTGGTTGATGGGGCACATGAGCACAGAAGCCGATTCCAGTACAATGATCACACGTGACATTATTTATGTGGTTTTTGCAGTTTGCACCTGCAGTTCTGACAGTTGAGGAACGTAAAGCCGTGGAACCCCCCCCCCCCCCCCCCCCCCCCCCCCATCGACATGAATGGAGCTATTCTTATTGACACCACTAGTATAACCAATAATCTGGCCATAGTGAACATTTTGTGAATACTACTGTGAAATCAAATTAGCACGGAACATGTCAGCTGCACTTCATCCTTTTGCATTTATCAAAACAACCTCTGTTTGCATATCTGCCAGTGCGCCAAACACTTTTTTTTTTTTTTTTTTTTTTTTTTTCAAGCTGTTTGTCTTGAGTGGCAGTGAAGTAACACCACTCAGCGTGTTTTCCTCTCCTTTTGATTTATAAAAAGGATCTGGAATGTAGCGCATAAACATGATCTTGTGTTTTTACCAACTACGTGAAAACACACACACACACACACACACACACACACACACACACACACACACACACACACACACACACACACACACACACACACACACACACACACACACACACTACTTTTTCCCATTGCATCTTTACACTTCCATACTGTTTCACACATTTTACAAGAGACCCTTTCAAATATGTGGAGCGAGCAGCACACTCCGTGAGAGAGGGAGCCTGTGTGAGCGTTACGCCTATGGCTGTGCGTGTTTGTGCGAGTGTGTTAATAGTGGTGTAGTGGGAAATACAAAGTGTATGTGAGAGTGTGGACGAAAAGCTGAGGAACCAAACAGAGGACAGAAGGCTGACAGTGTCTCTGCCTGTTTCTTCTGCCGTTCGTAGCCTCGTGTTAGTGACCCATTTAGTTTGACCTCCTGCCTGTATTTAATATTCATAAATGAGTGTGTGACAAAGTGAAGATGTGACACTCTTACGTAGAGCTGAAGTCACATCATGACATGGTGCGTTCATATCTCAACCATCTCTCACAGTTTAAAGCAAATAAATGAATAGAATTGATCTAACAGTGATGAGTATTCATTGCTCTTTTATTAACTTTAATTAATTGCATCATTCAGTTCAATTTGCATAAGAAAAAAAAATAAAATATTTCGAAGCATATTTCTGAGACAAAAATCATGAATTCTCGGTAAAAACATGAAACATGAGCTGCAAACATGCCGATCAAAAGGTGTGCATGTTTTCAGAGGTCACGTAAAAGTAGATTACATGGTCTGAATTGTACTAAAGCCAAATCACATTCTTGAAAAAAATGTATCACAAAATTGTTAAGTACCGAAAAATACAACTTAATTACAGTAGTGTGTGTTTTGTAGTTTGTGGCTCATTGAAACTTGTGGAAAAACATCTTGCGTGAAAAGAAATAGTGCTGTAACATCTCCTTTCTGACTATTTCAGTTTTATTTATAATAGCAGCCACTAGAGGATAGTTATTTCCAAGCACTTAACATTCAGATATAATATGTCGGAATAACCGTTTCACATGAGCAAGCGTAGGCGACAGTGGAAAGCAAAAATTTCCCTTTCATAAGAAAAAAAAGCAGATGTGCACTCAGAGGAGTCACTTTTACTGAAGAATCACCGCCGCTGTTTTTCAGATCTAAATCAAAAATGTCTGGCAGAATATATGGAATCATCAACGCAGTTCAACCTTTTCGAGATATGAATCAATGAGCAATGGAACAACATAGCAGTGCTCGCCATCAAAACCTGCACATTCACACTAACAGCGCCGTTCTAGTCAGAATTAGCTGATTACTGAACCAAGCAGACGGGGAATCACCCAAATGGGTGGAGGGCTTCAAGAAATCATCATGAAAAAGACATAAATGGAGTACAAACTAATGTCTATTTTGTGAAAGGATCCACTCTGTTGTACATTTGCAGTGGGTACGGAAAGTATCCAGACCCCCTCTGATTTCTCACTCTTTGTTATAGACAGGGGCAGGCCTGTCCTAATCAAGCGACAAAAATGTAAGGGGGTCTGAATATTTTACCACTGTCAATAATATGAATAAAAATCATGAAACAGCCTTGAGCGACGTTACATTTCCTAAAACAATCCAAACATAGTTTCACATCACCTTTCCTAATCTTCTGTTTAAGGTCCTAAACATGAGCAGCCTGGGTTTTTTTTGTTTGTTTGTTTTTGTTTTGTTTTGTTTTTATCAGTGTACACTGAAAAACAAAAAACAAAATAGATGGAATTAGTTGTACCAACTTAATTGAATTGCTTCAATTGGGTAACATCTAAATGAGCCAACTTCTTCGAACTTAAGTTAATGAATTAGATTAAGTTTGAAGAACTTCATTCATCTAGAGGCTACCAATTGAAGGAATTCAATTAAGTTGGTACGGATATTTCCTTTCTTTTTTCAGACACAGGCCATTGCTCTTGTAGGTTGTTAGCTTTGAAATGAAAAGTTTAACCGTGGGGTGACGGCGAACAGACAACAAGTTTCGTGACGTCACAGTTTTCCAGTCCAAACGCCTTACTCACAGGTCACAAGTGAAGAATAGGATTACTTTCCTTCCTTTTTATCCCTGGAGTACTTTCATAACTCTAAAAACTGATTTAAAATGCACATATGTGATGAGCCTGCGATGACAGTTGTATTAAATTTGCTTGCGACTGTAACCAGAAAAAAACATTACACAGCTCTAATTTCTCAACATGATTTACAGGAAAAGGGAACAGATTTCCTAAAAAAGACAAAATTTGTACTGTGCATTTGATAAAATAAGAAATCTTGGCCACTCAAATGGAGAAACATTCCTTCTCTTTGTGTCAGTTCTTGCATAATATTCTAATGATCAAATCCAAAACACATCTGTGAAACTCCCGTCTGCCCTCCTGATGTCTCCCTCGGTTCTGTCTGAGTGTGTTTTGTTCCTGCAGTTCAGCCAAGAACATACTTTTCCTTTTAAAGGAAAACAAAAAAAGCAAAAAAGAGACACGGAGCAAGAAAAGTGTGGGGCAGAATACCTCTGTGGCACACTGAGAGGAAGGTGGGGCAAATCCCAGCGGATAAAGGTTAGAAGCATAAAGAATGGGTATCAGCTGAGTCTGGCTTGCAGTCTGACAATGATAAGATAGTGGAGCAACATGAAAGAGGCAACATCTGTTCTGACGTACATGATGATTATTAAAGTATTTGAAGTATCATTGCTTCAAAACCGACTTTAAATAGATCGCTGAGGTTGAATTGATTCTGATTGATCTGTCTGAGGCCGTCTCCGCCGCCATGATTGGACGGTGTGATTTATCGTGTTGAACTGTCCCGACCTGTGCTTCTGAGGGACGATTTCCACCGAGCTCAGCTGTTTCCTTCCGTGCACACTCAAGGAGTTCAACTCCAACCTTGTGGTATCTCCTGAATAAAAACGGGTTTTCTTTATCGTATCCACAACTTTTGGATGATGTCCCAAAAAAACCCTAATCTTTCACCCTTAAAGGTGCTGTGAGCTCAAGTCCTCAGCTTTTTTTTTTTTTTTTTTATCTTTGCCGGTCTTAATCTATGCAATCTAAAGGTTCAACCAGAGGAACAGGGTGAACCCAACCTGCAGCAGCAGGCAGAGGCTTCTGTGTCTGTCTCACAGAGTTAAAGGATGATAAATGAGGGACAAATACCTTTAAAGCAGGACCATGGAATACCAGGCAGCAGCAGCAGCAATTATTAATCACTTACAGTTCAGTGAAACTCAATGGAAATGTACTGATGAGGCACCGTCGCTATAAAGCACATGACATAACAGAGTTGTGTTTTTTACCCGTGATTTTTAAATAACATAATAATATCTGAAATAAATCAGAGACAATATTCAGTGTGCAACAAGAGTTATTTAGCGCAGGAATTAAACATGGCAGAGCTGACATACTGACATTCTATGAGTGAATGAACATAACAACATGCATGACTTCAGTTAGTTTTATATGAGATGAGATGCCTCTCACAAGGTCAGAATCATATTATGCCTCATCTTTAGTCACACTTTATGTCCTGCCAGGTAGTGGCTTCTGCCCGAATGCCAGATTGTATGACGTTTATATATTACTGGGATCCATAGTCAAAAGTCAAAACTGTCCTCATGCAGGTTCAATGTGTAACATTTGAGATGTCAGGAAGACCTTTGTCGTCTCTGCAGCTGGAGCGACACAAATGGTTTAGATCTGTTTGGTTAGAACTAATATCTGTCACACTCAGAATCGATCGAGATTATCAATGCTTTTAATTTTCACTTATTTCCATTCCTATCCTCAATTCTTCTAAGAAGAAGGACGGAGACGACGTTCCCATGACTCCTCAGATTCCCCCCTGCAGCATTGCTCCTGCAAGACAACGATGCTGGTCATACAATAACTCCCTTGCTTCAGTTAGTGTCCCATTTAATCATTTTAACTTAAAAACTGTAGACTATACACCATGCCTGTAAGTTTTGGAGTGCTCCGTATAACCCCCCCCCCCCCCCCCCCCCCCCCCCCCCCACCCACAAATTGTTGATTTCACACCAATGAAATAAAAAAAATTAAAAAAAAAGAATGTTTCTATGTGTCTGTCTCATTCAGTCATGGGGCGCATTTGTAAAAATCTCTTGAACTTTTCAAAGCTTCCTCTACTCCAGGATTGTTTCGATCTCAAACTTTTATTGTCTCTCGGGGTGTTTTTCCTCCACTTTGAGAGCCATTTTTTTTTTAAACGTTTGGGGCAGTTTCGCTGCAAAACCCAGGCTCATTTCCTGGCAGTCGCTTCAGCGTGCCGTTGAGAACATTTTGTTTCATTTTCCGACCGTGGCTTCCCGTCTATCCCTCCCCCCTCGCTCTGCCGCGTCTCTGCAGCCTGGCCCCGTTTCCCTGCATGGGAGAAGGAAGAGCGCTGGTATTGTGGAAAAGTGGGAAGGGAAATGTGTGAGAGGGAAAAGCTTTTCTTCAAAAAAAAAAAAAAGAAAAAAGGAGTAGTTCAGAGGATTTATTAGGCGTTTCAGTAGGCGGCTCTCGCTCGTAGCCAAAATAAGCAAATAAGCGAAGGTTAAAGCGAGCTATAAAAGAAAAGAAAGCTATAAAGTGACATGCTCAACTTTGTCGATTCAGCTCGATCTATTCTACTCTGTTTTTCAACAATATTTGCCCAAACTGAAGAATGTGGGATAAGAAGATTTGAAAAAGAGAAAAAAAAAGAAATACACTCCCGAAACTGACTGCAGGTCGATTTCTGTTTACAGAGAATCGACTTTATTTGCTGATACAAAAGAGACAGATAACATGTACGACTGCTACATTCACTAGTGTCCTCCTGTGTTCCTCCTTCACCCAGAAACATACAGCAGAGGTGAAACAAATGCTTTGTCATAGTAGCAATGCAGGGCTTTCACATTATGAGATATTATTGATCATATCCAGTGGGATCCAAAGGCAATACAAAGGCTGACTATTTGCCTGTTAAGTCTTTCTATGAAGTCTGGAACTGTAACTAATGAATATTGATTTTACAGCCTGGTTTAGTTTGTCTATATTTGTCTTATGATGAATTCAATCTGTTTTAGTTTTTTTATAAAGATAGTTAACAGTTTCACTTTCAGACAGTTAAAGAGAACAGACTCTATATATATATATATATATATATATATATATATATATATATATGTGTGTGTACACATGGAAGTAAGGAGACTTAGATGGGGAAAAATACTCAAATAAATGATAGCAAAATAATAATAATGGTATTATTACTGGGTGGGCAGCCACAGTATGGCCTTCCAGGGAGCTGGTGGGGGTCAAAGGTCTTGCTTGAGGACCCACGGCGGTGGCCTGTCTGCAACCTGCAACCTCTCGACCTCAAGCTCTTCTCTACAGCCACTCGGCACGAACCCTGACCCCCAGATTGTTGTTCATTTAATTCTACTCACAAAGCTTTTTTACAGTTCCACAACGTAAGGGGAAGACACACACACACACACACACACACAAACACACACACACACACACACACACACACACACACACACACACACACACACACACACACACACACACACACACACACACACACAGTCCTTTTAAATGCCTGAGACATGATTTCATCTCCTCCCTCTACCTCGTACTCTAAATCTTTAATGAAACACAACATACATTCTCGTAGTTAACATCTGTTAGCGTCTCAAACGTGTCGCCTCTGATTCATTTTATTTTATTGCTCGCCATAATTCAACATTTGGGCGTTGTCTGTTGCAGTCAGATCTGGGAATGTCCTTCCGGCTTTAGTGCCACAATTAAACGCTCCCTAAAATTACACCCCGAGAAACATCTGCTGAGTTTGTTTTTTTTGTTTTGTTTTTTTTTTTGCTACTAAAGCAGCCTCTTGACGAAACCTGGAAGGCGGCCATGCTCCGGCGGGAAAACACCCCTGCGCTGAGTATAATGTGGCGACAACACACAGCAGCAGTCACCTTGAACGGAGTGGAAGCTTTCAACACACACACACACACACACACACACACACACACACACACACACACACACACACACACACACACACACACACACACACACACACACACACACACACACACACACACACACACACACACACACACGCGCGCACGCAGACGGGTCAGGTCACCAACATGCTGAGGAAGCATTTCGCTGTGCCCGTGTGCTGACTCTTTCAATCTGTCCCTCGTTATTATTGCCACGTTCACCCAAAGAAAGTCACATTTTTGATACCTCGCAATGTCTCTTGCTTTTTTTTTTTCGTACGTGTTTCCACTTGGGGAATTCGTGGCCATGAACATCTAGATGATATCTGTTGTACATCTAAAGGATCAAAGGATTTGGCGTTAAGCCCCAAACATCATCACTTCATTGTGCTGTGTGTCTGAGCATTACAAAAGCCTTCAGTCTCAAAGTAAACAAAACGAGGGTTTTGTGTACTTTGCAGAGGAGGGGAAAGTACAAATACTTCGTTTCCGTGTTTAAGTAAATTTTTCAAGTATCTGTACTTCATTATTCTTTACTTCTGATTTATGCGTTTGGATAATATTACCCCCAATTCCGACCGCTCTGACTCAGCCATGACGTGACAGAAGAGACGCAACAACACAAAGTCAACGAAACATCAGTGAGTTTGTGATACAAGAATAAAAACACTAACAATATGAATGAGCATACTGTGTGAACATACAAGGAAAGACATAACTATAAATGGAGTATGAATTTTATTTTATTTTTTTTTTTTTTGTGTGGGGGGGGGGGATTGGTAAACTTGTATTCATTTGCTTCTAGTTTCAGAACACTTAACTTGTCCTCATCACATTTTCTCCTATAATATGATGTTTTACAATTACCTGGCATGCCATGCCATGGTTCAATGAGTCGTTTCTTGTAGGTGTTTGTCTAATTCTTGAGAACTGCCTGTTTCCAAACCAAGATGAATCACGACGAGTGCTGTACATCAACACACCATTTGGAATTATGATTTCTGACATGGTTGTTGCAAAACTGTTCCAGAAGCTTGTCTTGCAACATAAGAACTAATAACTCTCTTGCGCAAATGGGTGGATCCTGTTTGTTTTTCTCCCGAGTTCATATAGTGCAGGAAAACAAAGGCAGTGAAACTGGATTCACTCGGCCCGGATCTGTGACAGATGATCTGTAACTTTTGTTGTTGTTGTTGTTGTTGTTGTTGTTGTTGTTGTTGTTGTTGTTGTTGTTGTTGTTGTTGTTGTTGTTGTTGTTGTTGTTGTTGTTGTTGTTGTTGTTGTTGTTGTTGTTGTTGTGTTTTGTGACAAACACTTTACCATCCAGTGAGATGGAACTTGGATTATCAGACCATAATGTTTAATAGATTCATCGAGAAACATTAAGACGGTGTGAGGTTTTTTGTTTAAATAAATGGAGAAAAGTTACTTCCACAGCATGTACACACACGCTCCACATTTCACTCCTTTACACTCCTCAACTCCCCGAGGCGAAGCACGGCAGATAAATAAACTTTTTAAAGTTTCATTCTGGAAAACACAAGTATTTTTTTTTTTTTTTTTGTGGCGTTATCCTGGAATACATTTGCAGCTGTCGCACTACAGATTGAGCAGATAATTATTACTACTTGGCCCAGAGCATTTCTCCCAAACCACACTTGCAGCTGATGATTGAGGAAGCAGGGCTGGGTTTCCTCATCGTCGATGCTTTTTGGCAACATGAATCTGTATTTTCTGTATAAAATCCACACCACTTGATACACACATTTTGCATTTCTACATTCATTGAATGTGTTATTTTGAAGTGGAATTTGAAATTTTGAAGCTGTTTTGTGGCTTTTGGACATTATAGGTGAATTTCATTTTGGCTCACAACCTCATTTAAAAACGACAGGAGGGGAGGAATTTGAAAGGCAGAGTCAAGAAAAAAAACCTTTTTTTTTACTTTTGCTTTTGAGAACTAATCGGTATCACAGCTGCTAAGGATGATCTGCAGAAGCAGGTTCAGCCAGTAAAACCTCATGCTGATGTGTGCCACATGCTAAGTCTCGTGTACATCTTTAACAATGACAGGCGACACGGACGTGTCGATGTGGAAAAACACCAAGCTCCAACCTTTTGCTACTGGATCATCAAGATGTTTGTTCTCCGGTGCTGTGCAGGTTAAAGAAAAGCAGTACGTAGTCTCAGTGAAGAGAAACAGTGGAAGTGCTCATAGTTACTGGGAATGAGATGGAACTGAATTTCGCTCTTATAGTAGCCTCACTCACAAGTCCAGCAAATCATTGTGAGTAAATTACACAATTTGTTTAGTCATTGTCTCTTTCCATCCGTCCACTCATCATTGACGCCATGTCCACTGGAGTCTCATAGCCACTTTCTTATCACCCTCTAATTTTGGAATAATGTCGGGGCTTTTAATGTTTGATACGAATCAAAAAGACGAAATTTGAAAACTTCTGAATAAAGATAAATGTTGGTAAACACAGTCACAATTCAATTTGTTGAAAAAAAAAAAAGTGAGTCACAGAGATGCTTTACAGAGAAAAACTCCAGACCCAGATTGAGAAATATTTGTGTCATACTTCCTTGAGGCTCCTCAATGCTGACACATACATTTGAAAAGTGACAGAAAAGCTTTGGACAGGTTACTGGTAATCCAGCAGTATGTTCTGATGTAAACAGAGAGACAGCTAACTGTTACTACATGTTGGGATCCCCACACACACCCCTAAAAATAAAGGCTATACACTTACTCATTATTTTTAGTTCATTACTATAGATACCTGCTTACTGCTTGTTATCATTTATTATTTACCCGTAGTTAATCATATCTACATATACTAGGTGCAGATGGGTGTAGTTTTTTTTAAATTACATTAATTTATAACATTTATCCAGTATGGGCAGTATGTTAAAATGAGAAAACAAAACAAAAAAATTAAATGTATTCAAGTAATTTGTGAGCTGAGTGGCTTTTATGAGGATGAGTCAAACTTGCAGTTCAGGCGAAAGAAAACCATCCGACTTTCCCTTCAGCATTCGCTGAAATTGAATGAATTCATATACAAACTTAGAAATATTGGAGAATCAAACATGAAAGAAGCTTTAACACAAAGTTTGGGGGTCATTGAAAAACAACAAACAAACATGAAAGTCAAATCTCTCCCAGTAGCTTGTCGCTGCCACTTTCTCAGCAGCTTATTTATCAGAGTGACATAGTTTTCATGAATGCTTCCGCCACCTCTCTGCACAATGTGCATGCTGCCTATTATGGAGCCCGAAGAATCCTAAATGGCTGTAAACACCTCACCCAGCACTCGGCTCGGTGTCCTCTGGCCCTCATTATCAACTGGGGTGTGACTTCACATATAAATCCATCCAGGGACTCTCCCTTCATATTTCACAGAGTCTTCTTGACTTTAAGTTGAAACCCTTTAAACAATCATTCAGGATATCTAACGAAACTCTGACAAATATTTTAGCCTGCTTTATATCATTGTATTGATATTCTTTGTCTGAAGACAGTTGAGTTATAATTCGTGATTGTTCCGAAACATTTCTCGAACGTGACCTTGTCGCTGCTTATATAAAGGTTCATTAAATAAAAGCTTTGACAGTCAAATGAAAGTCAGCAGCTTCAGAGGATTCAAATAAAATAAAAAAAAATGCATATGTAGCTTTAAGTGAAACAAAAAGCAGTTCTGAAAGTATTTTCGGTGCCCGTCGAAGCAGCAGTAGTAGTGTTGAGGCGTATTGCACGTTCGCAATGCGATTGTGTCACGGCGTGTTCAGTGCGTGACTTCCAAAGTCCATATTCGTTGTGGTATTATCCCTGCATAGAGGCACACTTATCTGCTACGTATATAAGATAAAGCCAGAGACACCGTGTCCCTGCCATATGTCTGGAGAGGCAGGTACTTTCCCAGATCATAATGTCAACACAGGCTGCCAACTACAAACCACTGACTCACTTTCTCTCCTCCCTTCGCGTGCTCCTACTTCTCCTCTTCCTCCCAACAACCGTCCCTCCATCTCTTTTTTTACCTGATGAATCACCCATTAAATTCAGAGGCATGAGCCGCTCGCGCTCATCATATTTCTGTGGCAGCCGTGTTGGCTTTGCAAACCTGCTCCGCCGCTGTTGCTAAGTGACCGTTGAACCTGTGCCCATTTAGGTGTGCAATGTTTGGCATGTCACCATAGCAGTGTTATGGAGGGCAGAGACGGTTAAATATTTGCAAACTATCACTTATTACGGGCCTTTCCACGCTGTACTCGTCGGGGGCTTCGGGAGAAAGTGGGCCAGGGATCACAGGGGTGAAGGAAATCTTAATTTGTTTGAGTTGAAAACACCTGAAAATTATATACCCAGGTGCTCAAGAAGTGCTTTTGTTTGTCGGGCCACAACAGGAGATTCAATTTAGTTTCCACAGAAAGGAAACCCTGTCGCCTTGTACGTTGAGCTCACCTCCCTGTCACCATGAACGGCAGAAGGATGACTGTGCAGTTTACGGCCATCACTGATGAGTCAATCTCCTGAAAAGTTCCCTTCAGTTTTCCTCCTGGTGGGGGAACGTGTCTTCTTAGAAAGGGACACGTAAGGAGAAAACACATCAGTTTCATTTCAGCCTTTTTTATCTATTTTTTCTTAATTTAGGTCATGTGTACAAGAGAACAAAACATCTATTGTCCATATTTGTAAATGTTCTTTCAATTCATCCGAACTGCATTCACTCTCAGACTATCGTCAGTTCACATTGAGTTTAAAGCACATTAGTTTCTTATTGAAGGAAGGTTGTTTTTTTTTTGCATATTTTAAGCAGGTTAACGCAATTAAAATGCACTTGTCAGAGGTCAAGTGTAAGCCAGGTCAACTGTATAAGCAGTAAATACAAAACAAGAATAAAGGAAAAATTGTTTTAAAGTTGTACAAAGGGTAATTATTACAAATGGCACAATAAGTTTTATTAAAAACGAAAGACAAATCTTCAGCTAAAATTTGAATAAAACATATGAGTGAAAATAACCAGGCTGTATGTAAATCAAAAAGACAAAATAAGTTTACAGAAATAAACAAAAGTTATGAAGAGAAATAGGTTAAAAAAAACAGCTAATGAAAATAATATAACATTTAGTTAAAGCAAAATCATTATTAAGATGAAGAATAACATGGTCTTCTTCCTATTTCTGTTCTAAATCATTCCATTTCTAATCTTCATCGAGTACATTTCTTGCTCACAATTTAGGCATTGCGCAAGTTTTAGGTTACAAAAACACAACTTGTGAACGTGACTGACCTGGAAGTCTCTTTCAGTACAGGTCAGAATCATCAATACGGCTAGACTTATTCACAATTTTGACCTCCACAGAAGTCCAAAATGATTTCTTAAAGTTTAAGACAGAGAATTGGAGCTGACTCAACAGCTGATCTGGTCTCAGCAGAGCTGATTGATTATAGTAAACACTGTTTGAATTAATGATCCATTGATCCATCCAGCTTCTCAGGCTCTTTAAACAGTCCCAATACACAGAAAAGGTAAACAACTCAGAGATCACATGAAAGGTACATTAGTTTTAATAGCACCATGTGCATGATACGTTGAAAAATAATAATTAAGAAACACTCAAAATAATAATAACACAGAACAACAAAGAGTTGGAGGGTAAAACTCTAAGTTAACATTATTTAAACTTACAATGTAGAAACTGAATGACAGAATCAGCTTTAGATCAAAATCACATCAGCCTTCATGGACTTCAAGACTTCCCAGACCTTTCATATTAATGACATCCAACCATATTAATTAGAGTTGTTCTTTCATTAACTGTGGATGTGAAAAGCTGTTAACAATGATAATGAGGAAAACATTAGGTGGTTCAACATTCAGCCAAAGAGCACTAGTGGGGATGGTTACAAATACTCACATTACTATAATTAGGTGGTATATTGAGGACTTAGTACAATTTACATGTAATATACTTGCCTACTGTGAAAATCAAATCACTACTGTGTAGTCCTACAATGTGAATAAGTAGGCAAATACTTTCTTTAACCACAAAATGTATTAATTCAGCAGGTAAATTGTATTTATTTTCAACTACTATGGTTTAATTTGTATTACTTTTTTGTTTCTCAAAGAAATAAACTAAATGACACTATTAGCAAATCAATTAACTGTGATTAATATGGCAAATTATACTTTGACTAGCAGAGAAGTACTTTGTATATTTCAAGAACAGCACTTTTATTTGTTGGAGTACAATTGAAGCGATGTAACAGTATTCGTACGCTCTCTGGAGTATTTTCAGTGCTGCATTTCTGCATGTGAAGACAGAATATTTGTTGTAATGCTTTTATTTAATTGTACAATACAATAGATGTGTCTATAAGCACATGGGGCTCAAACATGCTCCATCTGTTGTGTTGTTTCAGTTTCTTTCATTCAGACTTGTGGCTTCTTGCCTCCATTTCTCAGATTACAAATTTTCCAACTGTCACTATCAGGACCTCCATACGTAAACTCTTGTAACACAGATGACACATTTATTATACAATCATGTCCCAACATGTTATAACACCACTCACAGCGTACCTTGGCATGCCAGTTAAAAAAAAAAGAAAAAAAAAAAGTGGGAAACTTAGTATTGAGTAGTGGCTGAGTCACCAAGAAAAAACACACACACACACACCACACAACCACACGCATGCTCACACGCATACACAGAAGTGTCTGGAAGCTATCATCAACGGGAATGTCCTTTAAAACTTCTGTGTGTGTGTATAAGACACTTAGCGTAAACAGAAGTGTGACCACACGATCATGCAGACACAGAGAGATCCAGTACGTATAGTAAGTGTCTGAAAGCTGAGCCGTGTTTAGCCTCCCTGGACGGTGGAGCCGACAGCTTACTTGCCCGCCCGATGAGAAAGAGGCGGATCAAAGCAGGAAAGACTTTTTCCATCACAGTGGCTCAGTTCATGAAGCTCTAAGGCCGTCAGGTGTATATTTAGATTCCTTATTTATATCCAGCTGCAGTTATTAATAGTTAAACATGAGAGGCCTGTTGGCCTTTGGTAAGCGTGTCGTCCTGTCCATCTGACTGCGGGCGAGGTCTGGGTGTTGTCCTGGTGGCACATGCACTTTTCACCGACACCCTCTCACATTATTGGGAAAATATTCAGCAGGGGTGGAAGTAACACATTACAAATATTCACATTCATGTGGATCCAAATGCTTGCACTTTGAGACAAATAGGCCTCCTAAGTCGCTCCTCAGTTTATTCATTATTCATTATTTGTATTTTTGGAACCAGTTAGTTTATTTCCTTTTCAGAGAAATGTCCTGAAATAACATATTCACTGACAAAAACCTGTCCTTTTACTGGCAATAAATTGAAGTGTAAACATAACACATCTTGTTGAATTAAATTTTATTAAGTACAATGCGGTCATCTCAAGGCACTTTCACATTAAAAAAACATTTCACAGTTCACACAGTATAAATCCTGATTCAGTGATTTATAGGACAAATGTAGCTTTCTAGCTTTCTATGTAATTACTAAAATACTCATATTTTTCAGACATTACATGCCAAATTGTGTAATATAAGGCTTATACATAAAGTGTCTTGATCACTTCAAAATGACCTGATAATAGACACCTTTTCTCTTGGAGGGATATAATGTAAGCATCAGCCTCTGAAACTACAGGGAGATTTTGAAAAACATCCACATGCTGTGTCTGTAAATTGTAGTGAAACCTTATGGTTATCGCGTATGTCATTGTTTCATGAAGCAGAAGTGAGGACCTTTAATTATACTTAATTTTACGTCTCTTTCGCCTCAATTGTCCACTTTTATTCCGTAATCTTTTGTTGAATGCAGCAGTGTTATGTTTAAGAGCCTTCACTTTGGCAAACATTACCAGTCTGCACGGTAAAAGCAGTGACCTCGTGGCCCGACGTCTTCATTTTGTCGAATCTGCCAACTTTATTATATTTTACTGAATCAGTGGTGTGGCAGTTTCGTTGGCTTTTGTTTTCTCTTCTGGCTCACACTTGATGCTCACAGCTGTCACGTGTTACCGCTATAGTAATTCTGAGAGCTTTCTACATTTTCACAATAACTATCATAACACATGAGCTGTCACTGCCAGGACTGAATATGACTCATGTGTGTGTGACGCATGCAGCGGCATATTAATAGTAATGCAAGGTCTCAATTAGCTGATATCAGCAGAGCGGTAAAAAGAAATATGTGAAAAGATGTGAAGCTGGACAATGCTAAGATCATCCATTAAATAATACTTTCATCTGGGGTGATTTGTGTTTTGTGTCTCCCATATGTCCCATATGTGAAGAAGTGATCGTCGTGTTGATGATTCAATACAAAACAGGTTCATGCAAATAAGTTGCATCAGAAACATTGTTCTTCACAGTTATGATCGTAATCCATAATGACTGTACCGTACAAAAAGCAAAGGGTCATGTAAAAACGCATGCGCGCACCCACACACACACACACATGAGTTCTTATGAGAAGGGAAACTAAAAAGAAAGTGTTGCATTGTTCACCATGGAAACCAATGAATAAAAAACGACAATATGCTTCTGGCAATAACAGCTTTGCTTTTGAAGTTGTGGCATCTGAAGAGCAGCAGTCTTGTTTCCGTTGTAGGCCATGAAGTTAGAAATTAGGAATCTTCCATGAAAACAACCAGCGATGCCAATCGTGTTACAATATGTGACTGGAAGTGTTGTTTCATGAGTTTATGAAGAATTGCATTACATATGATAGAAATCTGTATTTAAAAAAATATGTAAGAAAACGTTACTTTGACCAGACAAGAAAGTGACAAATTCAAACAAATGGCAAAAACATCCATTCATTGTTCACACCGGTTCATCCAACTTAAGGTCCAGGGGAGCTGCAGCCAATCCAAACTGACTTTATTTAAAGGCGGGGTAGAGTCTGGACAGTTCACCTTTTGCCTTGATGGGCAATTTTTGATCACCACATAACCTCAAATGAAAGTGTTTGGGGAAAACTGACACAGATAGAACATGCAAACTCCAAACAAAAAGGCCACCAAGCCTTGTCCCGGGTGTGATTCTTGCCATGAGACGACACTCCACCACCACGAGGCTCATATTTTCTACAGACAAGGGGGGGAACTGTCTCCTATAAGTTCGTTTATCTGATGTCAAGCCAAAGGTTTGTGGATTTTAGTGATCAATACAATACATGGCTGTGTTCTGCTGACTTCTGAACTCTGTGTGCTCTGGCCTGAGTGTTGTAATCACAAGTGAAACTAAAGGATACAGGGGGAGTAGCTGTATGTGTTCTGGTAATGAGCAACATGCAGTGATATATCATCACTACTCTGTGAGTAAAAGCACTCAGAACTATACGGTGTGTGATCAGGGACAATACGCTTTAAGACTCTTCCTGAAAACGTTAGTCATAGGGATGTATATACTGTAAACACATGATTATGTTCCCGGACACATGTTTACGTGTTTCGTGCTTTTCTTGATTGTTTCAGAAACAAAAGGGATTGTACACAACTCTTTGCTTTTGAGTGCTTTAGATTAAAAAATAAAAATAAAAAGTTTCACATGGACTCAACTGACCCAACTTATCAGTCACAAAATTCTAGTACATCATAGTATTGAAGCACAAACCAAACATGAGTGATCATGTGTAAACTACTCAAGGTCTAGATTCAGGGCACGTAAATAAGGCACTTTGCTTTTTCCATGGCCATAAAACTAAAACATTTCACACAGCAAGCTAAAAATACATAGATTTTTTTTGTTTTTGTCCTTTCTCTCTCTCTCTCTTTCTCTCTTTCTCTCTCCCTCTCGCTCTCTCTCTCTCTCTCTCTCTCTCTCTCTCTCTCTCTCTCTCTCTCTCTCTCTCTCTCTCTCTCCCTCTTTTTTTAAATGTTGTTGTTGTTTTACTACCCGCCCACCTCTGAGCTCACCATGAAACTTGAGGCCGAGGGAGGGTCTTGCGGGAACATAGCAACTGGAAACTCCACCCAGAGCCGCTGGGAGTGGCTTGTGGCTTGTGGGGGATAAATGCAACAGCCAGCACACACTGGAATCTTAGTCTGGACACAGGTATCCAACAGCCAACCGTGGTTCAGTCGATTCTTCTTCTTGTGGCCAAAGGCTTACAGCATGTCCGAAATGCTTGACGACCTCTTCACGAAGGTGAGTCAAAATCCACTGTTTTGTTTCTTTTTTGTTCTGGGCCTTTCTTTTGGAATGAGTAAACATCAGCGCTTCATGAAGTTGGAGTTTACGATCCTATTTCGACTCCTTTCATTCCTCAGTGAAACTTTGACTTGACTGTGAACCCCTACTGAGCCGACTTGAATCGCAGAGAGTTCCTTCACGTTAAAAACATATTTAGATGAAGGAGACAGGGCTGAGTTGTTTGTTTCTTCACTTCCATTTTTCTGGTGGAAGAAATAGAATCTTCATGTGACTACATATAATGGCAAATTCAATGTCATTACATTGCTTTATGCTTCATTTTGTATGCAAAGAAACCCATTTTTTTTAAGTTTTAATAAAGTCGTTTGATTGCATAAAGGCAGTAACTCTTTAAAAGTGTTCAATTATGTTCAACATAATAATAATGTCAATCTTCTCTTACAGAACTTTTTGAACTTGGCCCTCAACGATGCCTTGCTTCCACAACAGTCACAGCTCAAAGTCCCAGGGCAGAGTCGGCTGAACCGGTCAGCCTCCTTCTTCACTCCTCCCACCCCTCCTGAATCTCTGAGCCTCAACCTGGGAACCGAGCACGTTAACGATGACGAAAATGGCAGCTCTCTCTGGTCGTCCAACATCTGGAGCCAGGCCCCGGTCTCCAAACAAAAACAGCTTCCCTTCCGGCCCGATCGATCCATGAGTCTGACCGAGTCGAGCAGCAGCCTCCTCTCCTCCATTCGGCAGCTGAAGAATCTGGATGTGTTTCCTTCAGGCGCTGCTACGACTGTAGCTCCTCCGCCGGGCTTCCCTCCCTCGTCTACTCTCCCGGCCCAGGTCCCGCCGATGCTGTCGTCCAACCGTTACAAAACTGAACTGTGCCGTGGATTCCAGGAGACTGGCAGCTGCAAGTATGGCAGCAAATGCCAGTTTGCTCATGGCGAGGCAGAATTGCGAGGACTGTTCCGGCACCCCAAGTATAAGACCGAGCCCTGCAGAACCTTCTACAACTTTGGCTACTGCCCCTATGGCTCGCGCTGCCACTTCATCCATGAGGAGAAAATCAGTGCTGGTACAATGCCGTCTTCCAAATTCCAGTGCCAGCCGAACCCCACAGCATCCAGTGGGCACAACCCACGCCACCAGCTCCGCCAGAGTGTCAGCTTTGCTGGGTTCCTTGGGTCTTCGCGCAGCTCATCTCCTCCGTCATTCCCTTCATCCTTCAACGATCCCAACCTGGGCTTCAGCCGCGCTCCCTCAGTCTCTCCACCTCCCGCTGACCTCCTGTCCCCGGTGTTTGGGGACACCATGCAGCGGGAGGCAGCTGCCTTCCAGTTTGGCAACCATCAGACCCGCGCCAGCACTGGAGACATCCATAACATTCCTGTCATCCTGGAGCCAAAGACTTCCCGCTGTGTGTGTGGCCATGGAAAAAACTTTAACAGCAACAACAGCAGAGTTATAACCAGCATGGAAGACGGGCAGTATCAGGACAGCGGCATGCTGTTTCCTGGCCCGGGAGCCCATGGGGGATTCACGAGGGCTACTGGGCTCCAGCGTTTTTCCTCCGAGGACTCCCTGGAGGACAGCTACAGCAGCAGCAGCAGCGGTTCAAGCGGAAGTGAGTCCCCAACATTCGACGGTTCGGCCACCAAGAGGCTCACCGTGTTTGAGCGTCTGTCCCTGTCTGACTAAATGGAAGTGACACTTTAAAGAACTCTGGACTTTCCTTCAGAACCAGAACAAGTCAACACATTGCTACAATAACACTTAAAGTTCTTAATTTATCTTTGTAAAACTCATCATAGACAAACGACACAGTCTGTGTTCGTTTTAGTAGCCAAATGTTATCACATTTTATTTTTTTATACATACAGATAATATGTAGCCTGTTGGGCCGTCGTATGTGGTCTGCTATAAGAATGAACTCTTCTGCAGGTAGCGACATCACCAGTTCGTATCCTGGTTTGTAGTTGATCAAAATTGGCTTATCTTGAGTGATAATCAATATCTCTGTGCCTTAAAGATTTCTGCCTGCCTTATGGGCTATTAATTATGTGTGCCACAAACAGTATGTTTGATTCAGTAGCCTTAATCAATGAGACCTGACATGAGTCTGTGATATGCACTTTACAGCTAATTCAGAAGGGAGAAGCTGTCAAATCTCCCAGTAGCATTCAACCAAAGCTTCACACTTCACTTTGCTCTGTGCTATGAATGAGTGTTTTTGTGTGTGTGGAGTGAGTCTGAATAGTTGGATGTGTGGGTGTATGTGTGTAACAAAGTTTTTCTAAGACCTGGGGTGCATGCAAATATAAGCTGCCGAATTTCTTAAGATCAAAGTGTGCAGATCGCTGAAGTTTTGTCACTGAGTTTTGACCTGAACATCTGTTTTCTGAAACACTTGACAGGACTTGCATACGCCAATCATTCTCTTAGATTTGCTGGTTTTGTAAACTGCACGCCGTCTTTTATTCCCCCATTCGTTCGACAGCCTGGTTCAGGGAACACCGCAGTATTTCCTTTTGGTTATTGGTTGCCTTGTGTTGTTTAACTTAAACTAATATATTTATTATGATATTTATTTGTGTTTAAAGAAAAAAGCAAATGTATTTTGTACTTTATTTATGGAAGAATATTTCAAGCTCTGTGAAATAACAATGTGAGTTTAAAAAAAAAAAAAAAAAAAAGCAGTAAAAAAGAGAATCTTATATTTTTAATTACCTTAAAGGGACAAAATAAATTTCTGAATAAAGAAATGATTGTAAGCTATTCTTTCTCTTGACTTTTATTACTCCCACTATTCACCACGAGTTGCACAGTTTATGGATTGTACATGAAATCCAAGAGGTTTCCAATAGTTTACCCAGCAGACACTGACTCCTCAAAGTACAGTAGTTTCATTATGTGTCTCAAGTCGGCCATTAAAGTACAAACAACATGAACTTAAGCTTTTATAAGAAGAGGACAGCAACCAGAAGTGTCTTTGCTACTTTGACTAATAAAAGTGGCTGCTCTGCACTGCAAGAGTCAAAATGTTGTCTTGTTTATTTGCCAAGTGTCTCAGCATATTCATCTAGTTTCCATTCCAAGTACATTGATGCATTTAATATGGGACCCAGTAGCCCAACAAGTACAATTTCTATAAGATATATGGTCTTCATTACATATTTAAAAGATGTTGAGTTTAGGTCAAATCATTGGCTACAGAAACAAATGTGTATGGATTAGTTATTTGTACTTTATGATACTTTATGTATCCGAAACCATTCCATACAGTCTATCATCCATTCTGCCTCATTCAATGCAGGATTTCAAGATACTGGAGCCAATCCCAGCTGACCATAGGCAAAGGCAATTTACACTTTCAAACAGGTCACCAGTCTGTCACATGGCAAACATGTACAGATTCACACTTCCCAGCAACTTAGTTTCACCAATTAACCCCAAAAAGCCCAGATTAAAACTGGGGATATTATTGCTTTGAACCAAGAGTACTTCGCCAATACTTACTGTGCTGGACCACTTGTCCATATAGCTTGTTGACATATATTTTTTGGGGTGGTTGTGTCATTACTAGGGTTTCACCTGAAACTGGAGAAATGTATCAACTTTGTACCTTGTGGAAAAAGCTGCTGAGACGGAAATAATCAAAGAGTTGGGCACCAATAGGATATAACTTTTTTTCTGTTTGAGTGGCTTAATGGATAAGGACTAACCCGCTCTATGTGAAACCTTGACCATCTGTCCTGTGACTGTGTTTTGTAGCATACAGTGTCTTTGTTTTGTATACACTGCTGTGCCAAGATCACTTCATGTCTACACGCCACCACACTGCTCTTTCTTATTCAGACATGCAATTTACAGCATTATAAATGATTATAATTCATCAGTATTGATGATATAGTGTAAAAATAAACAACCTGACATTTTAAACATCATGAAAATCCCATAATGAAAAGAAACAATAACCAGAAAACTGATTGACAAAATGTCATATTCTGTCACAATCTAGCTTCCCAAGTAGGGACCAAATAAAAAGCCATTTTGGGATGAATTATCTGTTAACATGATCAAATCAAGCTCTTTCAGTCACAGATTGGTCTAAATCTATGCGGTCATTAGATAATACCCACAATTCTGTTGTCTCCAGTTTGGTATATTTGGTAGTTAGACTCTCAAGTCTTACTGTCATACTTCATGACACTGAAAGCCTCGAAAATTGTTTAATGAAGCAATTACTGCTTTTAAACTGGACTTATTTATTGTCAAAAGTTACAACCTACCACACCACTTTGGAGCCCCACATTTGACCGACCTTGGCTAAATATCAATGTTTAGTTTCTAGCGTTTATACGAACAAACCTTTGTGTGATTCACAGAGCAGCTGAACATCCACATTGTTATATATCAGAAATTACACGGAAGATCACACATAGGGAGGATGAGGAGAGTTTAGTTGTCGAGAATGATTCTAAATGACGGACACTCTTGAGCTTGCGTAAAACAACTTTTACAAGTTAAGCAGAAGTTCATGAAACATCTGTGTTGCAATTTCCACTTCATACTCCCAGTGTGATCTCATGTGGTCTCCTGTTGCACAACTCGTCCACACAGCCACATTTCAGCAGCTGTGAACTATGTGGCAGCAGTTCTGCAACTTGGAAAAGGAAAAGATAAAAAAAAAAAAAGAAACCTGTTACACTGGCAGCCCACAGTGACTGGAAAACAAACAGAAACAAAAGGGCCTTTGTGGAAAGCTGGGAGATAAAGTTAAATTTGTAATAGTTACGTTTAACAACAGAGGCATTCTACATGTGCTACATTTGGATATTACAATATTGGAAAGCAAGGACTAATCTTTCTTGCAGTTTTGTTGTTTACTCTTTCTCTTCTTAAAAGGCAACACAAATAAAAGTCGGGATACTGAGCTCAGACTTTATGCCAAAACCCTTTTTCTAGAAGAACAATTGTATCAGATTTAATCAGTTTCATCAGTTTGTTCAAAAAACAATTTAAAAAAGAAGGCTGCCACTGACTTTTCTCTTAAGGTCCACCATCAACTTCTTGGTCTTTATCACATTTACTTCTTTATCCTGCTTTTGTTGGAACATTTAAGAAACACATGTTTGTAAAGAGTTCTTACCGCTCAACATTATTATTCAGTAGGATGTGTTGTTTGCTTCAACATCTGCTTCTTCAGCTCAGACTGTCCATCTCGAATATGCAAAAAATTAACAATACAATTGAGCATTGTCATTTATCATTTAGTGTAATATTTATTTTGTTTTTAGAATAAAAGTCTAGAATAAGTCTATTCCTACACTTCCTGCTCAACTAACTGGTTCAGGTTATGTTTTTCTTTTCACAAAACAATGATGTTTGGCAACTTTTACACAATGGCTGACATCACCCGGGAATAATAACATTTGTTTGCCCTCGATCAGATTCAAGGTGGGGCGGTTGCCAACCTGGTGCATCACAACACACCCATTCACAACAACAGAATCTAAGTCTTGTTTGTTTCTGTTATGTAGCAGTCGTCCACCAACATCCTCGGTGAGTTCGCTGCTGAAGCTTAGACGTGTGACTACCACTTGTGGCCACAGAGGTCACTGTTGTGAATGCTCAGCAAAAGTTGATGCATTATTGCCTTGCGTGTCACTAATATATCTCTGTCAATGTGTAATTTACTTAAATGTTAGTTATACTTGGTTGATCAATCAGAATCTAAAACGTATGACTTCATTTATAAGTGATTTCTTTTTTGTTTGATCCAGTGTACCTCAGCTCTGGTGACGGCCGTGCAATGTGTCTTTAAGCCTTGTTCCTCTTTCAGCCAATGGCAGGATGTGTTGCCATGGTGAGGAACAATGACCACAAGTGTAAGCTGCAAGGCCAAAGAGAAGTCATCAGCCTGTGCTCACAAACATTAACATCCCAGCCTGTTTCATAAGACCAGACTGGTTAAAGTTCACTAAAGTTCACAGCTGGTACATGAAACCTCAACAACCAAAGTTTTATTCATATACATTTGGATGAAGATATATGAAAATCTACTCAGTAAATGTAAATGTTTATTCTGTACTGATAATATCAAACAGGAGCAGAATACGGTGAGTGTTTAAATGCAGCTCACGTTGCTGGTCAACTTTCCAATGGGGAAGCAGTGATTTGCTGCTTCTGTTTTCTATGGTTTCGCAGACAAGCTGCTCTGCGTCTCCACTTTTCAAATGTAAAATGACTGTTATCTAAAATGCCTTCGTATTACACATGAACTACCTGAGTTCAGCCAGTCTCTTTTATCACAGCCTCCACATTATCACCGTTTTCTGTGGAACCGTTAATGATTAACCAGAAAGCCGCTGCCTTCAGAAGTCTCCTTACCCATGTCACCTGATCACACGGCACATGTATGTGCAAACAGACGTCTCTGGTTCAGTGTGTGGAGTGGATTGGCTTCCAATCTGACGGTTAAAGGTTTGATCCCCCTCACTGACACGCTGTCCATGAGTCCAAGTGTCCTTGGGCGAGACATTGGTGTGGAAATGCTTCGCATGGTGGCCATTGGCGTGTATGAGTGTGTCCTTGTCAAACCAAAAGCAGGAAAAGTGATTGATTAGGTGTTAAAATGTGCTATATAAATAAAGTGAATTTATCGTTTACACACACACTACCTTTGTGGGGTTCTTCCCACTGACATAATGCATTAGCAGCTTATCATAACTTTATTCTAAAGTTGGATCTAAAGTCACAGCTTGAACTTTAACTACATTTAAACTGGTATCTGGGCACACAAAGTTCAAACCTGGGCATGGATCATCAGGCAGCTAAAAATCATACGGTCTAAAGGTAGGAGAGAGAGAGAGATACTCTTATCCTAAGACAGTGAAGCAACAGTCTCAGAGGTCAGAACAGACATTCTCGCTCATCAAGCAGATTGGAATAGGAAAGCAGATGGCAGCACTCAGTTCTAAAGGCATACATTAGGGTGTGTATATCTAAACCCTTTAAACACTTCAGTAGGCTTTGGAAAACTTCTCCTCTGGGTGAAACTTCAGAAGCTTGAGTTCTATAATGTGAAGCGTTTTGGTTTATAACAGGGAGGAAGTCTTTCTGTCAGAAGTTGGTTTTCATCTTTGCTGCCAGTCGTGCTGGTTGGGTCGGATTGTCTCAGCCTGAGGCAACCGTCAACCAAAATCAGATAGGAAACATTCCTACCTGTTAAATGTGCTCACATGTGTGTGCATGCTTCACTCAGATTTGGGCCCTGATTTACTCTCAGCACCTGAGAACCACTCCTTCCCTCAATCCGTCCTCTTTCTGTCACAACCTGTGGGTTAAACATAATGGTGGGGCAGATCTGTTCCAGCCCCTGCCCTTCGTCAATCATCAGTGGAATGACGGAATACATTATGCAAGTTCTCTGTTATCATTTAGGTCAATGAAACTTCTTTTTTTTTTCCTTTTCTTTTTTTTAAATAAAGAATAAAATCCAAAGGGTTGATGCACTTTAAAATGCTCATTTGAACTTTGTCCTGTACTCCCAAAAACACTTCTCTTCATTTGAAGTCTTTCCTGGAAGTTAACCATGGAAAGAGCACTAACCCTATTGCACAACGGCGCTGGAGGAGCTGCAAATCACGTTCACACATAGATGGTCCCGTCAGGCGCAGCTGTAACATCTACAGAGACCAGACGTTGATTCTCAAGGTCGAAACTTTTATTCATCTTCTTATTCTGATTAACTCAATTTCAGACTCACAGTACCACTGTGTTACCGCCCTCTGCCGCTCAAGATGATATGAACATTTGCAAGAGGGGAAGCTTTGTTGAGTCACTGCGATGAGTCAGTGTCACGTGTGGAGGATGAAGGGAGGGTCAAGACACTTGAAGGAGAAATAGGACATAGTGTTCTGCAGTGGGACGCGAAAAAAATTGGATCGATTTCAAATCTGAAAACCAGAAAAGTAGGAAATGTATTAAAAAAAGAATGAATCAAATCTTCCAAATACAGTTTACCTTACCTTCAACTGAACAACTCACGTTCAGGAAAATATGTCTATATTTCTTCTTGAGAATACCATTCACTGTCTATTGGCCAGCCCGTGTGTCCCCCGATTTGTCAAAAGTTGAAAGTGACGTCAGACCATCTGTTCTTGTTTTACAAAAAAAAAAGAAATCAAAGCAAAGAGAGAATTGAGCAGGACGAGCAGGACTGGACTGATTGTATTTTTAATTTTGCAGAAACTGGAGTAAAGGTTTGCACAATGTGATAATTGCCTACTTCATAGTATTGCTTTTGTTTCTTTGTTTCACACTGCTGACACTGCTCAGGTGTCGGTTGAAAAACTCACGAACTACATTAAACAATCACATGTTGGAGAGAACAGTGGAACCAAGGAGACACATGTCCATCATCTGTACTGCTTTCTCCAGCCCAGGGTCATGGGGTGTGGGAAGTCATCCCGCTAATTAGTGGATGAAGCCAGGATACCCCTTGGACAGGTCACCAGTCCATCACTAGCAAAACATAGTGAGACAGGCAACCACACATGTGCTCTTTCACACTACGGGTGATTCAGGATCATAAATTAGTTCAGAAGGCTAACAGCACTAAACCCACACACGTAGTGTGTGTGTGTGTGTGTGTGTGTGTGTGTGTGTGTGTGTGTGTGTGTGTGTGTGTGTGTGTGTGTGTGTGTGTGTGTGTGTGTGTGTCAATTAGCCAATTGTCTTCCCTCTGTGTGTCTATTACCCTCATGTGGTTCACCTGTGTGTGTCCTACTTTAACCCCTCTCTCCTCATGTCTTGTGGCTTGTCAGGAACATGGGTTCTGAAGTTTATTTACAAATGGACCAAAGACAAAGTTATCGACAGGGCTCGGAGAGAGCAAATCTAAAAACAGGCTTAGGTCTAAAGTAGGAGCAAACAAGAGGAACACGAGGAATTGCTGGATGTCAGCGCACCAGGCAAACTGGATGAATGTGAAACATGAGGAGAGAGGGTTTTAAGAAATACAGGCGAACCACACGGTAACAGACACACAGAGGGAAGACAACCACACACCAAGACAACCCAAATCAATTAACACACACAAAGACAATTTAAGAGACGGACAGAGACTTCACGGGGATCAGACAGGACAGACGGAGACCTTGACAGTGCTGGACATGGTGGCTGTCACAGCTGGTCAATGAGTGTGTGTGGATAGATAGATGGATTGATGGATGGACAATGTAAAGTGCTGAAGCAGTGAAAAATAATAGCCACCAAAGAAATACATACACAGAACGGTAAAGTTTATTTTAACTTTAAAATAAAGATTTCATTGACAGCCTTAAATTTTAGTGCCCCCAAAATGATCTGGATTTGCCCCCTGATTACATATTCTGTTATCATTCCTAATTTTCTCAAAGATCACAGACAACAAATGCTGCCTAAAAATACCCAAAGACTGTTATTACAGTCTATTTACCTTATTTTAACGTATCAATGCAGACAAAAAAAAATGAAAATGAAAAACAAAACATGTCTTTTTCTGTGCAAACAACAGTGTCAGCAGATGATTTATAGCAATTTTGATGTTTGAATTATACATTCGGATGCCATTAGCCACAAGGCAGAGTGTAGTGGAGGCTGTGAGAGTTTGATAAACATCGTAGACAAAATATATGGGCCATGACCCACCATGCACTTGAATTAATCTCTCCAAACAAACGTCCCTCTTCATGGCAACCTGCATACTTATTTAGCAAGAGGGGGGCGCGGAAAGGATCCAGGGAAATGAGAAGAAATAGCAACGTCAGTAAGTCAGACTTGGAGGGGGAAGGAAATATTTGAATAGTGACATCACAGCGGCAGAGGGGAAGTGCTATCCTTTTATAGCCATGTTCTCTCTCTCTCTGCCACATTCCTTAGCTGCAGGCCACTCCGTCCGCTCCTCCTCCTGTCCTCCTTTCCTCCGTCTTCTTAACTCCTGTGACGCAAACAGTGGGAACAGGGGAGGAGACAGAGGAGGAGGAGGAGGAGGAGGATGAGGAGGAGGAGGAGGAGGAGGAAGGAGAAGAATGAGTGAGGATTGGTAAACTCTGCAAGGGAGAAGGCAGAAAAATTCCCTGAATTCCCCCTTCGGAGCCCTTGTGGCCACTTCTCTTTTTCTTTCACTGCACTCTTCCTCTGTCAGCTTTTACTTTCACCGGCAGGCCTGATTAGGCACGAAAGGTACACTTGGAGAATTCACTACATTGTGCTCTGTGCTCGGCTTCCGCTTCACAGAAACGGCTTTTAATGAGCCTCATGTAGAAAACCCCTTCCAGGGGTCTTATGTTATCACTGGGATATTGTTTTTGTTTTATTTCTGGACCTTCAAGACTTTGCCTTGAGTGTCTCATACAATAAAATCTAGTATTTCCTTTCTAATAAGCACTGAAATAAGGTCAAATAGACAAAAGTGTCATAACCTACACCTACTGTTACATTTCCTAAACTGAACTCGATTAAAGCCTGTGTTAAGAAAATAAATACAAAAATTGTTCTGATCTAAAGTTACTTTTGTAAAAAAGTATTTGGGTTACTTTTCTAGTTACAGGAGAAAAAAAAACAGCAATTAATTGCTTGGAAAAACAACTAATGTTACTTTTTATCGGCTCTGTTAGTTTCGGAGTATCAACAGGGACACGGTAGCTGAGCTGTCAGCTCTGTGTGGATCAGTCTGATGATTGACTCACTAGTTGAGTTTTAGCTGAAGTTAGATTATGGACTTCATTTTGCTGTATTTTGAATACTTCTGTCATGGTCAGTTGTGGATATACTTCTGGGATACCATGGATAAGTTAGCATAGCACCGCTTCCTGAAAGAAACAGCAACAAAACAGATAAAGAAAAAAATGCCAGTGTGCAGACAGCAGCAGGCGGGTCAAAGCTTCTCCATGCTAAAGTGAACAGCCAACAGTAAATAGGACATGGAGAGGCAGCAGCGCCACAACTACCACCAACAACAGTAACAAGCTCATTGAAACGTCAGTAATTGTAACTGTCGTTTTCATGAAAGTGTTGTCCCAAAACATTGTTGTCGGTTTGTTTTAAATCTTATTTTATTTGACATACTCACTATCATGGTTTGATTCTCAATGAGGTAAAAGTTGTACTTAAAATGTATACTCAGTACAAATATGTTGCTTCTATTGGACTTACAAGTACTGAAAAATGCTGGCGTACAAGTACAAATGACTCTTCAATAAACTACCCAGAGTATTAGACCCCGTTTAAACGACGATGTGGCAACATCACTCTGTGAAACTCTGAGCAGGGAGTGTGTCCATGGCAACAGACGCTGCACTCGTTTGATCTGCCTCTCTCATTCGCTTTGTATTGGAAATTCTTTTCACAGTGTTTTGGGATTTATTCGGAAACGGTCAACCAGAGACATCTTGAAATCTCAACGATTGGTCCGTGAGTGATGACAAATCATCCCTGAAAAATGTATGTAATTCGGGAGAGTAGTTTATGTGAAAAGTTGGTAAAATACATACAACTTTCATTGGTGAAGGTAAAAATGTTATCAAGCAGGAACGTTATGCTAAAAGAAAGAATTGATTGGTTACAGTAATGCAGATCAAAAGACTCGAATCATCATGAAAGAAAAATACTGCTTAATTTCATCGTTGTTTGTGTGTCATTACTTCCATACCATATGTGCTGAACTAAATGTTCTGACGTTTCTATTTTACGGAACAAGAAGTGATTCTCCATGTGTTTCCAACATACTGATCTGAAAAGAGGAAGCAGCAACCCATAGGCTGTGGTGCTGGATTAAAATCTAAGAAAACATCATGGCAGCCATTTGTCAAGCCGTACATTACACAAAGCAGAGCTGTTCGATCAATCGACGTGTTTTGAGAATGTGCTGAAAAAAGGAATTATACAGTAATAATGTGCTATTTATTTATTTAGGCTTTTAAGAAGCATCTGTTCTCAAGTGTTGAAAGCGTTGATAAAGTTATTCCTTGAAACAGCCAATAAAAGCGTTTTAAACTCATCTGATTTCAATAGCTTTTAAAAGCGCATCGTGTGGACTACGTGTTTTATTGCGCCAGCGTTGAGTTTCTCTTGTGCGAATCATCAATGCCAGTAAAAACAAGTTTGCTGATGCTGCAAACTTTTTTGCTGGCACTGGAGGTTTGCTAAGGCTGATTTCTTTTTCTAAACATGAAAGCCTTTCCTCGCTGCACTGGCTGTGGACCTGAGATCAAGATAAGATCTCATCATATTCTTGACTTTAGCGCGACATGGTTTCTGTCAGTGTCTCGGTCAGAAAATGAGCTTTTACATCTCACTTTACATCCTGTTAAGTTGAAAATGCAAACGTTAGTTTCTTGTGTATATTGGTGAAATTAGCTCACATCAGGCCATCGAATGCCTCTTGCCCACTTTAGGAAACCTTCATCTGACAGCCACTTGAAGGCCCATATTACATTAGTTGGATGCGTTACTGTCGGAGCTTTCAGGGACTGTATAGCAGGTCTGATCTGTTACATCAGGCTGTTGGACAGAAGAAAAAGTCCCCTCGCAGTTTCACATCTGTTCGGCTTATTAAAGCCGATCTTTCACAAGAGGCCGGCCCATACGTGCTGGCGGCACATTTCCTGTTCTTGATCACACCAGTGTGTGCGCTTCTCCTTTTAGACTTCACACTTCCTGTTTTTATGTCCTCCTCCCCTGACAATATGAATATAAATTAGCGCTGCGTTAGCGTGTTTATTGACAACACGTGTGGAGGGGCACACGAGAACAAAAGCAGCTTTCTGTGTGAAAGGCCAAATAACTAAAACGCTTTAGACATGGTCTGAATTTGAATTCCAGCTGGACAGTGTTCAACTTTATCAGTTTTATCACCAACTAAAAGACCTGTGAATGAATATATACAGTTTTATGTATTTTCACTTGGAAAGTCTTTAGCAGTGTTCAGTTGGAGACTATATATGAAGACTTACTAAAAGCAGCTAACTCTCCTTTAGATTTAAACTGCTATAACTTTAGAATAATATCTTATAATGCGGGAAAGAAAATGAAGAAATCTGACATTCAACTGTGATCAAAGTGAGTTGCCGGTGTGCAGAATGTGCTCCAGCCCTGGTATAAAGAAAATAATAGAACTGGATGTTTTGCCTGTTAGTTTAAATCATCTTCTGACTCAAGTCACAAGTCATGTGAGTCTTCTTTTCACTTTCACAGATAGGAGAAAAAAAAAAACACCTGCTCCACTGAATTTGTGCTCACATATTTGATATTTGGTTAAGTTTACTCAGTAGGACAAACTTGTTTAGCTACAATGAAGTGTTGCCCATCTTAGACTTTATATTGCCAAAACCAACACGCAAAAAATACAAATGTCAAACTGCTAAATTTGACATTTACTTTTGGTTTCGCTCAGGACTCAAACACCAGTTTCTTTAGATAAATGCTTTACCACTGCCTTTCCGGCAGCACGGTCTTTCTCATTCTGTGTACGGTATCTCCTGCCTCTATGCTTTAAGATTGCCATATGTCTAACTATATATTTGAGACCTTCTCCTCTCTGTTAATAGAAACAATGGGTGGAAAAATACAATAAAAAACATTGAATTGACCGAAAATGATTGAAATAGTTTGAAAAAGTGTATAGATTGGACAATATGTGTAGATTAGGACTTCATGGATGCATTTTCCCCAGAATTATGTTTTGATCATTCCACAAAGGCAACATGAGGAGTGTTAAAAACAGCGAATAAAATGATTAAAACAAGAAATATCGTCAGGAGAACAAGAGTAAAATAGCAAATATAGTATAACTAAACGTATTTTAAACATTTTATCATCTCAAGTTCTTGCTGAAGAAGTTTGTTTTGCTGAATAGTTCAGTCATTGCTTGTGAATTTATAAGCATACACACTCCACTAGTTTATGGTTCAGACTTGCATAAACACTTCAACAACATAGCATCTGTGAGTTCTGATTGAATCACGGCAATTTCCGTAAAATTCTCTACGAAACAAATATGACATTTATCAAGATTTTATAATATATCATCATATTTATTTGAACAGCATCCTCACGCTCCTTATTTGTCCCATTTCCGTGCTTCCAAGACATTGATTTTTTTGCTCTAGTGCACCGACCAAAGCCACAGTACTTAAGGAACCGTACTGTAGCTCGGCTCCTTCTCACCAGTGGCCATTTTATTTTCACTCTCATGTTTTAGTTTTCAGCTAAAATCAGCAGCGGACTTGTGGCTGCCGGGCCAGTTCATGACACAGCACACACGCCGTTGCCCTGAGGACAATAGACCCCTTTGTGAGGCGGCGCTCGCACACGTATGCACATATACACACTGCTGTGTTTAAACAGGTGGGCTGAAAACGAAGTGGTTAGCAAGGTGTGTGTGTGTGTGTGTGTGTGTGTGTGTGTGTGTGTGTGTGTGTGTGTGTGTGTGTGTGTGTGTGTGTGTGTGTGTGTGTGTGTGTGTGTGTGTGTGTGTGTGTGTGTGTGTGTGTGTGTGTGTGTGTGTGTGTGTGTGTGTGGTGACTTTGGTTATTAAAAGGAAAGGAATGGATATGGCATATGTGTGTTTAGCTCTGGCCGCCCTCCCAAGAATACATACCATAGTGACACCAGCAGTGCAGAGACCAGCAGAATTCTTTCTTGTGAAAATAAGCCTCATGGAAATGGAGAGAAGAGAAGAGGAGGGATAAAAATAGAAAACAAATGTCCTTCTATGAAATAAAATCAAATAATTTGCAATAGCGGTTCCAAAGTTTTTGTTATTGTTTTTTTTTATTCTTGAAGACCCAAACACGGCCTCTAATTCGCCAAAACATTACAGTGAAGCCAAACGCTGGCAGACACATCTACTCTGTGAGGTGTTAATTAGATCCAGGACTGCAGACTTCCTTCGAGGAGGTTTTGGAATCCGTTCGTTTTCTCGATCTAATTTATTCCACTTGGGGTCAGGGACAGCTGCATTCAGGGTACGCCTAAGCCGGGGCATCACAGGGCAAACGCAGACAGACGATTTCTCACCGATCAAGAAAGAAGAGCATGTGTTTGGACTGTGGGCGATCAACACCAAGCAAAACTTACACACTCACATGGACAACATGCTCACTTCACACGTTCTCATTGTGTATTTAACGTGTGAACCGCCATAAAACTGTGTATTTCTGTTCCTCATATACATGTAAAAATCAGCATAGAGTTTAAAACAATGTCTCTTTGTCTTTGCCTACTTCTTTCACTTACACAGATTAATATCCACCTTACACCCTCCTCATCCTGCTCCACATTAACCACCAGCTTCCCTCTGAGATTTTCACATTTATCAACTTGAGAAAGCGGCGGCCAGGAAAACACAGAAATTACGGTCTTACATAAACAAATGATGCCGCGACAGGAATGAAACACGGCGCAGTTATGAACCTCTCCCACTCAAAATCAGGAACTGGATACATCTGCTGTGTACTTGCGAACACAGAAATGGGCCGAGCTTTTGGGAAGTGACTTGCAGCGTGAGGTGGATTACTGCAGTAGTGACGGCTGTAAAAAGAGGAAGAGGACGATTGGTTGACACCAAGCAGTTTGTTTGGTTTAGCCGGCCAACAAGCTCAAATTATCAACAGGAATACACTGATGGGGTTGGTGTACACATGTTCTCTTGCATTTTCCTGCAACTTTACATACACACACACACACTCGTCTCGCTGACCATGACCTGATGTTTGCAGTATTACTCCGGCTGTATGACTGTTCAGCAGAGACACAGTCGCATCACCTAGAAACGCTTTGCGACAACGAAACCCGAATGTCAAACATTTACAGTCTTGAAATGTTGTCAAGCAGGTTGTCATTCCCAAGCAGCGAGACTTTGAACCCGAGAGATGAAGTCGCTAAGGAGAAGGAGGAAGTAACGACGTGCAAATACTTCGTAACTGAACTAGTAGATTATCTCATACCTGTACTTGATTTGAGTACATTTTCAATGACTGATTTACTTTTACGTTTGAACACAAACATCTGTACATTCTTCTCTTTACATTTAAAAAAATTAAAATTAAAATACTAATAATAAGTGATACTATGAATGCAACATAGTTTCTGTGCCAAAATGAAAGGCGAGTGTATAAACTGGGAGTTGAAAATCTTGATATCTTGTGAAACGTAAGGCCCGTGGGCCAAAAACCAGCCCAGAAGAAGCTCCAATCCAGCCCAGCAAACCTCCAAACAAATTCCCTAAAAATTCAAAGAAAAGAGTGATTTATTTGAACTAATTTCTTAAGAGTAGCGGCCACAACTCAACATACTAATATCGGTGATGCTGCCATGAAAGTTACCTCATTGCTATCAAACTTGCACTAAACATGAGTAATGTTTAGGAGAAAGTGTTTGGGACATTTCACATTGCACAGTTTCATTAAAATTGGCTTTTTGTTGTTGTTTGGTTTTACAACAATATAGACATTTACATCACGTATACTCTACGCCACAACAAATAAAAAACTTTAAACTTTCAATTTAAAGGTTATTGTGGCACTATTTGACCGGTCCAGTCGGCTCAATATGGAAATTGGACTGCATGTGGCCCGTGACCTAAAATGAGTTTGATCTAAAGAGTGTTCGTGAGTATTAGTAATTATGTGTCTTACCTGTTACATTTAGCCTTTTAAATTAGAGACCATTTTAAAGCCTTAATTAGAAAAGTTTTCTATTTAAAACTCAGCTCTAAAAGTGTATATTCAATAACATACAGTGTGAAAAACTCAGCTGGGGACATTGTAATTGTTCTCTGTACATTTGTAAATTTGATCTTTTTCCTATTTATCTGTTGTTTTTTATGACAATGACAATAAAGTTTTCAGATTTATGACGAACATCCACCTTTACCCTTTTGCAATTATCCCGGAAGAAGTACTTTCTTACATTAACTGAAGTGAGTTAACCAGCATCTTCAACTCAAATTTCTTTTTTTGCTCTAGTATATCTACTTCTACTGAAGTAGAAATGTGAGTTTATGTTAAAGAAGAATAGGACTTTAACGTACAATTGTACAAGATAATCAGACTTTTGATTTCAAGCTGAGCTTCGGTGTAATTGTCAAAATATTTGTCATCCCAACCAACTTTTCCCTGCTTCCATCAACCAAACCTGATATTTGAATATAGCGCATGACGTAGCTATCACTTTGGTTGGTTACTTGTATGTGCTATCCGTTTTCTTAACCAACATTATTCAGTTTAATTGCATGAATAGCTGTAGACAATCCAAGATGCATCTGGGCCAAAGGCAGAGTTCAGTATAGTGGGATCAAGTCCGGAGTCCATCACATTGACCCAAAAAAGGCACACAATCATTTATTTAGTTAACTCTGAATACAAACTGGCAGGCATAACTTTGGATTGTAGGAAGAAGTAGTTCCAGAGCAAAACGTATGTAAACATGGGCAGAACATGAAAACATCCCGACTGAAACCGAGTTCTATTCCAATAAGAGGGCTCACCACTGCAACACGCCATGCAGTCATTGTGGTCTTTAAGGGCCACGGTGACAGAATTGTCATTCTAAGAAAGTCCGCAGGAATAAATATACAAATAGCTCATAATTAATTTAATTTAGTTCATCAAACTGACTCAATAATGTGAGTCAGTGAGCCACATGGTGGATTCAAGACCTACTTTTATTCAGACTGACATCATTGCATTTATTCCTGTTATTCCCATGATTCAAAGACATATTAGAAGACTCACCGGCTGGTACAAAACATGGAAACTACGGGGGGAAGTTAGGACAGGAACCCAGCACATCAGACACTCTTATTACCGAGAACATTATCACACACCACCAGCGTGCAGACACACAAACACAGGGATGTACCTTTAGTTATCTGAGGGAAAACACAAGGATGTGTGCAGAACATCCTCGTGCGAAAACGTAGAACGTCAGACTATCGATTGAAAGAGTTTGTGTAATGCAGGTCGACTTGGCAAGCTGCCTAAATTGTCATAAACGTATGATTACTCTAACCTCTGGAGGCGCGCGTGATCGTAGTGGCAAAATGTGGTCTAAAAAAGGGACAAAGCACTCAACAGCTGCCACAACTTGCCCCGATGTTGTTTGTTTAACACCAGACTGCGAGATGTTGCTGGTCGACTGCAGCACATTCAAAAGGTTTTCTAATATGGTTTGACTTTTTTTATTTTTTTTATTACACACACATATACAATACATTTCAGTCATGGCATCACCTGTACTATTAATTAGTGAACGGACTTCACTTGTATGCAGAAATATTAACAGATTCCTGCTCTCACTCACATATAAATGATGATGTTTGCTATGAAAGGTGGTCGACTTCCATTGGAGGAATTAGAACTTTATTGTTTTGCCCATGGACACTTAGACGTGTGGGAGAGCAAGACGGGGGGATTGGACCACCACCAGCTTTGCTGCAGTCAAACCCTTGGTGACTCTGTATATGACAAGCAAAAATTGTGCACAGAAATACACTGTTTTTACAAGTTTCCTGGATGTTAAATTCTAAATGAAAGAAGGTTACTTCATTTGGCGTGAATCTCCATATGCGTCAATATCCATCTGGACAAACACACTCATCAATATTATGTGGTGTTGCTTGGATACGGTGGATGAGCACAACTTTGAGATTATACAAACCAGGAATCATCTTTTTGGTACACAGCCAAAGTCGGACAGAGACACGCACGAGCAGACAATGACATCACATGCACAGCCACAACTACTGCTGTACACAGACTTCGAGGGAAAGGAGGCCTGTAGTACATACACGTCGAACTCCCACGGCTGACATGAATAGGGATTGGAATGTGATGGGAGTGAAAACAAAAACAACAACAACAAATAACACACGCGGGTGAATTTCTGTGCTGCGAGTGAGTTACAAGCAGGCATTTACACCAAAAAACCTTCTTTATTACTTTTGTGTGGATGCAGATAGGATCAGTCACCGCAACGCACACACACACACACACACACACACAGAGAGCAAACACACTGGTAAAATACACAAAGCTGTTTCACCTTGATCTGGCTTTGTAATGAACATACTGCAGAAGCATGACACAGACACCATGTAAACAGAGGGTTTTTTTTATTTTCAGTTATATATATCAAACTTATTGGTTCAAATGATAGTTTCACATGCAATAAAACCCAAGTGTTGGGAATAATGTGTTAGAGATCGCTGAGACAGTTTGCAGGTTTCATTCCCACTGCAGGTTAGTTTCCACTGTGGCTTCGTGAGCTGGGATATGTGTGCTAAGATCAGCGCCACAGAAATAATTTCCTCATTGAGATCAACTGAACACAACCATGAAGTTATCAACACTTCATCCAGCAATCGCTGACGTCTCGCTGACGTTTCGCTGACTCGTCACCGACATGTCACAGACACTTCTTCAGTCGGTCATGTATCGAGCAGTTGAGGAGAAGCAGAGCTGCTGTCTCGCTCAGTGACGCTGGTATTGAAGTAACTGTTCTCTTCGGCTCGCCCCATCGTCACATTAACATATTACAGCACAAGGTACTTTTACAAGAACTGTCTGCAACACATAGTTAGTTTTACTTGCACTAAATTTCACAGAAATTTCCCAAGATAGGAATAATTTGTTATAGAGTAAATGATTATTGTTCTAAAATGATCAATGCATTTATTATTAAAGCTTGATACGAGTTCCTTTTGAAGTATATTAAAATGGTTGTAGAGCTGCTGTCTGCGTTCTGTTGGCATTGGCATTATTCAAAGCTGTTTGCTGGTGGAGCGGCCCCTCATTAATGATGAACTAACTTAGACATCCTCATACCAACATGAAATGTGTAGATGTAAATAGCAGTAAATTTTGCTTCTACAAACTGATGTGTTTTTTAGTTGTTGTTTTGTTTTGTTTTTTTTTTGTTTTTTTCAGAAACAAGAAGTCAAAATCATATACACAGTATACAAAGCAGAACACTTTTTTATTTCTATATTTAATTGCATCGTGTTGGTTTGGTTTAAATGTAGGTTTTCCTTTGAAGTTCTAAGGAGTAGAGTCGCCGACTCAACACACATTCCTGAAATGCAGATTGACCATCTGAATTCTCCACAGACGTCTCAGTTACTGTAAGTAATTTGACAAACAACAACATACACACCCATCGTTTTGTCAGTATCGCACTTCTATCAAATTATCAAAGGCCTGAGATCAGGCCGACTTTTTCTCTTACTTCTTCTAAACAGTCTGTGTTCTCGACATAAAACCAAAAAGCCAAAAGCAAAAACTTTATAATAATGTATATATATATATATATATATATATACATATATATAAGTCGGGTTCAAGCAGGGTAGTGGTATTTTGGTATTTTTATCTGAGTTCTTCCTGAAACAGCTTCAATAAATAAAAAATATTGCAACACAGCCCCTGATGACGCTCATGCTCCGTTTGTCTGCACTCAAACAAAAAAAAAAAAAACATGTGCAAGTGATGTCAAATGTTTGCATGTCAAACAGTTTTAAGTAATGTCATTACAAAACTTCCTATATTGAGATTTTGTTTGTTTTTTTTTGCCGAGTGGAATGATAATTTTATAATCCGAGTTCAATTTGTCGGCAACATTCCAAAACATTCAGTCTTTTTCAATCTATCCAAATATGTCCCAACATCCAAATCACCTAAACCATAAACTGTCACATATTTCATGAGCTCCACTTTTCCCACCAAAATGTCCTCTCTTTACTCCATCCTACCCTCCATCCCCCGTTGCTTCCTTTCTCCCCATCTGGCTCATCATGATCTTGTCATTTAAGATGTGAGTTTCACAGTCATCAAAATAAATTACTCATGAATCACAGCTTCTGCTCAGATGAGATGAGAGAGCCGGAGTTTGAGATCAGTCCTCTTTTTACAGGAATTTTCCGATTATATTTCCTTGTAAATATATATATATATATATTAGTGCTTTCCTGTAGAGGAGCACACACTTTGGGTCTGCGCTCTCTCTCTCTCTCTCTCGCTCTGTCTTCTGGTCACAAACGCAGAAGGTGATAAATGATTCCTCTGTTATTGAAACAAGGATTTGGCAGTTCTCTTTGTTTTGGGGTCAGCAGGATCTCCAGGAACTGTTGCTCAACATGTATGCTTCACTGTGTCGTCTGGCGGATTTCCAGGTTGTGCAAGTTCCCCTATCTGACCGCCAGTTTGTCTGTGTTCACTCTGCAGCTCTGGTTCCCTGCAGGGGCCTTCGGTGGCACTGAAAACACACTTACTTCATGAGACAAATAGTATGTACATAAATACTATAAAGTAAATACACGTATACAGCTGGAGGGGGTAGATGGTGGGTTTGCTTAATACTGATTTAGCCGAATTTAATTATTTTAATCACCAGTGAGGACCAGCAACACTACCACGAATATGATGCAACACTACCCCCTGCTGTTGAAATGCACGAACAGCACGTCTGGTTCTGTCACGTCGTCCTGAAGCAAACCTGCATAACCATACATTACAATGGCACTGCAAAGTATTTGGCACTTGCCAAGATTTAAGATCTTATTTTTTAGAAGTGATAGATAATTTGGCTTGTTTTAAAAGTTATTTAATTATTTTTAGTGATGGATTTTAGAATTTAATTTTAAATGTACTTTTAAATATCTCATTTCGAGATTTCTTATCATGTACAACGTACTTGGTGCAGATAATTTTCCACCTTTTAAGTCATATTCTTTTCAAATTTAGTGTTTTCATCTTATATTTAAGCTGTCCTTTGTTGCACGGGGGAATCAGAAGATTTACTCATATTCGTACGTTATATTTATACGTTTATTATGTGTTTGAATGTTTTTTTCTAATGACTGTCAAATTAGAGAGTATTGCTTTCACAATAAAATTCTAACATTTATTTTTATGCACAGAAGCCTACAAATTGACACAGTGGCATTGCAATTATCCTTGTTGAAAACACTGTTGTACCTGTGATATCATCGTTCACAATAAGGGCTGCAGGTGATGTAGTGGTTAATACTCACAGAGGGAATACTCCCCATGGCCTATTTGGTTTGTGGTGTAAGAGCTGTGTATATACACACAGCCTTAAATCAGACTTGTTCATGGCGAGTATTGAACTTCACCAAGGCGCATCCAGAGGTGCCTGCAAGGTCAGGGTGGCGTCATGAAGTTTAGAAAGGGATGCCTGCCATTTGTAGATGATGTTAACCTTTCGGCTCAATCTCTAAAAAGGCCTCAAGCATTCATTGAAGCAGTTCCCAGCTGAATGTGAATCTGCGTTCATAGTCTTCTCACAGAAAATAGATGGTATGCCCTCTTCAGGTGTAAGCTACCCCAGGTGGAAGAGTTCAAGTATCTTGGGGCCTTCGTCACAAGAGATGGAGGCGGGGATGATTGAGATTAGCTGAAGGTTTGTGCAAACGGCTGAAATAATGCAGTTGACTGTTGTGGTAAATAGGGAGCTGAGATGAAAAGTAAAGCTCTCTGTTTACATCCCCACCCTCACCTCTGACCATGACTTAAAGAATGAGATTTGCAAATACAAATATACACAGAGATAGGGAAGAGCTCAACCATCACGGGGAGACTCAAATGGGAGCTGTTACTCATTCAGATTGAGAAGAGCAAGCTGAGGTTGTTTGGATATATGATTAGGATTCTTCTCGTTGCTTCAAAATGGAGGCGTACTGGGCAAAGTTAACTGGAAATGACAGGATCCCATTGAGAAATGGTTGTATATCTCTGATAGTGACCTGGGGTTTTCCCTCAGATGAGCTGGAGGGGTTTCTCGCTGAGTGTGTTTGCTCTCCATATTGCCACCATGGCCTCATGGCGATCAGGCAAGAAGGGCGACTGTATTTTCCTCCCACAATCCAAACATGTGACTGAAGTCATCCTGCGACTGGAAACTGTCTGTGAGTTTGCTTACTGTACAAATGTATGTGTTTGTTATTGTCTGCCTCTCTGTGTTGGCCTTTTAACGGACGACTGATCATTACAAGATGTATCCTGGGTTTAGTTTGTAGTTTAATCCAGTAGTGGGCACTAGAATGCAGCAACTGCAGCGTAATCCCTCCATCCATCCAATTTGCATCCTCATCATGCACTGCAATGCAACATAGGATTCTTTTCCTGTTACGACACTGCCTCCAAGCGATTTACTAACAATGTGAAGTCATTTTCACCGAATCAGTCTTCAAAATCCATTAGCTACCAGAACAATTAATCACACTTGTACATGTAAAAGAACCAAATGCTGCAGAGACGGTAATCACAATCTGCCATGTTACTCCAAATTACTACATGTTCATTATTAGTTCATTTCCTCAAAAAATGACCTAAAGCAGCAAATACATCCATGAGCAGTTTTTAATAATAATAAAGTGGTTCAGTTTGATCGTGCTGCTCAGTTGAAGGCTTTTTGTCTGCCCCTCATATGTAGTTCCTGCACCTGGAGGCTCAGCCTTCTCACACCGTCATATTGTATGAATGGAAGTTTAACTGCTGAATCTACTACATGCTTTAATCTAAGGGTACAGAGATTTCTCTTCATCCAATGTAACCTCTCTCTCATGCCATTAAATTGATTTGGATCCTTTGCCTGATTTTGTGCTCCAAGTGATTGTAGTTGGACTTCAGACAAAGAACGCTGAAACAATATGAGCAGTAAATCTCGGCTTTCATTCACAGGATATGTTTTTCCGGTTTCATTCAGCTGCTCTTTAGCGATCCACATTAGATTCTCACTCCGAGGCGTCTACAGAGATGGTGATGTAGGTATTTCTTTCGTATATCAACTGCAGACTCGTGGGAAATAGAGACAGTGCTCGAGTGCGTGATAATATTACTTAAAACTGAAGAGGACTGTCTTTATTTGGAATGTGGTCGTGTGATACTACCTGCAACCTTAACCAAGTTTCCTTTGCAATTGAATTTTCATTGTAATCTGACTGTAGAATAATAGAATATTCTGGTAGAATAAACACAAAATGGAAAGATAACTATTCAGAGACACACTGAATGTGATAGTGTCTGGGAACATATGGTAATTTAAAAAAAAGCAGCATGTCAATAAAAACCTTGAATCAAAATGCACATCAGTTGACTAATATTTAGTTCAGGCAGGAAACCATGCTCTGGTACTTCAATGAAGCATTGATTGATTCAGTGACGAAATCTCATCAGTGAACTGATTTCAGCGATTCGGTTCACCGGAGACAATGTGGTGTAAATCAAATGAAATGTTTTGAATGGCAAAGCTTATCATAAAAGAAAAGCTATATCTGAATATGTAAACAAAAAAAGTTCTCAAATTAACAGAACACAAACCAACTTGTGTCATAAAAGGCAAGATGGGGTTTGGGAAATTAAAGTAATGCTACTTTTGTGCGTTAGGTGTCAGTAGTGAGTCACTGTGTTGCCCAGTTTGTTTTCAGTCCAGCTCCTTTGATTTCCTGTCAGTTTGTGTGATTTTCATTAGTACTTTCTAAGACCTGCAACTTCTGTTGTATTTACTTTGAAATCTGGACTGAGAACAGACTAGATGCTGCATTTTGAATAATGGACGGCCTGAGACTGGATAAATAACAAACTTCTTTTAGTGTATAAGAAAACCCTCCATATTATTATTATTATTTTATTTTTTTTTTATTTAAACCTGATGACATTAAACAAATGAATACGTGTGGCAGTTCAGTTGCAGCGCAGTTGGAAGTGTGACTCCATCATATTGTATCGCAGAAATATGATGCACAAGTTAAAGCATAGATTATTGTTTCTCGAAAACAAACGAGTCCGAACAACACGCGTCTGAACACGGCAGCATCACTCGCGCCGCTCTGAACCATTGTCTCTGTTTCTGGCCAACATTTGTCACTGTTATTTTGTTTTAAAGATCCTTCCTTCTCCTCCTCCTGCTTTCTAATTGAATCCACAGAAGTGAAGTCCAGCGAGTCGAGGAGGAGAAGAAGTCAGAGGTCAAAGGTCGAATCATGACCTTTGCCCTGTCACTAGAATACTACTGTTTGGGGCTTTTGGTTGCGTGTGTGTGTGTGTGTGTGTGTGTGTGTGTGTGTGTGTGTGTGTGTGTGTGTGTGTGTGTGTGTGTGTGTGTGTGTGTGTGTGTGTGAGTGTGTGTGTGTGTGTGTGTGTGTGTGTGTGTGTGTGTGTCGAGTGGGGGGAGGAGGGAGGAGGGAGGAGGGAGGAGGGAGGAGGGAGGGGGGGAGGGGGGGTGATGTTTATTATTTTTCCTCACATAAGTTGGTATATCAAAGTAGCTGTGATGACTTACATGTTGTTTTCAGAGTGGAGGAGAATATTGCACTTTCTATTGTATTTTCACATTACAGGATTTGTTAATATTTGTTGGGAACCATCAAAAGCAAAACGAATAACTTCTCTTGTGGATGCTTTCTCATAATCTTAATGCATTTTGACTTACTGTTATATTAATTAAAAAAAATTTTAAGTGTTTTTTAATGGGATGAATAATACTCGACTGTTTCGTGGCAGAAGAAGAGGATAACATTAATCACTTTTACACTGACTGCAAAATTTAAGTCGCATAACTCTCAGACAGACATACGGATGAACAATTAAATACACAAAAAGAAAATGATACCTAATGTAATTATTGGGAAAAACTCAAAGCTTAAAACACTCTTGTGGATTATATCTGGAGGGGTTTGAAACTTCAAAACAAATCCCGATGAATATTCCCTCATGAATGAAGAACTGTACTCATAACAAAACTTGAATCATATTGCTTCATCGCACATGACTCCTCCAACACACAGTCCATTGACGCTCTCTGTGGTAATTTCCCATTATGTAGCCTTTAGAGTTTGCCGTGATAAAAGGGATGTTTTTGAAGAACTCAAACGAACCATGATCAAATGTTTTTGAGAGAAATCAGAGTCGCATGAAGCAAATACAATCTCATCATCACAGTAGAAGAGAATAAAGTTACTCTGCGTCAAATTCGTAATTTTAGCAACATGGAAAACTGATGCAAACTGATGCTTTACTAATACGGCGTGGATAAAAACTACATTCAGTTAAGACTTGGCTGCACGTGTACACACTGTGCTTTCAGTGCTCACAGGGAAACCCTCCACCCAATTCTAAACTCACTCACAAACCAAAAGGATCTCTGTAATCTCAAAGACACACACACACACACACACACACACACACACACACACACACACACACACACACACCCACACTGTGAGTGAGTGGCGCAGGGGGTACATTGTTAAAGGAGGAGGGTGGGGGGGCAGGAAAATAGGAGCAGATGTTCATCAGGTCTACAAACCCCTCCTTCCCTCTCTTTATTATTTCACCGGTAATAGTAGCCTCTTATCTGAAGAAGCCTGTGTGGAGCTGCAGAGGAATGACTTCACTTAATCAAAAGAGTCTAAATAGACTGAGTGAGCGTGGGCATGTGCGTGCGTGTGTGTGTGTGCGTGCGTCAGTAACCCAAATGCACAATGCCTGCATCCACGCACTCATACACATCAATTAGTCAGCCGTCCTCGTTGTGCCGACTCGTCCTTCCAGACTTCCCTCCCAGTCCTCCTATTAATGGAAACACACTCATAATTAAAACATATGTAATATATGAGGTCATGAATTGGTGTATTTTTCCCGCCACCCTCCATCTTTTTAAATCACTGTACAATAATCCTGCTCCACAATGTGAAGTCTGACGCAGCCCCACAATGCAACGTCTCCTCCTACCTCCCATCAAACAGATGTTGAGTCAGCGCACTGCTAATGACTCGTGCCATTGTGCCACTGCATGAAGACTATTTCCACACAGCAAAGGAATGTGTCCTATCTGGTTGATTGATCCAAACTCTCTTGATTAAAAAACTATTTTGTGCTTCTAATTCCTCCACCCTGAATCCATCAGGGCCTCTCCTTTTTTTTTTTTTTTTTCCTTTTTTCTCTCCCTCATTTCCCCTGTCTCCTCTAAATAGCCCCCAATCCTGCTCCTTCATCCTACTCCTCAACCCCATCTCTTTCCTCCTAACAAGCCCTCCTATCCCACACATTCACCATCCTCCGTTATTCCCACTGTGTGCCGGGGTGGGGGGTGGTGGTGGTGGTGGCAGAGGAGGGGTGTGGAGTCGCGGAGGGCGGGCCATTAGTTTGTTAGTTGGTTCTGCAGCTCATTGAGCTCATTGTGCTCCTAAGGCCCTTCAGCCCAGCTGGACTCAACAAGAAGTAAGAACTCTCTTTCAAAACTCTCACCTCCTTTCTCCTCCCCATCCCCCCTTTCCCTTCAACCCCACCCCCCGCCATAATCCCCCACCTAACCGAAAAGATTTTCATTTAGGTAAACTCCACTTGTTGACCAACTCGCTTTTTTGTGTAGATAACATTTGTTTATCTACCCAAATTAACACGGGAGACTGGCTTTACCTCGAGGTGGCCGTGTTGTTGACGTTTCGCTAATGGCTTGTTGTTTACAGTAATGATGTCAGCGCCCGAGAACAAGAAAGAAGAAAAACAAATAGGGAATGAACCACTCAAGATGATGAACTAATTGGACCCGTGTCTCATAAGTGAGTTAATTAATAACTGAAGGTCAGTTGTAATAGAATTACTAGTTGTTCAGACTTGGTGTTAAAGCCCCCTGGTTCGTATCATTACATTTAAATGCTGTGGAGTCTAACTACATATGGGAGTGTGTTTGCAGTATGGAGTTCATTGTGGATGAAGCTTTGTTCCCAGTTCAATATGCAGACATTTAGGCTGCATTAATGAGTTTCTGGGAAGTGAGAAGATTCTCAATAGGAACTTCCCTCTGGGAAAATGAGAAGCTAAATGTGCATCTGTATGAAGAATATATAATTTCCTAATTATGTACTCTGTAATGTCCTAACTTTATTGCAGTTTGAGTAAAAACCTCCAAACTTCACAAGTCTAGTCTTTGTAGTTACCTTGTCACATTAACTCTTTTAACTGGGAAATAGGACTTGAATGGTGCATGAATGCATCATGAGCTTGTTCTTTGTCCACGTCTGAAGACTGAATGATTCTATCCTGACAGCCCCAATTGAGCTGTACCCAGATTTTGGTTTTACAAAATGTGAACAAAGCTCATGTTAAATCAGCAGAGCAGCAGTAGAAGAAGCTGAACTACACAGTAAGTATCATATATCATGTACGGATTAGCTCTATTCCTATCACGCATGTATTTCAGAAGCAGTTTCACAGCTTATAGCAATTTCATTAGTAGATTTGATGCAAGATTGCATAACGGGGTAACATCTTTTGACTGCGCTTGTCTCTCATCACTCGATACCAAAGTATCTTTACTTCACCTTTAACCACATCACACCAGTTCAGCATCGCACTCAAACCAAACAAGTCAAAACACAGGTCACTGACGCAGGCCTCGGGCCATATGGACTGCAGCTCCAGTGTAACATTACATTACATCAGAGGGGGGGTGGGGGGTGGTTAAGCCCTCTGTCAAACACACACATACACACAAGCATGAATAAACACAAAAACACACCCTTAATAGTGACCTCTTGGCGGGACCTAAACAAAGGTTTTCGTCAGACTTTGTTATCAGCTGAGCTCATCTTCACAAAGGGGCTTGGAGCTAAAAGTTGTATTCAAGAAGTTTTTTTTCTTTCACAGGGAGGAGTCTGAACCAGGGGCAAAACTTCAGGGGGTTGTGAGGGGCAGCTGTACCCTGCCCCGGGGGTCACTGAGGGCCCGGGCCTGACCCCTACTTTTATAGAACTTTTACGAAGCAAGAATACAGTACATGTATAGGGTGGCACATGCAAAACGCCACTGAGTATGTTCTGACAACTACTGTTTCGCACTAGTAGCTTGTTTATATCCCATATTTCCACATAAAATTAAGATGCAGGCCGACACATTTCGCTGAGAGTCAAAACGTTTCCAAAAATGAATTCATTTTCAACTAAATACTGTTTGAATTGTTCACGGATCATCTCTGGATTTTATATTTGGAACTCACCGGTGGTGAGTGCAGGTATGAACCTTCCCCTTCCTTGCAAAAACAAATCATTGACCCCCATAATATGTCATTTGAGCACTTTCCAAAAGATTGCGGTTAGAATATTGTTCTGTTGATTGCTCCCACCCTCTCAAAATCAACCTGGATTTAGACCCCCCCCCCCCCCCCCCCCAAAAAAAAAGATATCACCATTTTTTTTTATTTATTTAGTCATTTAGTCTTAGAATATAAAGAAGTCCTGCATCAAAATTCTTGTGCCAGAGTTTTTAAAGGGAGAAAGTGGTGTGAAGCTTGAAAGACACTACTGGCCATTTATTTTGCGAAACGCACCTGCTCAAACATGACGTCAGCTGTAGCCAGATCTTCCCCGGTGAAAAGTAAAACTTTAAGGGAGCAAAGCGAAGGCCTGGGGTCGCGGCTAATCGTTTTCCAGCTCGTCAGCCGAGAGGGCATGCTGTCATGGTTCCCTTTACGATCCCGGTGGTGTGGCAACTTCACTCCTGGCAGACCTGACCGTGTGTGTGTGTGTGTGTGTGTGTGTGTGTGTGTGTGTGTGTGTGTGTGTGTGTGTGTGTGTGTGTGTGTGTGTGTGTGTGTGTGTGTGTGTGTGTGTGTGTGTGTGTGTGTGTGTGTGTGTGTGTGTGTTGTTAACAGTCCATCTTTGTGAGAAAGGTCTCACCGATGTCAGGAGAATACTCACTCTCAGTGTGCGCCGCAGTTTTTCCGGGCTTGACTTCAGGACCGTGGTTGGCCAGAGGCCTCCGACACATGCAAGGTTCTATCCCCGGGATTATTTTTTTAACTTTGCTGTGAACATTTGTGGCCCTTGCATAGATAGAGGAACGTATCTCTGTGGGACCGTCAGATGGCTCCGCTCTGCTCCACGGTGGAGTTTTTCACACATCTGCCTTCACCTTTGAAATCAAAGCCGTTGCTCCTCCTCGTCTGCCTCTCGGGGTGAGGCTGTCTCTGTGCTGCCTCCTCCTCACCCTCCTCCCTTCTGCTGGTGTCTCTGCATCCAGTTGCCTTTTTGTCGCGGCTGTTTGTCTCCACACTCTCATTTCACTGCCGAATCCGATGTGTTTTTTGTGGCTCTTGTACTTTCTGAGCTTTGTTTTTCTTGTTCAGTTCATCCTCTTTTGTTCCCTTTGAAAACTGATAGAGACACTATGATTGATGCCAACAGAAATCCTCACGCCCTCACTCTCGTAAAAACAAAATTAGGTGTATTTACAAATAAAACCCAAATAAGATTAGATGAACCACTGAAGTTAAATGACCCAAAAATAACAGAAATATATATACAAAATATGCAAAATTACTCTGAACATTACTGAAGTTGAATATGCTGAAAAACAATACTTGCCCTGCCATGAGAAACCTACAGTATCTGAATCTGTTTACAGACAGATATTATTTTGTTTCTATCCGTGCAGAGGAGGCATACTGGAATATATTTTACATTTTCAAGTATCATTTAAGCATCTCGAGGTCAGACCAAGTGTCATCTCGAGTGAACACAAACAATAAACTGATATTGTAATAGAATGATGACGATTCCAAATGTTTTAGTATGAAGAGGAACAAGTCCACCTTTTAAGTTTCTATTTTTTTTTGTTTACAAAACCTGAAACTTTGAAATAAACACGTGTTGATTCAACCCGATGTTTTTAAGAATGACTTGTATTGTCTCTTGTGATTCCGCTGTGTCTCAAAATGTTATAAATGTCTTGACTTTGTTCTGGAAAGTCTGAAATCCTCTTTGCGACTGTGTTTCTCTTCAGAGAATTGTGCCTTTCATGTTGGAAAGTCCTCTGTAACCTTCAGCGTGCATTTTTTCAAAGAATCTCCCCGACAGTCGGACGTTGAAGCTCATGCTACTTTGCATCCAATGTGGGAGTTTCCTTCCTGTGTCATTATCTTGGTTCTCAATGTTGTGTTAGATTTGGTACATTTACCAAGACAATCCCCGTCCACTAACAAAAATGGTGCAGTGGTTTTTAATGAAAAAGTAAGTTATAAGGTGACCAAACATCGACTTTTCATGTCCCGTCTGAGGTAATTATTATAAATTCTTGAAAAAGTTGAGGTTTAATATGTCAGCATGGATTTGAATTGACTTGTGTTTTGCTCATAATGCCCACATTACTTTGTTATGCTCAGAAATAGTCTGTTCTTGGGCTACACCACTGTGCACAGGTGGGATTATTTTTAATTCTTATTACTTAATTCCAGAGGTATTTGAGTTGCATATGTGTCATTGATTGTGTAAGAAAGGTGATTTTAGACCAAGTACAACATGTTGAGTAATGTCTGAAAAGCCTGAATTTGTGTCTTTGGTGTAGAGAGACATGGTTTTGTTAAACAGAGGAAATGTCTGCCCATACAGAGGAGGTGTTTCGAATACTTTCTAACTTTAAGACATTTGAGTGAACGTCCATCTATCTTCTGTTCTGCTTAACCCAGTTCAAGGTCCCAAGAGAGAAGCTGACCATGGGCAAGGGCAGGAGTCAGAGTTATGGTCAACAATTATCCTCGCATGCATGTTTTTGGACTGTGGAAGGAAACCGGAGTACCTGGAGCAAACCCATGCACACCTGGAGGAAACATGCAGACTCCTCACAGAAAGGCCCAGCAATAACTTCCAGTGCATCTCAATCATTTGAGAATTGAAAAGCTTCTGTTGTCAGACTAATTGCAAGACATGTGACTGAATTTACAAACATATGTTGTCATACTAATTTATAACTGATGTATATTTTACATAAACACATTTGAAGAATTTCCATCCGGGATTTATAAAGCATTTCTATTCTATTCTATTCTGGGGGGAAAAGCACATGTTGAAACTACCTTTTGTTGAAACCACTAACTTTTGGGAGATTTTATTATTTTTAATTACATTGCTTTCTCTATATATACGCATGGTTTATTCTATTGTGCCTCATAGTTGTGGCAGCTGTGGCTCAGTTGGCAGAGTGGGTTGTCTCTCAATCAGAAGTCTGTGGGTACGATTCCTTATCCAGCCACATGTCGAAATGTCCTTGAGCAAGATACTGTTTCTCAAATTACTTGGGTAGTGCTCAAATGGTGGAATACCTAGTATATGAGTGATATCTTTTTGCTGTTGTTTGTTTTGCTAACTATAATAAATTGAATGTTGATATATGTACTTATTTTTGTTTTGTATTTTATACAAACTTTTTGTATGATATTAAAACTTTTGTGGGGCCGGTTCTGGTCCCCGGACCGTCCGTTTGACACCCCTGCTGCAGTGAAGGTGTTCCTGCTGTGGCTGTTGGGGGCGGGGGGGTGAACCTGCAGCCCTCGGCTGGACGTCGATGGAGCGGGTGTGGCCAACTCCTCCACGAGCCGGGTGGGCGGGGCTAAGCGCGCTATGAGGTTTTAAATCCACACGTGGTGCGGCTCGAGCTTGTTTAGCTGCGGCACAACAACCAGAAAGTTCGGAGCGACCCATGCCAGCGTGCCCGCGTCTGTCTCTGCCGCGGCGGACGGGATCGGAGCCCGGGTTTCACAGCTCAGCAGAATGCCGTCTTACCTCCTGAACCAGTTTGCGGACCTGGAAGAGATGATGTGCAAGGTAAGGAACAGAAAACCAAAAGGAAAACCAGAGAAAGTTGGAGACGAGCAGAAGAAAAAAAAAAGTTTGCTAGCTGGCAGGGGGTTAACGTTAGCTCTTTCGATTTCTGCTCTTTTGACTTCTTTCAGTCGCAGATACAACTTCTGTGTTGGTTTGAACATCATTTGTAACACCTCGTGTTTGTCCTGACGGTGAAAGTTGACATTTGTCCGCGGCTAACTGGTCACATCGTGCCATCGTTGTTGCTACGTGACCAAATGAATATCTCCTAACCTGCCATATGTGGCTGAGTCTGTTTTCTTTGAGTTGATCAATAATGGGCCTCAGTAGTAAAGTGACAAACATATACAAGTTGAGTTAAACCCAGTAAATTGGGAAAAAACAAACTTGTTAGCGATGAAGAGTTTTAGTTAGAAGTTCTGGTACTGGCTGGTACCACGAAGAAACAAGTACTGGAATGCTATATGTGAGTTTTAAGAAGAGTTTAAAGCACTGCCGGTGTTTAACAACATCACTCATGAGTGTGGCTTTGTTTATTACCCTGACCAAAATGTCATGTTGGTTCTCTCTGTGTTGCTTGTGAAGTTTGGTAACAGAAGCACAACTTCATCAGAGATGATGCTATTTCTCGCAACAGGGAACCAAAAACCACTTCATCATATAAAGATGTGACTGATTAGACCGTGACTGATCATTCATACGTTCATTGGGTGAATTGGCAGTTGAGACGTCACTATTAACCTTCAGAGCAGCATGAGCTGCACACAGTTTTTAAAGTTAATTGCACAGACATAGTTTTGTTAAGATCAGGTCCTCATTTCGATCCAGTCGGATGCCTTTGTGCAGGTTTTGCATGATGAATAAGAAGCATTATGTTATATGGGGGGGGGGGGGGGGGGGGGGGTGTATTCATGTTGTGTAATTTTGATTGAGTTATAAACTAAAGAATGAAAATGAAAAGGTTTTAAGACGAGAGTTGATAGTGTTCGGCACAGATAAGGATGTGAGGCCATTCAGTTGTACAACCATGTGGATGTTTGCGGTGTGACGGCAAAGAAGTCGACAATAATGACCTGACAAACTCGCTGAGCAGATGTGGAGGGAGTACGCCTTTATCAAATAAACAATGGTGCAAAGGGTTGTTGGGGGGGGTTATTATCTTTTGCTGTGTGTTCACTAAAGCAATAACATCCTTGTGATGTTAACCACGTCTGCCCCCCTTTTCTAAGATAACCTCATCTTTCAATATCTGGTGGTTCAATAGTGCTGTGTGTTTTTTGACCACACTGAGAATCTGTGTGATACTGCTGAATCTTGTGTGACTGGACAGTCCAGTACAGAAGTACTGATGGCTGCCGCTGCATCACTAATGCACTGTGATTGCGATATCGACATTTGAAAACATACATAGGCTGACCAAACTTCTATAAATTGTTTCCATGCACTGTCCATTCATGCTGGCCATGTCATGACGCGCCATTATTTCAACATGACATCATAACTGGTGGCAACAGGGAAGCGGGAAGCACTAAAACCAAACCGAGACTTAAAAACACCAAAAATGGGATCACAATGTGCTTTGCAAATCATATCGCAATGCTCGACCACAACATTGCACCTTTTAGATAATTCAGCCTTATTCACTGTGACGTCTAGTATGTAGATTTAAAGCTCTGTTTCTCTAGTTTTTAACTGTTGAATTATTTAATATTACAAGCAATGTATTTGTCTTTTTTTTTAATGTACTTGATTTGATTAAAAGGTGTGAATGTTGTTGGTTTGTTTTTTGTCTGTGCAGCATTTTTTAAATCTGGACCTGAGAGAGCCCAACGGATTGCTGCCGTCCCTCAGTCTGGCCATGACGGCGCCGGGCTCCATTGGCGAGCCGCGCAGAAACGCCTCGTCTTCTCTCTCTTGCCTCCCGTCCGACTCGTCGGACAGCGTGTTTCTCACCTCCAGCCAGTGGGAGCAGCAGTCCCAGAGTCCTCTGCCCCCACGGCTTGGCGGTTCCGCTCAGTGGGCAAAGTCCGGCTTCCCATTCCAGCGCTCGGTCAGCATGGTCGAGACGAGCAGCGCCTCGGGAGCAAGTCTGGGCTGGCTCGGCGCCGACATCGGCGACATCGGTCACACTGCGCTGAGCGCCAGCTCCTCCTGGTCGGTCTCCTCCACCTCGTCTTCGTCCCGCTACAAAACTGAACTGTGTCGCTCGTTTACCGAGAGCGGCTCGTGCAAGTACGGTGGGAAGTGCCAGTTTGCGCACGGGCCAGAAGAGCTGCGAGATCTCAGCAGACACCCAAAGTACAAAACCGAGCTGTGTCGTACGTTTCACACCATCGGCTTCTGCCCCTACGGGATGCGCTGCCACTTTGTCCACAACGGCGAGGAAGAGAGCAAACTCTCCCTCTCTCGCTCGTCCTCGTCTTCCTCCTCCAGCATCCCCCATCAGCCACTCTCCTCCTTCTCCTCCTCCTCTCGCCCACACAGGCCTCCTCTCATCAGACAGAGTTTCAGCTTCTCTGGGTTCCCCTCCGCCCCTCAGCCTGCCCTCGGCGGCCCCGCTGCCGTAGGTCACGCCCCCGTCGCACGCGCTCCCTCGGCCTCGCCGCCCTCCAGCGCCGACGTCACCGACCTTCTCTCCCTCGTGTTCCTGGAGATGGACTCTGGCTTCGAGGCCTCGCCGACCTACCAGCAGCTGCCCCCGTCTGCGGGACAGGTGGCGGCGGCGCCGGCTGATCCCAGGTCTCCGTTCCTGCCCTCCCCTGACTCTGGCTTCTCTCCCTGCGCCATGTCTCCCACTAGCTCCCCCCCGCTGAGGCAGAGCCCCGGTGCTGCCGCCATCCCCTCAGAGCCGCTGGGCACCCGATCCCTGTCCTACACGTCCCTGTCGGATCCGGATCAGGACAGAAGCAGCTCCACCAGCTCGCTCAGCGGCTCCGATTCCTGCGGCGGACCCGGCGACTGCAGCGGCAAACGTCTGGCGGTGTTCAGCCAGCTGTCGGTTCCCGAGGATGCCGCTGGATTCTACCTTTAGCCTGCGTGTACCCTACACGCATCATGCTTTACACACACACACACACACACACACACACACACACACACACACACACACACACACACACACACACACACACACACACACACACACACACACACACACACACACACACACACACACACACACACACACAACACAGCGCTCACACACGTAGACCACCTAGACTAAGCTTCTGACCGACGACCTTCTTGGCTCCTCTGGCGCTGAGGCAAATCCAGACTTGGTGACTGACTCGCTCAGATCGCCACGATTTTAAAATGTCAATGGCGCACGTTGAGGCTCAGGCGAGAGGGTTGCCGTCATCAGATCCGTACATATCAAGCTAGATGTTTCAAAGTGCCACAAAGTCTCAAGTCTTTTCTTTAAAGATTTTGTAATCACTATGTGATCGGCCCGTTGAGTCTGCTCACACCTTCCAATCACTTGAATTGACATCAAATGATTGTGACAAAAGCCAAAGACGTCATTTTGTAGCGTGAACGTGATTATGGCAGGACACACACCCTCACACACAAAGTGACCAATGTTCTGGAGTTATCCCATCAGTGGTACACCGGATTGTTTATAAGCTCGTGAAATATTGTTTTCCTTTTAACTGTACAGCCCGACGTCGTGTTTCGATCGCCGGCCTCGACCTGAATGTTTTTTAAACCGGCGTGCCTCTCGGCGTCGCACTGTTGAGACGAGATTATCTGGTTGATTTAGAGCCAAGTGAGACGCTGAGGTGTGTTTTGTGTGCGAGAGATGTGGCTCTTGTTGACAACCTCGCACCGGTCAAATGTAAAACGCTCCGTGTGAGGATGTAAAGAGTTGAAATGACTCCGGGGGGGTGGCGGGGGGGCTCGGTCCTACTTTTCTTTGAAGCTTTGGTTCGGTGGACTGAGTTATTGATGAAATTTCATCACATTGTTAAACATTAGAGCTTCAGTTTCAGGGTCTTTTGAATCTGATGTAAAGTTTTTGTTGTTGTTTTTTTTTTTTTTTGTTGGTTTGTTTGTTTGATATGTTGTGCTGATTCGTATTTCAAAAACATTCCCAGAGAATTTTTTTTCTTTTTTTTTTTTTTTTCTTTTCTTTTCTCTCTCATCCACCGGAGCTCCATTACTTGTTTGAGTGTGTTCTTGTGCTTCTCGCCCTCTTGTTGCCTTTCAGTGTTATTACCCAGCATCCTCTCTGTTGAGGCTCGGTAGTGTTGCGAATGTGCTGCGTCCCTGGACACCCCCCCCCTCCCCCCGGCGTCTGTGCACTGTGCTACCGGGGGGGGGGAGATCCAGCAGAGTTACTGTAGAGTTTAGGGTACGCCTGCTTAGTGTTTTTACAAATGTTTACTCTGTAGCTGTTTGGAGACGCCAATGCTGTTCTTTGTCTATTTAAAAGTGGCTTTTTCACCAACATGTTTGAGGGCTGGTTTAGAGGTTGGAAAAAGTGATCAACTTTAGTAAATTAATTTCTTTAATTTATTTTAACGTATTTATAGAGGACTTTAGACTGAGTTTAATATATTTTGAGGGGTTTTCTGCTTTTTTGTACTGAAAATAAACTTTTTTTTTTTTTTTAAACGGACTCTGCTTACTCTTCTTGCATGTTTCAGTCTTGTTTACATTGTAGCCCTGATCTGAATAAAGCCAGAATACAATATATTTTACATTACATAGATTTTTCAAGATCTTTTTAAATTACTGCTTAAGTCATTACATTCAAAAATACAGTATATAAATATTTTGAGGTCACGGGTTTTTTTTTTTTTATATACTTTCCAATTAAACTTTTGAAACGTGTGGGGATTTTTAGTTTTCATATCTGAAGCTGCTCTCGTCTTGAGATGCGACTGTACATCGAGGGTTTTCATGCAGCGTGCAGGAAGGAAGCAGGAAACCAGTGAACTGTCACTTCTAATTTTTATTTCGTGTCACCAGGCCCCCGAGAGACGGAACGCTTCAAAAACAAGACCGCGGAATGGGGACAGACAGAAACAGAAATCAGATTAGTCGTGAGCCTATTTCACATGATCCAAATACTCATAACACCGACCCAATGAGTTCCATCAATTCATGTAGGGTTTTTTTTTTTTTTTTTTCTCAACCAGAAGCTCAAAAATAGTCTCATTTCAGACCAAACCTAGTCAATAAATTCCTATTTAGTTTTCACTCATGCCGAACGGCGACCTCAAATAGTAATGGCACAGACTTTACTGACATACTTTAATGATATATCTCTCTGTGCAGGTGTGGGCTCTACTCCCGGTCCTCGAACGTCACTTCCACAGTCCAAAAACAAGAATTCGAGGTGCAGCGGCGACTAAACTCAGGTGTGACGGATCGGTGTAACTCGCCTCCATTTCAGTCCTTTTATTTAAATTTTTTTTTTAAACCACATTATACGTCAGAAGTTCTAAAGATGTATCAACCAGACTGTGTGACATTTTCCAGAGACGTGAGAAATACAGACTTGGTTTAAACCCATAAAGAGGAAAAATCTGTTTTTATTCAGTCAGTTTAACAGTTTGTGTTCAGTACTTCTATTGTTTATGTCACACAGAATAATGGTGTGTAATTCTACTCCCTCACAAAGGTTTCAATAACATATCTCCAAGTTTCAGTATTTCAGCGAGTGCCCTATAAAGGCTTGAAAAGATAAAAAAACAGGAGGAGGCCGTACGAAGAATTCAGTAAATGCAAAAACAGTAATTGGCTGAAGTGAGGTCTTGAAAGTTAGAATACACTCCAGGGAAATCCTGCATCCTAAAATGTTCAAGTGTGTAGTTATTTTTGGTGCATTTTGCAAATCGGGACTTACTTTAAGTGAATTTTTCAGTTCGTGGAGGCATCTCTCCGTGTGTGAGGATTTCACGTAGAGATAAGAAGCCCTTGGTCTGAGTTTTAATCTGGACAATCTCCGATATCCGCACTTCTTCTTTTTCTATTTTTTTTTTTTTTTTATTCTCCCTCGCTGATTCCACCTTTTGTTCTCCTCCACTCTTTTATTCGCTTCCCCCTTTACCTCCTCGCCCTAATTTAATCTTCCAACTGAGGTGGCAAACACAAGGCCACGAACCCCCTGAGCCAGGTTAAACCACACTATATTTATTCAGTGCCAATCTCAGGAATCGGATACTTGCGCTCTCTCCACTTCCATAAAACGCAGGGAGGGAAAAAAAAAAACCCGGCCCGCCGCTTAATAGAATTAAAAGTAAAATGAGAGGCCGAGGCCTAAAACGCATGCTCCCAGCTCACCCTGAAGGAATCTCTCTTTCACGCGTACACACAAGGGCTATTATCTTGTCACTGTTAACATGAGATGGGCCGGCCGTCTGGGAGTGATTAGTGGCGGTGAAGGGGTTGGAGGCATGTGTGTGCTTGTGTGGTTTCTGTGCGTTTGTGTGCTGCATTGTGTCCTATAGACAGTCTCCCACACTCTTGCCCTGTGGGACTTAGGAAAGGCAGGCAGATGGCTGCATTCAGGTCCACTGCAGGTCAACATATGGCCCCAAGAGACAAAGTTTGTGTGTGTGTGTGTGTGCGTGTGTGTGTGTGCGTGCGTGTGTGTGTGTCTCTTACTTTTACTATGCATGAGTGGAGGAAGCCGAAAGAGTTTGGTGAGAAGGAGGCAGAGGAAGGAAAAATTAAAGTAGGAAGTTAAGTTAAAGGAGGATGGGAGTGAGTGAGTGGGTGAATGTATCCGTCGTGTTCTTACGTCACACTGAGCAGAAGCCGAAGTGGTTGTTTAGAGGCGGGTTCAAACTGAAATGGTAGATGCAACGTACTTTGGTTTTGGTGTTGAAACTTTCAAGAGACTAAAATCTACAGGACTGACAAACTAAACAACAACTGGTGGGATCAGATGATCTTTAGTCTAAATGTTTATTTTTGTTTGTTATTTTTACACTTGACTTGATACAAAACAGCCATTAAATGAAAGATTATATATATATATATATATATATATATATTAAATAGAAATCAAATATGTAACAACCTTAAGTTGGTTAATGTGGTATGGTACATAAATGGATAAATATTAGATTTGGAAAGTAAAGGAAACAGAAATGTTAATCCCTTTACCAAACTTTCACTGCTCCTTGTTCACTCAGGTATTGAGAAAACCAAGCTTACATAACTGAGAGTTTTACAGGTCAGTTAGTTGTACTTCCTATGATTAGAGTGGGTCAACACAATACTATTATTTATAGAAGTCATTTATTATCGAAGTGAGTAAGATAGGAAAGCTCATTACTATCAACTGGAGTTTGTTTGTTTTCCCACTGAAATAATGAAAAAACCCTTAAAGTTCAGCGACATCGATTGGATCGATTTCATTTTAATCAGTTTTACAGTTAATTTGCCTGGATGCTCTTAGAAAGGGGAAAAAGTCCTGAAAGGTCATTAAAGGGAGCAAAGCAACTCATTAAAGTTCTTTCTGGTATAAAACATTCCAATGTTGACGTCTGTGGAAACCAGGAAGGCAGAAAATCTAATCAAGAAAACAGTTTAGTTTATTATTAAACAAAGTGGCATCAGGTAACATTCAGCTTCACTTCAGCTTTATTATTTTTTCACACATTTCAGCTGAAGGGCGTGTCCTTTCTGCTCCTCGTCGCTTTTGCACTGAAGCGAAGGCGAACTGATGGTAGAAACGTCTTTGCAAACGGCGGTTTCAACTTGTGATTGCAGTTTGTTCCGCTGGATTTCTTCCCTGCGCCGGCGGGAGAACTGCCCCGCGGGGGAACTTAACCCGGATGAATTGTCTCTCTCAGGTTCTCACACCACAAAAGACTGGAGGCGGCCTCTGTGTGGACAGTGTTGCTGAAATGTAGCAAGTCATCAATTTGAGGGGATGAATGCTGGTTTTTACTCACATACACCCCCAACACCTCCTTTTTTTTTTCTTCTTCTTTCCTGCAGCCCTTGAACACACCCTCTGCTCCTCCTCCTCTGCTCCCTCCATTCATTCTTCTTCTTTGTGAGTGTATTTGGTGACACTGCTGCAGGAGGAAGGGGAGCGGAGTCCCGTAATGGCACTAAACAGCTGCTGGAGATCGCTTATCATCATCATCCTCCTCCCTCAGTTTCCAGATTCCCTCACTCAACACATTTTGAGGCCTTTCGGTTCAGACCAGACACTGAAGTCGTGTCCCTCTCTGCCCCTCGCCAGCACAACCTCTTCATCTTCAATCCAACCCCCCCACCCCCTTCTGCGGACTTTCTACAATCCTCCCTCTCTCCCTCCTTTCTCTCTAATCCCTCCTGATTTTTTTTCCCTTCCTCTTTCCACAGAGGATTTGGGATAAGTGTTTAATGGGTTGCAACAAATGGGCAAAAGAGTGGGCCCATAGTCAGGTGCGGCACATTTCTACAGACGCCTAACTCAATTTCCTTCGCCGTTCCCCTGCTTCTCACAGCATTCCTGGGTTTGTCTGAACCGACACACAACCCTGTGCCACCTCTGGCGCGCCGTGTGCAGACCAGCCGCCCGCACTCATAACCTGGGATCTTTGTGAAATTTTAAGCTCATTTCAAGGACTCTCATCCTGGGAGCCTCCTCACACACACACACACACACAAGGACGTAACCTGCTTTCTCAGTACCTAACTTAGCCGAGAGCATTGTTGTACTACACTTTCATGATGCTGAAGGACGCCCAGACAATAGATGTTCAAATGGAATGACGTAACGCGGGCTGAAGTATCGGTACTTTCAGCCTCTCAGAACGCACTAAATCCTGTACTTCCCCATTACGCAGCCCACTGTGACCCTTTTATCATCCTATGAGCATCATTTGGACTTCTGGAGTAAGTACGCATGTCTGGATTTAACATGCGTCCGACCAGTAAATACATACATAATTAACGCTTCCGCCTTCGTTGAAAAATGCAGGATCCCTCCTAACAATGTTCATATTTGATCACTTTTCACAAAACTTCTTCCAGTTTCTTCTGTAGGACTTGTGAAGCCTTCAGCATGCCTGTGTTACTGACCCTTGTGGTATAGTTCTCATGCTTATGTCACTCAACCAGCAAAAAGGGAGCTGTAGGTGCCACTGCAGCATCTTGTTGCCAGCTGCTGTTCAGCACTCAAGTCTGTTATTTCTTCTACTTTCACTGAAACAGGGCGACACCCGGTGGACAAATCAGGAACAGCAGTTTATTTTTTTTAAATGGCAATTTAGATTTGGTGTCTATAAGATGGTTACAAAGATGTACAATGAGTGAGTGCTGCCGCCTATTTTTGTTCAAGATGAAAATTATTTTTGAACAGTTTTTGCATTTTAGTGTGTGTTTTTGACTGAGAAGTTCATGTTTTAAGCTTCAAACACGTTCGTTCTGTGTTGTCTCGGGAGTCACCCTATTGAGTATTATGTGGTAGTTCTGAGGAAATTATTTGATTCATAAACGATCTTAGAGTAATAAGAAGTATGCATGCCAATACTAGAGACTGAACCCTCTTGCTGGCCTGTTTGGGTCTGCAGACCTCATGTTTGAAATCCCTGGTCTAAAGAGTAAGTCCACATTAGCTGGAAATATATTTTTGGCTCAGTATACAGCTTCCACTGGGACATTCTAATTGATGGAAAGAGACGTTACGGTAAATAATAATACAATATTACACGAGAGTAATTCGTGTCACGGCAGATTGTGCAATTATGGAAATGAGCATCAACATCAGTTGAAGTGGCGAGATCATACGGAAAGAACTTTATTATGTAAACGTTTTACACTGATGGCAGTGAAACACTGGAGCACAACCAGGCGCGCCGCATCGGAACTGAGACAAAAAAGCCAAACCACAGGATCATCCGGTGACACGAGCAGCCACGTCCACGTGCGGTGCACAGACGTCACGTAAGAAACTCTGACGTCACCGAGCAGCGATGAGGAAAGACATTGTAAGGACAATATGTTTGAATATTTCTGTTGCTTACAGTGCCATAAAGAAGTGTTTTCATGTTAAAACTCATTGGCAATCATTTGAAGTGAATGAGGAAATAGCTTCTTTTTTTTTTTTGTGTCATGGTGAGAACAGCTTCCTCAAAGTGAGAATAGAGTGTAGTTTGCATGTTTTTACTGCACACGAGTGGATTTTCTACAGGTACAGTTTTCTCCAAAAGTCCCATGTGTTTGGGGTTAATTATATTATATGGCACCGACTGAAAATAATTGAACAATTTCAAACCTGGGTACTTTTCGGAGGGTATTCACAGGGTCGATTTTAGGCCGGAGATTATTTAAGCTTATAAAAGTAACAATGTAAAGTTGTTAAGGGTTTTTTTTTTCTTTTTTCTGTGGAAAAGTGCTAAACTGACCACTATCATATGGAATTTCTTCCATTGGATCGCTGTAATCAAATCGTGTGTCCAGCAATAGTGTCCTACACTGTTCTGCGTTATGCGCGACAGTGGTTGCTTAACATTCCTTTAATCAGGTGACATCGTGCCCTCACTGGGAGTCACAGCGGCTTTTCCAAGCTTAAATAGGCAAAACATATAAGTGTTTAGAGCTGTTACTTTAAACAAATTCCCCCCAAAAATTGTATAGAAACAATTTTATTGCGTTGCACAGAAATTGTTCATGTCTCCTGATGACACAATAGTTTCAAAAAAAACGGCGCGAATCTGAGTCATGAAACAGCTTTTGTTTTTACAGCACTGTACAGCCAGAAGTATTCAGCTGTGAGACCAAAAATTCACCCAACAGAAACCACAAAAAAAAGACAAAGGAGACGAGACACAGTTGGCAACAATCGGAAAAAGTGAGAAAACAGCCGACATAAAAACCAGAAACAGCTTTTTGTCTCCCTCTAGTGGCACAAAGGAGCAATAACCAGCTTGTGATGGTTGTTGGTTTTTTCACTTCAGATGTGAGAATGTAAAAATAAATAACATAAACTGCACATCTTTACAGACGGACAGTTATAAGACTCAGCTGTGAGGAGAGGTTTATACACAGCTGGTTTCCGCCCGATCAGAAATGTAAACCAGACATTTGTGTGAAGTTTCTCAAAGTCTTTACTTAATTGTTTTTTTTTTTTAAATTCTTGAGAAATAATGACAAAAAGAAATAAATGGAGGTGAAACTAAAAGTACAAGAAGAGTAATACTTGCATCTGTAAACCCACAGTTTATTTAACAACGGTATCGCGTGGAAAAATATCACATTTTTGCCCTGAACTGTAATTTTCGCGACCACCAGCATACGAGAGACACCGCTCGAAAGGCAGAACGGAGCACCGACTGCTGGATAGAACTTCTTTGCGCGTTCACAGAAATACACAAAGATAAATAATGAGCCTGACACGGTGTAAATCATTCTCAAGGATTCAAGCACGGCTGTTTTGAATTCGTGCTCAACACAATGCAATGGCAAATCCCGGACGACCTCCCGGAGCTGTATCTCTCGCTGTCAAAGATAAAAACATTCAAAATAAAAAAAAAAGGTGTGGAGTTAATTCTGTTTCTTGGTTTTGCACCAAGACTCGTCGTTTAGTGACGTAAACATTGCAGCACATTACAAATATACAATAATACACACGATTGACGACACAGTCACATTCTCGCGTTGTAGCCGAGGCCGATCGGTCACTTCTATCCAAACGCCGCCAGGCAGGCTCCACTAATTCAAACTGAAAACTAGAACTTTATACAATATATATATATATATATATATATATATACCTTGGCTGACCCTTTGTGTCCAGCCCGGGTTACCTGGTGGTCAGCAGAGTAATCTGAGTAATTCCATTTTGACCATGTGGTACGAGTCAGTTCCGATGGTTCACTCCCTCTGCGGCGGCTCAGGCGGTAAACAGGAACTTCCTTTTCGCCAAGACGAGAGTCGGGAGGGTCACGTCACAACTTCTGGACGACCACCTGAAATTTACCTGGACAGGCGAGAATGTGGGAGGAGTCAACCATAACAGATCCGCTTCGGGAAAAGTAGTGTTTTGCGACGAAGCATAAAGCATAAAGAATGCACATAAATACGACATTTAAAAATCCAAGAGGGAGGGATAATTCATTCTGTAGCAGCGACTAAATAGAACCGTAAAATAAACTAAAATCAGCTATAAAATACAAGATCGGTAAAGAAGCATCAGCGTGAGATTCTGTTTTAGCACACTGCTTTCTGGTCATTATTATCAGTTTCTACATTAAAAGACTTTTTTTTTTTTTAACTATTTAAAAGAGATCAGCAATGAGCACTTGATGACGCCCCCCGCTCCATCAGAAACGTGATTGGACGGCACTTACAAGAGGGCATGACGGAGACCTCCGCCGTCACCACGCTGTCCAGGCCGAGGTTAGATAGAGCGCCCCTCACCACGCCGCAGGAAAAGGCAAGGTACTGAGAGGAAATCAAAGAAAAATGATTTAGTTAAGAGCACTGACGGGAGAAATTCTGATTTCTTTTGTTGGGGGACTCCTCCTCCGTAATCTCCAGCAGGTTGAACTTTAATACGGGCGAGACCGAAGACAAACCTTCGGGGCCTGATCCAGGTACTGTTTTCCACTGGAGAGCTGAGTCAGCAGAGCAAACTTGTTATCCTGCAGAACGTAGGTACCCTGTAGAGAGGCAAATAGAGTTGGAAAAACTCCAGTGACAAGCTTTCACCCAGGCACACAGGCGTCCTTATTGCAAACTCCGGGTTTTGGGCTTTTAAGCAGGAGCCGTCAGAAAAGTTGGGGCAGGGATTAACGGGGCTTGTGGCGGCCGAGCTTGTCGCTTATTCATCCTTCGTTGTCGGCTCTTCCGATCACCGTGAGGCAAAATTCACCAAGCGTTGGATCGTTGACGCGCTGACGGGGAATGTGAGCCGGATTTCGACCACATGTTACTTTTACCCTGATGATGTATTGTTGCAGCAGTAATCAAATCTAATGAGGTCACATGACCGAGTCAAGTTGACCTGATTCAGTTCGCTTCCAGATGCCGACTGGGATGAATAAGAAGACGCATAGACACATCAAATTAAGTAATCTATGAGAAATTATGAGACATTACAAGTCTCTTTGCCACTAAAAACACATTTTCATAAGACAGCTCAGTTAAAGTTGAACTTAATATTAGATTTTAAGCCTTTTTAATTTTTTCGCCCCCGACACTGTCATTGTACCAGGTGGTGCAGTGGTTTGCACTCTGGCTTCACAACGAGAATGCCGTGGTTTCAAATACCAGAGTTTGCATGTTCTCTCCATGGGTTTCTTCTCTCAGTGCAAAAACATGCATGTTGAGATGAAGCGATGACCCCAGATTGCTCCTCGGTGTGAATGTGAGTGTCTCTGTGTCTGCACTGCGATGGACCGGCGACCCGTCTGGGGTGACGCCCGGCCCCTGGCTGGAATCGGCTCCCCTGTAGAACACGGATGGGCGGTACTGTACCTGATGGTTCGTTCTGAGGTTGTCGATCTGCCTCCTGAACACTTTCGTCCAGAAGTCTTTACAGATGAACTTCATGACGTCCAGCTCGTCCTTAAAGCTGGGGGAGTCCCTGGTTAACCTGGGGAAGAGCAAACACCAACCCTCTCAGGAACTCACCTCATTTATTTTTGTCTCTGTGTGTGTGTGTATTCTACCTTTCGATGAGTCCTTGACCCACTCTGAAGCCCATGCCCTCCAGGACTGAAACACAGACAGCTCGGTCCTGCAGAGAAGCAATTGAACAGGTCAGTTTCATTTGCAGACGCAAACTCTCTTAAAAGTGAGGTTTATCTTAAATGGTGGCAGTGATTTGATCCCAGTCGCTCATTGAGGAGGAGATGAAGCTGAACGGAAGTGTTATTATTACTCACCTTATTGTCCAGCTCCCCTTTATTGGACTGTTGCTCTTTGTAAATATGCGATACGATCTCCATGTGGAGGAATTCAAACAGAGCCTCGTCTGCCATTTCTGGAAACACACACACACACACACACACACACACACACACACACACACACACACACACACACACACACACACACACACACACACACACACACACACACACACACACACACACACACACACACACACACACACACACACACACACACACAGCGTTTAAAATAGCTTTTTGCATCGATTCCGGAGAGAATAAGCAGCAATAAATAAAACAATAAGCAGCAGTAAATAAAAACACCCTGGATCTGAACATTAGCATTAGCTAGCTAGGTAGTTAGCGGGTTGTTGTTTGGTCCCGACGCAGAATCATTTTCCCAAATTCGGTATATGGAGGAAACTCCCAACAAACGAATTCATGCATATTTGACCTACAATCAGCGAATCTAAACATATTTCAAAGAGTAATTTGTCCAATCTGCTCTACCTGTCAAATACCCGTAGCAGCCGACTGTCGGTTTGACACTCGTTATTTTCACCAGGGCATGCCTTCAAGACTTGCACGGGCGGTGTTAGCAGGAGTTAACCACTTAAGAAGAATAACCCCTGTGGGAAGCTGATTTACTTGATATGCAATAACAACAGAAATCCCAAATTCACTTTCATCTACAAAATCTTCACATTGTTCCAGCCTTTTTGGCGTTAGTTCGTATCCCCGCTCCTCTGCTTTAATAAGGCGGGGAAACCACATAGCGGGATGCGCTGGTGATTTTCTAAGAACACCCTCTTGATTGGTTCATCCAGTTGCAGTGTGCAACGTCATTTATCACGTGACAGAAACACTCGCATCAGATTGGATGTTGGAAAGTGAGCCGCTTCCGGTCTGCTCATGTGATTTGTGTTTTGATGCAGCAGAGAAGGTCTCACTTTTCTCGCTGGAGATAAGACGTATTCACCGTGAGAGTGTAGCGAACCCAGATTAATTTCTCTCGGTTTGTCTGTGCAGTCATGTCCAGCAGGTACCAGATCGTGGTGCAGGGCGAGGCTTCTGAGACGGACTCGGATGACGAAGTGTACATCACCTCGCTGCCTGCGCCGCAGCCTGCTGCAGGAGAAGTTAAGGTTTGTACTTATTGTGTCATGGAGAGGTGATGGTGTGTGTTTCAATGTAGGATTTAATCTCGTATTTGACCAAAAAGAGGAAAAGTTAAAGGCTAAGAAAATTCACTGAACCAGCTGCACCTCATCCAGAGTCCTGTTTAATCTCTGCACTGGCTGCTTGTGTGTTAAATCATCTTACTTCTGGTCTGTAAAGCTTTGAATAGTCTCGGGCCTAAAAACATCTCAGATTTACTTGTAGAATATGAAACATCCAGACCCCTGTGGTCTTCAGGAAGAGGTCTATCGGTGCTCCTGGAGTCAGAAGAAACAAGGAAAAGCAGCTTTTAGTTCCTACGCTCCTCACCTGTGGAACAAACGTCCTGCTGACACCCTCGCTTCTTTAAAATCAGGCCTTAACACATCATTATTTGCTCAAGATTTCCATTAAACAATAGATTTTATTTATTTTTAACCTTTATCTTAACGCTTTTACTATTATTTCTTTTCATTTCATGCCTTCCTTATTTGATTAGTTTCACTGTATTTCCCCATAAAGCACTGAGAATTGCCTGGTGTCTGAATGTTGCTGTAGAAATGGAGTTGTCTTGTCTTGTCTCAGGTCCAGGGGGAGGCGTCTGAAACCGACAGCGAGGGAGACGCAGAGGAGGCCGCCAGGTCATCCGCATTGAGTGAAAGTGCTCAGATACTCCGGAGAGACCTGCCTCCTCTTATTGTGGTCAGAGACCATCCTGATATCCAATCTGTAGTGGAGGACAGACCCAGCCCCGTACACAGGCCGTTTGGTGAGGAACGCTGACAATAAGAACAACTTATCAGTATTTCTTCTCATTTTGTTGCCGTAGTCCTGCAGACAACTGTTGCTAACATTCACAAAGGTGTGAATACAAATGTTTACTGTTTCAGATGTTTCTATGGCTAAACTGAATTATGGCCTGTCCAGTAATTATAATGTTTCTTTGTCAACAGGGGACACTCTTTTACAACAGAAGCTACAAGAGTCAAACCACCGGCTGTACTCCGACGTGGGACAAACAGTACGACAGATTTATGGCAATGCCAGCAAGGAGGTATGTGAATTTCAGTGCAAGGCATTTAAGGGTAAATATATATATGAACTAGACATACATTTCCTCGAACACACCACTGCTGCAGTATTTAGTCCACCAAGCATATGAGAAAAGATGTGTATCGTACTTTTTAGAAGGGAAAACAATTGTCCCCTACCTATAGAGACCTATAGATTAATGCAAACTGTTCTGACATTACCATATTTATTACATAATTGTCGTATCATTCAAGCACAGCCCAGTCATTTATTTGTGCTTTTCAAAAAATGAGAATACGAGGGGAAAAGTTTTTTTTTCACCCATAATGGACTTCAGATTTTAAAAACTTACATATTTTAAATTTATTACACAGAAATGGCAAATGTCAGGCTATTTTTTCTGCTTTTTTCTGTATAACACGAAGTGATAACTCATAAAAATCAAAAATACACCTTCTCAAATATATTACATTTCACAACATCAGGCGATTTCCGTTTTTTGGGTTTTTTTAACAAGTGGCCGTAGTTAGAAAGATTTCTAAAAAAAAAGAATCTTCAGATATTGACCATCAGTATAGACCACAGGTGAATGTCAATATAAATGTAAATACAGACGGTACAATATACTAACTGTGGTATCCTTAATTACCAACATGCTTCTCAGTCGTATTAACAGAAACGTCTGTTCACATAAGGAGTTTTATGTTGCGTCGACTCTGTTTTTGGGTAAAGGTGCGCAGCGCGACATCTCAGCTGAACGGGTCACAGAGCGCCATCATCAACGCCTCCCACAGCATCCGATTAATCCTGGACGACCTGAAGGCCGTGTCCGAGAAGATTGATATCATCACCAGCTGTCAGATCCTGCCTGATATCAACATTGACACCCCAAACAATTATCCTGCTCTTCATGCCCCTGAAACTAATTAGTACTCATGGTGTGTCTATAGATATCGACAAGTGCCACTAATATAGTGAGCAGTGCTTATTATTATTTCTATTTTTAAAAGAAATATCTCTGCCTATAAGCAAGCTCATGTATTTCACAGTAACACCGTTTTGTGACGGGTTCTGAGAATCCAACTTTCTCGGATTTCATGAATGAAACGGGATTAAAGAAGTTCAGTTCATGTGTAATAAATTTAAAAAAATGTTACAGTAATTACATTTTGGGATAAAATAACTCTTCTAATTTGTTATGATTTTTCATAATGCACCCTTAACTTGCCAGTTGGTGATTGAAAAAAAAAAAAAAAAAAAGTCCAACTCTTTGTTCTTATTGATATAATTTAACTTTGTTCCATAGATGTATATTGACTAACATGATAATATTTTTGTAAAATATGGCATTCATGTTTGCCTTTGCTGTGTTTTTTTTTCAGTTTTGAGGCGGAGACTAGTTGTCTTAAGTTTCTCTTGTGTTTTTTGAGAGTCTCAACATTGCAAAATAAATATATCTATTTCCTTCTTCCTCATCATTCTGAACACTTCTCTTTGAAACATGTTTGCGCTCAAATTATAATTTTCTTATATATTGGAAGTCAGGATTATGTCTGCAGAAATGTGGGATGTCATTGATGCTCTGTTGACAAATAGAAGAAGTCCTGATTAGGTTATTTCACTCCCATTAAATTCATTTTATTTGTTAAAATCAAGCATCATGTTAAAAACAAGCATTACTGCAATACTGTTCAGACAAGCAACAGTCATGCAGAAAGTATTAAGAATTTAAGAGTTTTTGTCTGAAAGGTAAAATCACATAAGGAAACTCCACTCTGTAACTGAAATAGCTCCAAAACAGGAAAGTTCTTAAGGTTGATGAGTCATTCAAAATGGAACAAAACAGTAAATCCAGCATTAATCCCACTTTTATCACTATAAGGAATAGGACTTCAGCTTTGAGGGAATTTCCTACTACAAAGGTCAGTTGAATGCCAGTAAACTATTACATGAAGTACCAGTCAAATCAACAACTTCAGAGATGTGAAGTATCACAATCTGTTGTGAATCCCTCCGTGCAGTTGGGCGACGTGTCAGACTGGGGTGTAGACGTACACTAACACCACCACCAGCAGGTTGAGAACCGTGCCCACGATACCCACAATGCCCAGCAAGTGGTCAGGGTCCATGTTGCATCTTGCTGATTCAGAAAACATCCTTCCTGGACTCTCAGCCTGGGAAAGGAGAAATGTACAGTGTCTTTTATTTCTTTCAAAGGAGACAGTAGGCATGAAATGTACTGTTACTGACATGTTTCAGCCACCTGATGGCGCTGTGGGTGCACATACTGTGCTGAAACCGGCCCACGTTCTTTTGTTGTTGTTGTTTTCTGTGCCCTCTCAGTATATTCTATTCTGTATGGAAATACAAAGTATGTAGTCCGTCTCACACAAATATATCCATGGATGTAATGAATCTAATGCAATGACTAAGCAGCTTTGAGTTCAGTTGTGGTTTTACCTTGTTTTAGTTTATTCTATTGTGTTCTATTTCATTGAGATGATCATGCAGAGAACCCACCGCTTCCCTCATGTAATCTATTGGACCACGTAAAGCAAATGAATTTGATTTAAAAGAGAGAAAAAAACATTAAAATGTGTATTTATTTTGCATTCGTGACTTGATGCTGGATAAAAACTTGTTAACGTTTCACAGATAGAGTACAAATAAAGTATAGCCAACCTAAATATAAATCAATTTTGATTTAATAATGTAATATTGTAGTTATTGTATTTTTACCTCTTCATCTAATGTTATGTTTAGACTTGATTTAAAGCAAAAATATATAATAGAAATATATTTTCCTTTTTCCACCAATCACTTGTAGCCAAGTGCTCATTTCTCAACTCCCATGGTCAGAATTAGCATATCTAACATAATGACGATTAATCAGATGAAATAATAAAGTGATATTCAGCAGTTAGTTCAGATGAACTTGTATCAGAACACATACTGTGACGTGCATTATGTGTGATCCTTGCCTAATGGCATAAATAATAAAAGCTAAGACAATTTAAGTAATGAGTCATAATGAGAGGAGATTTTTCATTTTCACAACTGTTACTTGAATTTGGATGCTGCATAGCTCATGCACAGTAATATGAATGTAATATAAGGTATGTATTATGCCTGACAGGAATATATCTAATCTCATGTATTGACAATGTAATATTTCAGTCAGTTGTTGTCAGTTTATGTTTTTGTTTATCCAATCTGACTTTTTTCTGTTTTGATCTATATGTACGTTGAATAAAACTAGTTATAGGTAATGGTAATGTACACGTAAAGAATTTTAGAACAGATACCACAAAATGTATAGAAACTGATAAAAAGTCAAAATGTCATCAATGTGATTCTATTCTGACCTATTTAGTGAAAAATACATATCTTAAGACCAGCATATGAGGAAACTTAAATTAAAGTGACATAACAGAAAACATAAGACAAAATATTAAGTGTCCTATTTTGAATATCACACAAAGATTAATACAAATTTGTTAAAAACCTACACAAAGCAATATTTATTATGTCTGACAAACAGTAAATACATATAATTGTGTGTAATATTTATTTGTTCAGTTTTTGTTCTATTCTATTCTACTTCTGCATGTATTTCTGGCCACTGTAGGTATAAATAGGAACATAGAATATGTATGTTATACATACTATACTCATACTATATTCACGAGAGTGTATGGGTAACCTGTTGTATCCTTTGCACCTTGGTGCAGCTCTATGTACATTAATGTCCCACATGTATTATGAGTAAAATACACCAGGCGAATTCAGTGTGAAATATGAATTAGATTGATTTCCTTGTGATGATATTTACAGTTGCATATTTTATTCTCTCAGTCTCCCCTCTTGCCTTATTTTGCTCTGAAGTGGTCTTTCCTCCGACAAAGGTTTCTGTTAAATTTCCATATACCGACCTGTCTGACATGTCTCTGTCCTCTGGCATCCCTCAGTTCCAGAGTGAGCTCCATGTGCCTCTTTCCAACCTCACCCACAGAGCGGCAAACGCCAATTCCGCCTTATTTCAGTCCAGACCCCGGCCACGCAGATCCAACTATTCACAGGGACGATGGCAGCGTGTAAAAGCTGCTCGCTCTCAGAGTTTTATGTCTCCGGTGTCCTCTTTTCTCAGGGCACAGGGACCCACAGGTCTGTCATGAATGAGAGAGAAAAGATGCTGCTTGTTTGCTTCTGTTGCGTATCTCAAGGCACAAACTGACACAGAAGGCCGAAAAAAGCTGCTGAGCTGCCGCCGCCACTCACTGTGTGTGTGTGTGTGTGTGTGTGTGTGTGTGTGTGTGTGTGTGTGTGTGTGTGTGTGTGTGTGTGTGTGTGTGTGTGTGTGTGTGTGTGTGTGTGTGTGTGTGTGTGTGTGCGTGTGCGCGTGTGCGTGCATGTGGGGAATGGTACTTGTTGTGTTCAGACTGGAGGAGGACTATATTAGATGCTTACATTTTTATGTTGGTTTGTGTATCTGTGTAGTTTAGTTTACTCAACTCAATTAAATTTTAAGTATATAATGCCAACAACATCATTTCAGAGCACTTTACATAGAGGAACTCAGTCGTTCCACATGAGCGACTGTGGAGAGGAAAAACTCCCTTTTAAAATGAAGAAACCTGCCGACCCAGCCTCAGAGGAGGAGATCTTCTGCTGTTGCGGTTGGGGATAGAGGGAGAGAAAAGGAGAGGACAGAGAGAGAGAGAGCAAAAAGCAACACACCGATAGTTATAAGAAGGCAGACTTTCAATGTCAGAGTTGTTCGGACACCCTGATAACTCAGAATCACATTTCCCAGTGGAAAACTCTTAATGCGAACCACAATTCTCATAAAACATGAAGTTGTGTACCGTTTGCTCCCGCCTTGTTTGCAACATCGTTCCACTTAAACATGTCATGCATTATGGAACAGAGACGTACACAGAAAAAAGACTGATTCATATTTGATGCCTCCAAAGCAGACAGAGGAGAACGTGTTGATCTTTTGAAGAGTAAAAGCAAAGCGCTGTCAGTGGAGAAGAATTATGGACTACTTTATGGTCCTCGGTCATTTTTATACAAAGAAGAATTTGAACTTCAATAATCTGAAGAGACTCAAACACCAGCTTTTCGGATTTGCAAAGATAAAGTCACAAAAACTTCAAAGTATTCACTTTTAATTTCACAATGCCGCTCGGGCTCTCTGAGGCGAACCAACAGGTTCAGCCTCGACGAGTCAATCTGGGGAAACAGATTCATGGCAGTCGTCTCACCCACAGACCGCGTGAGTCTGATGATTCAAATTCAGCTGTTCAAACGTGCTGAACGCAGCTGGGCTTCTTTTGCTTTTACAAAACCACCAATGAAAACTCTCGATTTAAAGTTTGTCATTGGCTATGCCAAGTTCTTTTTTCTTATTTATAAAAGTACAAACTATTCTGTGACTATGTCCATTGGGCAGTTTGGTAGAGTAGAAAATGATAAGCAGGCACTAAGAGAAAAACACAAGTAAGTGCCAATATAGTAATGGTGCAGAAGTGATATGTAGTCACTGGTTAAATCGCTTTCTTTAATAAGAAGTATATTTAACTCGTCTACTCGATCCTACTTACTCCCTGGCTGTATCTTTGTTTTCTTTCCAGCATATTTAGGTAAGTTGAGGAGCACAAATTTAAACATCCTTATTACAAAGTGTTGATAAACACTTTTGTTTTGCCAGAATGTTCATATTTCGGCCGTGCTGTGAGAGAAAATTCAAGTGGAATCTAATGAACTCGGTGTGTAGTAGCTTTTGGTCAAATAATAGCACAAGGTGAGATTGTCTGAATTTGCATTATTGCAAAGAATGTGGGAGAAAATTAACTTCCCAGAGGGCGAGAACAGCATTTTCTGCATTTTCACAAATCTATTATCTCGCTCTCTCTTTGTGTGTGTGTGTGTGTGTGTGTGTGTGTGTGTGTGTGTGTGTGTGTGTGTGTGTGTGTGTGTGTGTGTGTGTGTGTGTGTGTGTGTGTGTGTGTGTGTGTGTGTGTGTGTGTGTGTGTGTGTGTGTGTGTGTGTGGGTGTGTGTTCATCCATTAGTCCCAGCTGTGCTGACTGAGCTCCAGGCTTCGAGAGCTTCATGAGTGATGACTAATCTGAAATGAGGGCAAATACTAAAAACTCTACAGAGACCGCAACGTCGACGTAATCCCTAACCAAGAAAACAACACCATCCAAAATGTGCTGCTGACAGTGGTGATGGTCTATTATCCACTATTAGAAATGTTATTCAGAAGCATTGGAAAGAATTGAGTGTCGTTTCTCATTATCATTCATATGTGACCCGTGCTGGGGAAGTCATCACTGCTACTGCGGGAATTTACCTCTTATAAAAGCAGTGAAATAACTTTACGAGTTGCTTTGCGTAAAGAAAAATTATTGCTGCTGATTGTTTTAGAAAGCGACTAAAAACATTTATGTTTTGCAGCACTTATTGATATTCATTACTGCCTTTCAAGTCTTCTTATTGATTTTAAATACTTTGAATTGCTGCTTTAAGTATATATTGTTTTAGCACTTTGAGATTCACAGATGTAAAGTGGAATACAAATAAAATGCATTATTATTATTATTATTGGCTGAACTGTGACAGAGCACATTTAACACAACATTTCTAAGAAATATGGCAACTGATTCCAAGAATGTGAATTTTAATCACTGTGCATGTCCCTTACCTTGAAATAACTCACTAGCAGAGGAATCTGAGCTGCTTAAAGGCTTTTTAATGCAGCTTTTTCATTTTAAAGCTCATTTTAGAGGATAAATTCTTCCAAGGAAGCAGTTTTATGGTCATATATCCTATTTTGATCAACGAGATTTGCTGCATCGTCTTTCATTTGTCACTGTATTTCATAAGTCACATGTGATGCATAGACACTCTTGCAGTTTGTTTATTACTCTTATGTTTAGCTGCAATTTATCAGAAACTCAAACATTATGTCCCTTATAGCATGACATCAATAATAACGTTCCGGTGGTTTTCAAAGTGTGGGAGTCCCAGCTTCATTGCCCATTATAATGTAAAAAAAAAAAAAAAAACATGCGTATGAAGATTCTTTATTCCATTAACACATATATTTTTCAAATAGAATGATTTAAAACTAGAAAATGAGTCTATTTAGAAGGACTCGGTGGATAACAAAAAGAAATTAAAAGCAACAAACAAGGACTAAAAGACCTCTGCTCCTTATTGCCCGTGGATCTCTAAAGAAGCAACAGAAAGACCAACTTCCAAGTACAAAGAAGAAAATACATGTCATGAGAGTGTGAGAGTGTGAGACGGGTTTGAAGGATGCCCTGTGAGTCAAGTTGTTTGAGGGGAGCTTCAACTGTCACACTTTTAAAACAACTGCTGAAATCAAAGCCTAAATAACAACCCCTGTGTAATCAACCTCAACACAAATAGTATTAAACATTTTTAGGTTTGATCAATCAACACATCAGACTTACAACAACGTGTAATGTAAATGACTGAGATCTGCACAGCCACAAGGAACCTCGGCGCTTCCAAAGTGGTTCAGAAAAAAATAAAAGCCCTCTTTGACTCAGTGTGTAATTTCCTTCAAGGTCGGGTGAACTTCCGAGGGAATTGTTACACTCAACAGGCAAGTAGGACATTATATTTCTGTTTACATAAAACATCTTTTCCTGTTTCAGTGACAGTGGCTGGAGGCTCACAGTCAAGGATGGGCTTCATGCTCGAGCTGGCAAACTAACTGAAGACCAAAATAGAAACAATGAACCGAGGCGGCGAGGGGAGAAGCATAGATGTTGGGAGGGTCAGACAGAAGAGAAAGGGGAGGAGAGAGGCCCCCGATTACGAAATCATACCTGACTTTACTGTACATTTGAGGGGAACTCAGATCAGCAGGAGACCACGGGCTGGTGTGTGTGCATGACTCTCCTTTCTAGTGTGTGTGTGTGTGTGTGTGTGTGTGTGTGTGTGTGTGTGTGTGTGTGTGTGTGTGTGTGTGTGTGTGTGTGTGTGTGTGTGTGTGTGTGTGTGTGTGTGTGTGTGTGTGTGTGTGTGTGCGCGCAGAGGGCAGCGTCCACATTAGCTGGGTCACTGGCCGTCTCATGGGGCGCCTGAGGACACAGTGTTAGTTTATACGGCTGGCTGAACGTGGCTGCACACAACGGCACAGGTCTGCCAAAGTAACTCCTTTAAAGAGGAGCTGTGGGCGATAACCTGGTTTTCGGACTGCTGGTGCATTCAAGACAACACGGGGTGAGGACGCCGGACACAGACAAGCCAGAAGCATTAAGAAGAGGAAATATTAAAAACACCAAGCAGTCAAGTTGAATATGGTTGATAAAAAGAGGATACACAAATGGGACTGGGTTTGGACTTTAATGTAGTTATTCCAGTTCATTTCAAACATCTTCCCTAATAGAAAAAACAGAATGTGGATGAGCTAAAATGGCCACAGATTTATTTATTTATATATATATTTTTTAAAAAGACTTTATTTTAATTTTTTTTTGCTTCACCGACTTACTTTCACGCTCCTCGGATTGTTTCTGAAGCTCCACCAGAGCAGGAACTCCGCTGAAGGATGAAAATCCATCCCGCACCATCACGGAGCCAATCACAGCTGACGTTGGGCAAAGGGCACAGAGAGGCAGTCAGTTAAACACACACACACACACACACACACACACACACACACACACACACACACACACACACCTGAGGGCAGTCTAGTGTAACCAATTAACCCTGACCTCAGGGTGTTTAAAGTGTGGGAGGGTGAGCCTCACAACGCTCCACAACTCTCGACCTGCGGACTTTTTCTCTCACTAAATAAGTAACGAGATGTTATTGATGATGACTGTTGTGATCCATGAAGGCAGAATTCTTCTCGTTCTACCTCAGTACATTTAATTTGATGTCTTTTGATGTGGCCTGCTGCTGTCACACAACTGTTGCACTTTAGTATTGCAATGAGGCTCCTGTTCAATTTAAATTTGTTTCTACGACAGAGAGTAAATGCAGTTCTAAAGAATTTTACTTTTCACGAAAAAATGTAAATGTTTCACCCTCCACATCCCACTCAGATTCTTCCTGCTGCTGTCAGCACTATGGTGCTGGGATTAACACTACCCCATTGTGCCTATGAATATGAAAATAATACAATTGGGAAGACATATATTTTGTATAGTCATAACTTTGAATAAAAGAAAAAGGTCATTTAAATAATTGCAATCACAAGAAATATACCATATATTATGTTCAACCAATTACCCTCTGGGTTCACATTTTATTGCACATCTTAAAAGCCTTTTCCAGCTTTTAAATGTGTGTTAGAATGTTTGAGCTGAATGAGAAGTAGATATTACCGTTTTTAAAAAAGCTTAATGTCATAGGTCCAAAGTCTTTTATTTAGGCAGAAGGCAGAAGTCCGTCAATGCAATTTTATATTAAAAATTGTATACGTGGAATTGAATTAACTGTGCATTATATACATATAGTCACATCATTAAAGCACAAAAGAATCTTAAAATGGACAATATAATCAGTCTTAGATATTCAGTGTGTGTGTGTGTGTGTGTGTGTGTGTGTGTGTGTGTGTGTGTGTGTGTGTGTATACACATTGAGGAGGTCACTGGGTGTCCTTTAGTAAAGCAGATGGCTGAATTCAGCCGCTGGGTTCTTTCCTCTTCTTGGTCCATTTAGCAAAGTCTTTTATTGTGAAACTGGTCTCAGCATCGAGCTTTAACTGCCTTGACAAACGCAAAAGATTGAATTCAGCTACAGTGTCCTTGCAAATAGATTGACTTGTAACTGTAATTAAATATAACACTGTGTTTTGATTATCCCTCCACTGCTACTTCAATTTTTAAAAATAAAATAAAATACTGTGGTAGTTTCAGCCTCTTCAGGCTGCCCTTCAGTTTCCCTTTATTACAGTTGAGAACAACAAAATGATGTTCTTGTCATCTTCTTAGAAACAAACTTAACATGGTTACTATCGGCACAAACAAATGTCTTTGATTTATTTGTAATAGTTCATTAGTTTGGTGTTTTGAGTCTTTAAGGGACCAGATTGGAGGATATTCAGTGTATATATGGATATGGATATGGATATGGATAAGGATATTCAGCCACTTACTGCCACTGCTCTTTAGTGTTGGAGTGTGATTTGTTGTTTCAATAGGCTTCAGTGGAAACATGTCCTCACAATGATTTTCAAAGACAACATGCTCCATTTGTACATACAGGGTACAGTTTACTATAGTAAAGTCCTTAAAGTGTGGCTGTCGCCATCCCTATTATGTTTGATCAAGTACAGTTATGTTAAATGTAATGAAATAAATCTTAGATTTAAGATTCACTAATTGTATTTTAACATGTTTTCTTGGTGGAAACAAGGACCCCTCTTAATACATACAAGCTCATCATGGGAATTTATAATGTTTATACTATAGCTGGAATTCTGTAGTAATATAGTGAAAAAGAATCGGTTACTGAATTAATTTCTCATTTTCATGAATGAGCTTAATGAATGTATTCAAATATAATATCAACATCCAATGAAACTTTGCAGCATCGGTGAATTTAGAAAAATGTACAAATGTCTCTTATTGTGATGATATTCTGCAGGACAAACATTCCTAACTATTAATCTCTAAATCATGTCGACATTATTGATAAAAAAAAAAATAACTTTTTCATTTATGTACCTTTTACAAAAAAATGTCAAAAAAGACAAACCCTGCATTCACCCAAATGAGTACCTGATCATCACTGTTGATTTTACTCACTAACTTAGTGTTTGTTTGTTTTAATGTTTGTCTTGCTGTTTTCAAATGTGTTTCTCGCTCAGCTGCGTGCTTCATCTGCCACCGCCTGACGGAGAATGTCTGGCAAACCAACGGTGGCTCTGTCTCTGCTTTGGTGCACTCTTAAAATGGGTTCGGCTCCTCGAACTCCACTGCAGAGTTATTGGATGTGACTGAAGCGTGCAAGTCGCGTCGACCTCGGCGTGCCGACGGTTAGAAATCCCGATGTGTGTTGAAAAGACGGCGTCAAATCCAACTCACGGGGAGAGACGCAGGCCGGTAACGTGTGGACATTGATCCTTCTGCCTCTGCGAGGATCTGTTTGAGTCGAAGGTGAACAGAAAGCAGGTCTTTTCCATTTATTCAGATGCCTTAAAACTCCAAGTAGTTACATTTGATTCAGAATTGAACCAGGATAGAAAACAATCAGATGAGGATTATTGATAACAGGCCAAAAGCAGGAGGATATTAAAGTGTGCACATGCCTGTGAAAGAGACAAATTATACATAACAGTTACTAGAAACCTTCAGATCAGTGGTTTTAAAAGTGTGAGTACCAGGAATTGTTGAGAATAAATCATGATCAAGATGTGGAGATTTAAATTAGTCTATTGAATTGCAAATTTATAGAACCACAATTAATGTTAAGTGTAATGCAGATTAATTGAAATAGTGATAAATAAATAATTACCAGATATTTTGAATGAAATGCATCTCACTAATACAAGAATAGTTATACTTTCTTGCCTATGGATGGGCGCCTAAACCATATAAGTCTTATAATGTGAAAATACATCAAATTTAGTTACCACTTTCATTGGAGGGTATTTCGGGGCACAATGTGGTTCCAGCTCTGTGAGGAGGTTCTTATATCTGCTCCTACTTTGTAAACCACTGAATTAAGTTCATCACATTTCAACCAAACAAAGCAACTCATTTATTAAGTTAGATTTTTTTTTTCTTTAATTATTCCAGCTTCCCACAGTCAAGAGTACTTTTTTTTTTTTTTTTTTTTTACCTGAACCCTCAATCGGTTTATAAAAATATTGAGTGGTCACTAAAACCATTTATGTTGTGATTGATCCAATACATGTTCCAGTGTCGTGACCGTGAATTTCAAATATATTTCACTCAATAATAGGTTGCTACTTAAACTAAGAACACACACACACACACACACACACACACACACACACAGACACACACACACACACACACACACACACACACACACACGCACACAAACGTCAACACTTTTCCCCACAAGCCAACATGAAAACTGAAGTGAGCAGTCAGTCGTGGTCGTCTGTGTGCTTGGTGAATTGACAGCGTGGACCGTTGTGTTTCTATGTCTTCTCCGGTGTGAGCTTGTTTGTGCAGAAAAGGATGACGGGGATCAAGTGGAGATTCAAGCCGGTGCTTCCTGCTTCCTGGTCTGCTGCTCCGCCGCTAAACACCCGGGGCTGAAGCCGCTCGCTGTGTCCACGATTCCCTGCGGGCTCGTTGTGTCTGTCCTCCCGGGAGGGTTCCGTGCTTTCAATACCGACGGCGAGGCTTCGGAGAGACGTCTCATGTCCCCTACGCTGGTTCCCCCCGATTGCTTTGTCATTCTCGTAGTCCTTTGCGCCGCATTGCGAAATGCAAGATTGTTTCAGCTTCGCGCTCCGTCCTCTCCGGGGCCGCGCCGTGCTTCGTTCACGCAACCAATCAGAGAGACAAGACGGCAGAAAATCCGGCGTTAGGCCGTACACGAACAGGTGTTTGCTGCTGCGCAGAGCTTCAGCACAAGAGGAAACATCAGCACCGGTCAGTTCCATGTCTTGGTGCGTCACTCATCAAGTAAGAGCAAACCCGGTTCGCACAAAGATGGCAGTCTTTACATTTTGGTCATTGTTGTTCAGAATCTGATCGTCACAGCAAGAGAAGTGTCAGTAAATATAGACGAGAAAGAGAATACTGCATTATGAAAAACACTAACCGTCTTGACACAAAAAAGATCAGCTTCATAAAGTGTATTTTTGTCGAACCAGTGTGTGATCAAGTCTCGGTTTCTTAAAGCTTCTGGATGCGGCTGCTCATACTTGTGATCGCCATGTTTCCATTTATTTCTTTTTCCACGGCAGGACTCGTCAGGCTTTTTTGATTGTGAGAGCGACTTCAAGGGCACTAAGTCATACAAAGGGTTATTTGTTACAAATTTCCTGAAGAGTTAAGAGTTTCGGACCTTGTCGTTTGTACTGACCACTATTGTTGGAGCGCGTCCTGAGGGCTACCAGGTGTTGGACTCCTGCTTTTTCTGGCATTACTGAATGTAAACTACGACCCAACGTGTGCTCATCTTACATTATATACAATTGTGCTTAAAGAACATGCTCGCTGCCTTACACCGTCATTGGCTAACGCAGTACTAAAGTACTTGGGCAGGATTTCAAACGGCTGTACATGGAGAAGAACCTCCATCTGGACACAGTGACTCAAATGGAAGTGTATATGTACACAAAGGCAAGCAGCAGGAGGTTGAGCACAATGCCGAGGACTCCCAGCACAGCCAGGAATCTCTCCTCTGGGGAGCTCGGGTATGGACAAGGTAGGTCCATGTAAAGGCCTTTTCTTTTTTCTTTTTTTTCTTTATAGCAAGTCTAACAAGGAAATAAACTGAGATTTAGATTGTGTTTGTTTGAGGGCTCTATGGCTCTATGGCTCTATGGCTCGATCTCCTGATAACTGCTGCTATTCATTTAGTTACTGACCCATGTGGCTGTTTAAAAAGTGGCTTGTTGGTCGGATGTTTCACGTCTGTTGTACTGGCAGTGACGAAACTGAAGACGGTAACACAGTAGGACACACGTCAAACGCTTTCACAGTGTTATCCGACAACGTACAGGCGGTGAGCACAGTAAAATATGACAACAGCTGAACGAGCGTCCCCTGACGGGACACTGTGTCAGCAGTCGTTTAAATATCCAAAGCTGATTTTTTTCTTTTTCTTTTTCTTTAAATGTAATAACACAGTTTGATACGGAAGAGTTTAGATCGTCCCACTTGCTGCTGCAACTCAGTAACTGGCAGCAAACTTCATGGAACGGAGTCGAGCTTTTATAGCGGGTGAGTTGTGACCCAGGTGGAGGTACACATCCAGCTGGGCGTCCAGCCGGTCATCCCCATGTCACTGTGCTTAACTTTGCAAATCAAACCGTCTCTCGGTCCACGAATAATTCAGGAGAGGAGGGTGTCTTGCAGGAAACTCTCAGGTGACCGAGGTGTAGATGTAGACAAAGATGACCACCAAGAGGTTGAGGATGGTACCAATGATGCCCAGCACTGCTAGGATTCGCTCCTCGCGGTCATTGGTGGAGTCGTCTTCTCTGGCGTGAGCGCTGCAAACATAGCGGCTGCCGGGGACCATGGTGACCATCACAGACCCCCACCCCCACAGGGCGTGCCGCCTGAACACATCAAGACACAAAGACGGAAGACACGGGTGATTAGTTTAGACACAGAGGAGCAGAAAATTGTTTTTCTCTTTGAAAAAAGCCAACACACACACACACACACACACACACACACACACACACACACACACGCGTGCACGCGCAGAATTCAGGGCCGTCATAGATAAGTGCCTAACAGATACAGACACACACTAAGAGGTTTGCACCAGCTTTTCATTCCGGATGCATTTAGGGGTTTTAATGTTGAATAAAGACGACTAAAAGTTAAAAATCGGTGGAGTATGAAATGAGTTTTTGACCTTCACTTCAAAACCCTTCTTCTATCCTCCATTTTGCTCATTGTTCTTGCTCTGTCTGATAGTTTTCTTCATCCCATCTGCATCTTTTGAATCACATCCCCTCTCTTCTCTTGTGAAACATTGTGCTTATCTGTTATCGAACGATATTTTTTAATTAATGTTTTTTAATGAATGATGCAGAAACATGGGACACAAACTAAACATATTATATGTTTTCCTTCACTGGATATTATCAGGCGACATGGCTCCGTTGGTAGAGCGGTCGTCTCCCAATCGGAAGACTGCAGGTTTGATTCCCATCTCCACCTGTCCACATGCTGGAGTGTCCTTGAGCACCGAACCCCAAATCAATCCTAATGGATTGACAGTGCCTTGCATGGCAGCAGCCTCCAGTGGCGTGTGTGTGTGTGTGTGTGTGTGTGTGTGTGTCTGTGTGTGTGTGTGTGTGTGTTAAAATACATCTTACAGCACAGTTCGTTGCTTTGCTTTTGTTCAGCCAAAGAGGAGAAGCAGTTGGTCATAATTTTGCACCTGAAAACTTATAAATCTACGATACCGGTAATTATTATTGACTTTTTTCGGGCATCTAAACAAAATTCATTAGAAACTTCATGACAAAATGACTAATAGGGCATAAATATACTTATATCCTGGAGTTTGGAGCTGCTCTTCAGCACTTTGTTGTCATTGGCTTCTTTCGTTGCGCTCCTCTAACGCATATCACACTGACTTTATTTCAAAATCTCAAACGTGACTCTTTGTAATCTTTGGAAAACTTACTCAAAAAATGAAATCCTAATCTGCGAAATTCATCTTCCTGTGTCTTTTTCGTTGTCACAAATCTTTAGCTCTAATGCCGAATCAATGGCATCTCTATTGCAAATCAGCGAGGCTGGATGCTGATGAGAGGAATTATCTTCACTCCTCTGACACAGTTCAGGATTCGCCCTGAAGAGAGGGTTAGGATGAGGACAGAGCATGAGTGTGTGTGTGTGTGTGTGTGTGTGTGTGTGTGTGTGTGTGTGTGTGTGTGTGTGTGTGTGTGTGTGTGTGTGTTAACATGATTATCACTGTTGGCTTTTCCTGAGTGTCCCCTGCAATGAAGCGCTCATAATTGAGTTCCCTGGCTCTATTACCTCATCCACTTTTGTCAATAACTCACCGCCCCTCCAACGAAGGCAAAGATGAGCGCCGAGAACGCAGGAGAAAGCAGTTTTCCGGCGCGTTGTGACGGAAGACGACAGATTCTCTCTGACCTCAGAGAAAGTGGTCGCAGATCGATTTATCTTCCCCCGTCTTGTGCACGTGCTTTTCCCCCCTGCCCTCCACTTGTTGTTCTTCTCCTCGGTTTTGTTGGTGCGCTGGGTAAACACTTCGGCATCCAGCAGCCGTTCGGGCGGCCTCGGGGTGTGTGTCCGTGTGCATGTGTGTGTGTGGATGTACACGCAGCCAGAGACACAGTGCAATCTTTTGATGCGGCTCAGCCATTCAGCGGTGTAACAAGATTATTTCCGGCCCACTTAGAGGGAATGCACGGCACACCTCAAAAATCAAACCCGTAAAAGCAAGAGACAGAAGCGGGAAGGAGGAGAGTATGGAGGAGGATACGCATCAGAGATCGTTTGCAGCCATCGCCTCACCACCAGGCTTTTAAAAAAATATATAAAAAAAAAAAAAAGGGTAAAAGTGGTTATTGGCAATAAAGTCCTATGTGCTCTCCGTGGGAGCATGAGGGGGAAACAGTTTGCTTCTTGTTAATGTCGGGTGGTCGGGTCTGCACAGCTGGAGGTCATGTGGATGTGCATGTTGGGTTTTTTTTTCCTTCAGTACCTAATCGCACCAAAATATTCCCTTTTTATTGTGAGATCTTAAAGAAGTAACAAATGAGAGACTCACACTGCTGTGATACAGTTTCAGGCTGTATTTTTCCTCATGTTTTCAGTACAATTACCAGCAATCTACTTTTAAACGCATTAGAAACCACTAAATCCTCAATTTTAAAGTACAGCTGAATTGAAAGAAATATCTGCTGCTGACAGTGGAATTACTCTGCTGACTGTGCTGCTTTGTCAGCATTTGTATTGATTTCATTTGTAAATGTGTATTCTGTCATGGACAATAACAACTTTTGTACTCTGCTTGTTCCTCGTATTTCTCTTTTCATCCACCAGGGGGCCTTTTGCTCGACCTCACAGCCATCTGGTGAGTTTGTGTGTCAATCTTCGTTCTAACTTTCTTGCTGACCTGCTCTTATGCTTCCTTCTATGCTTGATTCTCTTATTCTAGTTCTACTCCATTTTGTGATGCCGGTACTCCTGGCTCCTTCTGCCTCGCTTTGTCTCATAATTGAACAGTGATCTGCTGAAAGACATTGTGATTGGACTGTTTGTCACCAGAGTGTCTTCCAGTCGGGGCCACCCTTTTCTTAGGTGCAAATAACTCTCTGGATATATTTTAACGTGAGTGTTTTTTCTTTCTCGTCGTGTAGCTCACTTATATTATCTTCCCAATGTCGTTATCTGCACTATATTCTTTGATTTAAGAGCTAAATGTTTCATTAGAATACATCTTTACTACACAGTGCAATAAAACAGCTCCGGTGCAACATGGAACAGGGTGAAAACCAAGATAAACTCCCGCACTATTCACAGTCGTTTATACCGACAACAACTGTTTTATAATAGAATTTCATGTAAAACGTCCACTTACCACATGTTTATATGCATATTAACTGGTATTTCTTTGCCCACCAAACTGTTATCAAGCAATGTTTTATATTCATTTTCCTGTTAGACTGTTAAATACCTACAATGCCTTTTTTATCTCCATACCTGCTCCTGTGAAATTGTGTACACTTGCATACTTGTACATTCATATTTCAGTCATATTGTATATTTTTAACATGTTTCATAGTACAGTATTTGTATTTTAATTTATTTGGTATATTGTATATTTTGCTTCTGTTTACCATTTTTGCTGCTGTAACAAGTAAATTTCCCCATTGTGGGATGAAGAAAGTATAATCTAATCTAATCCAATCAACCTTGGTTTTCAAATTAAGTTTCTAAATGAGCCTCTTTTTTATAAATGATCTAATAATTTTCGGCTCCCACCAGTCATTGACAACAACATATAGGATAAGAGATGAATGTATACAGAAAATCGAGCATTCAAACCCCCCAAAAACTACTTTGCATGCGCGGCACAAGATTATGACTATAAACCGTGTTTCACCCAACCGCCAAAAAGCATGCACGCACCCCGGATGTATCCTTCCCCAAACCACCCAGTTAAACTTATGCATTTTTTTTAATGTATGACCGCAGGTCAATGTTTTGATCCTTTGAAAAAAATGTACTTCCCATCGAAATGCTTTAATTCTTTAAATAATTCGCTTTCCTCTCTTTAACTAAACACACACACACACACACACACACACACACACACACACACACACACACACACAGAGCGGCTAAAGCGTTCAGCCGTTCTGACTGTTGGAGCAGGAATCTCATTTCAGCCCGTTGTAACTCGAGGGGTTAGTTAAAAAGTTCCCCCTGTGCTAAAAGTCGACATTATAAAGAAACTTAATCAGAACTAGTTGGGCTATTTCATGCAAAGCAAGCACGAGCTCAGGAAAAAGTCTGATTAAAGCCATTTTGCAAACATCCTAATTGGAAACCGCTTCTGGATATTATTACCAGTGATTTAAACACGGAGGCGACTTTAAAGTTGTTTTGAACCAAACCGCGAGGGCAGTGTGCACTGCACTATGAAGTTCCCAGCAGCACTGGGAAGATTCCCCCACTGCCTGAGCAGTTCCCCTCCCCTGTGAAACTCATGCATACTCATCATAATTGGTGCAGATAGCTACTCTGCTTCGTTCACTGTCAGATTAATTTATGTAGGATGTGATACGGCTTCCCTACAGATGGTCCATCTGCCGTGCAGTCTGCACATGAGGTCACATCGCGATCCATTGCCAAGGTAATCTCATTGAAATATCGCAAATGGAAGTGAAAGCTCGTGAGATACATATATTATATTTCTCTTCTCAGTTGAGTGAAACGCTCTGCTTTTTAATCATAGATTTCTTTCTTCTTTTTTTTTTTTAAGTAATTATGAGTTGTTGCATTTGAATTAGGAACTTTATACGTTTTTGTGCCGGAAGTACTTTGTGATACTTTCTGTAATATTGGTTCTTGGTGAGGTTTCAGTCAGTGGAGCACAGTCGGTGGGCGACATTCAGCCTGGGAACACAGTAAGTGGAGCCTGTGAAGTTTCCCTCGGGAAGGGGGGGGGGGGGGGGGATTATAATGTAGTGCTGCGACTGATGGGGACGAGTTTGGACTTCAGCTGAGGCAAAGCTTTAACTGCAGCGTCCAAAGGATCGCAGACTCGTGAAATGACTGACAGAAGTAAGTTTTGCCTGTAGCCGCTCAGAACTTCCTGTTTCTGTTGGAATAAATCTTTTTGAGTTGTGTCTGTTTCAAACACTCAGCTGTGAGCGTGGCGCCTACGACCTACAAAATTATAGTTTTCCGGGTTTCTTGGTGAAGATAGTTTGGTATTACTTCATACTGTTAAACCCGCTTCCTGCATTTAATCTCAACACACTAGTTTAGTCTATGTTTGCCAGTATGTTGGAGGAAGAGCTTCCCTTCACAAAACATGAACAGCGTATTACTTTGGTGGTTTTTCACATCATTATATTGAGCACTTTTTGTGCTTTTATCTTGAAACATCTGATAAGTTTTTACATTGAGTGTCCAATTGTTGCTCTTATGCCTCTGCACGAAAGCTGATTCCTTTACACTGACCCCCCCAGAGATATCTAAAAATCCCAGTTTCTGCACTACAAATCATTTGGCACTTACCAAGAGTTAAAATCTTATTTAAATAAGATATAATATTTGGCTTGTCGTAAAAAATATTTACTTATTTTTAGTCATTGATTTTACAGCACAATCTTAAATCTAGATTTAAAAATCTCATTTCAAGATTTCTTATCAAGTCAAATTTACCTGCTGCAGGGACAGAATAATCTCACTAGTTTTAAGTGAAGTTTTTTGTAAAATGTTGTGTTTAAATCTTATATTCGGGCTATCCTTTATGCCAGTGAGTGACATGACTGTCATATTTCTTATTGTGATTGGTTTCCGAAGAAGATGCTCTTTGGTGCCCCCCAGAGGTTTCTCTCTGTAATCAGTTGCTCATTTGGAATATTTAGTAATCACAATTAAATCAGGTAATTCACAAAATAAAGACAAAGAGGACACTTTAATGGACTGTTGGGTAAAATGCATTGGGAAGAACGAGTCAGTACTCGCTTATACAAAATACTCGCTTATACACAGCGAGTATTTTGTTATGACTCCAGTGGCAGCAGCCTTTCTAATGATCTTGGTCTGAAACATTAGAACCACCTCCACATCCTGGAGTTACACACAGATGCATTTAAATTCATGTGCTAATATGTTACGTCTAACCTGCATCCCTGGATCGTTTTTCCAGCAGAGGATTATGAGGAAATGTGCAAAATGCCGTGCGTGTGATCCTAAATTAATGTGGCGCTCTCGTCAGAGTCTCAGCTTTACTGCAGTATGGGGAGGCTGCGTCCAACGCCGCACGCTCTCAAACTTTTTAGTTGCGCTGACTGACATTGAGGACAATGCTGCTAATGAGGAACTGACAATGCATAAAAAAAGATTTGTCTACATCAACATCTTAGCTTGATGTAATTTTGTTTCTCTGGAGACACTAAGAAGTTTATTCAGAGTGGAGTTTATCCATCACCAACATCACAGTATACTCATGACTTTCCTCAGCAACTGTCACAGGATGATCCTTGTTTTATAAATACATGACATGAATCTGCATTATTTTGGAAAAAAAAAAACATTAAAAAGTGACCGAGCTCCTTCATTTATATTTTAATAATCAAAATCCATGACTTGTACGCTTCTAATAATTCATTTTTATCGCTTCTATAACCCAGTAATGATTAAAAAAACAAACATTTTTTAATGTTAAATTCCTTTGGAAGTCTGCCATCAATCGAAATCGCTTCTTGGCGTGAGACTAAGTATCTGCTGCAAATGATGTTGGAGGTAATTTGGTGAGTTTCAGTCTTGGCAGTCCTGCTTTACTCAGATTTTGAAATACATTTACTTGATGCGTTTCGAGCCGCTTTCTGGCGAAGCAGCTTTGATCACTGTGACGGCGAGATAGATCCTATTCCCCCTGAGATTTCAAAACCAAACTGAGAAAAATCTGCCGAAGAGGAAAGGATTGGATGAACCCCTTTCATTCCCAATTCACACCACAGACATATTACACCCGGATGTGAAATGGCACAATCGCACTGGATTAACAGTGAGCTTTCTCGAACAGGAATCATTTTCCATTGGTGATGGTAGTATTTTATATCTTTATAGCAGTGACTTTAATTTCCCACGTTTGTCACCTGCTCCAGCTCTTGATCCTCTTTCCAATATTGTGATTCTTTTCTCTCGACATATAGTTTGCCTCACTGTGCATTCCTTTTTTGACTTGTTCATCTAAGCATGACGGTTTAGTCCAGGTAACAGATTCCATTCTTGATTAGAATTTCAACCAGTTGATCTTAAATGCATCATCCAACTTTTTCTACTTCTTTCATATTCGCTCCTATTTCAATCTTCATGGTTCATTCATGATTCTCCAGTCTGCCAACAGCTGATAGTTATTGTAACGTTGCTGTGACACATCATCTGAGTCTAATGGCTGAAGTTAGTTGGAAGTCATTTGGTCATTAATGTTTTCAACTGCACATTCTCCAGTGAGATGGATTTCACTCATAACACCTGAAAGGACTCGTCATAATGAATGAACATCAAAGACTGCTCTTATAGATTTAAACTTATATGACTCATTGATACATCATGCAAGCTATGGAGGGGAAAAAAGCGTATAGCTGCAACAGGGTGCAGGACAAAGAGTGGCAAGCAAGTAACAAGCTCTCAAAATGTAGGTAAGGCAGGATGTTCCATAATGCATGACTGCATAGCTCATTATTCCCAACACTGGTGGTAGAATTCTTGATTCTGGCAACAAAATACTTTTGCAGGTGGAAACCATCATTTTTTAAAAAATACATTCGCTTGTCGGTAACCAGTTCATTCACTTTCTACACAACTTTAGCCAACTTTGGGTTGGCAGAGCTTGAGCCAGTCCAAGGACAGTATGGGCAGAGCACACTCTGGACAAATCACCATCAGTCAGTAGTTTACCTTTAATTAGATTGTCAAATAAAGTCAAAACAAAAGTGTTTTGCTTTAAAGTGAAAAACAGACTGTTGTCCTAGTTTACATAACAGTATTGTTTCCTCATGTGGAGAACAGGTTTGAAGAATTGAAGGATGCATCGACATGTAGGTTTATTGATGTGATGTTTAATAGTTATCTGCAGAAAGACTTTCTTAACTGGTGATAAATAATGAAAGCTAGATTTGGTGTACAGTAATCCTTCTTCTAAAGCCTCAAGCTTTATCCAACTCAAGTTGCTGGAGCTGATCCCTGCTGACTGTGGATGAAGTCGGGGTACACCAGGTCACCAAACACACCGACGGGCAATTTGCGGTCACCGATTAGTCTCAAAGGATAGTTTTCATACTGTTGTAATAAATAAAAGAGTGTGTGGATAAAACCCATGCACACACAGGGAGAACATGCAAACTCCACATCACTGTGTGGCTCTTTACAGTAATAATTGTTGCTAAAACCTGAATTTAATGTCATTGATATGAGAGCTAACAATACAAATGCTGTGTGAATTGTAATTGCTTGATCAATTATCTTTTCTTTTTTTTTTTTTTTTAAACATCAAAAAACAACCGAACTTTACAATGAACGAATCTGACTCCCTTACCCCAAGAGTCTAACGTACAGAATACGATTACCGTCGAGCAAGAAGCGAGACTAAACAGTAATAATGTCGCATACAATACAAACTAATTGACTTGTTCAACCGTGACCAACCGTGCTGTATCTATTAGCTGCACATGAAGTAGTGATCCTGGGAGCGGTGGAATAACAAAGCACTGATTGGTGTCATCGATTGGTTGGTCTTATTGACTCTGACTTAAATCCCCAGCATCGATCTTACCAATGATGTTTGCTACACTGCTCAGACCAGTGGAAAGCTCAACACACAAAGCTTGTATTAGCAACAAGACGTCCATCAGAAAAGCTGCAGGGAAGCTATGGAGCTTACCATACATGTCATACATTCTCAATAAAGTCTTAAAAAAAACACACACACACACTTTATTATATTTCTTTTTCGGGTGGTTCAGACGTACAAGTGCACTGAGCTAATTTACATGGTGACGGTGTGGGAGCCGGATCCTTATGACACCGGAACGTTCCACCGCCTCATTACGAGCTCGGCCGGCCAGCGCTGCGAGAATACGAGGCCAGCGGCCATCAAGCGACTGTCACTTCGCCTCAGCCGCAGCCCCTGCCCTCCTCCGTCTCGATGCATGTGTGGCTTTATCGGTGTGTGTGTGGAGGAGCCACGGCGAGAGAGAGAGAGCGCTCCGAGTGTAGGATAGAGCGCGGCATGCATGTATTCATGACGGCAAGGCGATTGCAATCCTGTAAGTGAGAGTAACGGAGCGATGGTGTTGACCAAAACGTTCCTGCTTGCATCGACTTGAATACTGAGCGCGCAGAATGTTTAGGATGTTTTGTGGTTCAGGGACTTAAATTGGCAGAATTTTCAGGTAGAGCTGGACTGCATGATTTACTCAGCTTAAGTTGGATTATCTTATGGGTTTATAAGGCAGCTATTCTAACTGCAGGGCAGACCCAATTTTCAGCAAAAGGTAAAATTGTGGGGGTCAAAGGGCTGCCTTTTCCCCTTGAGTTTATGAGAACATGTCATAATAACTATTAACTACTTCATTAAAGTACTCCCTCTTGAAACTGGATTTGATGTTTGAGATCAATCAAAATCATGAGTTCCAGACTATATATAGAAACCTCATTATAAGTTAGAAACATCCATTTAACAAGACTTGATTATTGCATAATGGAGAGCAGCACCTGTTAATGATACAATATGAAAGAAGGCCGACATTTTATCAAACAATTACTACTTGATATGAGGCAAATGTTGCTCAACAGTTCACGTTCTATAATTCACACCTTCTTGATAGTCCAACAAAAGTATGGAGGCATCCAGTAAAGCTGTCAATGCCCTACTGCTGCCTGACTACGAAGGGTAGTACAACACAGCATTTTAGTCACATCAGCAAAACCTCATAGCAGAGTGGTCTGTACAAGTCATTGAGGCGGTAAAAGAAATACGTCGATGTGCGGCAAAAAAAACCCCATTGAAAACGAAAGTTGTGGTCCACAAAGCAGCGAGACTTTTCCTCAGGTAACTGGGGAGCAGCAAGAACATTTGCAGAATGATGGAGCCTGCATAGGCTGCAGTGTGAGCAGAGGCTTATCCTCCCACAGTTTAAAGTTTAAAAAAAAAAAAAAAACCTAGGTCAATGAAAAATAATGTTAAAGTGAAAACTGCCACAAACATTTTCACTTCAGCTGAATTCCCTCAACACCTTCTCAGCAGCACCAGAGTGCTGCTGGTGCCTTGCAGCATGTAACACATTAGTGGACACTAATTCACACAGACCTCCGGAGATGAGAAGTCAAAGCATTTGTTTGCATCACTGAGATGTTGTGGAGAAAAAAACAACCCCAAAACAAACAGTGACGAAAAAGTAGAGTTCATATCACCTCTAATTTTGCCTTGAAACATCTACAGTGTTTGGCTTTGCAGCTTTGATTCCGATGTGATTAATACCCTACCAGCAAAATTGGCTCTACAGGTGGAAAGATGTCTTGATGTGGTTGAATTCTCATTAAACTGCCGGATAATTGGTGTCTGAAAGCTTTCATTGGAACGTCTCGTTCAGAACAAGTAAAAATAATGACGAATGAAATATTTATTTTTCAAAAAGAATTAATCCGTACATGTTTTGGCTGTGATGAGATATACCTGAGTGCTGATGGGTAAACATTTAAATAATTTTTTTACACCCTACAGATGTCTGTCAGTTAACATATAGATGCTATACTGGACGCCATTTGAACCATTTGGTACCACTATCTACAATTTAAGTTTGTGAATCAGCCAATGGAAGAATAATGTGAATGAATTCACTTGTATTGTCAAATAATATGACCTGTGCTAAATATGATCAGATACTTTCTCCTGAACTTCTTTCTTCAACTAATCTTTTCACCTTTGACCTTGGCCAACCTCAAGAGGAGACACAACGCTCATAGAGTAGATCACACACACACACACACACACACACACACACACACACACACACACACACACACACACACACACACACACACACACACACACACACACACACACACACACACACACACACACACACACGGACGTTGGTGTAGAAATGTATACTTACCACACATTGCACCAGAGGGGCAGCCAGAGACTCTTTCCCTTCTTCTCTTTATCCAAGCATGTTGTCGGGTTCTTCTCCTCCTCTGTCCTGCTGGTTTCTCTCACCTCCTCCTCCTCCTCCTCCTCCTCGTCCTCCTCTTCCTCCCCCTCCCTGTCCCCCCTCTTACCACTGCTGTTCAGGTCCAGCTCTGTCGCTGGTGGGGAGAATCCAGGCAGCACACACACACACACACACACACACACACACACACACGTGCGCACACACACCTTCAGGAGCCTCTTTGAAAATACACTCAGACACAGCTGGGCTCAAACCTCAGTGCACACACACACACACACACACACACACACACACACACACACACACACACGCACAGCTGAGCTCGTCCTCGACAGCCCCCTCACACCCCCACGCTGCCCCACATACACACACAGCTGGTCTGTCCGCAGCTGGATGGAGAAGGTGTCATTCTGTCTTACGCTGGTTTTTTGTTTTGAGGAATCGGAGCTTCGGATCCGAGAGAAGACTGTTTTCTAACTTAATGCATTCAGAGCCATCGTGACTTTTTGTTCAGTCTCTGCCGCCGACCTCCAGGTGATGAACATCGCCCCCCCAAAAGTCCCCACACATATTTCCTCACACTGTCCTCCACCGGCCGAGCCTCTCTAATGAGGCCATTTTCTTTGACTTGAAAAGGGCTCCAATCAGTTCAGGGCAAAAGCAGCATTCATGCCTCAGCGCTGTTGGCTCATGTCATCTGGCAGCAGTGCCAATCAAAGCAGGTGAAGCATGTCACAATCCAAAAAACAACAAATCTCTATTGTTTTCTTGGGGAAAGAGGAAATGACTCCAATTATCTTAAAGGTCTCGGTGATCACTCACAAACAGGGTCCCCGTATTCTCCCCTGAAGGTCTGGTCCTCGGCTGTTATTTCCACGGCTGGTTAAAAAACAAAAACAATCTTCAGGAAGTCGGCGCTTATTTGTAGGTCTGCACTTTCTCCACACTCATCTGATACACTTAACAGCTTGTCTGTTCCGGTTGCAAAAAAAAAAATCTCTTAGAATAAAAAATCAGCTGTGGTTCTTCTGTTTTCTGCTGTGTGCTCCAAGGAACAAGTTCATCCCAGAGTGGTCTGTCAGCATCAATATTTAACAGGAACTTGGTGCCCTGTTGCTGTCACTTAAACTTCCCCATGTCCCCATCACTGCGCATTGGATTTAATGCTGCTCTGCACTGTCCTCTCACTGTCCTACCGTTTGCCTGGATGTTGGTTTTTATTTTGAACTGCCTTAAATTGTTCCTCTGAAATGCATTTGGAATGTCTTTAACCCTTTTCTGCTCTTTAACATTGTCTTCCTTTCCTATGGTCGACTGTCTCCAAGTGTCTCCTCCGACATGCAAACCTCAGTCATGCTCTCTCTCTCTCTCTCTCTCTCTCTCTCTCTCTCTCTCCCTGAGGATAAAAGAGTCACCCTGGACTTTTCCTCCTGCCCCCGTAGGAGCCCTGGCAGTTTTTCATTAAACCCGTCCCTCTGTCCTTCTTAGTCGTCTGTCCACCCCGCAGCAAAAACCTTCATTCAACCTTCACTCGACTGGCCTCGGTCATCCTACACTCTTCACTTTCTGAACTCGCCCTCCTCTCCCCGGAGCGAGCTGATTCACTTGGCCTGTATCACTCACCCGCCTGGCAGTGTCGCTGCTTCTGTCCCCGTCCTGTCCTTCCTCTGTCTAATGACAAGTCAATGCTGGTCAAGTCTTCTTTGTTTTCTCCCTCATGTCTCCCTCATTGTTGCTCCATCTCCCTCCACCTCTCTCCTCTCGCATGCACAATACACCGTACGCGAGCGGCTGTGCTCTGACTCATACCGCTCTGCTCTCTCCTCCCTTTTTTCCTTCCAGAAGCTTGCAAGTGTGTGTGTGTGTGTGTGTGTGTGTGTGTGTGTGTGTGTGTGTGTGTGTGTGTGTGTGTGTGTGTGTGTGTGTGTGTGTGTGTGTGTGTGTGTGTGTGTGTGTGTGTGTGTGTGTGTGTGTGTGTGTGTGTGTGTGTGTGTGTGTGTGTGTGTCTTTTCCCTCTTCTGTCTCACAACACCGTCAGGATCCCTTCAACATTTCTTTGTATCCCAGGAACTGAAATGACGCTTTTGCGTCCTGCTGAGAGAGACAGAAGGACAGCCTGTGGATAGACAAGTCGAGCAAAGAGACGACGAGAAAAAAAAAAGAAGAAGAGTCACACTTTCCCCAATAGGCAGGAGTCAGCCTTCAAATACTTCCTTTCTTGTTCCTGCATTGGTTCATTTACAGGTGGCTTTTTTATTTTCTTTCCTGGAGAGATGTCCCACATTACCGGCTGTGGTCACTGAAGCAAGTTTGCTCCTTTTCTCCTCAGTTTAACCCCCAGCTGCTGCTGCTTCTTCACGTAAACGTTTGTGACAGCCTGGAAAAAGAGGAACGACAAAAGGACAAAACCATGGTAAATGTTCCCCTGAAAACATGCACGCACAAAGAAAAATAAAGGAAATTGAAGATGGGTGTTGAGATGAGGAAAAGAGGGTGCCCTTAGGAATTGTGGAAGTGACAGCCGAGGAGATTTTGAGGGAGAATGGGAAGGAGAGAGGAGGAGGATGAAAAAAAGAGTGGAGGAGGGAGGTTGTGCAGAGGAACTTGTGTGTGGGTGGACTGGAGAGGAGATTGTGGGATAGATGCTGAAGCAAAAGAGGTGTGGCGAGATGGACAGGGAAAAATAGGCATGTGCATGGATTTGTGGATGGATACATGGCGTCTGCTGCTTTTTCCATCGTTTCACCGAAGACAAAGGCCCGTCCCAGTCTGTTCGTCCAAACTATTACAATTCAAATGAACCTCCTTTAATATTCCAGTCATTTAAAGCTGAATATTTTTACCTGCGTGAAAATCCTGGAGCTCTCCCTCTGACAAAGCACTGCACCTCTCTTTTAATTTCTACCTCTCTCATCGCTCGCCGCCTGCTGCTGCAGCCTCAGACTGTGCTATCAATAAAATGCAGCATCCCTCCTCCTCCTCTCTCTGTCTCTCTCTCTCCGTCTCCCTCCCTCCTTTAGCCCCTGCTCTCATTCTCTCTATATTCGTCCTCCCCTGCCTGTGCCTGTCTCCCACTCTTCTCCATCTATTCCCACTCCCTAGTTTCCTCAGTTCACACATTCACTCTTCGCTTTTTCTGTCTCTACCTTCCACTTCACTCTGTTTTCCACCACTCCTTCTCCGTCTGTTTCGCTGGCTTTTCTTCTTCTGTTTTTTTTCCACCCCTCCCTCATCGAGAGGAAGCTTCGAGAACAGAGTGGGGAGACTCTGGGAAAGGAAAGCTCTCAGGACATATGTACACCATTCATAACCCTGCCACATGAATAATATACATAAGATATGTTCATATTTTCTCATACATATGCACATACTCTCTCTCTCTCTCTCTCTCTCTCTCTCTCTCTCTCTCTCTCTCTCTCTCTCTCTCTCTCATCATGTTACTAAGAACAAAAGCACATCCAGCAAGGATCTTTTTCCCTCCTTCCTTTTTGTGACCTATGCAGACCTGAGCAGCGTCCGCCACTCAGCCACACGTGATGCTCCCCGCACTGTCCACCGCTAATAAAAACTTTTTCCATGCGGTGCGAGACCACAGCTGTACTTCAAGGAAAAATTGCAAAGAGAAATAGTCATTGCGTATTCATGCGGACGTAGCCGCAGCACACACTGTACGTGGAGACGCTGTCATCTCCGATCCGGTGTGACCGAACTTGAGTCGGCGGGCAAAATAAGTGAAACGTCGACTCGGTTACGTTTGTGTGAAGATAAACAGAGAGAAACAGTGATGGAGTGTGTTTGTGTGTGGACGTATCTGTCACAATATGTCTGTTGCATACATGTGTAGCCTGTGACATGTAGTTGTGATGTGATTTCTGTGTTTCTGTAAGCGTGTGTGTGTGTGTGTGTGTGTGTGTGTGTGTGTGTGTGTGTGTGTGTGTGTGTGTGTGTGTGTGTGTGTGTGTGTGTGTGTGTGTGTCCGTCCTCTGGCATCACCCAGTGCCACCATCTGTGCTGTCAGCCAGATGGAAACGGTACATTTCTTTCACGCACCGCCGTATGTGCGAATGTGTTAAGGGGACACGTCTATACATTTGCCTGTTATTGTATAAGAGGTTAATAATTGGGCTTTGTTTTCTCAGAATCTGCTTTTGAAAAGCTCATAAGTGAGTTTACGAGAGGACAATAGGTACTAATGATGGGAATTCAAGTTTATCGTTGTGGCGGCCTGCAGAGTGGAAAGGTGGTTAGTGCTTTCGCCTCACAAACGAGAAGGTCTAGTACCTGTGTGGCGTCTGCATGTTCTCCCTGTGTGCGCCTGGGTTTAATCTGGGTACTCTGGACAAAATGTGTGTTGTACAATGTTTCTAATACGACTTCAAATACTTCAAAAGTAAATTTCAAAGTTCACAAACAGATAAGCAAAGGTCCAAACTCACTGACTGTGTGTCCAATACTCTATATACTATTTGCAGTAACTGAGAAAACATCCACCATATAAACAGTCAGAAAGAAAGAAATTCCCCATGTGTCCAAAAGCAATTTCAAAACTTCTATAGTTGACGTTTCCAAATTGTTATTGTCCCTTTTTAATGTTTTACTCAATAGTTAGATTTGATTTTATTTCTTTATATTTCATGTTATACTTTAACATTTCACTTGCTCTCGGCGTACCTCTTGTTTTTTTTTTCTTTTTTATTCTTTGCTTATTTTTATTTAGTGCCATTTTATTTTGATTTCTTTTATCAACTTTCCATTTTTCTCAGTTTTGAATTGAGCGCCATGTAACATTTTTCTTGTTTTACTGTTTGTTCTGAATAGGATTTGTTTTTCTAAACATTTGATTCTATTCTGAGCTTTTCTGTGTGAAGTTTGTGTGTTTTTCCTCGGTTCCAGTTTCCTTCTTGAAGGGAAAAAAAAAGTACTTTTACAATTAAGCTGATAATTGGGCATCTGATTTGTGCTTTGTACTTTTGTCATTTGTACTTTTGTGGTTTCATGGTTCGCAGCTTTTATTTGATCCTCCTGATCAGATGCCAAAAACTGGACATTTGTTTATGTGATGAGTCATGCAGCTTCATTCCTCGACAAAAGCATGAAGGGACGTCATCCGGACGCTGACGTGATGTCTGTCGTCCCAAGGGTCTGTCCATGAGCCGCTGCTGGTGAATCTGAAAAGACACAAACTGACAGTGAACCCCATCCCTGCATCACATCTCACTGTAACTCTGTCACGGTGTACATAGTCGTAGGTGCAACGCTGCCTGGCCAGAGGTTACCCCAGACCAGAGGCAAGTCTATTAAGAGGAGGGGCCGATGGCTTTTCTAATGAAGAAGAAATCCTGAACAAAATAATTTAACAAATAACCAATATGTTGGAAGTGTAATAGAGATGGATAACAACTATAAACTGAGCTGTAATGCTACTAGTGCAAAACCAAAAGTGTGACCGATTATATAGAGGGTCGTACAGATGTTTCAAATTAAAAGCATCTAAACTAGCGTGAGAAGAGAACTTATTTTTATTGCCTATGGATCCCCGACAACAGACAGTCTGGCTTCCGATCGGATCTATACTTCTTGTGTAAAACAAGAGTTGAGGGATGTTCCTCCTCCACTGAAAGATTAGAGTACAGCATAATCTATCATTTGTAAATGTGGGTTCATCGTTAAAAACGATTATCTTGACTTGAATTTAATAATCACATCATCCGCTGACTACAGCAGCGGAGTGTGGATGAAAATATAATTGATGTGAATGTTTCCGGCCAAAAGAGACAGTGACTGACCCTTTAATTACAGTTTTTCCTTGCAACGCTCTCCCTGCTCGTCTCCTGCCCTCACTAATCCCGAGCAGTGAATCCACTGATTGCCAAGATGTTAAAAGAAAGCGAGAGCTAGAAAAAACCGCTCGCACTTAAATCACTGGTCTCCATGCTTGTCTTCAGGATCTGCTCGGACAGAGCTTCAGAGCTCGCAGGAAGTGGCCCCATTGTCATGTTTTGGAAAATCAGAGTATTATTCAGCCAAATTGGAAAACTATCACAGGCTTTCTGGAGCAAAGAGGTTGTCCCCCCCACACCCCTCATTGTAAAGTTACATTTGTATGTCTAGAGATCAGAACATTCATCGTAGTATGTATTCATCGATATACCTGCTTTATCTGGACTCTGCTCTGGTTGTCATCGCAGCTCGTCCATCCCAGGACCCGATGTGAGCAGCGGGGTTAAATATAATAAAGATACCGTTACCAATATAAGCCGTATTCATTGGAAGACAGGCTCCCCTGTATGGCAGACGGGGATAAGAAGACCTCATGTACACATGTATGCGGTGTACATATTGGATAAGGCTCAGAGGAGCAGCGCTGGCAGGCTGGTTAATCCTGCTAAATAGTTAAAGGGATGTGGCTGCTCTGGTGCAGCGGGCTGGGTAACGCGAGTTTACTGTTTTATTTGGGAAAAGGGGCCGAAACAGACATATAATGAGGGTGAATATGAATAAAAAACTCAGCCTATTGATGTTTTTGCGTTGCATCATCATTGCCCTCATCTGACCCCCCCCCCCCCCCCCCCCCCCCCCCCCAACAAACAAAAGTCACACTATAAAATGTGGAGCAGTGATACGAGGAAAAGAGCAATTAAGACCAAAAGAAAGACGAGATGGAGAGAGAGAGGAGAGCTAATTTAGGAAAGACAACTGGGGATGGGGGCTGTGGTTGTGTGTGTGTGCACTCATGCATAGATGTGTGTGTATTTTTACAACCTTCTGTGAAACCCGTTAAGTTGTGATTATTTAAAAAAAAAAAAAAATAGTTAGAGGCTTGTTGTATGTCATTTTGGAGGACTTTCCTATTGGAGCCTCTATTCTGGGAAGCGTCAGCGTTTAAAAAAAAAAAAAAGTGTCACATTTTTGATCCATTTTTCTGCTGGTCATGTTTGAGAGCAGTTTTATCTTCTCTCACCCTTCCCTCCTCCTCTCTCCCTCCAGGAGTGTCGAACTGCCGATCAATACGACATCTCATCCAGTTTTCTCGTCCAGTTCGGGGATATTTATCGTCTTAATCGGTCGTACTGTAGGTACCATTAGAGATAATTAATGTCACAGTTAAACTGCGTGCTGGTAAGAATCATCATCATTTTGCTGCCCCGCCTCTGTTCCCTCTGTCTCTCTTAGTATCCCTCTTTGTTTTTATCTCGTCTCCCTTCGTCTTCCTGAGCTCCAGTTCCAAGTCTGACGTGCACGAACGTCAGCTGGAAGTTTAAATTGGATCATTTGCTCGTGCTCACACGACAGAAAGCTGACTGACAGGAGGTTACAGACGTGTGTGTGTATATCCAGGGGAGGATGTGTTGGCTGCTGGGCTGAATTAACTAGTAATTATGTCATATTTCTACCATCCGAGCTACTTAAAAACTCCAAAACTCCCCAAAACATTTGAAGTAATATTCAAACCTCTTGATCTAGTTTACGCATTTATCTGGCGGGGATTTGTTTGAATTTACTTTGTCGTGTAAATTTTTCGTTTTTTTTTTAATAGACAAAATCCAATCATTTGGAGTGTTTTTGCTTTTATCCAGACATTTAATCTTTTCCAAAAAAACTGTGATTCCTTCCATACCTGAGTATATTTACACCATGTATTCCAGCTGATTTTGTTAAATCACTACTTTAAATCTTCATTTATTTACAAAAACAAATGACCATGATGTCATCTTTAAGAGAAGTTGAAGTTTGTCTGAGTGATGTGCACGGATTTAATACAATCAAATGCCCGATGACAATGCCATCAATTGTAGCTGAAAAGTAACTGGACTTAACTTTTCCCTTTTACTTGACTCTTTCTGAACTGATGCACTCGGTTCATTTGATACTCTTGCTTGAATAAACATCTTCGGCACCTTCCACCTCTGCTTCTCTGGATGTACCGTGGTATGTCCACGCAGATGTGCATCTAGATTTTTCTGTGTATATGTTGTTGTTGTTTTTTCACACTGCCGTTCAAAAAGCGAACGTCCCACAAATATGAGTGGTGCAGAAAGATTTGGCTCTAATCCCCTGTATGCATCAACTGTACCTAATATGCTCACATCTGATGTGTCTTTTTGAAATTGGATGACTCGCAGTACTCTTTCATGTAAATTTCATGTACTTTTCTCCATAAATACGGGTCGACACCAGAGGCCCGACAGAGAGAAAGTGTCATTTTAATGGCACAGTCCAAGTCTGTGGCTCTGCCCTGTGTTGATGTGTGGGACTGCAGGATGTTTAGCAAAGTGTTTCCCTTAGTGTTGTCTAACAGGGCTGCTTGTGGTTGGTGGATGATGTGTAGAGTATGTCATCAATACATTTCGTGGACTGTCAAGTCACGGACGGTCTCGTTCGGACCCTGTCAAGGTGTATTTCTGAGATCCTGGGAAACACAATAAAAATCCTCCGGGGCGTAAATTCGAGCACATCTTGTTTCTCTACTGCAGCTGCTTATTGGCCGCGGTTAAATGGAGCTATTCAGGTGTGGCTAACCGTAAAGCTTTACAACACTTCTTGCGTCTGGGAGACTTCGTCCCGGGGCAGTAGCTGAGCGCGTGTTCAGTCACCTTGCCTGAGCAAATAAGAAAACATGTGTGTCTTTGAAACAACGTTTCCCCCCGAGGCTTCAGTCAGGACAGTATAGAACATCAACAAACAGCTGCGACCGGGAAAGCCTAAAGCTTAATCTCATTGTAATTGTTGGTCTGTGAGCTGAGAGAAACCCTGCAGACCCATCACATTTTACACATCCTTTCATGGCTTCATTCATCTGAACATACTGTAAGTTAAAGACAATCTGTTTACATGAAAGACACTCTGAAGAGCCTGATCACAGCTTTAATTGTTTTAAACACAGCTGCAATCTTACACTGTGACAGACTTTTACTGATTTTGTTAAGTGCTCCTGCCACAGCCTTGCTTCATTACAGACGGTGTTTCAATATACTGTAAAAGGGAAAAAAATAGATAAATGTGGTTCAGGTGTCCTTTACTGCAATACTTCTTTAAGATTTGCAGATAATTTACTTAAAATAATCTATCTGAGATACTGAACACGCAAACACACTTTACATTAAAAATATGTAATTGATATAAATATTATCATGGAATTGCTGGAATAATGCATTGCTTCCTCAAAACGTTCATCTCTGTTAGAATAATACATGACTGCCCCCTTGTGGCCCAGGTACAGAAGTAAAATTCATTTTAATCTGAATATGTCTTCCAAACATTTATTTAATTCTAAATCGTATTATACCTTTCTGCAGCAGTTTATCACACCAAGTAAAGTCTAAGCCTCATGTCAGGTTTGTTATGGGGTTTTTCAGTCATGTGGAAGGATGAGCCTCCTTCAGACAGCCCCAATTCTCACACCGTCTCAAACAAATAGAGATTTTTGCTTGGAAAATTGGAGTTCCCAATTTTTTTATTTTCTTTGTTTTTACATTGTCAGGTTGAAGTAAAACAGCCCACTGAGAAATTACCAAACTAAAGTTCTTATTTGATATTTAGGGCCGTTTAATCGTAATTGAAAGAAAAGGTTGTTGAGGGATGTGTTTGTTTATCACAACACCACAGCAGTGTTTTTTAACATTTAGAAAAATTTTGATGAGGAGCTTAGCTTGACTGAATAAGCATTTCTGTTCACGTATAAACAGACAGCGGACACCCATGCTGCAGACAGGAGGTTAACCACAATATGGAAACAGTGACACTCATATAAACAGATGTTCCGAATATCACAGTGATTTCTGAGCTAAAGTCCCTTGAATGGTCTTTTGTTTTAACCCCATAGAATCATATCAGCTTGTATATTAAATTAAAATGTTCATTTGTATAAACTTCAGCAGAGCTGGAAAGCTATTTGTAGCCTAAGTAGCAACATGGACGTGCACACACTTCAGTAAAGAGACGTACTGTACACAGACTGATGGAGACTTGTTTGCGTGACAGTCACAGATGTGCTCACAGCTTCTCTTTCATTCATTCATTCATTCATGCTCACCTCTGAAGTGTAATGATATGTGATGCACTGTAAATTCCCCCAGTACATGAGAGAACACACTCTAACACACACACACACGTTAGCGCCAGGGAAATTATCTGTTTCAATAATACTATTTATAGGAAGGGTGTAAAACTGACTTTAGTTCAGTAGCCACACACAGTCAGGCCACTTCAATCCTGAATGGGCTGGCACAGTTAATGATAACACAACTTTTAGACTCAAACAACTCCAAATGTTTTGTTTTGATTCAGCTCAAGTCACAAGTTGAAATGTAAATGGGCATTTGATTAAATGTGTCTTCCCAAATCAAATCAAACAGTGCCTTTATTTTGAAATTAAAGTTAACCTTCCTCCTAATTAGGAAATTAGTAGAATTTGAAGATTCTCCACAGAGTCAATCTTTGTTTTGGGCCATTTCTGGTTTGCAGGACAAAGGTTTTAGGCCCTGTTTACACAACGTTTCATGTGACAAGTAAGTAAGTAAGTAAGAAAATTTTATTTCTCTAGCGCTTTTCACAGACATGGAGTCACAAAGTGCTTCACAGTAAAAACAAATAAAAACAGACACCACCTAATCTGCAAAAAAAAGTGGGGGCGTTTACACTGCAGCAGCGGACACAGAGACAACGATGTAGTTAGTATGCCGGTCCACTGGAGGGCGCTGTTGCTTAATTTTGTTATGAAACTACACAGACGTGTGTGCAGAGAGCAATACACTATAAACGTGAGGAAAATGGAGAGCGCCCGACATCCGCATGGACTGATGACGCATCGGATGCTATCAAGGGTGAGTCTCGACTATTAAACTACTGATCGGGACGATAAAACTAGAATATGGACCGTGGGTCGTACCACTACGCGGCCGCCATGTTTGTTTACACCTGGATGAGCAGGAGGGAGGGGGAGAGAGAGATGTGCATGCGCAGTAACAGGCTCTGTAGCCTCCATCAGTCTCTGCAGGAGGGATTTGCGCCGTGAAAGAATCTTTCCACCTTGGGAGCCGGATTAAAAACTTTGCGGATACAGTGCATCCACAAACTGGTGCCGGGTAAATTTCCTATAAACTTGTTTACTTCCAATTACCTGACAGCTGCTGTGAACATGTGTCCTTTCAGCGAGCTGTTCTCAAGCTACTTCACTGGTAAATGTGTGTGTTTTACACTCTTCAAACTTTAACAGACAGCTATGACTCCATTTGATTCCGAGTTGAAGTTTCAATAATTTCCTTTACTTTTGTATTTGAGTTTGTTTGTCAAATATTACACAAAACTGTAGGAATTGGTTGAAATGCAGGGGATTTGATCCAAATAAAAGAAAAGTTAAAACACATGTCACATCAAATGTTTAAAAAAAACTATATGTATTTTCATGCTGAATCTAAATTGGCTTTGAATGTGTGTGTATGTGACTCTCTCTCTCTCTCTCTGTGTTGAGCGTCTGCAGTGGTATCTGCTGATCAATGTGAAATGCACTCGACCTTTTTACCCCGTGTGAAGCCGCCATCTCGCAGGGCTGTGCAAATTGCAAACCGAATTTTGCAAAAGAGTTTTTTTCCCAAATATCTGGAAACTTTCGCAGACTTTCGTAATTTCCTCACGTCAGTCGCGGGGCCTCGCAAATGTGTCGCTAGAATTTCAAGCATGCTCAGTTTAGCTCACGCAAATTAGAAAATGCAAGGAATGAGTGTTTAGCAGGCGAGTGTGGTCTTGGAGCAGGTCGGGGGTTTTCATCCTGCAGCTTCTGCACGTCTGCTCCATTTTACTCGGCGTCGAATGACTCAGTGATAGGAGCGAGGCCTCGTGGTGAAGAGAAGTCTGGCATCTTTTCGGGGGTTCATCCAACATCCTGAAAGACTTTATACAACATGCGCAAAGTGGTGCTTCAGTGTGATTCAAACAATTCCTTCATATTTTTACACCTCTAAGTTGTCGAAGCCCAAACTGCCTCCAGCCGCTGGTCTAAAGAAAGTGGGTATAATAGATTAATGCTCTCTTTCTGTCCCATTGACCAGCAAACTGTTCACAGCTAAACTGTAACTCATCGGCACTGCAGTTTGTTTAAATCCATGTCACTTCTAGGGGGAGTGTTCACGTTCTCCTGTTTGACCAGGACCATAGTTCTCTCCAGGGAAAAACTGTTGAGCTAACTAGCCTAGCCACCACGGACTAAAGCGGTGGGACTAAAGCGGCGGGACTAAAGCGGCGGGACTAAAGCGACGGGACTCCCGCTTTCGGTCCGGACCAAATTAATGAGCCGTGATTCTTCTTTATTGCACTCTGGTCAGTGTTTGTTTCGGGCGACAGCACCCCCCCAAACAAGCAGCTGTTGTAATTGCGTGACATTTTCCAGGCAGTTTGATCCTGTCTCAAAAGTGAGTGTGAACGCAACCCGAACCTACTGAAGCAAATCTCTTGTAAATCTTGTTTATCATGTACCTTTCCTATATTAATGTGTTTCTGAGAAAAAAAAACATTCAAATGCATATTTTGGTCGGACAGTAACGGATATCTGTGACTTCTCAGAAGACGGCTAAACCCGAGGCAACCGTGACCGTTTGTCATCTGGCAGCCTGATGTTTGGATCTGTGGTCAGAGCTTCTGAGTGCATGGCTGACGTGCGCGCCGGAGTTTGGTAACGACCACAAAGACAGTTTTTTTTCTGAGAGTTTAATCACAAACAATAATCAGTAATAGCAGGTTATGTGCTCTTTAATCTATCACGATAAGTAACGTCCTGCTGTAAAAGTAGTGGATGGTGGCACACGGAGCTTAATATTATCCGACTTCATTTCCAAGCGGGCAGGTAAACTTTAGTTACACAGTTCACATGTGGAAGACCTCAAGAGCTGGAATCACTCATTAGAAAGCAGGGAGACATACAGAATCACAACGAAAAAGATTTTGCAGTCGACTTTATTTGCATCACAAGCACGCTGTGCTCTTAAATCTAATTACATGAAATTGGAAATATCCATTTTCTTTATTACATTCGTCACACAGAATGTCCTGCATTTCCTTTGGGAAAACAACAACTCTCTTACAGTAAAGGTACATTCAAAAGATATCAAAATGCAAAAGATTTTAAACCTGCGTCAAAGCGTCCATTGTGGAAATTATGCAAAACAAAAAATCATGTCACGGTTCATGAACAGGATCTCTTTTTACTTTCAAATTTCTTATGACCAGAATTATGTTCAGGTTGGTTTGTTGAAATTTTTATGGAAGTAAAATTGTCAAGAACATGTGCAATAAGTGACTGCTTCTGTTCCTTCCTACAGGAAGTCTGAGTCTACTACTGTACTACTAGTACTAGTATTAGTACTACTGAATACATTTTGTGTGGCGGCACAGTCGTACTGCAAAAATACTGCTGTCCACCATAATAGAGCATATAAACTCAGTCTCTTGGCTTTCTAGTAGTATTCGTGTCAAATCCTGTCTGCAGAAACACAGCAGCACAATGAAGGTTAACCGTGGCTTAACCTTATATACAGTTTCTCTGAAATCGGTTCAGTCCATTTTGAGCAGTTTCTCTAATTCAATCCTCACATTTTAATTGAAAAAAGATATAAAAAAAAATGGGCGTATAATGTGAAAAGAGCCAAACCAAGTGCAGCACAGAATTAGTCATTCAATTGTTTGATCAATTTTGTGATGAAATGTTTGCTTATACCTCATCTTGAGGGACTGCGATTCAATCTAACACCGTTGATAAGATGGCCTTCAGTTCACGTTGTTTCTGACACGGAAGTGAAAAACAAGTGGATCGTTTTAGCGCATTTCTGTAAAAAGTGGGTTTTTGTTTTGTTTACCAGGTGAGCTGAGTGAGAAACTGTTGTCACACGAAGCCAGAGGAAAGGATCGATAGAGGGGAAGAGGCCAGGTCTTTCTTCAAAGTGATTTAAGGCAGACAGTTAAACATCAGATAGTGGGTGGCAACTAAGAAAATGAATAACACATTTTGTAAAACACAATTATGAGGGGCGGGAAAAAATGACAAATCATGTCAATTGTTGTTCCTAAAGGTCCACGATGAAATGACCTTTTATGCCTCCATCAGATACTCTTAGATGGAAATCATAGAACCTCCAATTATAATCTGAAAGTATATCATTTTGAACTATGGAGCAAATAATAACAGAAAACACTTGTGTAATTCTGTATCATCCAGCGATCTATTGGTCAACTCCTCAAAACGTTTGCTCTTCTCCCAACATTGATGTGAAACGTCCAGCCTTGTATCTCCTCTCCGCACGCTTCCCGTCACATACATCACGTGACGGCACCAGTACTTTTCTCACTGCTCGGCTAACCACAGATCACCCCAACGTCTTCCCCGTGCGAGCAGTTGTGTTTGCCCACCCTGGAGCGTTTACACTCCAGCAGCGTGCTCTCGCCGCCCGTACACTGCACGTCATCCAGCAGGATCCTCACGCCGCCGTCCGCCTCCCCCAGCGCGGCCCTCTTCATCACCACCAGCGCTTTCATGAAGCCGAGCTGTCGGCACACCACGCCGCCCGCCCTGCTGCCGAAAAGGTCGTCGCACACCGTCCCCCACTCCCCCCGGATGAAGATCTCCACCCGGCCTCGGTCCGGTAAACCGTCGGCGCTGACGAGTCGCACCGCGCCCGACCGCAGCCTTCGCCCTCCTCTCGTTCGCTTGTGACCCCGGGCTCTTCCTCTCGGCCTCTTCTGCACTTGGTTTCCTTCTTGTGTGTTTTCCAGCTTTTCTCCGAGCCACAGCCGCTCCTCCTGCGTCTTCGGCAGCGTGGTGTTGAGCGGCGGCCTCTGGGGCTTGTAGGGCGACGCACTGAGCTTCAGATATGGTGACCAAGTGGTCGACAGCACTCCGGGATAGTTCGATGTGGAGATGAAGTCCACCCGGGATTTTCTCGGCCATGTTAAAGGTTGGGAGGTTGTACTAAGCGGGTACTGAAGAGGTCTTCCTCGCCTCCTTGGTGAAGGTGTGGTGTTGACTGGGGTTTGAGCAATCCTAGAGGAGGCTGCAGTCAAGACGGCTGCGCGATAACCTGAGGGAGAGACAGAATCACCCTCTTTATTTAAATAAGTGTAGTTTAACGCCGTGCTCAAACTCGCGTGTCTTTGTCTGTTTCGAAAATACATTTAATTCCTGGAGAATTAAATGGGAAAATCACATCTGTTCTATAAAGTGAAGCAAGTTTCAGCTGCTGGTTAACCTCATTATGTCAGCTATCTTTAATTAATGTCCAGAGGTCATGAAATCCATCTGCCAGCTTGTGCGAGACGTTATCCGGTTCAGTTAACACATCACAACATGATGGTAACTGTGCAAGACACTGTTCAACATATAACCGATATAATAATCCTTTTTGTTTATGAACAAAGTGATCATAAGGGGTAATGATGTGTTAGTTTTCCAGCATTTTCTATTTTAGAATAGAAAATCTCACGTTTACTGCCTTGATTTCAATTAACAATGACTTATAAACATTTCTATGTCACAGCACTTGGCTTCCACTCATGTTATCAAAAGACTGCAAAGTAAGCCCGTAGACAGACACACACACACACACAAACACACACAAGGATGAATGTCCAAACTGAAGCTGATGCAGAAGCATTTATTCAAAATAAATAAAGTCAAAGTATCGGATTTAGATCTCATGTAGTGCAAATTCCCAACACATAAATAAGTGCCAGTTATCCAGCCTTGATCTTCTTGTAGCAGCCAAAGAAAAAGTGGGTTTTAGATTGTGTTTGAACTTCAGGTGATTCCTTTGTATTTGAGTAAAGAAAAACATGCATACTACTTATTTTCTTTTGTTTTTGAGCACAGAGAGGCAAAATAAGTGTGAAAAAAGCATGAAATACCAGATTTATGGCGTCTCATGAGTGGTATTTAAAGGGGTCACATTATACAGATTTTTCAACACTTTCACTTTTATTGCCTTAAATCCAGCTTTTCATCGAAGTTCATCCATTTCAATATTGGATCATCTGAGCTACATTCACAATCTGCTGTGTCTGTGTGAGCTGGACTGGCTCCGCCCACACATGCCCATCTTGGGGAAGAGGAGGAAGTACTTCCTCTCATGGTGCCATGTGCCAGAGCAGAGTTGCCTAATTGTGGGAGGGTCAAAGGGAGGGCCTAACTTTATTGGGATTGGCTAAACCCCTGATGACACTATATAGGGTTTGATTTCTGATTGGCTCGTTGGAGCGACACACTAAAAAAATGTATAAGCCAGGGAGAGAGATGAGAGACTTTCTTCACTTCTGGGGCGTCATTCTCAGGTATGGGAACATATATTACTCTTGGAAAACCATTAGAAAGTGAATTGTGCATAATATGACCCCTTTAAAGTGATTCTGCAATGGATGATTAAGATGTGGTATTATGGTTGATTTTTGTTACTGATTTTTATATACTGTTGAAGAATGTCTTGTTCATCATTTTGACAACAGCCGAGAGAATATTTGACAGAATTAACTGAATCAATAAGTAAGTAATTGCATTTTTAGTTTCATTAATTGATAACGATGGCTGGTCTGAATAACAGCCATGTTTATTGCTCATACAGAAAAAGAAAAAAAAATCAAGGTACAGTAATACTACTTTGCAAAAGACCAGGATAAATTCCCAACATAGACTTAGCTGCCAACGCTTTGTTCTTCTCATTATTTCTATCACTTATTACCAACATAATAATTAAAAACCAGCCAGTCTGCACTGCAGAGGAAAATGTTAATTTAGTAACCATTAACGTGTTAGAACGAAGAAGACAAATACAGCACAGATGAAGAATAAGCCCCCTGTTTTCATTTTGGTAGCTTCTCCCCGTGCAAAGGTGCGCACTGGTCTATCGGTTGTTGGATTATCAGACGGAAGGATAAACTCAGTGGTCGGGTTAACGGTCGGGTAATCAGCGGTGCTAGATTGATAAGCGGGTGCGCCAGCGGGCCTACCAGTGGTCGCGGCGGGAGTTGTCGCCGTGGTCATCGGGGAAGCTGTTGTGGCTGCGGCGGCTTTTATTGTCGCTCTAACAGTCGTTGCCGGTAATGTCGGCTTTCCAGCGGTTTTCCTTGTGGTCGCTGTCGTCATCGGTGGCGGCGGCTTTCTTATCGTTCTTCTCGTCGGCATGGGCAGTTTTACAATTACTATCGGTTTCCTTGGTAGTGGTTTCCTTGTTGTCGTTGTGGTTCTTTTGGTGGTGGTCGGGACCGGCGTGGTGGTCGGTTTCTTATTGATCACATACTCTGCAAACATCAAACAGAACAAACAACTCATCTGTAAAGTCATATTTTTATACATGATGGAAAATTCAAAGTAGATTCTTGAGCTGATGTGTTTATTTTTATTATGATAAATGTTCTTTTTGACGAGACAATAAACAATTCCCACAATTGACTATTGTCATGAGAAGAACATTAAACAATGAGTATTATCTATGTTGGTATTGCAGCATATTCTTCCAGAGCTCTGTTTTACATCACTTTTAAAGTTAAAGTCTGCTTTACACAGAACCTAAAATATAGTGTTTGTCCCCGCACACACCCTGTCTGTATTATTTTACCATACTGAACAAACACAATCCATAGGCAATTTTAATAGAGCAGACCAAACTTATGCTATGCTAACTTTATTCATTGAAAAATCAATACTATGAAATAGGAGTTAATTTAAAAAAAAAAAGGGAAAAAGAAGAACCATTTTTATTAGATTTTTAGTTTTCAGTTTGAGTTGTCTTACCTTCTTTGGGGTAGAAATGTATCAGTTTCCCCTTTATTTTAAGAGGTGAAGGCTTAATGCTGCATTTCCCTGGTGGTGCTCGTCTGTATGAGAGATTGAAACATGATTAGAATGTATATTTAACATCCAGCACAGCTGCCTTACGAAGAGTAGAGTTAGTGTTAGGGCAAGAGTTTTTATTATTATTATTAATATCAAATAAAAAAAAAATGTAAATAGATCGTTTTAGAAGACTCCACCATTCCTTCATGTCCTGAAACGTACAGGACCTTTAACACCATATCTGCACTTTTCTTCTTTGTATCTCTCTAAAGAAATGACAACATTTTATGCTCGGTTGAAACTTTGGTCACATTTCACAACAAAAGCACTGGACATTACACGTTGTAAATTGAAGAGTAATGTAAATTATGCTCTAATTTCAACAGAAATCTCACTCGGTTTTTGTAACTAAGAGAGTGATCTCAGTGAAACTGCTGTTTGGTTTATCAAGACCATATTGAGCAACATGTTCAATTTGTCATGGTTGGTTGTTTCATTTCTTGACTTCTTCATCTGTCTTGACGGTGTATCGTACAATTGTTCTCCTTTTTGATCACAAGTACTGAAATGTCAATAAAACCCAAATGCAATTCACTGGCGGAGCACGGAGGGGATCCAATCCCACTCACTCCTCTTTTCTGCTGAAATATTTCCATCTTCCTCTCAGAGTTACCGATGCTGCTTCACAAACAGACCGGACACGACACCTCAAAGGACAGTAGTGGCCTCAAGGCAACGGGAGGTTTGCTGGTCTAAATCCGGCTGCTGACAGGCCACCACTGTCGGTCAATGTGCAAAGGCCTTTATAACCCCAAACTGCTCCGGTTGCATCAGCAAAGACATGCAGATCATTTGATTTACTTTGGTGTCTCTGGGAAGGGAGCAGCTCAAAACTCAAGAAACGCTGCAGATGTGACTCAGTGGAAGTTATGCTCTAGGTTTGTGTTGATGTCAATTTTTCGAAAGGATTTTACAATAAAAGTTTGTTGTTTCCCAGCTTTTGGAATCCATAAGCAATAGAAAAAAACAGCTTATTTTATAAGTACACTATTTTCAATATGTCTATATTACCGTTATCACATGTATATATATTTTTAAATAAAGTGCCACTTTGTCTTCTAGTTAACCATGATTTATTGTAAGATCGAATGAGAGGAATTAAGATGAGCTGGGAATAGTCTAAAACATTGATCCCTCTGGTTTCCTCACAAATCACATCCTGCATACGATCCACAATAAAAGTACTTTTGTTCCTGAAGTGAGCAGTAATGATGATGATCTCTACCTGGAAGGGTCGACTATCTTATAGATGATTCCCGCTCTGGATTTGGCACTCGGTACTCCTGTGGCTAAGAAATACAATTCACCTATAAAAAATACAGAAAAAGGAAAGTCAAAAAATAATTAATTGACACAATTGGAGAGAGAAAGCTATTTTCACCAGAGTGGAAAAAACCAAGATTGACGATGATAAAAGGGCAGGAAGAACAAAAAGGGAGCGGGACGGAGATATTTACAATTTGTACATATGGGAGACAGACCAAGAAAGCAGGAGAGGAAAAATAAGAAGGGGGGAGTGCATTAAAGAGAAGCGGCATAACCAGTCACAAAATGGGTACGATCTGGGATTTGGACTTTCCTGGACGTCATCATCTTGCATATGCTTCCCTTTATTTAGAATGGAAACTTAAGACTCGCAGCATGTGTGCGACACGCTCCTCGGTAAATCTGCTGCTTGTGATTTAAAACATGTTTAACGACCAACTTCCAAACAGCTCAGTGGAAATTTTATTTTATGAAAAACAAGTAAAAACACAACACAGCAGCAATTCTTGCTTAAATAACTGCAAATATTGATAATGATGTCCTGATTCAGCTTGGAAGTGTTTCCTCTGACCTCCCCCAATTGAGACAGGGCTCTGTTGTTTTTCCATCGCAATTTTTCTAATTCTAATGAAGTTTGAAGATAAAATGTTCACTTACAACTTAATATATCCCACCTATGGTACACAGATGAAGCGTTATTTACTTTCTTCTTTTGCAGTAAGTAATGTGATGCTTGTTAAAGATGCACGTGAAGTAAACGCACCTGCTTCATCTTCAGCGAAGGAAATTATGTATTTATAGTAGCTGTTGATTAGTTTGGGAAATCGGCACGTCTGGTCTTTCCCCATGCAGATCTCATTGTACTGCCATTTGCCCGTGGCCACGTCTTCCTTAAGAGACATCAGACGTCTGAACAAAAGCACAAACACACAGAATGTTTATACACCGATATATCCCACTCATACACGTACAAATACGGGGAAAGTTGTGTAGATTAGAGGTGCCACTGGTATAAGTATTTATTTTTTAAAGCCACACTAATGAGAACATCATCAATATTATTTATGGTCTCAGTGGAACGAAGGCAAACGTGTGGGTTTTTAACATATACAGTACCAATATCACAATGAATTTGATGGGTGATCTCTGCAATGAAAGACGGGAGTGTCTGAAGAAGAAAAAAAAAAAAAAGGTTTTACATACCCACTCATGAAGTCCCCAAATATGTAGAGGCCATTGAGGTTCGGCATCTGACAGCCTCTGTAGATGTATCCTCCAGTGACTGACTTGCCCAGCTTGTGAGGGTAGGCGAAGATGGGCAAGACGTCATCTACAGAGACATAGACAGAGTTCCACGTCAGCTTACTATTAATGTATTAATTTAATTCATTTAAAAGTTGAAGTTTGAAGTTACATAAGAATTCACTTCAGTTCATAAACACTGAATACAATTACAAATGCATTTAAAGTTTCCAATAGTAATAACTAGGGATGTTCCGATCCGATCGGTAGATATGGGATTGGGGCCGATATTAGTGATTTGTGAGTGATCGGGGATCGGCAAATCCAGCCGATCACCCCGCCGATCTAAAAAAAAAAAAAAAAAAAAAAAAGGGTCCGCAACGTCACCTAAAAACCGCAACAATTGCGGACTACAAGCTCCGGTCGAGCTGCAGAAGCTAGAGGCAGGCGGAGCGGGGCCATAGACCTATTAAACTAGAGTTATATATTGTGGTTTATGTGCAGAAGTCTACTTCTAAATTTCTATGTGGTCTGTCTTCTTCTGCTTTTTTATTGTGTTTGGTGAGTCACAGCGCCCCTAAAGGCCTGGCACGTGTACTACATGCCCTGAGGCCTCGTGTTGAGCCGTGTTCATAGTGAGGTGTGGACGGTTTTTTGGGAGAAGGCCAGGGAGAACAAAAGATCGTTTTTTCGTCGTGTGGATGTACCCTCAGTTCACAACAACAACTAAAGAGAAAGAGAAGAATTTTGATTCAATAAGTGAGTTTTACAATAATTTCTAGCTAAACAAAGCTTCTGCCAATAGTGCTTTTAGCTTCAGACATCTTAGTTGCTCCAAAAATAGACTATTGAGTATATTTGCAATAGCAATGTGAGTATCGGATCAGGAAAGTATCGGTATCGGCCGATACTCAATTCTGAAAAATCGGATCGGTATCGGGGGCAAAAAAGTGTGATCGGGACATCCCTAGTAATAACTATGCACGTGTGTTGTTATAATATTACATATGTCAGATTGGTTTTCACCTAATGGCATAATAATAATACAACTCTCTTTAGCCGCCATTTTTCTGTTCTGTACCTTTCATGACTCAGATTTTTCTTGCCTATCTCAATCCCAAACGTTTCAGAAACCCCCCGCTTTAATTTCAAATAATGGAGAAACTTTTGCTGAGACAACTGAGTTAAGTTCACTCACCCAAAGATGAGTTGAGACAGAGTTTTCGGTCGTAGCAGCTGAAGCCTTCTTTCGCCCTCCATCCGTAGTTTCCACCTTGAAATAAAGGTAATAACATCGTAAAGCTTCACAGAGTGGAAAATATATTGCGAATGAAACTTTTGGGCCGTAATTGTTTTGTTTTGACGTTGTAATTCAGTCTTTATTTCACGCACTGTTTGAAATAAAAACAGCTCTTATTCATCTTAATTAATAGGGAACATTCAGAGATTCAACAGTTTGACACTAACTGGGTATAAGTAGATAATAACAGTCATTTCACTTTCATTTAAAAGATGGATGCTTTCAGTGTGGTAATTATAGTCGACATACTCGTGGTAAAAAAAAAGAAAAAGAAATCGTCTGTCTCCGGAATGAAACGGGAGCTTTGAACTAAAAACACACTACCTTTTACAATGAGGTCTACCTCCTCGTATTTGTTTTGGCCCACGTCACCGCAGAGCATCCTGCCTCGGCCTCGGCCCGTCGCAGGGTCGCCGCGGTCGATGGAACAACGCCACATGTTGCGAACCCCATAAGCATAAATCTCTGCAGAAGAAAAAAAACAAACAAAACAAAAAAAGAAGATGGAAATAAAGATGCAATTATGGGTTTGCACAAATGCAATGTATCCTTTCAGAGGGTTCAATGAATAATTAAAGCAAACTGTATGCAGAAAGCCAAAGCATATCATTTCCATAATGAAGAGAGATTTTCTTTTATCGCCGCTCCACTGCAGACGCGCTTTAGTTAAGCCCTCACACACAACGTCTGCTTCTTGCACCCTGCATTTAAAACGTTTATGAGGAGATTCACCAGGTAGTGCCGTCTTCTCCCGCAGAAATGGATTATCTGAGGGAATACTGTACGGGGGTCCGTCGTCATTGTCGTCGACATCGACACGCAGGACCTTCCCAAGAAGTGTGGACCTGTTTTAAAACGAGGAACAAAACTCACTGATTAAATATTTAGCTGATGGGCCGAGTGGCCGAGTTAAGGGAAAGATATAAAGGTCATGACCCTAACCAATGTTTTTGTCTTCCTGTTTACCTTGATTTGAATAACCTGGGTTTTTTTTTTCATTTGATTTTGTCTCTGTCTCACATCGCTTTTTGTACCATAATACTTTTTTTCTGGTCTCTTTTACTTCATATATCATTTTGTCTGTTATCGTTAACCCTCTTCCTTGTGAATCCATCTCAGTAGAAAATGCTTTTTTTTTTTTTTTTTTTACTTTCCATTTATGTATTTCTCTCTATTTAATTAAGTTCCACTAAATTCAATTTAACTCCAGTTCAATTCAGTTGAGATCAGTCGAATACAACGCAATGTAATTCAGTGCATATTTAAATTGAAATGAACTCATTTGAACTCAATTCATTTATCTATCTCTTAAACCTTTTATTTATTGTCCAATGTTGCCGGACACAATCCCACCGTCAATTCAGTTCAGGCTGCTTGACTCAAGTCATCTCGACTTGTTAATGAGCGAAATGCAGGTTTAAAACACCCAACTGACCTTACCATGCATGCTGGAGGAAGCTGGAGTTCCCATTGAAACGCCCATACATGCACAGGGAGAATATGCAAACCCCACACAGAACGGCCCAGAGCATTGCAGTGAACCAGTGTATTGTTCCTGTCAGGCGAGGCTTGTTAACCACTACACCACCATGTGGCCCTTAAAGTCAGTTAGTTAGTTCATCAAATATTGAGAAAATATTAAAGATGGCCACATGAGCAGGCCAGTGGAATGAGAAAAGCTTGTTTTTAATAGGAAGAAATCAGTCAGACGTGGCTCAATTTGTTTTGACCAGTTGGGGTTCGACACTCTCTCTCTCTCTTTTGCACACTCCAGCGTGTGGTGGTCCGTCATGTGTGGTGTCAATATTAGACTTGGCAGGAGGCATGTTTCCTGATTCCCAGGACAGTCATTATAGCATATCTAGAAACCTTCAGAGAAACAGCTGAACTCCACTCAAATTTAGCTCTTTCTGAGTCAATACCTCAGTATGTTATTTTACTTTAAAAACTACTTTCCGTGACCGTTTTATGCAATCATACATACACACTTTGCCTTAGGATGGAGCATAGCTATTGAACATAATTATATAAGTATATTATAAAGGTCATATGGTTTGAGAGGTGACTAATAGTGACTAATACCAACACAGTGAATAACGAATTATGCTCTGTAGTGTGTTTAATAAAAGCTGCTGTGTGTGTGCGTGCGTGCGTGCACACTCTTGTTTGTACTGCTCTTGGCAAGAACATGTCATGCCACCTTTCCTTGGCTTTTCAGCGGTTATACCTCCCCCATTGGCATCCGTGGCTTATGACCGCAGACCTGTTTGTCTTCTCTGTTTGCATGCAGTCGAGATAAAAATTGACAAATGGTAAACAGAATTCGCACGTTGTTTTTTTTAAATTAGTTTTTTCTAAATGTTTTCAAATGTAAATGCAGAGATCTTGGTCAATTCTCCCTCTGCATGGCATGGCATGTACGGAAATGACAATTTTGTTATACATGCGTAAGAGAAATTTTAATTTGGATCCTTGGTGGAATCATTTGGAACTCTATAATTTAAAGTTGCCAGTGAGCAACTTTTTTGGCTGTGCATGTTCGTCTTCCTTTTCATTAAACTTAATTTGTCTGCAATTTTAGTCCGTCTTGGACGAAGTAGGTTTTTATTTTTATTCATGTAACCCATATCTCAATAAGGAAGATGGAAAAAACAAACAAATAAATACCTTCTTGGAGCAATCAAAAGACTATCTACCTTATTTCAGTACAATGTTGGGACTGATGCCTTTAAAAGTACAGCTGTACCATAATGCCACTTCCTCCGTGTCTGACAAGCAGCAAAATAAAAATCAGTATTTATCATCATCTCATCATTCATTAATCAGTTATATTTTAAGAATGGGTCTTGTGCAGGGCTCCGTGTAGCTGCAGAAAACACTGCAAAAAAGTACCTATTTCAAACCTACCAAATTAACACCTGTGCGCCACAATTTGACTTTCAAACAGGAATTCCTGACGTCCGCCAAAGGTTGACCTGGACTCAGGAATTTGCTGAAAATCTTTCATGTAGCTTTGACGGAATCCTCAAAAGCCTTTAAAATGAAATCCTGATCCAGATCGCCTCCAGAATTTAATGGAATCTTCCATGGCCTAATATCTATATGTGGTGAAAATTTGGATGAAATCTGGGCAGTAGTTTTGAGGTAATATTGCTAACAGGCATACAAACAGAAAAATATACGCCGATGATTTTATAATGTCCTTGTCGCATGTAATAATGAATGTAACTTCAGCTGAACCTAATGAGTCTGTCATCAGTCTGACTCACATAGAGCTGACAGCTCAGCTGATGTGTCACAGCAAAAAATAAATAAAATAAAAGGTTACTAATAAAACATCATAAAGCCAAATAATTAAGAATAATACACACAAGTTACTTTACAATTCAAATAACTGTAATACTATTTAAAAAGTGTCTCTATTCAGGTACAAATGTTCAGTAACTAATACTTTTGGATTAATGATAGATGTGTTTCTCATTTATATATAACATGTCATTAAATTAATCTGCTAGTTTGTAATATTTAGATGATTAACACTTTTTCTGTAACACTCAAATTGTCTCCCATGTACCCAATTGTCTGAGAGGATATATTCAAACATACTGACTTGTTCTGTGAATTGCCAAACTTCCCAAACGGGTCCCCGGCCCGTCCGCCATCTCCAATAAAGATGTACAAATAGCCGTCATGGCCAAAAAGCAGCTGCCCTCCATTATGATTAGATGCCGGCTCCACCACCTCCAGGATGGTTCTACCGCAGGAAACAGAAGAGGATGCGTTTATATCTGGGCCCTTTAAGATGTAGAACACATTTAAGTATAAATACCTCTCAGAAGAATGATCTAGTTGGTTGTCGTCGTGTGTTGACAGTGTGAACTCGCTGACCCGTATCCTTTCTTCCTTCTTCACAGACACAGAGTAATACACGTAGGCTTTTCTGACTGTGGTGAACCTATGTACAAAATATCCAAGTCATATATATTTAGTTTTTTTACTTGTAGAGCAAAAAGCCACTATTTTAGTTGGTATGTGTCCAAAGAATCGACGCTGCTGATGTGGCAGACCTTGGGTGCAGTGCGATGCAGAGGAATCCCCTCTCATCTCCGGCCCACGGCGACGTGAGGACGGCCTCCGTGAGGTTCAGGAAGGGCCGGTCGATCCTGGAGCCGTTGGCTAAATACACCCACACATAACCCAGCTGCTCCGCCACAAAGAACCGATGCGTTCCGTCATCCGCGTGAATCATGGCCACGGGGTTACGCAGCCCATTGGCCACTTCCTGCAAGCACAGCTCCAGACAGCCCTGGGCGTCCTCGCGCACCGAACCCAGGTTCTCGTTTAGTTCTTGTGACGGATGAAGGAAAAAAAGAGAAGATTTCAATAGTTTTCACACCTATATTCACAAAGTAGTTGTCAACAAAGGACATGACTTTTAGTTTTCATATTCTCCCTTAATATTGCGCCCATAGCTGTAGTACAGCAGCGTTGCTGTGACATGTTGCCTCAGCTGTGTGGGTCAGCGTAATGACTCAATACATCATACGTCACTCATTACATTCTGCTCAAGTCACTTTGCGAAGAGAAGATGCACACATTTTTATCTTTCTAATGACAATTTTTAGGCATCACAAAAGCGAATACTGCCTGATGTTAATGCCTATAATAGGTCATATTTGACGTTGCTCTCGGGGTGACTGAGATAGTTTTGCATTATTGAAGCGACGCTCCTCCAGTCAGCCAGACCAGGACAAAGAGAGACTGCGGCTCTGCAGCTCAGCAAATGATTTCAAATGATTAGAGAAATAAAAAAACAGCCGACTGAGATTCTATTCACAACTAGCAACACAGATTTGAACTTATTCAACTTGTTATTCACAACAATTTCCTTTTCATACTTGGAATTTCAGTGTTTTTCCACTGGTGGGATTACTAAAGTGGACCATGCAGAAAGATCTCAACTCTTGCATAGAAATGGAACCATTTGTTTTTGTTTTCTCGTCAAATGTATTTTTATTGTCACAAATAGGCAGTCATTTTTTCAGCTAAATACTTCAGAAAAACAGAACAATTAGAAACATTTATCTGAGCATCACAGTGCTCGGATAATAAAATGTAATGACTCTTGGTGAATCTCCAATCGTCTTGGATCGTGTGACATTGAATGAGTTTTCCTCACTTTCCTGCTTTTTACTGAGAAGAATATTTTCACATGTTTGCACATGGAGGTCATTATGGTTATATTAGCATTAGGGATGAGTCCGATCCAGTATCGGTATCGGGTTCCGATATCAATGTAATTCACGGATCGGAAATTTCCGATCCAACCTGCGTAGATTTCCAATCCATGAAGCCGCGTCTGTGCTTTACTGTTGCTGAAATGATTCCACAAGTGTTTCCTGTTACTGCATTTCCTGGAGGGAGGCGGGTCTCAATGAGACGCAGAGTAATGAGTCAGGAAATCCATTCCACAGTTTGCAGTCAGCTAGCAGGCTAACGTAGCAGCACTGCGGCTATCCAACTCAGAGCTATGCCAACATGTCCGATGTTTGGACGTATTTTACTCTCAGAACACCGCAAAGCAACACAGCAACGTGCAATGTTTGCAAAACCGTTGCAGTCAGACGTCACCGTTTTAAAACGGCAGCTCGTCGAGGAGAACGGCACTGAGCGCGGCATCAAAACAATGCTCCTCTAGGCTTTAGCAGGCGTCCTACTCCACGTAAAACTCTTGTGTTGCGTTGCTAAAGAATTTCCCCAGGGATTAATAAAGTGATTCTGAAGTTTTAAAGATAGAACTAGTTTATCACGAGATGATGGCGTCACTCAGACCCCCACATTGTCCAAATTGAACAGAAATAGTTTGTACTGCTTCCTTTTCTGACCCTATACTAACCTCAAGTTGCATTTTGGGAGCACACATGCATACATTTGTACATTTCATACTTGCCTGTAGAGGAGTTTATTACAGCCTCATGTAAAATCAATAATAATAATAATAATAATATTAAAGCAAACAGCTCTGGTATCGGAATAGTATCGGTATCGGCAGATATCCTAATTCAGGTATCGGGATCAGATCGGAAGTGAAAAAAAAACGGCTATTTCCCTTATGTCTGATGAGAAAATAAATGCTGGACTGAGGAAGAGAGCCCGTACTTATCTGGTCAGGAATTAATTGTCTCACAAGTGTGGCAAGACAGTCATTTGAATAATTAGACTTTTTTGGTCCAGGGATATGTTCATGAGCAATTGTGTGAATGTTGAGCTTGTGTTTCTTTATATACTTATCTATGAACTTGTATGACTAGGAATGCCAATCAAAAACCAATTCTTGTTGAGAACCATTTCCCTGTGATTCAATCTCTTGGAATCGTTTGCAAACGATTCCCTCATCATTTCCAGTGGGCGTGAATTATATAGCCACGCGTCACGTTTTTCACCAGTGCAGCAGAAGACATGGTGCCGAAGCTGCACAAACGTTTGTTTGTTACATTTCACGAGAAAGGATGACAACAAGGTTACTTGCAATAATTGCAAAGTGGATATTTCATTAAAGGGAGGAGATACTACCAATATGCCATAACTTGAAATGAACGCCGCGTTTTCGCCGCTCCGGAGTGAATCTCAACCCAGCAGAAGCGGCAACGTCAACACGTCCTCCGCTCTTAATACTGCAGGTTTTTTATGTCCAAATGAGAATCGATAAAGAACTGAATCCTTAAGCAGAATTAAAAATTAAATCGGAATCATAAAAACCTTATCAATTTCCATCCTTATTTATGACATTCTTTAAAAGTACCAATTGACTGCAAATTCATGTATTTTCTCTCAACCTGTGGCAGCCCAGTGAGATAGAGGCTCGGGACAATGTGAAGCCATTACCTGTGTTGGTCAGGACATTAGGATAGCAGTACTGTTTGTCCTTTAGCTCGAGAAAGTCACAGAAGGCCCTGCGATCTTCCTCCATCATGGCCGTCCTGTTTCCGAACTGCTGTGGGCTCCCGGCGTCCTCCAGCAGGAGGCTGAGTGTGTAGCGGCAGTGGTGCCAGTATTCAGAGCAGTAATCTCCACACAGGCCAGGCAGCATCCTCATTGGCGTGTTGGCATCTTCAGCATCGTACAGGTGAGCCGCATATGGAGAGCACTCCTGCCAAAATAACAACAAACACATCTCAATCCACTAGAACTCGTTAGGAATGTTTCTCTTTAAGAAGTGTTTAGGATTTATATGAATGATGTGGAAGAAAAGGATCAATCCGTGTCCTCTCTCTCTCTCTGCCACAGTTTTTCACCGCGTCACTACGACTGGTCAGACTGGGGTTATATACAGCTTGTCTGAGTCCTGCGTCGTATAAATGGATACCAGGAAGGTCCACTCAGTTATTAAGTCACAACCACATTGTCCACACCCTGAATGGTGAGCTGTAGGCACCCAGAGGCCCGACACCCAAACCATCATGTGGTCAAACTGGTGCTCTTTTACTTGGTGCCAGATCACCCCAAACAGATCATCACTAGGGAACAGGGGGAAAAACAACAAACACTTCCCAACACTCACAAAACCTATGAAAGTAGAAGAAACGTGTAAACAAATAAGAATTAGAGTTAAAATGTGTTTATTGATATTATAATAATTGTGGAAACAAAGTCAAATTGCTTAAAACTACCAACCATGGTGTGAAATGGCAAGTGGACTTTATTTATAGTGCAAAATTGAATGTTTCAGCATTGTCGACGTGATTTAGGTAATCAGTTGCAAGGTGCTCGCATGCAAAGTTTAGGGTTCAGTGGACACTTTGGCGCATGGAAGAGTACAAACGGGGCTGGCACTGACAAGCTTTGGATTCAAAGACAACACATTCTACCATCAGACTTGAAAGTGTCACGCTGATCTATTGTGGTCTCGTGAAGACATAACGTTGAGTTGAATTAATTCCTAGTGAGGGCACTTTTCAGATCCATGTGTACCTCCAGAAATAATAACTGAAGGCAAAAGCTGTAAATATTTTAGCACAAATCAGAACTTTTATTTGTGGCCTGAATGGCAGTTGCCTCATGACCTTAACGTGAATAAAGTGGGTGAAGAAGATGGATGGCAGCTGTGAACTTCTTGCCCTTTAACTAACCATTTTCACTAGTTCTGCTGTTCGGGACGATATTGAATGTGGTTTAAAAGCACCGTTCGCCGTTAATAAAATGTTTCTTACATTTTCAAGACACTCATGTTGCAACAACATAAGTCTGCACATTAATTACCTCCAGCAACTTTAACTGGTGATTTATAGACGAGCCGAGAGAATGCCTCGAAAACTCAAACTCTACCAGCAGTGCGGGCCTGTTTGCTTGTACCTGGATGGACCGCTTTAAATAGTTCCCCCACTTTTATTTTTCTGTGCATGTCAAAGCCAAAAAGCTTTATTAACTATGATGCGTTATTAAATATTGATGCATAAAGTTTTTGGAGGGGTGTGTCTGTGTGTACACAGAATATGTACACGGATGTTTTTGGTTTACTCACTTCATTATTTATTCCAGCTCTTTTAATGTGACGGGGTTTTTTTTATTCACCTACCTGCAATTTCAGTATTTTTAGAAGATAGTTGGGTCATTTAAAGGAAGCGCAGTGGTGTAGCAGTATTTGCATCTCAGTCCAGTTCGTTTTCACTGCAGCGCCTTTTGTTTGGAGTTTGAAGGTTCTCCCTGTGCTTGTAATTGGGACAGTCTATCTCTCGATCATTTATATAAACGATACGACTGCTACTTATTGGTGTCCACATGATTTTACGTTGGATTCCCTTCCTGACCCAACCTTGCTCAGTTATCTGTCGTGGGGATCTGCCTGCAATATGATTTGAACCAGTTGACCACTGCTACAAGTTTGCTTCACTAACCTCTCACCCGTAATTTCCACCAGAAGCAGCCCACTCTGTGAACTATAAGCAGCAAGTCTACTTTTTTTATGAAAACCGCATCATTTTGCACGGAGGAGACTGAGATTCCAGCACAGGTTGTATTTCACTTAATTCCTGGTGGCAACTGTCACAACGTCGGAGGCAGGTTAGAAGTCATGGGAGATGATACAGTATTTCTATCCTTGGAGTTGGAGTGAAAAACACCTAATTTTATATGACCCCAGCAACTCTTTTTATAAAAACATTGAGAGGGAAAAAGAAAAGTTAAAGTTAAAAGACTTTGATTGCAGGAGTTTTTAGAGTGGGAGGTGGGGTTGTAAACCCAATCATTGTTTTCTTGCTCGTTGGAGAAGCACAAAAACAAAAGGAGAGATTAGACACTTCTCAAACGCTGCTGGTGGGAGCTGCGGTTGCACGCACGGCAGAACAAAACCGCATGATACAAATCTGCGTGTGGTGGAAAAACAAGTCGGGCTGTTTTTTGATTGAGCGGTCAAACACAGCTGCAACTGCTCTTTCATCACAGTGAGACTCCAGGTCGAAACAAAGCAAAGCACTGATAAACGAAACTTTTTTTTTTTTTTTTGACTGAAAGAACAGAGCTCCGACAGGAACAGAGATTTGTGGGTCGGATTACTTGAAGGCACTTTGTTGGGAGAAGATCAGAGTTTTCCTGGGGATCAGTTTTGGCCCAAACAGCCAAAACAAAAGCTGAGTTCAGTCCAAACTTCAGGAAGTGTCGATTAAAGCAGTCTCTGCTGAAAAGTGGGATGGGGGGGGGGGGGGGGGCAGATGGACGCTTGATTAACTGTCTTTATTGTGCTTTTTGGAGTTTGGATTTATCTTTGTTCTGACGCAGTGGAACACTGAATATTCAGCAAGAGTAACGCAGAAGTCTTACTTTGATTTATGGGTAAAAATTCCTACATTTGAAGTCCGAAGAGTTGGGAGTATCTCCTTCACTAACCCATCACTGTTGCTACTAATTTTGGCAGTGATGAGCTAATAACTGACTGCTCATGTTAGAATTATACCTTTAATGCAAGTAAGCTTGTGGCTCATTATGTTTGTTTATAATGAAAACAGTTGCTGATCCCTTAAAAAATGATTATCTAATCTGGCCTGATGTCTTTGCCGTTTGTTCACTGGAGGAGCAGTGCCTCATTAATCTCAAACTCACGTCTGCAGATAACCTCTTGAAAGATGTCTGCCTGCATCTGTTTTGTTGCTCCTTCTTTTCAACATCTTGAGTGTATAAGTCAGTTTCTTTCGGCTGCAATGCAGAATTCTGCATAACTGCAAAAAAAAAAAAGCGCATCCAATTCTGAGCACGTGCAGTTGAAAATACCCAACTTTGATAATAAAATGATCAAATCAAACCGACCAAAACGTGAATCAGAAAATTAAAGTGACTCACGCCAGTGCTCACAACTGAGCTGCAGTGTCACAGACACACTCAAATAGCACACTATTAAGCTCCTGACACTGGTGTTTTATGTCACTTTGTCGTCACCTCTCATTTAACCATCAAAGCTGAGAAAGCAGACCGTTGTCGGTCGACGGTTTTATTTTGGGTCCAACTATCATAGGGTAGGATGAATGCCTTTAACTACAAACAGCTGTTTCTTAACAATGCAGCCACTTCAAACCACTATAATTTGGTGTTTACACTATCCAGTTTAGAATAGACAAAAAAAACTATTTCAATGTGAATTAAAATGCTTTTCCTGCGTCTTTCTCACTGGCTTTTCATGCTGCTTTGTTTAAGGTGTCGTGGCAAACACATGGCAAGTACCAGTGGCGGTGTGAACCTGAACACGGACCCTTAAAGCAGAAAGCAAATAATAAAAAGAAGTGCAGTTCAATTAAAAAAAAAAAAAAACTGTACTGTTCTCTACCTCGTCACTCTGCAATGACAATGGTCCAAATGAATGCTTAGTTTGGGGAGATAAGTGAGTCATGTTACAGATGAGTGTTTCAACCTGGAAAAGAAACCTCAGAAGTGGAAAAAGAGAAATTGTTTAGTTTAATGAAAGGATGAGATGAAGACAAAAGAGAGGGAGCGACTTTGACAAAGCCAAATCGAGTGACTCGAATTAAATATATATATATAAAATCTCGATTCAGACACTGTATTAGTGTAAAGATCGGTTGTTTCACGTGACAAGTAAATAGACTGCTGGGCTATTTGGATGTTGAAAACACTTCTTTTTTAAGCATATTTCATGACATTTTAGAATGCTTATAAATTCTAGGATTCCTGAAAAACATTGATGAATTCCAAGACCTTCGAGAATTCTGCCAAATATACCAGCGTCCCAGAAGGTCTTAATATTGGTGTTTGACACACTTGATTCCTCCTGTGTTCTGTGTCATTAACTCATCTCAGGCCATGTGGAAAATGGGAATGGGAGTTACAAATATATGGTCACAGGTGGATAAAGGGTTAAAGGGAAGCTGATGAGCAGGTCTCCAAATGTGTTTAGATATAGCACAATTAACCCCCTTGACCGTAACTTCAGTCAAGGCTTTATTAATTAAATTTTAAAAAAATGACACGTTGCCTCGTTATTGCCAAAAGCGGTCGCATTAAAGCAACATGTTACCTTCGCAGCGGGTCATTAAAACACTGCTGATGTGTGGAGTTTTAAAGTGCTGCTTGGGAATTTGAACAACTTCTGCTTCTTGCTGCTGTCAGAGCAGGAGAGTGTGGCTGACTTTATGACCCGAGTGAGAGAGAGAGAGTCTGAAACGTTCAGAAACAACACTGCTGCACTTTAAAGTGCTTATTAAAGATGCAGGAGGGGAAGAACTAATTTGATGTTTACCATGTCGAGCTCTCACTCTGTGTTTTCTGACCTAAAACACATCCGAGCTGGGGGTTTGTTGTTTTGGATCATTAGTCAATTTATTTATCCCTCGTCAAGTTTGCTACCTCCTCAACCTTCTGTCCCCGACTTGCAGGAACTGAATATATCCTGTAATCCTGTACCCCTGGACTGAGGAGGAAACGGTTGTTTGTTTGGTCAGTTAAGCTAAGAAACGATAACAGTCTCCCTCCTGTCTTCTCGAAACACACACACACACACACACACACACACACACACACACACACACACACACACACACACACACACACACACACACACACACACACACACACACACACACACACACACACACACACACACACACACACAGCTCGGGACATTGCAGTGACCTACACTAATTTCCTGTCGACTCCAGTTCACCGTTAACAACTACTTACCCAACTCTATCATTAATCTAACTTTAAAACTCGCCTTTTCTTCACTTTCTGTCCACAAAAACAGTCCCCATAACGAGTGTCCAAACAGATTTCTGCCCCTGCTAAAGCGATAAACACATCTCCATTCCCTCACTCATTCATGCTGCTTTCTGTCTGCCTCTATCTCCATCTTCCTCTCCTCGCTGTGTGATTGGTATCGGTGCCAGGAAGCTCCTGCGTTGGAGCTGGAACAGAGGGACTCAGTGTTGCCGGGGTTTACCCAGGCTAAGTGCCCTGGCAGCGGGGTAACTTAACCTCCTCCATCGCTTCCTTTAACCTCAAAACTATCAGCCCGAGAGTTCAAAACCACAGCGTGGGTGTTTTGTCACAATAAAGACATTCTTACAAAGTCTAAACAAGGGCTTCATAAAAACTCCAATCCAAACATGAAAGCGAGCGCAGCCACACATCTTGAAACTCGACCTTACGATATATATAACTAACCTGTGGTCTGTGAAATGAAGCAGCAAAAGTGGAAAACATTCGCAGCCCAAAAAGCTTTGTTTATTTTTAAGTTAATTGTGATGACTTGAAGAACTATTTCTCTAAGGGAGATAACTAAAGATATAGGCTCTGCGAGTAAGCCGACATGTTAACCAATTTTATGAATGTGTCACCGTGAACTTGACACACTCACATTGTTCTGACTTAAGACTATAAGTGAGACTAAAGTAACCGTTATGAGACACTCGTGTGTGGAGCTTCACTGTGTCATTACGCTCAGGACACAGCCTGTACAGCTCAGAAACAACCACACCAGGCTATAATTTCCACGTAATAGAAACCTATATTTTCGGACTTGTACATTTTGTCACCGGCTTTGCATAGAGGATGACGTATTAAACTGCCGGGAAGAAGTTGAGTTTGTTATGTCATTGCCTTTTTTGTTGATATGGAAGAGGAAGCAGTTGGCACATTTAAAAGTGCCGGGTTAAATTCGCACAGCACCTATCATTCAATTTGTACGCGTGATCTGGACGCCGTTAGCGTCTGAGCACCACAGTCAGCACCTCATTATGTAATCAGCGTGTGGCCTCAAAGCTCACTCCAGAAATGGTGAGGGCAGATTTCTGGGGCCCAGATCTGTTTAAGATTATGGGGGGGGGCAAGTGAAACACTGCAAACGCTGAAATAGAAATGCTCATTAAATTAAATAACATTCCCCACATAAATGAAGATTGAGTGAGCTTCAGTATGTGTGCTTTTAGCTTATCAGCGTGCTATTTTTAATGCTAACATTTATGAGTCATTGCCAGTAAAAGAATTTAGAATCTGAATCGTTTGTGTAAATTATGCAGACTTCTTGAAAACAGATGCAAGAATGAGTTTAACTCCTCGTTGATAGTATAATGGCTGTGGAATTTCTATTTATTCACTTTTGCAGTGTCCTTGCAGAGAGGACATCCACGTCTATGATATATTCTTCCATCCATCCTTCATACGGCATTATCCTGATCCAATCTGACTATGGGTGAAAGTGGAGCACACTTGTGCCTGTCACCTGGAGAGAAGCCGTGCAAGCATGCAGGGAAAACATGCAAACTCTTGCCTGGCTTGGTCTCAAACCCACAACAATCTTGTGACAAAGTGAGAGTGCTCACCACTTCACCACCGTGCTGCTTCTCCTATTGAACACATCATGTCAGGGTGTGAAGAGTTCTTAAATGTGCAGTTAAACCTGAGAGACAATGGGATTTGTGGCAAAACCAGAGAGAGAATCATGACACTAAGGGAATAATGGGAGTTTAAAATTGATTTTCTAGTATCCAGCAACGTATCTGACTTGTCACAGTAAATTCCGTCACGAGTTTCCCTACAGCCCTTTTCATACTTTACAACCAGTAGAAAGTTTTCTGATTGTGAAAAGACAGGAAGTGCTGAATTCAGACAAGTACAGCTTAATATTGGGCATGGCACACATGAGTTTCACAATTACGACATCATAGTTGGCAGCCAGGATTTACTAAGATTTTAAAAGAATTGTATTTTATAGTCTGTGTGCTGACGAAGTATTATTCACCACTATGAAGGAGTGGTAAGCTAAAGGAGTGGCAAATAATGTTGAATTGATGAAGTGAAAAGGCATCATTTTAAAAGTTTTGCATTTTCATTTCAGAAAGATTTTGTGTTTACACAGCAACATTTTGAAAATGATGTTCATTTACAACAGAAACAGCAGAGATGCTAAAAACGATGTATTTTTCAGGTTGGGCCACCAGTAAGTGTTGTTTATATGTATAGTAATAAAACCTACCTGTGTATGCACAATTGTTCGCTGTAAACATCAAACATCAAAGCTCCTTTAGGCTGTTTTTCTTTGTCGTTTTGGCAAAAGTATCTGTTGTTTGTAAGAAATACAATGTTTCTCCACATGTTGCTGGAGTAAATGTTCACTTTATTATGAAAGTTTTCCGTTTGAAAAGCTCCTGTAAAAAGGGCCGGAGTCTTCATTCTACTCATTGCTTGACAACGTATTTAACATTTTGGCCTTTTTTACTTTGAAAAGTTCATTGTATTATCACACCCTTAGAAGCTCATGCTCTGGTCTTAGCATTTATAAGTTCTTTCTTCTGGACCACAGGAACTATCAAAGCCCGGCTCCACACCAGCAAATCAGAAGTAAAACATCAGTTTGGTAAAACTGCAGTTCAGCACTTCAACCATGCGTAACAGCTGTCGGATATTTTTCCATGTGGCCCCCTAAGCCACAGTTTATTGGTCTCTGTGCTTTTGTTCAGATTACATTCTTACTCATGTTGAATCACAAAGCTTTTTCTAACCGTTTTTATTTGTCATACGTGTCCAGATGAAGAAGATGCTGATGAAGAAACAGAAATGTGTTCCATACTCGTGAAAAGTGACCTCAAAGGGGGGGGGGGGGGGGGGGGGGTCTGTCATATTTAGTTAAATGCACCAATTATAAATTGAAATCAACAGATTCAAGTGAATTCTTGCGTGTTAGTAAATACAAAGGATGATTTGGGGATATTGCTGTGATCATTAAGTCTCCATGTGAGATGATAACTTCACCTGACAGACGACACTAAAGATAAATGCCTTATATTAGATCAACTGTTCAAGAAAATCACACTGTAGTTCTCGGAGTTGAATATATTTAACACAAAAAGTAGTGTATTTGATGGAGATGCAATTATTCCAGCCTAGTAGACACACTTTGCTTATTTTGTGGCACTAAAAACTGAGAATTCATACTGAATACAGAACAAAGTAAAATATCTGGATTGACTCCAAAATATAAATGTATTACGTAAACTAATGCCAATAGATACAGTGATTGTCCTTCTGTATTCACCACATCTGCATGCACAGGAAGATGCAAACACACAGATGTTGGCCAATAGGAGCTTTGAATATAAATGGCTTACCTGGCAAAGGATGCTTCGTATGTATTTGCCACAAGTAAAGTAACCAGTCTGGTCAAAGTTGTCCATGATGCGGTAAAACCTGCGTGAGATTTCCTCATCTTTTTCCAGATCGCAGCAGCCAAACTTGGAAGACTCTTTGCAGAAGACCAGTGGCTGCCTGGGCTCAAATGGAGGCTTGTAATCCAAACACTGAGGGTGGCAGCTCCCCCACCAGGCCCGGAGGAGCAACAGCAGGACTGGGAGAAGCAGGTGAGGGGAGATGCACCGAGGCACCAGGTTAAAGGTTTGCAGGCTCATGATGTTGAGATACAGTCTTTCAGTTCGGGATTCTTTGGCTCTTCATCCAATAATGCTGTAAATAAAAGCAGCTTGTCTGTGACATGCATCTATGGAGCACAAATGGAGGATTCAAAGTCAAAAGGTGCTGTAAGCTTTTGGACGTGGAGTTGATGCTTTCATTTGATGTCCAGGTCCGTCCAGTTTCATGCGACCATGTGTGAGTTGTGTGTGTGTGTGTGTGTGAGTGGATCAAGCACACTGACTCAGCATCACACCTGCCTGCAAGTTGGCCAGAAACTCACAAAGTGCTCAGGATCGCTCCAGTTAAATTATAAACCCACACATCACACTCAAACGGCAAGCGGACCCCGGGATGTGTGCAAATAAGATCAAATACGATGAAATTGGTCCAGATCCAGTGACTTCCTTTGATCCCTGGAGGTAATTTGTAGTTTCAGTCCACGTGGTTGTTATGATCAGTGTCCTCAGGTCCTCTGACGGGAAGAGGTCCACTTCTTTCACTTAGTTTGGATTGTCTGAACAAAATCCCAGTGGACATACCTGTAGGAAAGACATGTTCGGATTAACTTCACGGCGTAGTCTCCTAAACAATCGGCATGCGAAACAGAACGTTTAAAAACCCAAACAAGCCTCTGGAAAACCTCAAGGGAGGCGGCACATGACGAAAAGTTGCGTCTTTAGGCAAGGTTTCTGAAAAATATTTACTTCCAGCTTGAAGTCTCTTGGAAAGTCTTGCTTGTGTTTGCTCTGGACGCACTCATTTGCTGCAGCGGCCATAAGCCATATATACAGACAGACAGCAGAGAGAAAGTGAGGGAGAGAAAGTGAGAGAGAGAGAGCGAGAGAGAGGCTCTTTCATTCACACACAGAGCCACGCTGCAGCCCCAGCTCAGATTCCACCCTCCTCACTTCTCTCCTCCTCCTCTTCTCTTCTTTTCATTTGCTTTTTTCACTCTCCTACAAAGACACGTGCATTCCTTCTCATAGCATGCGGTCCATATTGCCCTGAAGTTGCAACTTTTTACCTCTGCTTCCCCCCGAGCTCCCCCCGCCTTCAGCATTCCCAGACCTCGTCTCTGTCTCTAACAGACAGACTCACTCACTCCGTGTGTGTGTGTGTGTGTGTGTGTGTGTGTGTGTGTGTGTGTGTGTGTGTGTGTGTGTGTGTGTGTGTGTGTGTGTGTGTGTGTGTGTGTGTGTGTGTGTGTGTGTGTGTGTGTGTGTGTGTGTGTGTGTGTGTGTGTGTGTGTGTGTGTGTGTGTGTGTGTGTGTGTGTGTGTGTGTGTGTGTGTGTGTGTGTGTGTGTGTGTGGTGAGAAGAGTCGAGACGTGTGCTGGAAGTAGACACAAATGGATTCCCCAGGCGTAGTTCCAACCCGGAGTCTTATGGCAAAGAGCAGGACGGGCCAACATTTACATCTAATTGCATTACTTCAAATATTCTCGGCTACTTTACGTTCCCCAGAGAAGAAACCAACCTCACATTGCACAAGGCTGCACAACTCCATTAGACCCAGACTGAGGCTCGCTGTCCTCCTTTGACTTACTAAAGTCGCCACATCATGACTTCGCACATCCCTCCAAGCATGGAAAACTAATGTATCTGCTGCTTATTATCTGGGTTTGAGTGTCACGACTATACTGTCCTGATTTACCCGGAGTAATCACGGAGCAGAGTCTTGCCAAACCAGACCGTTGTGCTCAATTCAATTTTCATCGCACTGGTTAGAAGGCGATTTTCAAACAAGGTCACATGAGCACAGGCCATTATTGAAAAGAAAAAATGTACAGCAAGTATTGGACAAACAAATTGACATCAGATCGCAAACTAATTAAATCTCTGCGGGCTCGATGGGAGGTTCCACTCAGAGGTTTTACAGGAAAGTACAAAGACACGGCAGATATGAGAAATCACAGACTACATAAACGAGACATCTAATAGCAATGTATGGGGGTTTAGAATGAAGAAGTTCACCTGGCAGTCCTAACCTATAGCAGCTTAATTAGAAAACGTGAGCTACATGAATATCCACTAAACTTAGAAAGCAAATCTATTAGTAAGCTTGTCCAGTCCCATAATACCACTTTTTCTGACCAAATATTGCTAAGTTACTGTGTGTAGTTTATTGGAAGTTCTGTCTCCAACAAATACGTAAAGAAGAAGCCACAGGTTCTGATGCTCAAGAGTAAAGAAAATAATAGCTGGTGCTTCTGTAAGCAGGAAAGCAGAATAAGAACAGATTGGACGGAGCCGTGATTCAACACAAATACCTAATTCATGTGTCATACATGCATCACTTACAACTTGCATATTTTACCTTAAAAAGCCTTTTTTGTTTCTCCTGTTGTTCTGTTCTGTCACTTCTTCTAGTAGTAGTAACTAAGTCTCAACTTGTACAATTTTAGTGTTTTGTTGCCTGTCTTGTTTTGTTCATGCAAGTATTGATGTTCATACACCCTTGATTGTTTTGTGCTCTGTACTTCCATATGTCCACATGTCATATTTGACATTAAAAAGAACTTTTAAGATTGAGAGGCGTACAGTTGATTTATACAACATGCATGTGGTTGAACAAAACACTAAAATCAGTGATTTCTTATTGTTGACCTACTCTGGCATTTGCAGAAGAACTATTTATGACAGCCGTGTTGCGCAGTACCAGTGTTTCAGAAAAGTTGCATTTTCCCCTACTTTCCAGGGAGTCAAGAGTAATTTTGAAAGGAAGGTTGCGTTTTCAGAGACTTCAAGCACCGTTATTGTAAAAAAGGGACCCCAAAACTCCAAAAGGTTTTCACTTGAAAACGGTGTCCAAATGAGGAATCGCAGTAGTGCCACGTGCTTGGGCTGAGGGTTTCCCATGTTGTTGGCATCCACCAGTCTCAGAAGACTACGGTAGTTGTGCCATGGATTAGTCTGTAGTGATCTCTCCAAGGCGCATTTACCTTGGGCGAAGGTTATGGAGATCCTGGGGTGTCCAGTCATCAGAATCCCCCCCTCTCTCCGATACAGTTGGTCTCAGCGCAGCTGACGGAGTTGTCGGAAGGTGTCACATGGTTCGACCCACCGCATTCAGAGCTCCACTCCAGAATTTACCATTTCAACAACACATCATCAGTAGGGTAAAACTAACCTGCCTCATGACGGTCTGATCCCATCTCACGTTCCCTATTAGTAAGTGAAAATCCAACGCTTGGTGAATTCTGCTTCGACATCAAAGAATCAAGAAGCGACGTCGCTACGAACGCTTGGCCGCCATAAGCCAGGTATCCCTGTGCTAACGTTTCTGTCACCTCCTGCTTAAAACCCCAAAAAGTCAGAAGGATCGTAAATCCTCGCTTTCATGGTCTGTAGTCATTCTGAAAACCAAGATCAAGCGAGGTTTTGCCCTTCTGCTCAGCTTTACCCACTAATAGGGAACTTGAATTGGGATTAGAGGCTTTAATTGCTCCGTATAGCAATCTGCATCAAAGCAAAGAAAGAAAAAAAAAAAAGTCTCTGATCTTTTACAAAGTGACGCGTTCAAATCTTCTTAATCTGTAGTACGTCCTCCTGTTTCGGCCTTTTATTGCAGAGACTGCCTTACTGGATTATTTAAAAGAAGAAGTGATCACTGTCAGTTTTATTACAAACATCTTGAGCTATGACATTTTCCCAATGTCACTGTTGAGCCTCACTTCACACTGGAGGTGTGTATCACAATGAGAAAACTCCATTTTCATATATTAGATTGTGGTCGGAACCATCAGGACTTCCTTTGTAAAGGTCATGTCGGGACTGAGAGTCACATCTTTCATACAACCAACAGTGATGTGATCAATTCGCAGTGCTTACACTCAGGGAAGCCAAGAACAATGGACAGGCAGGACTTTATTGTGTGCATGTGCGCGCGCACACAGACTTATCACTGCCATATGGGTCTCATTATCGTGGAGCCACCTTTCAGATCAGAGAGGGCCTCCCATCTGGCCAGCCGGCTGTCAGACACTTTATCACTCTGTACTCGCACACAGAAAAATAATCTACAGCCCCACACGTTCTGCATTAAGTAGATCAGTGGCCACTTCATCATGTTATGCAATTTCATGATTTATCACAATTCCACTCGATCAACAAAAAGCAAAACGGCGCTCATGAGAATAAAGTTTCCGGTTGGTTTTCTCCAATAGCCAGTTCACCCAAAGTAAATCAAACTCAGTTAATGATAAGAGTCTTGTTGTCAGATGAGTACTTGTTTATGGAAATTCGGGTTGTGAAAAGCTCCTCCACTGCAAGCCTTATCACATCTGTGAAGACCTGCTGAGACCTGTGTCACCAAACAAAAGCACTTTCAGCAGAGATTGCTCGGCTTGTAAAATGTTCAAATCTTTAGAATGACTTGGATGAGTAAGTGAGTGAATGAGTCATCTTTTACTGGAAAATAGTGAAACACACTCACACACACACACACACACATGCACACGCCTGACTGTCAGACTGTCTCCATCTTAGTTTTACTCATACATACACAGACCTGCAGGAGTCAAACACAACGACAACTACCACTTTCCTAACTGCAACCCTCAGTCCAGTACCTGAACCACACACACACACACACACACACACTGCTCTCTCCAGCACGAAAGCCGAGTCCCATCCTCCATTTTTCACCTTTTCACTTGTGATTTACAAACTGCTTTCTGTGCTGAGAGGTCGTGTTCCACCTTTAAGACATTTTTAAGGTCAAACCAAAGTCAGGGTAAGATGTGGTTGTACAAAAAGTACATCAGAGTGCAATTTGCTGGCTGTACGTCAGTATGGGGATACACTCCTCCGGCTTACAAATCTTCCCTTTGGCTAAACTAATTTGACAGCAGGGAAGGTCAGATATACAGATACAGATTATTACTTGACTAGCAGATCAAAACAATAATGACAAAAAATACAAATAAATGTCTTGACACTATGTAAAAGTTTGTAAAAACTTGACAACTGCATACTCTGAACTGTAGTAATGTTTGGCTCAATCCTGCATTTTCACTGCAGTTGGGATCAGTAAAAAAAGAAGTCAAATATGTCATTGTACGAAGCCTCAACATCGACCCGTTTGAATTACGCTTTATGGTTATTATGGTTGTTCTGATATCTACTCTTGTTTTGAACTCAACTTGGCAAATTAATGTTATCCTTGTCCAATAAATACCAGAAATGAGTTCTGAAATACTGTGAACGGCCTTCAGTTCTGCTCTGGTTACTCCCACCAGTTACTGTGATCAGACTGCCCAGATCAGATGGAAGGTTTTTTGTTTCGTTTTTTTGCCGGCTGTAATCTGTGTTTTTCATGTCTTTTTTTTTTCATGTGTTTTCATGTCTTTCATGAATGTCTTTCTGAAATATTAAAAAAAATTTCCTGCTTCCAATATTTTCAGATCCTTGCCTCTTCTTTATTTGGGGATTTTCAGCCCCAAACTTCCACGGCCTGTGTCTTATTTTATTTTGATGACACTACTACAGTATGTCAATGAATTGGGCCACATGAACACTTCACATGGTTTAGATTCTTTGCTGTCTGATTTCACTCGAATATCATTTGAGCATAATCAGTCAGTATGAGGTAGTGCGTTGCTTATCTGTGAATGTTTGTAATGGAACAGTTTTGTGTTCCTTTAGATGAATCAATTCATTTGTGTGTGTGTGTGTGTGTGTGTGTGTGTGTGTGTGTGTGTGTGTGTGTGTGTGTGTGTGTGTGTGTGTGTGTGTGTGTGTGTGTGTGTGTGTGTGTGTGTGTGTGTGTGTGTGTGTGTGTGTGTGTGTGTGTGTGTGTGTGTTCTAAAAACAGCCATGTGTGGCAGGACTACAGATGGAGTGTCTGGGATAGCCTGAAGTGCTAACACACACACACACACACACACACACACACACACACACAGAGAAAGAAGAGGAAATGTCCAAAACTGACTTAAAGAAAGATATTCTTCTTCTCCACTCCAACTCTCGTCCTTTATGTCGTTAAAAAGGCAGAAAACAAATAATTTATTTCTCAAGTTCTCTTGTAAATGTATTGAAGCACATGATATACTCTATGTGATGGCTACATTAAATGAATATGTGGAGGTACTTCAAACACAGCCGGCAGTCCATTGAGATAAAAATGAAAGTTTTATGTTCAACAAGGGATGGTCACATTATTCCAAATGCGGAGTATTTTCATTTGTATTCAGAGTTATTGCTTTTCAGTTGGCACATTACAGATCCTAAAACAAAGGGCATTGTGAAAACCTCAACGGTTTTGAGGTGTAAAACCAAAAGACGACTTCATATTAATGCCATATTTGTGCAGGAGAATGATGAATGCATTATAGATGACGCAAAATGAGGCCACATTACCATTAATTCACATTCAGTTATCGCCGGGGCGAAGCCCTGTCATCCCACATTCACTGGTCGACATGAAGGCCAACCACTTTCATTCCATCATTTCATTCATACAAAGCAAAGGAGCAATTAAACGAATGTATCTCATCCAACGTGACAGTCTTTAGGACTAATAATTCACCATTCTGTCTTCTCCAGTTGAGTTCGCTCATGTAGTTCCCTTTGGCTCCCCTCCAAGGAATCAGCAGTGTAAACATTTACTTTGTAGTGAGAGGCATTGCCTTGTCGGAATTACCATGTGAGTGGTGCATTTAGTTCGCCTGCAGTCACCATTTGACTGTAATCAGCTGAATGGGCATCGGTGTAATGCATAAGGTTATAGGAGAGCTTCCCATTTGCAGTAATGTTGTGAATTTTGCATGTCTCCATGCATAACTATACAAGTACATAACACTGGGAAGTATATTTACTTATTTATGTGCCTTTATGTTATTTTAAAAACATGACTTTGACATAAGTTGAAACTGGCTTCCGTCCATGAACAAATGTGATGCAAGAGACACTTACATTTTCCTGATTTAATGAAGTTATATTACAGAGTACAGTGGGAAAATAAAGTAACAGCAACTGTCCGACCCGTCTCGGAGGGTAGTTGCACAACATAAAAATCTTGAGCCCCGGTCCCCAGAGCACAAGTGAACCTAGTTACCTTGATAAAATATACAGTGGTTTATTGAAGACAAGAACAATTGTGATGAGAACCCGAATACATCAAGGCGAAAACTAAAAAAGAGCAAAATAAGCTACATAGGATCTGCCATTGGTTTGGTGAGAACAGTTTAGTTAGTTCAACTGAAAGGTTGGAGGCTGTTCCCTCTGGCTAATCCACACTCCTTTACCTGAAACATCACGCAAAGATCCACACAGAGAGAAGATCTCACTGCAGCGCGGAACACAAATACAATACAAACAAGAAAATAAAATGAGTTAAAAGGTTTTCCATACATTTCATAGTCGTTAACAGTTTGCATTACTATCTCTTTCTTAGTGCGTGTTCACATTCCCCTGTTTGATCCGGACCGGAGTTCTCTTCAGGGTTAAACCCGTTTTGTTTGGGTGACGTGAACACGCCCACGAACTCTGAACCGGCGCTAACAAGCGACCTCTGGTCCCCATGAAATGTTTGGTCTCTGTTCATTGACAAACGATCTTTCTAGCAGAAGGGCGAGAGGCTGATGGGAGGGGACGGGACATAGTGCGCAATGCATTCTGGGTATTAAGTCAACAAAGCTAACCGCACGAATCAGAAGAAGCAGACGCAGAAAGAAAAAGTTGGAAAATATCTCGCGGGCAGACGTGGAGTAGTGGGGAAGAATTGATGAGGAAGAAGTAGTGAGAAAGGTGCTCATTGATATCTGGTCTGAAGACTATGTGTCGCTGTTGTTTGTGGCTACCCATTAGCCACAAGCTAACTAGCCTAGCTCGTTCGGACCAATGAATGAGCCGTGTTTCTTCTGTAGTCCTCTTTGGTCAACCTCCAAACAAACAGCTGTTGTAATTGCGTTACATTTTCCAGGCGGTTTGGTCTGCTCTCAAAAATGAATGTGACCGCCACCCGAAGGCTCCTTAATTATCTGATCATTTGCAAATATTTGGCAAATCTGACACTTAGAACAATTTCCAATGAATTTCTCTCTGCTTAATGTGATCTTAGCCTTCACAGTGAGGCCTCCAAACACCCTTACAATGTGGAGCCACAACCATTTAATCAAACACAAAAAAGACACAGTAATTTGTTACTAGAAAAATTTCAGATGAAATTTGTGTCTCCCTGCGGCTTGCTATTTGTGTTTTTCACCAAAACCCATCCACTTTGGCCAACCAATTTCTTTGCAGTTGTTGTGGAAACGGCTTGCTGAATCAATACCAAAAGCCATAGCACACTATGGTTGAATTATTTGCACATTTTGATGTATTTTTTTGTGTACGTGCTCCCATTTTCACCAAAATCCCACCCGCTTTGACTTTGGCAAGTTTTTTGCAGTTTCTTGAGATTTTTTGCGAAACTTATTTGCCGAATCGTTTGCAAAAGTCATAGCACACTATTTCCGAATTTTGCATGTTTAAATGTGTTTTTTTGTCACGCGCTCTTAACGATGCAGGACTGGTTACGCACCAAAAATCTGGCGGAAGTAAAAGATGAAAAAAAACAATAACCAACGCCTAGTATAGTAATCTTTGCGCTTTCCATCTTTAAGACGCAGGCAAACAGAATAAGAAAATCAAGCAGTTTCTCTGTCATCTCTTCCAACTTTTTATCCAGCTTCCATCGATCAATGATGATCAGCAGAAAATAATCTTATTTAAAGTCTTGTGAATCAAAACTAAAACATGTCAAACATTTTGAGATTGAAGTTTTCATTTCTGGTGCTAATGTATATATATATATATTTTTTTCCATTTCCATGAGATTATAGACACCATTTAAGCAAACATCACATCATAGTATAATGCATGCAGAAATAAGAGTAGAAGAGATACATACGAGTTCAATGGTCTGTTTAGCAGCATGCATGCGTGTGTGCATGTGTTTGGTTCTATTTATATATAGACCAAGGCGTTCACAATGTGGACCTCACGGTCTGGTGCCTCACATGCATGAAAGGAGGGATGTGAGAGATGACAGAGAGTGAGATGATGAAAGAAGGGAACATCCTGACACAAAGATGAAGGAACCACATCAATTGAGCTTTTCTGCTTACAAGGAGTTGTTGACGTCGAACAGAAATACATACATTTTATTCATGAATGGAGGCGAGGATAAGTCCTTCGGAGAAAAATGACCGCAGTTAACCCAACAAGCTGACCCTCACTCGGCTGTTGAACCAACACGGAGTCGAGGTATTCAGGCTCAGAGATGCACCCCGGCTGCTCTGCGCCTCGGTCAGCTCACTTTTCTGGTTCATTTAGCTTGCTGTGCTGCCACCTTGGGTTCATATCCAATGATCCAATGGAGATGATTCCTTCAGATTTGCTTAAACACAGAGACAGTTTTAATTCAATACACTATAGTTTCTGTCACAAAACTAAAGCCTCAACTTTGTTTGATTCAGAGTGACTCATGCTCATTTTTAGTGCAAGAAAATCTCTTCCCTCCGAGGGGAAAAAATGATTATTTGGTGAGTAACATTCACTGCAGACTGGCTCATGTGCTTCACTGAGTGATGTAAACACTAATACAGCTAACAAGCTGCTTGCAGAGGACATAGAAAGTCAAAGAAGCGTCTAGTTAGGACAATATGTACAGTCAGGCTGGCAGAGATACATCACTACGAGCATGTTTGATGCCTTCATTGTTGCTTTCATTGTTGTCAACAACTTGTGTGTTGACGACAATATGTGCATATGTCTATCTTCACTGTATGTTAAACACGTAGGTTATATTGAATTTCAATAGGACTCTATAAGTAACTATTTTGCAGTCAAAAGCAGCTAAAAAAAAAAATCAACCAGAATATTTCTGAAAAATTACTACAGTTAATGAGCTAACCAGCTAACCACAGCCCATCTTGTAGTTCCACTTTGCATCAAAAGGTGGTACAGTGAGTCACGCCGCCATTCTTTCTGCATTGAATTTAGGCAAAAAACAACAACAAAAAGCAAACGAATGCATTTCTAAGGAGTTAAAAAAAATTCAAGTCCTTATTTAAACAGATTATAAACAAAATCAAACCATGGTTATGACTTAAGTGTGACGATTTCGAGTAAGAAATGTTGATTTTAAATTTTACAAAATATTTTAAAAATACTGTGAAAACATAGTTGTGATTGTTCAAACTGCCATTTTTTTGTCAACTGGGCTGTTTGTATGACTGCTGCATTTAAACAGGAAAATCAACTGAGAGGCATGAAGTGATGAAAAAGCTGTCTTTTTATATATAATACTATATGTAGTGTTTTTCCTTTAATTCTTTCACAAGTTCCTTGTGTTTCTTTGTGAAGTTAGAAATGTGAGTAAATATTTCATGTTAGTGTATTCTGTTCATAATTGTATATTGTTTAGGGATGTTTATGCCAGTTTCACATCTTCACAGTTAAAATATAAATTGTTGCATTTCCACTGCAACGATGTAGTTAGTATGTTGGGCCATGGGAGGGCACTGTGGCTTGTTTTTGGAATGAAACCACGCAGACTTGTGTGAAGAGAACAATACGCTATAAACATGAACAAACTCGAGAGAACTCGACATTCGTCTGGACTGATGATGTATCGGATGCTATCAGGGGTGAGTCTCAACTATATAACTACAGATACAGACTGAAAAACCAGCATATGGACCGCGAGTCATGCTACTACTGGGGCCGCCATCTTTGATTACACGCGCATGAACAAAGGGAACTATTTATCACTGGGGTTGGGTGCGGATGCATAGTAACAGCGCTCCATCGCCGTCTCGGCAGGGGGAACTGCGCCCATGAAACAAAAGTTCCACTTTGTATAAAACAGCCATGGATGCAGCTGATCTGAACACCGGTGTAATGTAAATGGACCCCCCCCCCCCCCCCCAAAAAAAAAGCTTTGTGGATACACTCCTTGTCGTAAAAACGGGGCCTTAGTTTCCCTCAAAAGATATATTGGGACGTCTGCCCTGCATACAAAGATGGGTGAATAAATGGATTGGAAACTAATGTGTTTTCTGTCCCGGGGCCTCATGAATGACTCAGCAAATGTTCATTCATTATGATATATTCAGTGTGAGAATAACTCATTATACATAGTACTTGCTTACTCATTCAAAAGCATACGCTATATACCATAAACTATTTGTTGAAGTGGATTTATATTTTCCCAACAAATATTCCTATGATGTTGCTCATAGAGTTTTTTGGAGCATAAAAAGTGAAAATGTAAACATGACAATGAACAAACTGTTCATGAACGACAACATCACTGCCAATAGTTAATAATCTTCAGCTTAATCAGTGCCAACACCGGCGCTGGTTACATCAGCACAGTTTTCCACAAGGTTAATGATATCGTTAGGTCACATCCTCACTGAAGTGCGAGACGTCTCCACTCAACCTGACGTAAGAAGCTCATACTTCTCTTTCCTTTGTCTCTTTATCCTTCCATTCTCTCTCTGTCTCCTCTTATCCGTCGTCTCAGTTTCCCACTCATTTCCTCGCCCTCGCTTTTAAGAGCACGTCTCTTTCATTGTCCGCTGTGTTAAGTATGTAAAATCAGGATGATTTCTCTCTAATTCACTTCTTTTGCACATCGTCCTCTTGTGTCAAATACATTTCCCACTTCAGATGGCCCGAGGTATTACCGTCGCTCTCATTTCAGGAAACTTTCTTTTCCTCTCTGTCTTCGACAGCTGTTGATAATATTGATTTATCTAACTGTCGTTAATCTATAGTCTTAAATCCTAGAACTGATCTCAGCCGACTATAGCAGGGTGCATCCAGGACAGGCCACTAGTCCAGCACACAGGCAGACAGACATGGTAATATCTGTCTAAAAAAAGAATCTTCTTATAAAGTTCACCACAGAGATCCGATCTGTCTTGATTGCTCAAAAAAAAAAAAAAAAAGCCTCTGGGGGGGGACACACTTCCTTCTGGGATATCAAGCGAGGAATAGCAGAAAAAAAAAAAAGGGACAGCCAGAGAGGAAGCTCGAGAGGCACATTACAGCTCATTACTCCACCGAGGACTGACAGTGCGATACCGCAGTTCACTGAAGCCGAACCTCAACTGGGGGATGGCGAGATGCATGTGAAAACACATACATATGTAAAAACACACAAACACACACACACACACACACACACACACACACACACACACACACACACACACACACACACACACACACACACACACACACACACACACACACATGCATGCATGCGCTGTGGATCACACAAGCCAATAATCTCTTCTGACTGGAGTCGGTTGGAGCTGCCTAACAGGAAAACATGTTGATGAGTCAAGTGGAGGAATCGCCGCAGAGCATCGGCGTGTTGCTGCAGACTGTTTTCATTGTAAAGGCTCCGTATGGGTCGAGTCCCACAACAGCAGCGAGAGGTAAAACCTCAAGAAGTCTGAGGTAGCATCTAAAAGTTGGTTTGATTGAAACACAATGTGAATTTAATGTTTGGACAGAACATCAATATGGGCCTGTTCAGACTGGTCTGTGACGTGTCTGTCTCGCTAACCGCTTGAGTTCGGATTGTGCTAAAACTTCTACGTCACATCCGCCTAAGTGGCCCGGCGCACAGTTAAGGCCCCTGAATACTCCCAGAAGAACCCGTAAGAACAAGGAGAAATGTTCGGGTGTGACGTCAGCCAGCTGCCGGAAAAAAAAATGCTTTTTTGGCAGGAGAGTTTGATTGTAGGACAAACTCGTCCACAAAACTGCAACTCCGGACAACTCGTCCTCGGACAGCACCCTCAGAGGACAACTCGTCCACTGCTGTGTGCTGCGCATGCACGTTCCGGCTCGCAAATGACTGCATCAGCCATATTTTAATCATGTTAACATGTAAAGTCGCTACTGTATGAGTCTCGCAGCTCATTAACATGTCGGAAGGCGGGCTTACGTGATGCACCTGAACGCATCATCACTCAAAGCTGTGAACTACCAAGCGGAGTTTCACTTTTCAACTGCACAGCCTATTTGTTTTCAAAAATACATTTCTGAAAACCATATTATAACGCTTTGAGTGATGCGTTTGGGTGCCTCATGTAACTCCGCCCACCCAGTGGCGAGGTTACAACCTAAACGTGAATCAAATGTGAAGGCCAAACGGAGCTGGCCAAGGAAAATTACGTCATTTTGTTCGGCAGGACCCCAGAGTGCCGAACTATCTTCTTGTTCTTATGGAGTATGAATCGGCCGTCACAACTCATCCAACTTGCGCTGACCTATAGGCACGGATGTTTGATTAAGTGGAAGTTGTTATGCCAGATGGGAAGTCAATCGTTATTCCCCTTCACATTCCAGTTATTAAGCAGTATCATTGTGTAATTGATACTGTTGTACTTTTAAATCATAGGTTTCCACAGTCTCGCCACTGTTTGAATTTCAATTCAAATCTTGTGAGCTTCCATTAGTAGACTATAACTTTATACAATGAACCAGAGAAATTCTTGCTTTTATATCTACATTTATTGACCCGGGTGGACATTTTCAGATGTTTCTATGTTTATTTGTGAAACATGTTTATGCAGCTAAAATACTCTTAATGATTATGGAATGAAACATTAAACTATAAAGTAATTGATACTCTTTGCTGCGTTTGTAATAGCTGTACTTTTATAAGTAATTGAGTGCAATTTTGGCAATGTAACAATAATGCACTGAAGTACAGTACTTTTCCCATATATTTTCACTCATTAAATCCACCCACTAATGAAGAAAAATAAATAATTATTATTTAAATATAGATTAAGCATGCCTATAAAACATTGAAATTCTGTTTATGGTATTAAAAAAACACCATTCAATAAAGTAAGCAATATGATATGGAAAAAAGAGTGGATGTAACAAAAACGTATAATGAAGTAGTATTATTGGTTACTGTGATGTTTACATATATAATCATAAATCAGTATCTGAACCCTTTGATTGCATGTTTGTTGCCAATATGTTCATTATTTTAACAGAGAAAATCCCTGCTTCATGTCCAAAGCTCATATGTTTTTAATACATGTTGTTTGTTCAACAAATCGACTTTAAACATAGAACATTTCATCATTGAATCGAATGGTTACAAAATATGTTACAATACCGGGAACAAAAATACATTTTCAGGCTCAACAGTGGAAATTTATTATGTTTTATAATGAACAATATCAAATAAATGGATAAACTGTGGATTCCGAGGAGTTGTTTCAAAATTATGTAGATGAGATCCGTCGTCTCCCAACCCTGATGACATCACTAACTGCAGCTGCGTCCATCAGTGTTGCATCATTCACACCCAGGATTACGCAATACCAAACTGTGGCCACTCGACCTGCATGTCCTGACTTTCTAATAAAAGCCCTTGTTTATAGTACTTGTTTAACAAAACTTACAGTGTTGACTTCAACATGGATATGTTGGAAATATTTCCCTGTATGGAAGTGTTTAGCTAGGCTTGGGGTGAGATGGCTTTCAAAATAAAAGCCACCAATTAAAAAAAATAAATAAATAAAAAAGTCCTTGTGTATAAAAATGGAAAAAAATGAAAAAATCTAAATGGATGTTATGTTGTTCGCTGGCATTCAAAATAAGAACCCAAAACAAAAGTCCTTGTTTATTGCAAAATTACACCAAAAACCTCAAATTTATATTTAGGTATTAGCTAGATTAGTGTTTAGTGTGCTTTCAAAATAAAAGTCCTATTTTGTTAAAACCTTCACAGTTTATGTTTTATCAATATTTAAATGGGCCAGAGGTTCAGATCAAGGCTGCTTGCAGCTTACTTTTTTTTTTATATATTTATTTTTCTTGGAATTGAGTACAATTCGGGCAATATAATTATAGTTGAATGGTAATCGGTAGAATACAGATTTAACCTCTGTTGATATGGTGTCAAAGTTCCTCTCATTGCTGTTTATTACCGAAAGATTGATGTATACAAAGGGAAACTCATTGTTGACAAATCATCCTTCCCTTCTGCAGTTTTATTGACTAACCGTTTCTTAGTCAGACAAGGTTATGACTGAAGTATTATTTCCTTCCCATGGCCGTTTGACCTCCTGCGACTTGATCTTGCGTCATCTCTTTCAAAGCTCGTCTCCCATCGCTGTCCTCTTCATTTCTCCCCTTTCAGCATTACAAACGGCTAATTTCCCCACTAACAGTCTCTCTGATCCGACGGGAGCTGGAAACTAATGCCACTGCCCTTTTTAATGATGTGTTTTTCTCTTTATTGTGGGTAAAACTGCCCCGACAGAAACAAATGCCCCCGTGTGACCTCTTCCTTGTGAAATCACTGCCACTTCATCACGGAGTACTTACTCAAAGGACTTATTTTCCTCTGGGCGTTCTGTGGCCGCCACACCTTTATTCGTGGTTATGCCTGTTAGATTAACCAGTATTTTTAAATTCGGTGTGGTTCTGTGCAGACAGACGCTTTTCTCATTTGTTAATTGGCATAAAATTGTCATAATATTTACTCTTCTCCTCAGCTAATGAAATTAAATTAGTTTATCTTCTCCAGTGTTAGCGTTTCCTTCCACTGTGAGTTTAGATGGTGACGTCTGTATGAAGGTCTGTTAGAGTGGTATTTAAAAAAACAGTCCTCCCCTGGATTTTTTATTTTCTATAATGAGAATAGATTATGATGAAATTCAATAACTGGATTATTAAAGCATTTTTCACCCTCCTATATGTCTGTTTTCACTTCAAATTAAGCACGTCGAAGACAATTGCTTCAGGGTATCATTTCTTTTCAAGCAACAAAGTAGAAGAGAAAGACGGTTTTTCCCTGATATGTTTTGGTCTGATAAAACAACATGTCCTCATACGTCAGATTATGCTGGGGAAGAATGCAGACGCAGTTTTTTGTTGCTTTACAAAGAAAGGATATCCGAGAATTGGCAAAATTCTTTATTTTCAGGACCATAAGAATTTGACAAACCCACAAGCATATATGACAATAGAGGTTACTAATCTTATAAAAGGTAAATTTTTTAATTATAAGTTCATTGAGTAACAGGTTCAAATATGCTGATCAATACATTATTTTCCCATCACACGCCTAACCACGATTATATCAATTTTATATAATCGTGTGTGTGTATATATATATATATATATATATATATATATATATATATATATATATATTTAGATGGTATTTCAGTTCAAAAGTATGAATTCAAAACAACAATATAAGAACAGTCACCAATAATTTTGCACATGGATACAACAGATTAACATAAAATTGATGTGGAAGAGCATCAAAACCTCAACTATTCGTCAGTTCCTTTCACTTGGCAGAGTTAGTCGAGTAAAAAGTTCAGTGTGAGCTTGAAATATGAGAACAGCACCAGGAGAAATGCTCAGAATAGTGGTGAGGGAGCGTTTCAGAGTTAAGTGCTTGTCAGACTGACTGTCGCAAAGTCCAAACGTCTGCGTCCAGCTGTGTGTCGTATAAACGCAGGATCTGTTTCTCGCTTCTGATTCTACAACTGGATCAAACTCTGAACCGGTTTAATCCTCGCCGGTTCGGACACAGACCTCCACTGATCCTTGTGGTCTAAGCAGAACTCAATGAGTTTATGTAACAGATGTGTTTGTGTAATCAGCTGACCAATGGCGAGTGCAGTACTACTATTGGGAGGTTACATCTCTTTTTGTTTGTTTTTACTTTTTTTTTTTTTTTTTTTTAGTCTGGAATCCAAAATGAATAAATTGGGCAATTTGCTGAGGAAAAATACACATGGAGCTGTTTGGTTTTCCAGAAATAAAGGTCAAAGCCAGACGCAGGTTTATCTAAGGGTTTAATTTCGGTGGATTTGAACTTAATAACTTAGGAAAACTATTTTACAAAGAACAATGAAAGCTTATATTAAGTCATAGACATGTATTTAAATGCATCTTCAACAGATTACACACACATAAACCAATGTCTAAAAGTTAAATCATGACACCTCTCTACATGAAGTCATTTAAAACGTCTTGCGGCTACCAGGGCTTGTGTATGAACGATTCAAATATGAAGCCAGAAGTTTGAGCTGTAACACATTATCACCTGATCAATACAATGAAATTAACATCATAATTACATTTAAAGAAATGTTTTTGAGCTTGTTACTTTCGCTGAATCCCACTGTGAGGCGTCTTAACTGTAATATTAGTTTGAGCCTGTATCCACACAGGCACTGTAATGTATGGCCCCTTCTGACAGCATGTAGATTGTATTCCGCTCACAGGAGCATGTGCAGTTGAAAAAAAAAAACTTTGAGAATTACTGATTAATTCAAATTGACCAAATACTGTCTATGCACCACCAAGTAACTCTTGTAACTTCAGATGAACCTTATTAAATTTTTTTTAAATCAAACCGAGCTTTCAGGTAAAACAGGATGTATACAGGATGTGTACGAAGACGAAAGTAACACAGGTATGTTGTTTACTGTATTAAGCAGGTTTCACATGGATAAAGTGCTGGGCGGCTTATCTTTGACGAAACTATACACATGCATTGGCGTCTGTTTGTATTTGTGACATTTTCCAGTGTAAGAACTTTAATTCACACACAGTCGCCATAACTGAAGTCCGTGACTCATGTTCTGCTTCAGATAAATAGCTGGTTTTATGTTCTCCATCTTATTTACAGTTGATTGCAGAATCGTCAAAACAAAGTGTCCAAATGAAGAATTCCCATGCAAAAATCCCCCCGGCGAACTCCAGCCAGAGCTTCTTCAAAAATCCGTTTGGTCAGTCTAAAAGTAAAGCTATTTTACATAAGCTGTCCCACGTCCAGCAGCGGCGGCGTGTGCTGCTCCGCTCCTCCATCTGGTCAGAAGGCACAGGCACAGACCACGGCCACCACCACGATGTTGCCGATGGTTGCCAGCACGGCGATCCACAACCAAATGGTGTCGCTGGACACCTTCCCGTCATCCTCTGCTTCCGAGGGCCGAGAATAGCCGGCGTTGAGGTTGGACGTGGACGTCTGCAGGGACGTGTTGCCGTTGTACGGAGAATCCATGAAGGCCCCGCTTACAGCCGGAAAATGCTGTCGGGAGGGAAAGCAGAGGAGAAGTTAGAGTTCGAGAAGATTCACTTCAGGCGGATTTTTTTTTTTTTGGTAAAACAATTATTATTAAAGAAAAAAATGAATCCTCTGAGCGGAACTGTTTTTCCATATTAAAGGAAAAGACAACATTGATCGAATCAAAAACATCAATATGGAAAGTAACCACTGCAAGAATGAGGCAGTTTCTTAAAGTTACAGTATTTAATATTTATATAAATCAATTTTAGTGCACTAAGCCACTGTAGTGAGTTTTCATGGTGGTTTTTTTCCCTGTTTTTAAACTAAAAAGACTGGTGGAGCTTCACTTTACCATCTATACATCTTTTAAGACGTGTGTGGTCTCAGAAGGCCAAACTTGAGACGTGCTCAACCTTTGTTGACTAGAACAATCAGGAAGGCATGGCTGGACAATAACATGCTGTGCTCAGGACATCAGCCCCACAGCTGTGCCTGGTCTCAGGACAGCTGTACGGCGAGGAGAGAGCTTCCTCTCAAAGGGATTAATTCTCAGACGGATTAGCGAAATCTGTCACATGCTTCATTTAAAAAAAAAAACTACAGAGATGCACAGAGAATGTGGAGAAGAGAAGAGAAAAAAAAACACCAAATGAGGCAGATAATGAATCCCACGTTTTGTCTCAGGTGTTTATTCTCACAGGGCGTCCATAGTACCCCGAGCTATATACGTTGATCGTACACTAAAATATCCAGTACGGCCATCTTTAGTTTTAGCTGCTGGGCTCTCTGCTCTGGAGGTGTGACACCTGCACTGCAGGCGCAAAAGCGTAGGCTTCGAACAAAAGTGAGCAAACTTAATTCACTGTAACTTTTCACACAAGCTCACTGACGCACCGCAACAAAAAAGACCGAGCTCGCAGGCTGTCTTCTGCGCTCACACAAACCACAGACTTCGCTGCACTGTGATACAAACAGACAGCTCAGTGGCCATTAATAATTCCCGCTTTCACCCTGACAGCTGAAAGGTTCAAGTGAATCTGACCCTGTGACTAGAGGGTGTTTCAGCGCCATGGTTTACTGAACAGCGTCAATTTTACCCTCAATAGGCGAAAAACAGAAGCTCAAAAATGCTGGTACACTCTTCGGTCAGGTTCTATGTTTTTTTATTAAGAAATTATAGATGGTCATACATAGCCTAGCAGATATACTGTATTCATCAACAGGACAGGAGCATAACGGTAAATCATACTTTAAAGGTTCCCACAGATATAAAAACCCAGTAATTTCCTTTGTTACGTTTATTAATATCGAGCCATACAGATGTCACCAGCTGAGATTATTATGGTCACTTTTTTGTCAATCTGATTGAATTCCTTACGATTCTAGCATCAGATTGTTCCGTTTACATGAGCGCTGAATCAGTAAAGTAATGGGAACGTTTTGCCGGTTTACACAACGACCTGTGACCCGATTCATTTCAGTGGAGCCATCCCATAATGCTTTGCACTGTGACGTCTGCTGTTTGGGACATGCGTGCAGAATCCAGTGAACTTTGTACCCGTCAAAACGCTCGACTATTTTTAAGTCTTTAAATATGTTTAAAAGAATTGTTGTTTCCTGCCCCCGACCCGTTTTGCTTCGCTCCCGCCATCTTTCTCTAAACACTGGCGTGTGTGTGTGTACGCGGTCACATCATGACGTTAAGTCAACTGACCTTCGACTGTAGGAAATAACCCGATGTGCCGTTTACATGGACTATGAAATATCTAAAAATTTACTTTTGACTTTATTTATATAGCACAAAATACCACACAGTCATTTCCAGGTGCTTTTTACAGACAGAAACCCAACAGAAAAACCAGACTACACCAGCCCCTATGACCCCTTGGTATTTTTAATCGCATGGTGGCAAATATAACCAGATTGAAGTGTTTATATAGTGCAACTTTAATCAGATTACCTTTGGTCCATGTAACCACAGCTCATGTTTCTTTTTCTTAGGGAAATGAATGCAACTGCTTGAGTAATGCTCCCCCTTCAGAGATGTTCCTAAAGTGGCTCCATATTTTATATATATATATATATATATATATATATATATATATATATATATATATATATATATATATATATATATATATATATATATATATATATATATATATATATATATATATATATATATATAATTCAATAAATGGTCTTAACTTTTTGTTAGACAACAGGACAAATGTTTCTCTGACTTTTGGGACGGCGATTTAGGTTTTTTTCCCCTCCTCATCCTTCAGACATCAAGTTTACTTTCAGCCGTCTCTCATGCTCTTTTAGTGTCCTCGTCTTCCCTCGTCTCTACGCCCAAGCTGCAGATGTGCCTTCAGGACAAATTCTCACTCAGAAACCTCTCACACTGAGGGGAGTAAAACGAAAAGTGTTTTACTCTGATTCACTGAATATTACAAGGGAAAACCATTATAACATTCCTGATGCCAAAGCTTAGTTCGCTCATATTATATCATCTCCACACAGGCGAGTCAGCCTTTGATCACTTTAGAATCGAAGAATAATTTTTTGAAAATAAAAAAGTCATTAACCTTGTTGTGACCTACTTTGAGGGAAGCTTCAACAGGAAGTCATATGGAGCGTAACGTGACGTCACCTGACACCTCACGGCTGAGTGGAAGTGATGGAAGACTTATGCATGTTGCAAACATCTGCTTCTTCGGACTGACTTCGCACCAGCTCCAGCTAACATGTTCTTCAAAGAGTCTTACGGACGTGACGACAAACCAGCGCTCGCCACACTTAGCGTTTTGCCTCACCGAGCTAAAAAAAGAAACAAAAAGCTGAAAGACGACGAGTTCCTTCAGAGTCGACGACCTGAACACATAGAGAAAACTGCCTCAAGCATCAGGGATGATTGAGGCGAAACAGATGAGATGGATATACTACTGTAGAAGTAACGTGTAAAACACGTCCAAACAAAACACAGGAAGTGACTGCTTCAGCCACAAGGAATCCAAACCTTGCATGTTATGCAATGCCTCAATTACGTCCGCGTGCTGCACGACGGTGATAATATCCTCATTCGCTGTGAGAAGTGAAGAAAAAAAACAAAAAAACATAGTGCACTCACTAAGATAAAGCAGCATAATTTATAAGAAAGCTATATGCTCTCACATCAGCCACTTAATATGTATATTTAATTAAAACTCCCTCCCAGGCTTTCTCATGAGCGGGGGCGGGGGTAAATAAAGCTTCGCTCTGACTTTGGAGGATCAAGTCCCAAACCTCCCGGATGAAAATGTAAACGAGCAAACCAGAAGACAATGCATTTTCTAATGAGGAGAGCACTGAGCTTGTTCACTCTCTCATTAGAAAGTCTCTGCCTGCAGGCGGCGTCTCGGTCTGCAAGCAAAACGACACAAAAAGGTCATCGACAACAGCAGCAGCGAGCATGAACAAGTGGTGTTGCAGCACATGCTGGTAAGACGGGCTGCAAGGGAGCATATTGAGTCTGTTTATCGGGCTTGCACTGAATCCAGAACCAACTGTGGCCAGCGCCGCAGTGTCGGAAATATTCTCAGTTTTCATATTCGATAGTTTGAGCGTGAACGTTGTTTTGTTTTTATTTTCTCCCCTTTGGGTTTTCACAGATGTGCCACAAAGTGAAAAACAAAGTGGAAAAAGTGACTGAATGAACTGCAACAATGGCAGTCTACCGACGTGGACTCGTTTTAAAAGAAGGTTTTTCTGCACATGCTTCACACATGCCCGCACACATACAGACTTTACAGTTTCCGCACAAACACTGGGCTGTGTGAAGAAGCAGCAGTTCAGTCATTCAGACCGCGGTTATGTAAGTAAGTAACTTTCAATGATGTGACAGCTTCACACAGAAGCAGAAACATTGAACTCAGTCAAATAGTCTTCATATAGTGTCCTCAGCAAACCGGCAAATTCTAATATTTGACAAGTTTAGTCCTAACTCAATCACAAAAATACTATTTAATAACGAAATATCCCAATGGAAACACAAATATTTAATCATACACTACAGCATGTACTTTATTATTGTTACAGGCAGTCTATCTATGGTTTACCTGTAAGAGGAACTTCATTAAAGATTTGCACCGATAGAACGAACACAATACCTGAGTTGCATTTAATAACTCATTGTTGTTTTTTTTTGTTTTTTGGGGTTGTTTTTTTTGTTACACTGAACTCTGAGCTGCAGAAAAAAATAGAAAACTGTACCCCTGACTGGAGATGCATGACTCAAATTCCATCACGAGTCAGCTCTTGACACTCGAAGTGAGAAAATGATTCAGTGAAATTTAGAATGAAACACCAGTCATCTAACAAACAAACTCACACTGAGGGATTTCTGAGATGACAGGAGGCTGAATTAAATGTCTGTTGATTTGTTAGGAAAAAAAAAATCTAAGTTTTTACTCATAATAAACAAGGTTATATAATGAGACAGGTGCTGGTACTGGAACGAACGACTGCATTTTATCCTAATGGTGGTGTTTGACTAACAGCAAGTGGAAATAAACTGTAATACACAATTGGAAGAGCTTTAACCAGTTACTCTATTTTCATTCATTTGGCATCTTAAGCAGTGAGCTGATGAGTCAGGTGCAACAGCATATAAACGTCATTCCTTGAATGGAGTGTTGAATTTTTCGTTTAGTTCACAACTTTAAAATACAAGCGCAATGGCATGCAAACTCAAAACAAATATTTGTTTCTACCTTTATAATTCAATTCATATTTAAAGTCACTTTCTGCCATTGTAGAGTGTTTATAATCTTCTAATTTATTTTTTGACATCTTAGTGTTAATACTTTTCTGCAAAACCAATGTATCTTCAGATCGAGCACAACAGAATTCCACTAAATCTACACCTTCTTATCTAATCTTAGTTATCCACAAAATAGAGCAACCGGACACATTACAGGCTCTCTTATCCTGTAAACAAAATAGAGATTGGCTTTAATATAACTCCAGCTATAGAGAATTAAAAACAGATTACTGATTAAAAAAAAAAAAAGAAGGAGTGAGATCGAAAAAGAGTTGTACCTGTACCGGCTGTGTGACGAAAGAGTTGAGCTCTGATGAAGCAGTCTGTCCCGTCCCACACTCTGACTTAGACTGAGTGCAGGGAGAAACATACAGGAGCAGCGCTTCATGGGAGTGAGAGACCTGACTCTAATGTAGAGAGAGAAGGGAGAGAGAGGGAGAGGGAGTGGGAGGGAGGGAGGGCTGATGGGGTGGAAGATCCTTCTTAGGGAAAGTAAATGATAAACCTCTGGGAGACGGAGTCAGACATCCAGCAGGAAGTCTTTTTTTGTTTTTTTTTATAATTAACACTGAAACTGATTTCAGTGACACATTATAATTTATGTGAAGTGGCAAGTCTGCATGTATACTTCCTATAACCCAGTGTCAGATTTGGTTTGAGTCTCCTGTTACTCCATTGTGTAGATGGAAGGAAAATGATTCATATAAATGGTCGACAACAGAGTGGTGGTTCAGATGTGTATGGGATTGCATTATTTCCCAACTAATAATCTTAAAATACCACTTTGGTTTTTAAAAGAAGGTGTGTGTGTGTGAGTGAAATAACAGTGACTTTGAGTCAAGCCAAAACTCAAACCTGTTCCTTCACTCTGATTTTATCGACATGTCTGCCGGTCTTTTGCTTCTGCGTAGAGGAGATCCACAACCTTTCCTAGTGGTTATTCGAGTGCCTCTAGGAAAACAGGTTTGAAACAACAGACAAGTAGATTAGAAAAAAACAAACAAATGCCAGCACGTATTCATCTCAGCCCTCTGACCCAACAGAATGATCTACATTCCTGCGTCCGTGTACAGGACGTTGTTGATACGCAAGTAACTGCGAGTGAGCCAGGTTAAACTCCCATTTATAACCATGTTGCCACGTGTATGCACGTACGTGCATATGGTATGCACCTGTGTACCTGTGTGTATGGTGTGTCCATGTAAGTGTGACGCACGCACCGCCACTATCAATATGCTTATGTATGAATGGGCGAACAGAGACGATGTGCCCCGAAGCTTCTCTCCATTATTTTGTGATGCAGAAAACATCTTCCTTAACACATCTTGGGCCTCACACTCAGGAATCGAGACTATTCCAACGCCACGAAAAGAGGACAAATGATTACCCTGCCCGTTTGGAAATCAGTGCCGTTGTGTGTCAGACACCAGACAGACTAAAACCCATGTAAATACAGCATGATTTCTATCTTCACTTCCTCTCATAATCTCTACTCTTCTTCCGTCCGTCTGACAGATGGATAGCTAAACAGTACAGTGAACTGCAGTCCTATTGTACTAATAACAACCTATTCTGGACGTACATCATTTATGTTCAATAAACTATTCTCTAAATCCGGTTAAAAGTACTGTGATCTTTAGAAGTTTCTAATAATTATAAGAAAGATACACAAGGATAATTTAAAGAAGAAGTTCATGTAAGACTGTGAGATGACCTACATGCCATCGTCTGAGCCACCTGGCATACAAGCGAGCAGCATTCACATCAATGGATGTCCAGTTCACAGCAAGTTAACACACCTGCTACATCCACTGCAGCCAAAAATGGTTTGCAGATACTTCCTGGGATGACGACAACAACAACACGACAGCATGGTCTCCGAATATCAGTTACCGAAATCAACATAAAGAACCAAAAGACTCACTACACCTGATATCTTTTTCATCATTGCCAAGGTGAAGCAACATTAAGTTTCATCATTTTGGGTTTTCAACATTTTGTGCTGCTCAAAAGCAAATGTCTGATCGTCCTCATGCGAGCATGCATTACATGAATGGATCGTAGCAGGTCAACACACCCGCGACAGCCACTGCAGAAGTAGATTTTCCAGCCCGTCCTTGTATTTCCTAGGAGGTCAGGATGCACAGGGCAGCTCACCCGCCTCTTGTTAATCTCCCATAAATCCATGAGGTGAACCACATCAGGTTTAGATGGACAGGGGATTGAAACTGAATCTCCCGCGACGTCCTTCAGTCCGGCTCTGTCACCATGGCTGGGTGCACCAGGTAATGTAAGTCAGGGGTTCCCAACCCAGGTTCAGGATCAGGATCCCCCGTGGGGGAAGATGCCAGAGATCAGAAGCAGGGCCAGCTTTGGAGTTGTCAAAAATAGCACAAAGAAACCGTAAAGACACTTTCTAGAAATGTTAGACGCATGTGAAGCTTCATTTTGAAGGTTCCTGCTTTTGTTCCATTGAGACTTGGTGTGTGTCCACCAGTGGTTACCTTCACTGTAATCAGGAATCCAAGAGGTTATCAAAAGCCGTTCTTGGAGGCAATCTGTTGAGCCCCAAGTCTTAAAGAGTTAGGAATCACAAGTAACTGTTTTTGCGAATGTTATATGTAGCTTCCAATTTCATTTAGCGAGCACATGTTGCTCATTGATGATGACATTTCTGACTTGTCAGTGTTTATGGTGATTCAACATCTTAGGGCAAAGACGAAAGCTTAATCTTGGCCTTTCAAGTTTTCATATGTTGTTATTATTATTGTTATTATTATTGTTGTTGTTGTTGTTGTTGTTGTTATTATTTAAAGGTGCCTAAGTGCAAAGTTGTTAAAAAAACACATTTTCTGTGGTGTGACAGGCTCAGAATGAATCTTTTCTGTTATATACAGCTTCCCTGATCCGTGAATGGTACAAGACAGTGTTGTTTGGTTTGTGAGGGATCAAGCAGACTCTTGATATCTATTTCTCATTCGCTTTTTTTTATTCTGTACTATCCAACCTTCTGAACCCCCACCTAACTCTTTTGTAATCCTCTTTAGATCCTCCTTATTTTGAATCTGTACGTGTCACCCCTGAAGTCACTCGTCTTACATTTTCTCCCTCCTCCCTCCACTGTCTTTTATGTCCATTTTCAAATCATTCCACAATCATGCATTATTCCATCCCTCCATCCGTAAGCTCATCTCTCCCCGGTGACTCGTCTAGCGTGCAGCAGTGCGGGGTCGTGTGGAATTAGAGACAAACATGCATAGATTCAAATATCCCAATCCCTTCAACTGAGGAATCCTTGCATTGTGACGTACTGAGTGCACAACATGAATTTAGTGTATAATGAATGTGCACATGGGTTTGCTTCCTGTGCCCATCTGTGAGTGTGTGTCCTGTGGGGGCTCAGAGGGAGGCAGCATGTGTGTGGTCTTTGTGTATCTGCGTGTGCATATGTGTTGGCATTTATTTGTCTGTCTCGATTCTATATGCTCAGGTGCATCCATAGCCTGTATGCATACATGTGCTCTCTTGCACTCTCTCTCTCTCTCTCTCTCTCTCACTCTTTCTCTTTCTCTTTCTCTCTATGTCCAGGACAGTGATGGCTTTTAAAGTTATATAATGTTCTTCCAAGTTGAAGGGAGACAGAGAAACTGCCTCTGGTAATCCCCCCCCCCCCCCCCCCCCCCCCCCCCCACCCCACCCCCTACACACACACACACACACACACGGCACAAATTAATTTGTGCACATATGCTGCGGGAACACACATTCATCAATCACTGGAAGCGCAAGCCTGGTCGGACACACAACCACAGACAGGAAGCTGCGGGTTATTTAAAATGGGCGAAAATTGGAACCCAATGAGGGAATTTGAGTGGCGGGAAAAATAACTCTCATGATTAACAAAGGATGGGAAGGGCAAATAAAAGAGGAGGGAAAACTCACTTCTCATTTACGAGACATTTGTCTCACAAGCTATGTGTTTAACGAGCTATTAGGGATGAGGAGTGCGCTCCCGGGTGGGGATATTTCACCCATGTGTGCACCAAATATTTGACCAAAAAAAAGTGAAGAACTACTTTGTCTTGTCATATTTGATCATCAAATAAAATATATATGCATTTATGGGGTTGGAAATTAGCTTTCATCTGTAATCACTTAAAAAAAAAAAACAGAAGAAAGAAAAAGAGAGCGAGGGCAAAGCAGAAAAGAATAAAAAAAGGGGGTGGAGGATAAACAGCCCTGCAGCAGCCAGCTGTTCCTCCTCTTTGTGAAACATCTGTCATTAAGTTAGAAACACAAAGGGGGAGCAGAGAATACAGGCAAGATAATACATATGTGATGAGAGAAAACCAAAGGGTGAAAACAGAGGTATTCATTTAACTTCCTGTATCAGTGTATCACATTTTCTGCTGGCGCTAATCGGGTTTGACAAATACGTTCCTCCGGTCATGCCGCCTAATGAGCTTCAAGAAAGCATCTTTTTTGACCTCCTTGTGATGTAATAGAAGACGGAATTCTCCTGGGATCCATAAAGATCTCATCATGATTTCATCGCAGTCCCCTCCAGGGTTCACTGAGATATTCCGTTTGTACCGAAAGGGGTCAACCATAAAAATCCCTCCGCATTGCCACCCACCAGAATACGTCTCCAGCTAAAGCTTCTTTCAAGTCCACATTTAGATCTTGTCAGACAGATTATGCCTTGTGACAAGCATCTAAAAGAAGCTTCAGCAGCACCGGGCCAAACCCCCCCCCCCCCCCCCCCCCCACCCCAGCCATCAACCAAATATTTAACTCTGAAAAAAAACCAAAAAAAACAATGGCCATTGACTTTCAACATGCGGGCGGTTTTATTGTGAAGTAATGCAGAACTCACATCAGTTTTCTTCAGTGGAAAAATAACCTGTGAAGTGTGGCAAACTTGATGAATTTAAAATGTGAGGTCGTGCTCAGTATTCCATGTATACAAATCGTGTTTTATTATAAATTACTGTTACTTGATGGCCAAGGTCATTTGTAAAAGAAATCATGCTAAAAATAGAACAAATGTAAATGTGATGAACACAACTTAAATGATAAAGAAAATAAACTTCATCACAACATTTTTCACATTTCTTCTTTTAGGCTCTCCACAGCTTTTCACAATATATTTAGATTACTAATCAACATAAGGAAAAGTATGTGCAGCATGCGTCACAGATTCAGCTGTACTGAAAAGACTTCAATTTGCTCTGAATGTGATGAAATTATACCCCCTCCTGTGGTAGGGATGATTTAGCTAAAGTGGGGTTATATAGTATGTACCACTGAGGGGACGGTCCAAACAGCAAATTGCACCCATGTTTATTTGTAAAATAATTACCAGTATATTTTCAATATATTAGTCATTTTGAAGGTGAGCAGATAGGATATAATGGCTCCCCATGTTGAATAAAAGCTCATTTGATTTGCTCCCTTTAAAATGACTCTCAGGAGATGATGATTTGACCTGATATAACGGACATAGTCACTGCGTCAGAAAGTACTGGCAGCTGAAAATAAGTTCCCAGATATTGAGTTGTGCGATGAAAGGAAAATACTGTCCCTGGACTTTGTCTGAGGGGGAACTGACAGAGTAAGAGCAACTGGGAGGAGGAGGAGGAGGAGGAGGAGGAGGAGGAGGAGGAGGAGGAGGCGACTTTGTTATTGTGAAGGAGAAAAAGAGAGGAAGGCTTTCCTTCATGGCTGGTTGATTCTTCGCTTTCTTTCACTGGAGGATTGAAACCCTGACAGATGAATAAAAAATACATATATTTATCGTTCACTCATATCAATCGGATACATTTCTAAGTAATTTGAATTCTTTCACTCTTCAAACCTAATCACATACACACATTGAGCACACATGTCAAACTCCTTTTCCCTCAGTGCCACATATACCTAAATGGGCTGGAGCAGTGATAATGAAAGCCAAATTTTTCTTTGCATGTTGTGCAGAAAAATACAAGTATATCCTTAAGATGTTCACATTTAAAGGGTCTCTATTCAAAATAAGGCAAGGTAGCAGTGTTGAGTCACCTTTGAGTGGTGTTGCCATCGGATATTCAAATCAATGATCCATTGATTGCATTGCCGGAAATGCCTTTTTTCTATTTTTAAATTTGCAAGATTATCTGGCACAGTAGCAGTATTCTGTGGTCATGCAGTGACTACTAGTGGTCCAAGATGGTACATACATTTCTATTTTGTTTTATAGATAATTTCTTAACTAAATCACATGGCCAGCCAATTGACTAATGAAAGTGTGACTTGTGAACTGTAAAATATGGTACATACATATTTCATTATCAAATTTAACATTATTTCGCAGCTCTTGAGGACAATTTATGAAATGGACATATGAAAATGTGTTCATGCTCTTGTAGGAACGTTGTGCACAAGGCGTCGCCACTAAGTATTTGAGCACATTACGGATTTGGATTGTCACTGATGTGTTTCTCTTGCACGTAACTCTCCGAGCAGAGTGCTGAGCCATAAACTAGTCATCAAGCATGAATGACAAATGGGATTGTTACTTTACAACACACAATTGAGTGGTGCAGATCTTTTTTTTTTTTTTAGGTTTTGAGTCCCTCCATCTGGTCCTTAGTGACTTCAGGTTTCTGTCATAACCATTGCGTTATATTTGAAATGCCCCCAAGTCCGTTATGGCTTTGCACTCTTTTATATCGTGCCCCTTTACAACCACAAATACGAGAAGCAGCTGAAAAATGACAACACCAGCATGCAGAAGAGGTCAGGTGGATGGATGGGTCAGTGAAACTGAAGACCGCTGCTGGCATCCTGTATATATGTCCTCATTTCTAGTCAGTAAATCTGTGCAAACCTTTCATGGAAAAAGGTTCTTTCTGACACGATACGTCAAGAAGGAGATTTGTCTGAAAGGATGATGTAAGAAGTCTAAAATTGAAACATGAAAAAGTCCACAAGAGGATACACGTATCAAGGTACTTTGAGATTGGATGGATGGATGGATGGATGGATGAATGGATGGATGGATGGATGGATGGATGGATGGATGGATGGATGGATGGATGGATGGATGGATGGATGGATGGATGGATGGATGGATGAATGAATGAATGAATGACGTTGTGCTTGTATCAATACACCCTCCAGACCTAGTTCCGTTTCATGCAGTGTGATGGGACACCTTTCAGGGCATTCTTATCTCCCGACAGTTCATCATCATAAATTCACGAGCCGCATGTTTTTAAAAAGTATGTTAATATTTAGAGTTTTCAGAAGCTCAGAGAAGAGTTTCTGCATGGCAGTCAAGTTTAAACATTTTCACACGCGAAGCATTTTTTTTTTTTTCTTTGTTTGTTTAATCGTAAGTTCTGCAGCTCTCAGACCAGATTCAATTTCCTCATCTGGTGGCTTGTGCTTCAGAGGAAATGGTCTGATGATGCATTTAATCTGATCTCGCATACATCCAGCCCTATCCGTGACTTATTACAATTACTGCAATAATACTTTATGCAGAGGTATAAGGTGATTTGCGTGGGACTGAAAAGAAAAGTGCTGTGAACCTGGTTGGAATCATTGACCAGAGGTTCCAAACCCGTGGTCCGGGATAACACTTTTGATAGAACTGAAGTATTTTGAGGGCTTATGTTTATGAATGTTGGGCCATTGTTTGGCTTTGAAGGAGGGGTGATGGGAGTACATGCACACAATGTTTTTTTCGGGAAAAAAATAGCTTCCTTCATCTTACATGGCCAGTTTAAATCCTTATCAGGAATGTTTCTGGGGTAATGTAATGCAATATTAATAACACATATTTAATACTGTCAGAAAGCGATGACCCCAATCCTCTCGTAAATATACATTTGACATTGACAACAATTCTATTGTAGCTTTCACTCACACAACCTACTTTACTGGAAATGTGATTGGTCAGCAGAATGTGAAGGTACAGCCTCGACGTGACACTGAATGGGATTTTATGATATTTTGATTAGAGATCTGATATTGTGTTCCGTGGTGGAAGAGAATGTGACATCGCTGAACGTCATAGCTCATGAAGTAAGCCCAACGCTCTGATAAAAACCTAATAATGAGCTTTCCGCTCCCATAAGATAAAACAAACACATACATTTGGGGCAGGAAAGAAACTCCCAAGTTATGTCATCATAAAGGAAGTGTCTAATCTCTGAAGTGAAATGTGGCCTGATTTTACATCACAAAAGGGCAGTTGCGTCCCTCCACTTGCATGTCTGACTTGTTTGTTTGCGTTTAATCTGTCATGCTATCCTGAATGGATGACTAAATCACAACAAAGCTTATAATATGCGTGCCAATGCTGACTCAGGCTCCGCTATGCTTAACGTATATGTGTTGATGTTGTTGTTGTTGCTTTGTCCATTCTGTGAAGGTCAGCTGTTTGCTCAAACAGAAAGTGAACATTCTCCATATACAGGCACACTATGCACAGATGGGGAAAACCTCAGTTTGTTAACACTGCCATGCAGTTTACAGTTGAATACCCCAGGCTTCTGAATGTTTTTTACCACCATAAATTATTGGTAACAGCTGTTTTAATCCATCAACAATAAAAATCCAGACTCATGAAGCACGTCTCTGTTAACTGTACCTTATTTTAGGATTTTTGTTTTTCATTGATTCCAATTATATTTACTTTACTTTCCGTATTAAATTATATATTTTTCTATACGGCAGTTAGCTATTTTTCATTTATTTATTTGTTTGTTTACTTGTTTATTCATTCATTATTTTCGAATTGATTTATTACATATTGAGCAGACAACCAGGAGTTAATAATAACTGGCACAAGAAGAGTTGTACTTAAGTGGATATAAATCAAGTGATGTTCATCTTCTTGATATTCAAATGCAACAACTCGTTAATTAATTTGGAAATGGTTTGGATTTAATAATACAACGAAATGAAAGCGAACACAAGGTTTTCGAGATGAACCCATGAGTTTACTGTGTAACTAGTGTCGAGATATATATTGAATTCATCTACGAAAAGCTTAACTTTTAATTTATCATAGTAGAAACTCCAAGGCAAGCTTCCATATATAAACTCAGAGAAAGTGCAGCTGGTGATGGATCAGATTTGCAATCTGTGTCAGGCAGATGCCCCCCTGAAGTACCTGATAAACTCTTCAGCAGATGGTAATCTGACCTAAATCTCCATCACACACACTTTTGACTGACAGCAGTTAATTAGGAGCGGTCTAACGTTCACCCTCAGAAAAAGAAAAAAGTTGGGACAGAAGACGTTATCGTCACAAGGTCGGTCCTGGAGGCTTGTGCAGCACAAAGTCACCTCGTCGGTGACAGCAAGAGAACAACCGGCACCAACGCTCACACACATTCTGTTTACAGAGTCTCACACACGATGTGTTCATTTTCCTTTTTTCACAATACCTTTCAAATGCATTGCATTTACACTACATTCCCATTCATCCTCAGCATATTTGTGTGTTACTGCTTATGTGTGAAGAATGCACGCGTTCAGGTAGAGTTCGGAGACCGTTTTGTGCCGGAGTGATTAAGGACCACGCTTTGAGCACATCTGATTAACTATCGGAGAGCAGATGGCTATCAGATGAGGCTTTCCATCAAACGCCTTCAGCGGGGACAGGGTTCACGTCTGGAGCGCCGGGGTTCAGTGACAATAGTCAGAAAACTGAGGGGGAAAATATTCAATTCAGGCCACAACATGGGACACGTCATCTGCTGTCTGTGGAGCAATGCTTTAGGTTAGAACAATCTAAACCTTCAAGTTAAAAACTAATTCCAAACCGTTTGTGTGAGGCCCTTCCTTTGAAGGAGAGCTATTTCACGATGTTTAAGTGTGATTTTCCCTCAGATCGGCACAGCTGACTGCAGAGCAAAATCTCCTCGTCTTCAGTGACTCTGCAGGTGTAATGACATAAAATATCTCCCTGCCTCGGATTTGTGTTCCTCCACAATTTACTGTTTGATGTATCCCAAGCTGTTCACTAGTGGGGAAAGATGGCCTCTTTTTCTTTTTCCGGCACAAACCAACAGATGGCGTCACTTTGCATTTAAGGTGGCAGCTCAGTGAATGTCAGCAGGCTATCTGAGGCTGATAAATCCTCACTTCTATGGCTGAAAGTGCCGAGAGAAAAGAAAAAATCAATGTCGTTGTCAAAGAACAGAAATATTAGAGAAATATTTCTCTAGAGTATTTTGGGGCGATTCGAGAAACAAATTATTTTGAATCTTGCCAGAAAACCTAGTTCATATTGTTTTTTCTTTCCTATACGTCTTGGTTTTTCTGTTGCATCCACAGATTATAGACTGGGGTGGAAACATTATTTCTGCCAAGAAAGGTGAGTTAAGACTTGTGCTCTCAATCCCTTAAGCCTCTGCACACACACACAAACACACACACTTTACTACATTTCGCACCGAAAAAAGCAGATTTTGTTTTTATTTTGCAGCGAAAGGTTCTGGTTACAAACTAAATTCGAATTTCCTTGTTTGTTTACATTCACAAAATAATTATTGTACTTGGCACTCGGTTAAGTTGACATTGAATGTAGAACTATTATTATAATTACCCCCGCCGTTTCTTTCCCTCAGGAATGTAACGCTGTCACAGCCTCCTATCTGAAACACACTGGATTATAAACCTCAATTTCGGATTTAAACCAGAAAACCTTTGCCTGCAGCTCCAAATCCCATGTATGTCGATGTGACAGGACATAAATGTACCTTTTGTGTGTCCCTCATTGACACTTTAAAGGCCTAGTGGGTCGTTAAATTAACACCAGAACTGACCTGAAGCACAATTAAATTGATCACGTTTACTCTCAGCAAAATTACATTTTGTGCTCGCCCCATAAACAACTATTACGGACAAGTTTTTACTGTTAGACACTAAATAATAATGATAAAAATGTTGCTTGGCCATTAGAGAAGGCATCCTCAATAACCCACATTGTTATTCTGGAAAGGAGAAAAAAAAATATGACTTTGGGACATTATTGTAAGTCTTCCACCAGTGAATAGAGCAATAATGTCACAAAGATTGAGTGCAGCGAAAAGCGCATCCAGGCAAAGTAGGACTTCTATTGTGCCGGGAAAGCTTAAAAGCTTTTGTATAGTAATTATTTTTCAAAACATTTCCATAGACCTACAAGTCACTGAGGGCCCTTGATGTAATATAAAGCATTGCCCTCGGGTCATAGCTAATGCTCAGCGTCATAGGTCAGAGAGAGAGAGAGAGAGAGAGAGAGAGAGAGAGAGAGAGAGAAAATGGGGCAGGCTGTGATCCACAGCATGAGCATGGACCGCTGTGTTGAAAAGCTCCACACAAGAGTTTAAGGTGGTCTTTCTTTATTTCTTCATTGCTAAGACGTTGAACCTTTATTCTACTATATTTTATTAACACAGGGGTTTTTCACTTCGCAGCACATTCATATTACACCAAACATTAGAAGCTGAATATGTGTTTATTGGGGAAAGTATCATATTAGATCACTTCTGCATTCCTTCCACGTTTCTTACAAAGTGAGGATGATGTGTTAATCAAATCAAGTCAGACTTTATTTATATAGCACTTTTCATACCAAAACATTGCTGTGCAAAGTGCTTCACGTGCAATAAAAAATAGGAACACGCGCAATGAAAGTCGAGGGATAGGTATTAGAGTTGGCGTGCTAAACACTGAGATAAATGGCAGAATGGTTTCTGTAGTTCTTGTTTCTAGAAAAATAGAAGTAAAATGAGGAAGATGAATCTAAAACATTTGACACAAACAAGATTGTTGAACCTTTCACAGACTTTCAGTTGGAAAAATGTCCCTTCAAGAGTTTTTTTTTAGTCAAGAAGAGTGTCTGTGAGTTTGATCTTTTACACTTTTTCTACATATATGAAAATCTGTGTATGTGCCTGACAGAAAGGTAAGTAAATAAATTCTAAAACATCCCTCAACGTCTCACAATTTTAAATTCTTAAGTTGTTTCATGAGGTAACCCTATAAAATGCTGAGCTTTCGTCATACAAACAATAATATTATTACAATCGCATTCACGGTACACAATATAATATCGCTGATTAAAAAGTGACAGCAGGACAGTCTTGACAGGCTTGTAGTGACTCAGCTGTGAAAAACCATGAGTGATTTCAAACTGGCGTGTCTTCTTTTGGAGACTCAACTCCTCCTGAGTCATCGCTCTTTGTGTGTCTGCACTGTCCAAAACTGTCCGTCTCACAAACCTCGTTAGGACGACGCGAATGCTCAAGGAACTTTTTCTAACTGTGACTCAGTGTTTGGCAACTACTTCCTGTTGACAAGTGACAGAGACTGATAAATCCTGGAGCATCTGCACGGTGTGGTGACTTTATCTGAAAGGGAATGATGGACGTGGCGTCGCCTGGTGTGTAAGACTGTGGACTTTTCATCTGTTGGTAATGTACAATTTTGATAATGATACACATAACTCAGCCGAAGATTTAACCATTACCTTCCTCTACCTCAATAGAGCCTGCACACAATCCTCCTTCAAAATATGTCATTTGTTTCTCGCGCAACACAAGACTTCACCCGAGTAAAGAACAAACCCCCCAAATCAAAATCAAGAGAACCTGCAGGCAGTGAGCGGGTTTCCGCTTCCTTACCTGCGCTGACATCAGTGATAACTCCATAATCCCTGGATCAGTGGATGCCAGCCTGGCTGCGCTTGAAGAAAAAGAGGATTTCACCGCCGAGACGAAGAAATGGATGAGGAAGCTCTTTAAGACGGCCCGGCTGTGCAACTGTGAGTGTAGCCGAGGATGTGCTTCATAATGACACAATGAATGCTTTTCATGCTTCATGTAAGAGTTTATACACTCAGTACATCTCTCTCTCTCTCTCTCTCTCTCTCTCTCTCTCTCTCTCTCTCTCTCTCTCTCTCCCTATCTTGCGCTCTCTTGCTCGCTCTCTCTCTCTCTATCTTAGTCTCTATCTCTCTCTGTCTCTCTCTCTTGCTCGATCTCTCTCTCTCTCTCTCTCTTGCTCTCTGTCTCTCTCTCTCTCTCTCTAAATATGCACGTGAAGCATGCCAGGCAAACGGTGCAAAATTATTGATGCTATTGTTGCGTTTTGCATGAAAGTGCTTTTGGCGCTTCCTCTTTCTTTTTTTGAGATGAAGGTCATGATTCCAAAGACTGACTGATCCTTGAATTATTCAATTTGAAAAATGCACATGGAATTCATGTATGCATGTTCTTCACACCCACACTAAGACATAATGGGTTCATATATCCTAACTGTGTAATGTTGAATAAAATATTATCATATAATTCATTAATGGCTGAAATTGTTGACTGCCAATGCCTTTTAAAAATGTATTTTATTTATTGCATTTTTAAGAAACTTTTTTTTTTTTTGGTTCTGCTGCGTTCAATTTTTTGACAAACCAACTCTTTAGGAAGAGCTTATAGCCGACAAAATAATACATCGGTCGATTGTTGAAGTTACTACTTCTGAGAAAATGGGAGGTAGGAAAAGTCTGACTTCCCAGTAGGAAAAGTCCATCTTTCCCCTGTTAAAATTGCAAAGGTTTTAAGAGCTCCCAAATGCAAATCTTACATCAGTCAACATCTCTTTATTTCAAGATTTCTTTTGGTTGATGTGTGTGACGATCATCTCGTTTTCTCTTGTCAGACCTGACAGCAGCGAGGAAGACACCACAGCTGGAAGCGGCCATAACGCTCGTTTATTGTCATCATGTCAATGCAGAAAACTGGGAAATGAGACCTTTCCAACTGGTAATTGTCCCAATTCCCAGCTCTATGAATGCATTATTTTTTACGTCCATTGCAGCCTCACGAGGTTACTGTGACCGTGAAGATGGACAAAATCCCTTCAGGGAATATTACATCACTTCATTTATATTTAAAATGTTTCTATAATTTCCCTAACAACTTTATCTGAATTGAGACCATTACTGCCAAATGTACTCCAAAGGTTGACCTGAACCTGAAATAATGTTTCCGGATCACCTCCAAAATCGAATGGAATCTTCTATGACAAAAATCTGTGCAGTAGTTTTGATGTAATCTTGCTCACAGTCGTACAAATATACGTCGATGATTTAATTAATGATTTTTATTCCTATTTGAAAAGTATGAACATTTACAAACTTAGTTCATTAGTTATTACTCGTCTCTCTCTGGCCTGTTCCCTGGCTTGTTTCTCCTCGCTAGCAGGAATACATTCACAGTTTATTTCTACTGTTTCGTTGATGTGTCTTCTCGTAGTTTTTTTTTTAATCATTACTTTCAAAAGAAAGTTGTTCAACGGAATTCTGCGTGGCTTTTCAAAAGTGCAACCCCCCTCACACACTTGAGAGGTTCCAATTAATATTGAGCACCACCATATGACTTCAGCTAAATAGTAATCGGATTTTACTTTTTATTCCTAAAGCACTTTATGTTGTTTGTCCCAAACGCCCATGGTCGTCTTGCAGCCATCCAGCGCTCAGTCTCGTCCACACAAGGGCAGGCGAAGATAGGAGGATGTATCTGCGGCGTTTTTGATTGAAAGACAATCCGCTCCACCAAATGAGCCGCACTCTTGATCTCCACGGTTCCGACAGCTCAGCTAACGTGTCACAGCCACAACCACAGTAATAAAACTACGTGCTCATTATAACCACATCCTAAGTGAGCTCATTCAAAGTGACGCACAAGATCCTTTGTCAAGTTAATTTTCAGTCTCTCTATATTTGCCCCGTGTCTGACCTGTCCAAGGATTCTTCTTTTTAAAGTAACTGTAATAAAGTACTATTGTTCAGTAACTTGCACTTCATTGTTCCCTTGCTGCAAAAAGCTGCAAAATGCATGATCTAATGAGCTATTCTAACTTAGTTTGGGAGTCAGTGGAAATCTAATGAGTGTTTTCTTTATGAACCGTATGTGCTAATAACATTGAAGAAACATTTACATGTGCAGGCAGAATCGATTTATTATAAGAGTCATCCTTTATCAACGTTGACTTTATTAAAATGTGGCCTTTAGAAGGTAAAACTTACATATTTCAATGCTTTAAAAGTTTTTATTCCAGTTGCGCGCTTGAAGGACTCCTATAAATGCAGTCGTACTTGAAATGCTCATAACATATCAATAATAAACAATTCCATGCAGGGAACAATTTGTGATAAAAATACTTTTTTTTTTTTTAAAGAACGGGGCTGTTTAGACAATGAAAGAGAAGCTGTGCAACTTCTTATTTCATTAAAAATGAATGTAATGAAGAAATCCACCCATCCATTTTCTTTACTGCGTTATCCAACTTGGGAGGAAACCAGAGTACCCAGAAGAAATCCTCGCACACACGGGGGAGAGCATGCAAACGGCACATGGATTTATCCAGGAGTCAGTTAAGAGACATGCAAGAGACGACAGCTCTGCTTTACTTTTATGTGTTGTATCGGGTCATTATACTCAACTCAAGAGTCGATAGGAGGAGGGATACCACCCCCCCCACCCCCCCCACCCCACCCCAAAAAACTATTACCATACTATTCACATTATTCACAACCAGCAGTAAGCGTGGTCGTGTGTGCTTTGTCATGGAGTTACTTAACCTGCATTAACTATTCTTAGTGTGCTTTTTTTTTTTTTTAACTGTGAGTATCCGGAATAAGGCATATTGAGAAGTGCATTTCCATGTTAATACAATAGCCCCAGAAGATTTAGAGAGGAGGATGCTCCATCACAACATGCAACTTGCTTTTTTTTCCCCATTTTTGCTCATGCTAGAATGTGACAGGGCTGTCAAAATCCATTTCTGAAGACATATTCTTCCCAAACCGCTTGTCAGCAGTGTCATAGCAAACCTGGCTGTTTGCTGTAGTTTTGTATTGTACTCTGTGGCCTTTGGAACCATTAGTACCGCATGAGAAAACACCTTAAAATAGTCCCCGTTCTGGCCCTGGTTTATGTGTCGGGAGTGGGAGTCAGAAAATGCCCTTTACATTCAGGCTGTGCAATGATTATCTCATCAGGACTGCACACACACGCATGTGCACAGGAGCATGTGAGTATAGGCGTGTATATGTGTGTCAGGGTGGTTTTAGAGCAATGTGTAGTTATACACACTACAGTCCATTTGAACAGAGTTGGTCATTCTTCCCCCCCGAGGGCTGCTGAGTACAGCTGTCAGGAGAGCAAGACAAAAATACAAAGTCATTTTAAACAATGGGGACACAAGAAGGCGAAACGAGGACTCCCAAAGCGGAGAGACTGTTTTCCAAGCTTATAAATTTAACACACTTGGACCAATACGTTTCCTGTTTCAGTTATAGTGTTGTATCCTGCTTATAATGCAATAATACTTTGTTTTTCTTATTGGTATTTATTAAGTACAATTTTTCAAATATGTCTGAAGCATCACTTCAAACATAGAAAACATACAAATCACATGTTGGTCAATCATATTTGATGGAGCAGTTCAATATTGACAATGGACCTTAGTTGCCCTACAGGTTGTAATTTGGACACCTCTTAGACAAAAAAACAATGTTTGTCATCAAAGGGGTTAAAAGACATCAAAGCTTTAAACACAACAGCGTGCATAAACCTACATAACAAATAATTACACGTTTCAATGGAGCTGTTTTTAATTAGGTTTCGTTGGCTGCATCTAAAACCTAAATCAAGTGTCACTTCTAAATAAATTGTACATGATAACAGACAAATATCACTTCATAACTGACAAAATATTCAGCAGGGCATTCAGCAGTTGATTGGACTTTCCTTAAAGAGCGATGCTATAAAATGCTCAGTAATTTGTCTGTTGATCACACATGAAGTGAAGACATGGAGGGAGGAGCTCTTTAGATTCTGTTGGTTTCCACATTGAAGCTGATTTCATCCGGACTACAAACATCCCCCATTAGGAAGAACATTGAAGCGCACTTGCTTTCTTCGCCCCCCCCCCTCGCTGATTCAGTCCTGTCGCTCGGCTGCAAAGAGGCTGACGACCTGCTGATCCACTGTGTGCTTCTCTAGTAGTGCAGTGGAGAAGTGGATCGACTTGCAGCAGGTGGCGAGCGTGGCAACGGTAACATGAATTTTGTTCATCTAACAAGGAATGACAAGTGCTCGCTTTGTGTTTAGCACTGGTCTGATTGTCACACTCTTGTAAAGGAATTACTTCTTTATATTGACTAAAATCTTATATTATGCTGCTCATATACAGTTTAGTTCTCATTCACTAACTGTTGGCAGCTTCCAGTGTCAGTAGGTAAATTCAGTTCAAGTACAATTACTATTACTGGAATTAAACTGTACTCAATTACCGTACAACAAATGCACTGATGTTGAAAATGTGATATTGTAGAGCCCATGAACGGGAGTTGGAGGCGGCGTGTTCAACAAGGAACTCCAAACTTTATTTTCCATTCGAACACACTTCTCAGAAACGCTTTTCTTTTCTCTCTTTTATGAGCCTGCGCACACGCTGTGTAACAGCAGAACTACATCCCCCCCTGGGAACCCTGCCTTCCTACAAAATAAAGTACCCCACAGTAACCGGGTGAATTATGACTGTAACTAATCACCACAACATGGAAATATGATTCACTTAAAATCAAAAGTAACCTTTTCTAAAGTAATTATTAACAGTTGGATGTTTTATTACATTGTCATTCAAAGGCATCCAAAACAATTCACTTATATAACATGTCAATTTTCACCACACATTTCAGGAAAATGAAGTCCGTAAAATAACAGGTCTGGATTCATTTTGTAAACAAAGATGCAGAAATTTTCGTTCTTTAATAACAAGTTATGAGCTGCAGCATGCAGATGAACGGTTTCAGTATTCAGCTCAACGGTTCTTTTACTGTCAGCATCACAAACAATGTTAACCACAATAAACTCCAGTGCTAACAAGGGCAGTGAAGACGGAACAGAACAACAACAATAAAAATAAAGGCAGTAAAAAGCGCTGGAAAATTTCTGATGGGATGTTGTGTGGGCCTGCCACTCGCTGCCGAGGAGTTTCCCCTCTATTTTGCGTTGCACCACCAAAGTCCCAGCCATTTTGAATGGCCAAATTTTCCTCAGTTTTTTGTTTTTTTTATTTTTGGTGAAACGGTTTGCCTAATCATTAATGAAAGTCACAACAGCTTTTTCTTTACGAGCTCCAAAATCCAACTTAAGACAAAAATGAAGAAACCCCCCCCCCCAAACAAAAAACGAGATAGTATTCTTTATGCCTTGCCTCTTAAAGAGACAGGCACACAGAATAAAACAAATAAGTAATACTTCAGGTTTAACCACCTTCATGATTTACTGTGTAGAGCACTTCTTCGTCTTGCTCTTCTTCTTCAGAGCTTTCCCTGCCGCTGGTGTCACTGCTCCCACTGCCGCCCCGACCAGTCCTCCCACCACGGCTCCGATCCCAATGCAGACCGGACCGCCAGCAATTGTAGCTGCAGCACCGATCGCTATTCCCACTTCTGCCGTGGCCATGACTAAACCACCTCGAAGAAATTTGTTTTTCTTCTCTGCCTTTTCCCTTGAACTCTTTTCATACTTGTCATTGAGGGCCCTGAGCCTTTCCTGCAGTTCTTCCCCCTGAAGCATGGCCCTGAGTTGTTCCACCTCTTTACGTTTCTGCTCTGCCATTTCTTGCTGAATCTTTCTTTGTTCCTCTTGGATCGCTTTCTCAGCTTCCTGGAACATTTCATTGGTGTAAAATGTGCCGTCGTTTTCACTGATGATGCTTTTGATCTTCTCAAAGAACTCAGTTACCTGACTGTTGGAAGTAATTGTATTATTGAGCACATGATACCGCCTCTTACATTTTGAAATCAAATAGCTTAGCTCTTCACAGCGACTGAAATAATCTTCAATTGTTTGGTTTTTCAGCAGATCGCCATGCGTGAAGAGAATCATGGAGTAATCCGCAGCTCGGGATCCAAACAACTGCTGCAAGAGTTCCACTGTTTTCTGCTCTTCTTCGGTGAATTTCCCCAGCTTCACCACGATCAGGAACACATGGGGTCCTGGTGAGGAGAGGGAGATGCACTCTTTCATCTTTTGGATGGTCTCATCTTCTTTGTACATGGTGTCATAGATTCCCGGTGTGTCGATGACAGCCACCCTGCAGCCTTCCACCACTCCTGTGGCCTTTATGCACTTGGATGTGACAGAAACTGGAGAGAGCACTGACTCGAAAGCATTTTTCTGGAGGATGGTGTTTCCTGACTCACTCTTTCCATTCCCAGTTTTTCCAATGATCACCAATCGGACTTCGTCACCTGAATAACAATCTGTAAAACAAGATGACAAATGTGTTTAGTTCCCTTTACCACTTATATCTATTGTTGTTCTTCTACTGTGTTGGTCAGTATTGCGACAACAGATTCATCACAAGCAATGACACAGATCACGTTTCGAGAAAACAATACAGACCTGACTGAACGACAGATGAAACACTATGATATTCATGTAAGACTTTGATGTTTGCGGTGGAAACAGGAAGTCTTGATATTCAAACAACATAGATGTAACTTGATCACTTCTAAACTCGTCAACCCTTGCAGCTTCACGATAGATAACAATTTTTGATCCATTATATTATCTATTAAAACAAATAAGCCCGAATGTAAGGAACAGAAACAATAAATGTATTTCTTCAAATATCGAGAGCAACAATAAAAAGACCTTCATCAAATACTTTACTGAGATTTTTTTAAAGGCAAGGCAAATTTATTTATAGAGCACCATTCAAACAAAAGGCAATTCACAGAGCTTTACAAAGAAATTAAAGAAATACAGAATAAAAGAAATACATTGCAGCTTTAGAAGAAATTAAAGAAATGCATTAAAACAAATAATGAAGAAAAGTATAATAAATAAGGTGAGAGATTTATTAAGATAAGTTGAATAAGTAAGTAAAATCTATTGTTTATTCAAAAGCCTGCGCAAATAAGAATGTTTTAAGTCCTGATTCTAAAGAAGTGAGTGTGTCAGCAGTCTTCAGGTGTTCAGGAAGTTTGTTCCACAGGTGAGGGGGTAGGAACTAAAAGCTGCTTCACCTTGTTTGTTTCTGACTCTAGGAACACTGAGTAAACTTCTTCCTGAGGACCTCAGAGGTCTGGAGGTTTTATATTCTACAAGTAAATCTGAGATGTTTTTAGGCCCGGAACCAATCAGAGCTTTGTAGACCAGAAGTAAGATTTTGAAGTCAATCCTTTGGCGCACAGGCAGCCAGTGCCAGTGCAGGGATTGGAGCACGGGTGTAATGTGCTCCACCCTCTTCCTGTTGGTGTAATGAGCTCCACCCTCTTCGTGTTGATATAATGTGCTCCACCCTCTTTGTGTTGGTAAGGACCCTGGCTGCAGCGTTCTGGATGAGCTGCAGTTGTCTGACAGATTTTTTACTGAGGTCTGTAAACACCGTTTCAATAATCCAAGCTACTGAAAATCAATGCGTGAACAAGTTTCTCAGGATCTCGTTGGGTCCGAAAACCTTTGATTCTTGCAATATTTTTCAGATGGTTGTAGGCTGATTTTCTTATTGTCTTAATCTGGCTGTTGAATTTCAGGTCTGAGTCCAGAACTACACCCAGATTTCTGGCCTGATTTGATGTCCTGAGTGACATGGAGTCAAAATGAGCACTGGACCTTTCTAAAACAATGACCTCGGTTTTCTCTGGGTTGAGTTCTAAAAAGTTCTGACACATCCACTCATTCATTTCAGTTATGCGTTTACTTTTAAAGTAGTAAAACTATGAGATTATTCGTAACTTTTTGACAGTATTGCAGTTATAACAGTAAATTTAGTTTAATTTGTGTTCAGACAGTCATATGAATTTCATGTAAAATACATTCACACTAAAATATTGTACATTGTGATAAGTGAACCTGTTACTGTATAAGTAGCATGATTTGATCATCTGTGTAACTCAGAAACATCTATTCCCTCTAGTTTTGTGCACATCATACATTCAGAAAATTATACTGACTGCAACTTCAATAATTGGCCAAGACACAGTTAAAACGTTTTTTTACACATTAGTCAAGTTGATGTTTAACCTGCATTACGAGACAAAGATCCTGAAAGTAACCGATATAGGATATAAATTATTTTTATACATTTTTGGGTGAAATATTAAAAATATTTCTTTCTTTTTTTTGTCTGACCCTAACCATAACTCCGACTTTGTAAAGTGTTAAAATAATCATTAATCATGTTGATTGTTTAAAAAGAAAAGCAAACAATCACTGCATTTTATATCATTTGTATCTGTATAGCAGTTTGTGCACTTATCAAACAGTCAAATGTCTTTTTCCTTCACTTGATAAAACCAAACAACTCTCATTATTGTTACAATAGATCAAAATAATTCCCATGGTGTGAATTTTGGAAACATTTAAGGTGAATACCTATTATATTTATGTATTTCTGAGATGTGTAAATTATAATATTTTCATAGAATAAAAGAACACAATAAAAAAAAGGCCTGGCTTATTAAACAATAATGATCTATTGCAGATTACCTGTGCGGTCGTTCCATGTGGTGTTTGGCTGATATCTCCTCATATTTGTATGCGCCATAGGTCCAAGGTTCTATAGAGCAACTCTGCTATTGTTGGAGACGGTTATAAATGCGCACTGGCAACTTTACGGTAACCTTGTCTTGAAGTCACCATTCCAGTTTGACCGCTCCTTACTGTAATCTAATGTGAAACTGAAAAAATAACAGGAAGATAACAAAGCTGCAAACCTGCATTTTGGGCAGTCCCCAACATAAAGTGAATACTACCTTTTGTTGAATAATTATTCAGATATCTCTGTGTGAATTATGCATGCCAACTGAGTTAAAACAATGTATTAAACTCTTAAATGTTTTTTAAAAATTGGAATGCAGCGTTGGGCTATCCTAACTGTGTCCACTGTAAATCACACAAGACCAAAAAAAGAAAAAGGATGATGCCAATAGCTTCACGCCTAAAGAGGCCTCACATAAATTACACAAGACCAAAAAAAAAAGGGATGATGCCAAAAGCTTCAAGCCCTAAGAGGCCTCACATAAATCACCCAAGATCCAAAAGGAGATGCGACCTTCGTTGCCTAGTAACGAAGGTACTAGTAGGGTCTTAAAAAAAATGGCATGATCATATTTACTCAAACGATGATTTGACGAGCAAAAAAGGGGTCGCACCTTATGAGGGAAGGTGGACCTTGGTCACTGCATATAAGGAGGGAGTCTGAACGACTCAGTGTGTTTTTTCCGATCGGACCTAGCAATCTTGTTTGTTCGTTGTGTCCGCTGGGATCTAATCGGGGCACCGGGTTTTGGAAATAAAACTCTGATTTTGCATCCAGCTCCACTCTCTCAGTCTTTTTTTGCACCATTGGAATAACGGAGTACCAGGATAACTACAACAAGTAGAGTTAAATGTTCGTACGGTCTTTGTCGACGCATCTGGCCTAGGACTACTTTCTACAACAAAGACCACGACACTTTCAAAATGTTTGTGTAAACATTTCAAAGAAACACTTGGGTTTGGTCTTTATTGCAGACATTTATTTATTTTTTTATTCTGCACAAGAATAGCAGCAACTCAACAAAGACTTATTCGATGAGAAGGTCTTTAATATCAGTAGCACGTTTTATGGTATTATTAAATGGTTGAGTTTGAGATCGTGAACAAGGGTTTGCATTTGGTTCCAATCTGTGACTTCACTGCCTGAGGGTCCGGCAGGCTGTAGTGGTGAGCACACTCACCTCAAGGCTGGGCATTTCTGTGTGGGGTATTCCACCAATTATTCTAAAAACACATAATTGAGGTTGATTGGTGACAGAAATTTTGAATGTGAGTGTGTGTGTGTGAGTGTTTGTTTCTCAGTGTTTACCTTATGATGGACTGAAGACTGAAAACACAACAATTTGTAGCTGCCCTCAAAACTAATCGAGTGATCTCTTCATTATTTCTAATCGTGTTATATTTCATGTTTCACTAATGTTTGTTTTTTTAATATGTGGTAAAAATTTGTCTTCGTATGAGATCCCCCCCAACACACTTCCATTTTAGTTTGCATGACTGGCTACGTTGAGTTTAGACTGGACTGTTATCCTGGAACATTGTATGGTTTTATGTATCTTTCTTTTGTTTCAGTTGTGGCATGAATATGTGGGTGGTAAAGCTTATGTTGTTTTGAAATGATGCTGGCTTTACCTCAGAAGAACTGACGAAAGTGACAGAATGAAACCAGGCCCTACTTGCTTACAGGAAGACGTTCCGATCTACAGAGGTTTCCAGTCACAGCAGAGCACTGGAATGTGACTGCTTCTGTTTCCAAGGCAGGTGTGTCCCTCACTGCACACTCCATTGTGCGCCGTAATGACAATAACTTTTCACATTTCACATAATTTAATGACGTGTATGACGTTGGATAGTTGGATTTAAAATAATTCCTCTCGTAGTCCAAAAAAACATGGACCGGGGGTCCCTGTGCAAGACCCTCTGCCCCCCCTAGTTCCTCAAGACTCGCTTGTAAAATAGATTATTAATCTCAATGAGGTTCTCCTGACTAAAGAAAGGCAAAATGTATTTCCTGTGTGTACTATTCACATCACATCAACTCTACTACACATCACAAGAACATTTTCCATAAAAGAAAAAAGGTTGTTCAGTGAATACTTGTTGAGGAACATGGTCAACAGATAAAAGTGGGGGGGGAAAAAAACAATAAACGCAGTTGGTTTAAACAAACCTACAGATTTACTACAAAAGTGGTCGAATGATGGATCAATAATAATGAAATAATTCAAGAACAACTATGCTAAAATGTCAACAGCAACAGTAGTACTATTATATATATATTTATATACGTATCTGTTTTTAATGGCGCTGTCATATGATGCGCCAATAACACACACTACAAATCCCACAATGCAGTGCGATTGCCGCCAACTGCGACCTGGTCAAACTACATCAGAGCAAGCGGCCTGTTGGTCCTTATGACAAATCAAAGCTAGACCCCAACAATAGCCAAGAGAAAAGTTGATTCTGAAAACTAGGGCTTTCAAAAAAGGTAGGAGAATTAGTATATGTTTACTGAAATTGCAGGTAATGTTGTTGTAATGAAGGAGTATAACCTAAAATGGCACTACGAGACAAAACATTAGGATAAGTTCAAAAACCTGGACGCAGGGCAGACACTCCAAAAGGTCGAGGAGTTGAAGAAGAATCTGCCACTCCAGAAGACATTTTTTATCACAAAGTGTAGCTGCTGCGAAAACAAGTTTTATTGTGGCCGAGGAGATCGCCAAATCAGGCCGGCTGACACATTCTGAATGAAGGAATGAATGAATGAATTAATCAATTTTATTTCGAACATGTATAAAAAAATATGTACTTATTTGTAAGAAAAAGTAAAAAAATAAAAATAAACATAGAGCCAGCACATAACAAAACACTGCACATTGTTCAAAAAAGGAGTGGGAACAAGTACAAAACTTTTTTTAATTTCTCACCCCTTATTAACTATATTTTAGTTTGTACAGATATCTTTATAATTATATAATACATCTATATAAATATATACCATATATACCTTTTATACATATCTATATAAATGTATACCATATATGCATTTCATAAAGATCTATATAAATATATGCCAAATATACACTTCATAAATATCTATATAAATATTACAAGATTATGACAATTACAAAAATATACTACTTACATATCCTTATAAATATAAATATATATATATATATACACATACATATACACACACATATTTATACACACACATATATATAAAAACAACTATCCCCATAACTAAATATATACCATATATACCATATACTTATATACAATCTAACAATCAACACTAATCTATTTAGAGACTATTCTATTTATAGAGACATACTTCCTCTTCTATATACTTGTTCCAAAATATTGTTTTTACCTTTTTTTAAACAGATTTATATTTGCACTTTGTTTTATTTCTGTCTCCAGACTGTTCCACAGTCACCCCACAGCTCGATACACATATGCTTTTCATCTTTTTCGCACCTTTGGTTTTTTTAAAGTTTAGGTTTTTTCTAAAACATTCTAAAAATGTGAAATGTAAAAAATGTAAAAATTCAATTTTATAGTGATACACGTTCAAATCAATAGATTCGAACGTGTATCACTATAAAATTGAATCTGTATGTCATCCGGTTGAAAAATTCAGCTCCCCAGTTCATTCTCACTTTTCAGTTTCACATCTCTCCCTTCAAATTCAAGTTTTGGGATTCAATTTCTTGGGCCACATATCTGAAACCTGGTGTCAGGTAAAACTACCGGTCGTCAAACACAGATGGAAAGAAGTCTATTTTATGACAGCAATGCACTTTATTCTCTTTAACTGGTGTGAACTCCTTCAATAGAAATAATTATTTGAAATATGACGTGTCCAGTGGTGTACTGGCCTGCTGGCATACCGAGACAAATCCTTGTGGGCCGACTTGACCCAAAAAACAAAAAGAAAGAAAAAAATCTGAAACAACCCCCCCCCAAAGAAAACCTTGGAAAAAGAAAGAATTTGTCATTTTGACTGTTGACACAACCACACAGTGTGGTCTGGATCCTCTTGAAGACCCTGCAGATTCTCTCTCTCACTCGCTTGAAGCGTCCAGTGGAGGAGGGACCTGGCAAAGGGACGCCTTCTGCTCCAGACTCATCAGAGCTCTCAAAGGATTCCTCCTCAAGAAAGTCATCGTCATTCAGTTCTGAGACAGAAACAAAGTCACTAAAGGTGTCGGAGAGCTCAGAAATGCCAGAGTCCGAGTCCTGGGGGTCCTCCTGATGGGAGCTGCTGCCTGGTTCTGCCGGCTCCTCCAGTGGACACACACTGATCTCGCCCTCCAAAGGTAGGATGTGACTGTCCTTGTCCCGGTAGGACATTGTGAAGAAGGGGCGCTCCAGTGCTGCACGGGGGGGTCAGTCTCTGCTCTCCATTGAGATGCAAGAGCCCCTTCAGCAGTTCAATCAGGCCTTCCTGTCCTCCAGCTCAGCGTCATCCACGACTGGATAGATCTGCATGAAGAAACAAAGTCACGTCAGTGGATCGGTTCAGGGACAACAAAAACAACAACAAACTATTTCAGCTTCCAGCAGCTTTGAAACAAGAGCTCAATGTTTACTTTTTACTTTTTCTTTTAGATATTCATGATAATGAGTAGATCAACTGTTAAACTGCATTGCTGCAAAAATAACCTGAAAAGTTTACTAGATAAAATTACATAACCTGGTTAAATGAACCACCTTAATATTTGCTGTATTCATAAATGAATATTGCTTTTTTTCAATAGTCCAATAGTTAAAATGATTTACTTCGCCATCCATTAGAAATGTTCTGTAATTCCCCAAAACATTTATTCCAAACATCAAGTTACATGAAGGTTGTATGTGTGACATTTAATGAGCTTTAAATATTTTTTAAAAAAGTGTATGAAATTTACAAATTACAATCAGTAAAGACATGTCAAAGTGTAAAACTCTGCTGAAGATGGTTGAGTGTATTTTATGAAGACTGGGACGCCTTGTTAAAATGTCTGTGATAAAGTCAATCAACCGGCAGAGTACTGACCCCAACTAGCTCATCCAGGCTGCTGGGCAGCTCAAAATACGATTCCCGCTCTTTTGCAGGCGTGGTGTTTACCAGCGTGTATTCCTCAGGTGTCTGCAGGAACCGAAATATCACAACTGTTATAGAAATGTTCAAGTAGGATGATCAAACCAAGTCCAACCAGAAAAGTTACTTTACCATCAGCCTCCATCTTGAGCTGTCATCGACCTCCACCTGGGTGAAATAGTACTTGGTGTAGCCCCCCATTGAGAGCTGGTGGTCCTGTGGCTGGCCGAGTACTGAGACAATGCTCCTCATCTGCAGACAGAATCACAGACACATCAGCAGATGTTCTTACAAGGTTTCCAACTTCTTTGGGATACATGTTGGGACAAGCAGACGTACCATCTGATATTCACAGTTGACTGGGGAAAGGTTGTCGGCGAGGTAGCGGTAGGCCAGGACGCAGCCCACCGCCCACACATCGATGGCCTCGGTGAAAGGGAGGCCAAGACAAACCTCGGGGGCTCTGAGGACGAAACACAGGAGAGCTGAAGAACTGCTCAACATGGAGCCAGGTAGTGTGGATGAAACCAGGACGTGGACATACCTGTACCCAATAGGCTGTTGAACCAGCCCAGGATAGACTTCAGAGGCTCGAGCTGCTTCACCAAAATCCACCAGCTTGACCCTGAGAGGCCTCTTCATTGCACTGGCAAGCATGACGTTGACAGGCTTAATGTCTGCGTGCAGGAGGCGCACACCTTTAAGAGCGTCCAGGGCCACCAGGAGCTGCACAGACAAAGCAAGAGAGGACAGGTTAGTGAGGACGCACTCACAGTTTACTCTACTGATCAGACACCAAGAAATTATTGGAGCCAATAAGACATACCTGCTCTGCAATAGGGCGAATTTTACTGAGGCATAGCGGCTCGGACTCCTCGAGTTCAAGCAGGTCATAGAGATTGATGTCCTGCAGTTCAAATGCTAGACATCTGTGCCCCATGTGTACAAAGTACCCATAGTATTTGAGCAGGATTGTCTGGTCAGGATTGAGGATGCTTATGGCCTCTAACATTGACAGCTGGAGAGAACAAAGAGAAAGATGTTTTGTCAGGATCCTGGAACAAATTCTGATGTTGAAGAATAAATCTGAATATAAATAAATATAAATGTAATTTAAGGTTCAAAGATTTACCTCGTATTTGGCATCTGCCTCCTTATCTTTTATGAGAACCTTAATAGCTACTGTCTCACGGCTCTCAACGTTCCTGAACCGGGCCACTTTCCCAAAGCAACCTTTCCCGATTAACTCCAAGAAGGAGTAAACGGAGGAGGCGCTGTGGAGGAGCAGTCCCTCCTCAAGGTTTAGTCCTGTCAGTGTGGAGACAAGCGTCTGTTTAGTATGTGTGTGAGAAACTATGGATCCTGGACAAAAAATGAGTTTAATTATCTTAACTGTGACTAATCTTTAAGGGCCTGTCCACACATCTGCCTTGAAGAACTTTAAATCATCTAAAACCCAAATGCGCTTTTTGTAATCCATTTTTGGAAAGTTGGGGTACGTCCGAATTGTCCCTCCTAACTCCTTAACTATCGACTTTACCTTAACCCCTTGGATGACGTCACAGGGTTAAGGAAAGGTGTTAGAAGGCTTCCTAAAGGAGTTAGTGAAAGGCGATCACATTAGTGTGGCAGTCGGACAGCACTTTCACTTAGGGACGTCATAATAATGTGACGCGGCGCAAGTTAGTGACGTCTGCCATGGCGGGGGAGAGAACTACAAGTTTCCGAAAATGGACTACAAAAGCACATTTGGGTTTTAGATGATTTAAAGCTGTTAATGGCAGATTATTGCCTTGGTAACTTGCATGATCTGCTCCCTTTTTCCGACATCATGAGTTTCCCTGAACGCTCGGATGAGCGGGTCCCTTTAAATGTTGTCGGCGCAAGGAATTGTGGGGCAGCATGAGCTCACCTCCTTTGCGAAAGGATGCATCAGTGGTTCCTATGCTAAAGGAAGCAAGGAGCCTCCTTTCCTTTGCTTATTGAGAATTTGGACAGTCCTTATTTGGCCGCCACACAAAACACTCCCGGGGTTAAGGTAAAGTCGATAGTTAAGGAGTTAGGAGGGACAATTTGGACATTGTTCTTTCCCTCACCATGGCGGACGTCACTAACTTGCGCCACCGTCGGATTATAATGACACTAAGGGAAAGTGCGGTCCAATTGCCACACCACCGTGATCGCCTTTCACTAACGACTTAGGTGGCGTATTAGGAGGCGCCTTTAGGAAGCCTCCTAATACTTTTCCTTAACCCCATGATGTCATCCACGGGGCTAAGGTAAAATCGATAAATAAGGAGACAGGAGGGACAAGTCGGGTGTACCCTCAGTTTTGAATTACGTCCAGTAACGAGCAACGTGATTGACCAATTAATACCACGTGGTACTGTATGTACGTTTTGAAAGGCGGCCTCTGAGTGGTTCATTATTCTCTGACTCATCTTGATGCATCATGCAAATGATGAGGAATTCTATCTACAGAATCCACACAGGTGGGACTAAATCTTTGGACCTATGATCTATCTAATTTTTCTTTTCCAAAATGTTGACACATGTTTGGATAACTGCACATCATTCATGCTTTTCATTGAAGAATAAAATATTCTTTGCTTTACCAATCAGATTATTACCAATTTATTAATTTATTTTTTGTACCTGACCTCACTTCACTAAAATGTACTTGTTTATTCCCCCTGTAGTTGACACATTGCTTCTATCTGCACCCCTAAACTGAGCACGTGTTGACTCTGAACTCTAAAATAGTTTCTATTATCCCCTTAGTTTTTATTTGAATATTGGATGCGTATTTGTTATCTCCTTTGCAAGCCTCCTACAGAGGTCCCAAAATCTTAGTATGTCACAGGGTTGTTCAGTTGTAGGACAATTTGTCCACAAAATTGCAACTCCGGACAACTCGTCCACGGGCAGCTCCCTCAAGGACAACTCCTCCACCGATGAGATTTTAGAATTTCTTTTGAGAAAATAATTAATGTACAATGTACTTTTACATATTATTTCCAATTGATATTTTATATATTTTTTCATCTATCTAGTATATGTCCATATTTTTACTCATTACTGCAAAAGCTGGTCATTACAGAGTAACGCCGGCATCACTAGTGAAAAAGCATAATACATATTATGTCAGCAGGAAAGTGTGTACTTTTTGTGTATGAAAATTCTTCGAGTGATGATTATTATAGTTGGACTACACCTTCCGCAGTAGAAATAAATGGACTTGCGGTGCCCCATCCAAGATGGCGTCGCGTTGCGACGTCAGCTCCAATAGGCCGCGCCAATCAAAAGAGGTTTCCTTGGAGCTCCAGCCGAGCGGAAGCAGACATTGGTCACTTCCGGTTCAATCTATGAATGACAGCGGCTGCCAAAGAAGACCACGGCCGCTCAGCGCTACACACATTTTCACACACATATTCACACAGGAGGTGCAGAATACAGCTGGTTGTGTGAGAGCTACTGCTAGTCCAAATGGATTACACTGCAAGTCAGAGTGGCTTCAGACAGCGTAAGTTACGTACGTGTTTTCAGTGATCCACTGAAACATGTTTTGTAATGTTTGGACTGGAGTCGCTTGCTATCTGCAGATAGAGGAAGCCGATGTTTCGGATTAACTCGTTTCCCCGTTAACTGGTGATCGACTAATTTCTTCTTACTTTTTTGCTCCTTGTTACAACGGATGTTACTACTTTATTGTGAATGGGGTCAAATGGTGTTTCCCTGGAGAGATAAGAATATCTGCCGAGTTTTTACATCTCTTACTAGCAGTAACGACAGACGCTAAAGGAAATCCGTCACCGGTTAACAGGGAAACTACGTTATCCGCAACACCGGTTAGCCGCTGTCTGCCGGCTGAGGCTAAGCACTGATATGAAACACTTAAAACCACAGAGATCGGCGTGTTTTACCAGTGTACAAGGTTAGCCTTCACGGAAGATGACTTTACACAAAATAAGTTAAAATTCTGAACGCGTCGCTTCGTTATATGGTGTTACAAAAGCGCACAGTGCTGAACGGGGCATGGCTCGTTAACGGTTTTCTGGCTTACTACTCTTCTATATTTCGGACTACTGTACTTATAACGAACACAGCAAACTTTGTCGGTATTACGGCACAAGTGACAGCGACCTACTTCAATGTATATTATTCTTCACGCTTTCACTATAAACGAGTGGATGACGAGTGTTTTGGTACCACCAGTGTTTCGGGTTAAGTGGTTTCCAAGTGGTTATTTATGCTGTAACTCTTAAATCTACCCTTTTGGGAAAGTCTCTGACACAACATTGTCATTACCAAACACATGAACCAAATGATAGTTGTAGGTTCATCCATTGTTGTCGCTCCCAAAACATTGTTTATTTATAAACAAGCGTTTATTACGAATAATACAAGTTATTAATGCTGTACACCAGGGAGGAATAGCCGTTTCTCGTGTGAATGTACAAAGGCTGTTGAATTGAGTGACGTCAGGTGAGTTTCTGGGGGTTTTAAGAGACTTCCCATATTGTATGTGGGAAATTCCCAGTTTGGATGTATTTTTCCCTGGCGTGACCATGCCCTGACTTTCCATGTATTCAAACAGCATTACAGTGACTGTTTGATAACATAAAGTAGTCCTCGTGGGCTGTGTTTTCAGCTCGTTAAGTGAATAGCTGACAGTTTGTGGAGCCCTGTTCATTTTCAGTAAAAGTCGTTTTGAAACCTGTGTGAAGAAAAGATAACTTATATAAGGCCAGAGCCGGGGGAAAGAGAAAAACACCCACTCGGAGCAGCCACGTCTGCCCCTGCGTCAGATTGCGTCAAACCAAAGTGAAAGCTTTTGTGTGGCTGTCGAGGAGACAGTGCAGTCTTGTGATAAGTATGTGATGATGTGAAGTTAAAGAGAAGCTTTGTCCTCTCCTCACGGCTGTGAAATCGGGAATATGAGCACATTTAATACACGCAAAGGTCATCCAATCTTCTTTCCAATTCACTTCAGCTCTTACCAGTGTTTTTAAAACCTTTTCCATTTCTGAAATGTTAAAATAAAGTTTCTGCTCTCGTTCTCGCTGTAGTTTCTCAAGATTAGCGAGTATTAGTTGTAATTAGGAAACAAACCTGCGGGCACACACATTTCTGAGTGCAGTGTTGCATCAGTCTCAGCTGAGCTTAATAAATACTGAAGTACCTTTTTAGAAGAAACACTGATTCAAGTGTCTCTAAATTTGAATATCTCTTGCTATGCAGAAGAACGTTAATGCCTGCTGCTTTTCTCGTTTCTCTTTAATTGTGGTTTTATTTTCTGGCTTAACTTGTTCGGCTTCTTTAATGCATCACCTTGACTTGTAAAGTCGAAGCAGTAGGCATAGAATCTACTGCTCTGTTTGACATGTTTGTTTGTTTTGTTTTTTACTGCAGAACCTAATATGCGTCCCAGGAATCGGCCCGCAGACGGCTCGGATAAGAGCCAGCTGTTTGAGGATACCAGCGGAGCTGGACAGGGATCACAGGCGGGCATCAGGTGGGGGCACTGCCAGCCTGACCAGAGCACAATTCAACCACTGCTCATCCTGGTTTACATTTGTTACATGTTGCGTGAAAATGCTTAACGTTAGGTTTGGTCTCTTCTTGGCTTATATGTTCAAATATTCCTTCAGCTGAGTCACCTTCTGTTTGGCTTCACCCGTGTAGGAACCAGCCCGCCGGGCCTCAGGGTTTTTCCGGCCAGTCCATCCTGTCAAGCCCCATGTCCAACCTGGCCATGGCTTATGGAAGCTCGCTGGCAACACAGGGAAGGGAAATGGTGGACAAAAATGTACGATTTTTTGTGTTGTTTTTTTCTTCTGAATTGTTTCTTCCAAACAGGAAGGGCGTTAATCATGTGTGACTTCCTGCCTGTTTCAGCTGGACCGGTTCATCCCAATTTCCAAGATGAAGTACTACTTTGCGGTGGACACGGTGTACGTGGGGAAGAAGCTGGGCCTCCTGGTTTTTCCTTACATGCACAAGGTGAGTCTGCTTCCACCGGCCGGCTTCAGCTCTGTGAGGCAGAGCTGCAGGCAACCCTGTGGCTGAGACAAGAAACGAGTCTCTGTGGACCTCTGCCGTTTCTACTGCTGCTTAAAAAAGTAATCCGGGTCACACGGTGTCTTTATTTATAGCTTTTTAGATATACAGTACTGTCCTGCATTATATATAAACTCATAAAGCAGGGTCAAGTGGTTATGTATTGTGTGTCATATTACATGCAACATTAATAAGTCTAAATGTCAAGCAGTGGTTAGTGTGTCACTGTGCGTGTGTGTGTGTGTTGCAGGACTGGGAGGTGAGCTACCAGCAGGACACTCCCGTGGCTCCACGCTTTGATGTCAACGCTCCCGACCTCTACATCCCCACCATGGGCTTCATCACATACGTCCTGGTGGCCGGATTGGCCCTCGGCACACAGAACAGGTACTCAGAAATGCTACTTTTTCCTCTAAAGACTATTCGATAGGGGTGGAACGATTCTCGGTACTAGATCAGTGATACAATCATAAATTAAGTCTTTTTATGAGTTCCGCTAAATCTGATACTGTAGTTTCTCGTCGTCTTCGCAATACTTTATCGAGTCAAACTTCTATTTATCTTGTGACGTAGGTGCAGGAACTGACTGACTGACGTAAAACAAATCTCTTATAAGAGTAACTGTGAAGAAAAATCTCTTCTATAAACAATCAAAGGCTCATTGCCGTGGAGTTTTGGGCTCTGGTGGTGTTCGGCCGAGCTTCATGCTGTGATGTCGGGTTTCATGCCGCACCATGTTGGTTGCTGCTGTGGTGGCTCCCTGAAGCTTTCCCACAATTAAAAGTAAAAAGAAAACATTTAAGGTACACTTAGGTAAGTAGTATCACACTACCATAGGACCGGTCTAAGCCAAGCATCAAACGAGCCTGAAGGTTGTTCAAAACTGGCACATCTGTGGCACAACACTAGTCCAACATGAGGATATCTCAAAGGGCTTTGAAAAAAGGCACAATGACTATAATGGGAACAATAACTAAAACCACAAGAAACGAGGAAAAACAGCTTTAAAAAAACTGGAATTTCTTAAAGTAAAAGTTGAAAAAATTAAAAAAAGAAAAAAAAACAGTCAAACTGGTAAAGACGTCTAAAATGTCAGTCGTCTAAAAAAAAAAAAATGGCTGAAGAAGAGTGAAACTGCTAAATCTGGTCCTGAAACAGCTGGAAGTGTAATGAAGTTGGCGCTTCATGAATGACACAGTTTTTCTTTGTATGTTACGTCCCAGCATGAAACTTTAGAAGCTGTCAGCCTCATGTAGAGGTTAATCGTGTCTTGTGCTTCCAGTTATATTTGATTTGGTGGAAAGTGACAAAAAAAAGTCTCTTTTGGTTCTAAAGATTGAAAAACTCTGTGCAAGATGTTTGCCACTTTTTCTTTTTTTTTTTTGCATGTTTCTAAAAGTGTGTGTGTGTGTGTGTGTGTGTGTGTGTGTGTGTGTGTGTGTGTGTGTGTGTGTGTGTGTGTGTGTGTGTGTGTGTGTGTGTGTGTGTGTGTGTGTGTGTGTGTGTGTGTGTGTGTGTGTGTGTGTGTGTGTGTGTGTGTGTGTGTGTGTGTGTGTGTGTGTGTGTGTGTGTGTGTGTGTGTGTGTGTGTGTGTGTGTGTGTGTGTGTGTAGGTTCTCTCCGGAGCTGCTGGGAGTTCAGGCCAGCTCGGCGTTCGTGTGGTTGATCATGGAAGTCCTGGCGGTCCTGCTGTCGCTCTACCTCGTCACCATCAACACAGACCTCACCACCATCGACCTGTTGGCTTTCTCCGGCTACAAATATGTCGGGTACGGAACTCTCTGCGTCGCGCCTGCATCTTGTTGTTGTTGTTGTTGTTGTTGTTGCGCTCCTGTCGTACCAAACCCGTGCGGAACCTCGCCTCTCTTCTCTCCGTTCCTTCAGAATGATCGTCGGAGTCGTGGCAGGACTTTTGTTTGGGAAATCGGCATATTACCTCGCTCTACTCTGGTGTTGTGCCGCCATCTACGTTTTTATGGTGAGTGTCTTGGGATTAAAATATGTATTTCGAGATTAAACAAAGCAACAAAAAAAACAACCTTGGTAAATATGTGACTCAAAGTAGTTTTTTGGATTTATGGAAGAAGTTTGAAATTGAACAGTTATCAGGTTTTTAGGAAGTCAGATTAATATTAAATTATTTTTTTCTGTTTAACATTTGTAGCTGATATCAGAGTACCTTTAAAATGTCTTTAAGCAGCCATATCAAAATGCCCCAAATTAGAAAGGCGTGAGGTGTAAGTGAAAGCCTCTCGGGTAACCAGATATTTCTGCTCCTTCAACATCGTTAATGTGGCAAACATAGTGCGACTTTTTACGTTTATACAGCCGGGAACTCAGAAGTTACTAGTGGATTAAGTTCCATTTCCCAGTTGGCAGCATTCACACAAGAAACGGACCAAAGTTCACCCCATGGAAATATTCAGATCAATGACGACGTGATCATGATGGTCGGCCAAGATGGGGACGAGCTAATGAATAACGCCAGTGTACAAAGTAAAACTGTATTTCCTTGTCTAGATCCGCACGTTGCGTCTGAAGCTGCTGTCGGAGGCGGCGGCGGAGGGCCAGCTGGTGCGAGGAGCCCGGAACCAGCTGAGGATGTACCTGACCATGACCATCGCGGCGGCGCAGCCCGTCTTCATGTACTGGCTCACGTATCACCTCGTCAGATAGAACCCGCCACACAAAACGTCTGAACCCCACCCTCCCCCCCCATCGGACCTCCTTAAAATAAAAAAACGACACTCTCCTCATGGACACGGAGTTGAACTCTCACACACACACGTCATTAGATTTGCCTTTTTTTCTTTTTTTTTTTAAATGTCTTCATAAATTTGTAGCAGAAGCAAGCAGCTTTAATATTTCTTTTTTTTTCTATACTGTGTAATTAATTGTTAATTGTGTTTTGTAAAGCCTATTTAAATGTGAATGTTTGTGTCTAGTATTCCCGTGGACGTCACTCTGGTCGGATGTTTCTGAGCCGACCAGAAGGAAAAGCACACGAGCCTCACGCGGACACGGGTTGTACGTGATCTTCAGGCTCTGATTGGACTTTTTTTTTGTGGTATTCTATATGAAAATGTTGTGGGGGGGGAAAGTACCTGTTTTGTCACTGGAAATAAGGTTTACTTAACTGGTCTGTGACGGCGGATGTAAAGAAAACGCCGTCTTCTCTGTTTGGGCATTTTTACATGTATTGAGCTTCGCTGCCTCGACAGAAGGATCGGCTCTGAGGTACAATGTCGTTAAGGTGTACACTTCATGATACAGTGGCGAGTTAACTTTGATATCTTTTTTTTTTTTTTTAAGAAGTAAGGAAATGATCAGCTGCGTTTTGTACTGAAAAGACAAATGGAATAAAGAAAGGGAAGAATGAGATGGTTTGTTTCTGCAAAAGCTCTTCTAGTCTGTTTAAGATACTTGAATTTCTGATCAGGAAAAGGCTTTAATGTGCCGGCGAGTCCTCTAAACGTCACCGCGACACAGTCTGTGTGTTTCACAAAATCTGAGATAAAAGTTCCTTTTTTTTTTAATTTGGGAAAAGTTTACGTTTTTTTTTTTTCATTCAGTAACAAATAATTTTAAGCCACTTTTTTGGTTTTAGTCTTTATTTGATTAAAATATTTGAATATTTCTGTATTTGTTTCAGTTTTTTTTAAACTAAAATCCATAATTACCACAATTAAAATCCTTTTTTTTTTTTTTTTAAATGTTTCCAAAGTAGTTGTGTGTAGAAGTGATAAAACTAACTTGTCAATTCAGGGAGTTTTTTTTTCCAGATGCATCTGCTAATTATTTTTTTTTTTTGTACAATAGACTTTCCTACATTTGTTTCAAATTAAACTTGGTTTCTTGAACTCTTTTTCCAACTTTTCTGATAAAAACTCAAACAGGATGAGTCTCACCCAAAAAAAAAAAAAAAAAACGGTGTTGAGGTGAACTGATGATAATTAAAGCTTTATTTTGTTTGCAGACACATTTCAGCTAAATTTACACTGAACATGTGAGTTTGAGACCAGAAGGTTTGAATCCCTGATTGGAAAAAGAGGTTTAGTTAATAAAACCCAAAGTCGAATAGAAATAAACGTTTTTTGTTTTTTTTCTTTAATCCCTTTTTAATTTTGCTCCCCGGACAATCTGGTCATTAGGTCAAAAATCGCCCTGAGGGGATCAGTACAGTTGTTAAAATTAAAAATTAAAAAAAATCTTTAATGCACTTAAAACATAAAGAAAGTGGAAAATCAACTTTTGCTCAGTGTGGAGAGACTCATTTGATGTGACGGTATGTTTGGTGTGTGTGTGTGTGGAACGAAAACAAAAAATAAGATTAAACAAATGAGCGAAACCGTCTAAAATAAGCAAAATCCCACAAACGGCTGAAATAGTCAAACTCGCTAAAACATCTGTAATGAAACGTCTGTGGTTACTAAGGAGATCAGATTAATAAATGCAAAATAAATCCTTTTTTATTAAAATATAGCAAAATTGTGTGCGAAAGGTTATAAACCGTTATCTTATTTTGAAGGTAAAATATGTTTCGAAGCTGTTGGAAAACCTTATTTGGTGGAAATACTTTAAAAAAATACACACTTTCGGTTTCCAACAAAAGACAACTAAGAATGCAATGTTTACTTAAAAATGCCTTTTTTTGGGGGGTTTATTCTGGACATGTGGGTACAACAAAACAAAAAATAAAGCAAAACAAGCAAAAAAACAAAGTCATAGATAACTAAATAATAGCCTGAAAATAAAATCTCACAAAAAACCGAGCAGTAAATTGAGATCGGCCCGTCAGAGGTCAGCCAATTTAAAATGATCTGTTTTCCACAATCAACAGCATAAAACTTGAGAGATCTCTGAAATGATCTAATAATAGAGTGAACACTGTGTACTTTGAAATTTGTATGTTGTTTTATTGCATCCATTTTATGTACAGCGCTTTGTGATTTTCTTTTTTTTTTTATCTGAAAAGCGCTTTAAAAATAAACCTTACTCACTCACTTACTTACACTGATTATCCAGACTGATCTTGGTGTCTAAAATTGTAAAATTTTTGACTTGATATAATAAAACGCAAGACATATAATGGAGATAAACATTTATTTTATTGGTAAAATGCAAGTGGGGAGGAATTGTGAATACAACTTGAGTTACTGATTATGACTATAAAGCTTGGTGCAGATGGAGAATGTCAATGAGGGCAGTGAATTGGTAAAATAACCTCATTGTACTTAACACACACACACACACACACACAGTTCATTAATAATCCAGGTTAGAATTACCATCGACGTGTCTGCATTAAAAAACAAAGTCACACGGGACGGTTCAAAGCGCTGCAGCGTCTCGTCACTTCCAGAAGCCTCGGTTGTGATTGATGGCCTCGAGGATTCTGCTCCTCATGGTCCTGTCGATGGGGTATCTGCCATACGTGGGCAGCAGCAGCAGGCAGTGGCAGGTGAGAGACTCCGGCAGGTGGAGCTCGGTGGCGTCGGGCAGCGGGACCACTTTCATCTGGATGCTCGCCATCCCCAGGAAAGGGACGCGGTCGCAGCCCGTCAGGAACACTGCGGGAAAACGACAATGCGACGGAGCTCCGTGATTGGTTCCCCATTACAGAGGAATGGTTCACCGGGAAATAAATTTTTTTTTTTAATGTAAAATGTAACATACAGAGGAATTTTTTCTTCTGCTCCTCGGTCAGGCTCTCGAACACGTCCCAGAAGCTGATGATGTTTGGATGCTCTGCGTGGTAGCCTCCTTCATAAACCGTGTTCTGAGCAGGAAACACACACTATGTCAACATTACGCAAAACTGTTTTGTTTTTTCTACTAAAAGTATGAAGCAGATTGTATTAATTGGACATTAAACATAATAATAAAACGAATAATGAAGCTCATGTATCTGCCATCAGCAGTTTGTATCCCCGTGGACATCTCTGACTCCGGGGGTCTCCTGCACACCTGCTTCAACACCTCCCAGTCGGGGTTTTCTTGTCCCACCATCACTGACTGCAGCTCCTCCGGCTGGAAGAACTCCACCACGTTGATGTCGCACACTGTAAAAAACCCTCGCTTGAACGCCTCGAACACCCCCTCCACCGACTTGTTGAAGGCGTAGTCGACGTAGGCGGCGACAAATTCTTTCCTACGGCGAACAAACAGTGAGAAGTTGATGCAAATGACGCGCAGAATTCTATACGGAGGCTCTAGTTATGCATACACGAGTCCAGAGTTTCAAATACAAGAAGGCAGCATGTGCAGAAAACGTACAACATGAGGATTGACAGCTTGATAACCCTAACCCTAACCCTAACCCTAACCCTAACCCTAACCCTAACCCTAACCCTAACCCTAACCCTAACCCTAACCCCACGCACCTGTTTGACCCTGTGACCAGTTTTCCTGCTTCTTTGGGGTCGAGCTCCACCTCCTCACCGCCCCAGGACACCTGCAATACATACGGCAGATCTTAATATGGCCGAGGATGGCATCATGCCGCTGATGGATAACATGTAAACAAACAAACAAAAATAAAAGCTTCACAAAAAGTGAGTCAGGAAACATACAGTGAACGTAGTGTCCAGAGTTTGCACTTCATCAGGACTGTACTCTAAAATGCACCTGCAAGACCTGAAGACACAGAAAAAAACAAAAAAACTGTGAATCAATCTCACAAAAGTTTTGTTTCTCTTCTGCCGTAGCAGAGCTTGTTGCATATGTTTGGGTTTCTTTGCCTGCAATTTGGACTGGCAGGTTCAGGTTGATCAGGGAGTTTGTTCTGCACCGTGTCACCTTGGTTATAAAGCCTTTATAAACACTAAAGCAGCACTGCCGTGACATCCAGTCCTGTCAAATACATTACATATACTGGACTTGGCAAAAGTCAGCCTGCGAGTCCAAACTGAGGACGAAAAAAAACCCTAAGGTAGACAGACAAATCTCAAAACAAATGATGGCATTAGTACAAAATTGTGTTTGTTTATAAACACACGCAGCAGAATATAAAGATTTGACAGCATTATAAGAAAAACTAAAGATACATATAACCGTGATTTTAAAATTCTTCTTACTCTGCCACTACGGGTTGAAACTCCTTCATGTCGTCCAGCGTGGGCTGCACGCCCAGCAGCTTTTTGAAGAGAGCCCGAGGGAAGGGCAGGTGGATGATGTTGTGGTTATAAAGAGCCAGGCCGCACAGGATCCCAAACAGGAAGTACTGCTTCTCCTCCACTTTTGGCAGCTTTGGTTTGGGGACAGAACAAAAAATCTAAATAAAAGTCTAAAAGTTCACATCACTGGTTTAGATACAATAATGAAAATGAGTAGATGAACAGTGTCCCTTAGTTCAGAAATCCTCCTGGTCTTACCCGGGGAGGAAACCAAACCAGCGTCATGGTGTCGTTGTGTATGAACATCCCCGATTCAGGAGCCATCAGCTCATCGAAAATGTGAAGGAAAAGGTCCTTTTTGTTCACGTTGGTAAACTTCCTGTCGTCCACAAACTGCACCTGGGAGTACAAAGTTAAGCAACACTTATAATCACATCCTGTATACTGAGGAACATTTATCAAAATTAAAGGGCCACCAGAGTAAAAAAGAATAAAGATAAATGTCAATATATTATTCATTATAATGGACATACATTGTCAAAAACACATTGAAACACAGAAGAATACTGAAGTTATTGTGGAAAAACAGGCAGAAACTTCCCCTCCGGGCACATGAAATGAAATAAATCCAAGTGAATATCATCATTGTACTCATTAATATCAACATGCTTTTGTAGTTGCATTTTTATACTTTTATTTTGTTTAAAATCTCTTCGATGTACCAGTTAAACGTCTTAAAGCTTCACAACTAAAAACTATGTGAGGCAACCTATTAAAAGAATATCTGAAAGCCACGTCCACAACAGGAGGCGGTTTTGTGATGCTGGGAGTACCAGGAGCTCTCTCTGGTAGGCGCAGTGCTCGGCGGCGTTGAGCTGTCGGAGGGTGTCCTCCAGCAGGTGGGTTCGTCTCAGGGTGAGCTGGAAGACCGGCGCCGGGGCGGAGTCGGTCGGGCTCGTCAGCGCGAACTCGGGCCAGGCCCGAGCCATGGAGTGAACGACATGATGCACCTTCTGAAATTCAAGAAGAAGAAGAAAAAACAACTTGAGGGGAAAATTGAAAATGAATCAAGAGTCTGAGGTCAGAGAGGAAACCCGGGACGTGATCTACTAAAACGGGTTCAACAATGTGATGCGGTGACGTCACATCTGAAGAACTGAAAATAAAACACGCTAGTCCATTTATCGTGTTTCCCCTCATAAATATAGAATATTAGGCACCTCAGATCGTACAATACAGAGGGAGAAGTTTATAATAAAATACCATAGTGGTTCCAATATAAGACAGGGCCCTTTAAGAAGGCTCTTATTTTATAATTTTGTAATAATTTTTTTTTTGTGTGTGTGTGTGTTTGAGGAAAAAAGAAAAAAAAAGAAACACACTGAATTGAATGAGTGTGAAGAAATAAACACGAACATTTCAGAGTAAACAACACATACGCTCCACTTTTTTTTGCTGTATTGCTCAATATATAGATGCAGATCAATGTTAGGGATACTTTTACTGTATCATATTGTGTTTACTGAGATTTAAAAGATAAAATGAAGAAAACACAGTTCTCTTTTCTTCCTTAGACGATGAATATAACCAGACGATCTTATATTCAGACAAATGTAAAGTACACAAAATATCAACTCTTATTGTGGTAGGACGCATATCCTCAGCTGGCCCGTCCTGGATAGAGCGGGATTCGAACCACAATCCCGTCACTAAGTGAAACTAACTCGGGGTTTAAGGTAGCAAACGTTCACAAACGATGTCATTTCAAAAGCCAAACCTTCAGAAAGAAGGCGCTGATGTTAAACATCGCCACTTTGCAAATCAGAGTGAAAAGGAACGGGTAGCGGCAGAAGATGGCAGGAGTCTTTTCATCATCCTTGAAGAGAAAGAAAGGAATCGTCATCATTCTAGAAGCATTCAAACAGAATATTCAAGACAGACACTGTATAACCGAGAATGTTGGGTTTTGTTTTACCTCCACCGAAGCGTATATTTGCCAAAGGCTGAAGTCCTCAAGTGGAACCACCGTTCTATTGAGTTCCTCCACATAAAAGGTGCTCAGTGGGACTTTGTAGGACTTTCCAACTTTGTTTGCCTGTAAATAAATATTCATCACAAAAAACTATAATTAAAAAATATTACCATTTGGTATTTCAGAAACAGTATTGGGCATGACTGAAGCTTGGTTATGAGGCAACAATATGAGCTTTCAAAACAAAAACTTGTGGTTTTATAACCATATAGGACCAATGAATGATGTCTTAGAGACAGAAACAAGAAAACAACAACATGAAAAGTTAAAGTAAAACTTTTAACATGTGGAAAATACCTAATACAGTAAAGCTGTGGAGTAATGATTCATTTCTTTCACCTCTGCTACTTTAATAACAGTAGTTTGGAACAGGACATTAGGTACAACTCAGTTTCAGATAAAAGAAAAGTTCCTCTGCCGACTTGGTGTTCTCAGAGTTTCGCTCAACTTTAAAAGGCATCAGATCAGTAAAGTCATTTTAAATTCCACAAAAGCGCTTTGCTCAACCCGCTGATGGCGGATGTTGAATACTGACTCTGTGGAGGAGCTTGAGGGCGTTCAGCAGGAATCTGATCCCCGGGTTGTGAGTGGCCAGGAGGCCGTTCAGGAGCATGAAGACCAGCGCCCTCTTGAAGACCAGGATGTGCCTCATCAGCATGTGACCAGGCAGCGAGGACCACAAGCTTCCTGCGGGGTTAAACAACACCGATCCAGCTTTGTTAAGTCGGCACACGGATCAGAAGAAGGCAGTTTGTAATCATGAACCCATTTACAAGGTTGGTAATAATCCAATTATCTGATTTCACTGACATTATCCATCTCCACTGACATTCTCACAGCGTATTTCTGAGGCGTTTACTTAGCGTGGAGAGAGTTTTCTCGTTGAGGTTTTCAATGACAACAGCCAGAGGTAAAACCATGTTCATGACGCTGGAGTCCTCCAGCAGCAGGGGGCAGTTCAGCAGCAGCAGGAGGATCTCTGGACACTTCAGGTCACTTCTTGAAGCCACCAGCAAGTCAATCATGACCTTCAGGTTCACCTGCACCGACAAAAGTTAGATGATATCTAATGGAGCTTTTTTTTTCAATTTTCATCTCATCGTTGTCGTTTTTTTTATCAGCAGCCAATTTCAGTCCAAATATTTCACTCTGCTCCTCACTGATTGTTTGATCCACGGTATTTCCAGCAGCTGGTCAAAGGTCTGACCGGCGGCCTCGAGGTCTACGGTCAAGGCTCCGGCTTCCAGCGGCGGCCCACTGACATCCAACACATCAGTACAGACAAGGGAGCGTCAGTGACAATAATCTCAGGCTGAAACTTCTTTCATTCAGCTAAAACTGGAGTTAAAAAAAACAACCAAAAACTCACTCAGCCTTTGTGAAACTTGCGACCAGACTTGAACTTGTGAAGAACACTGCTGCGATTTCCCTGTCACATCAAATAGGGAAAAACGTGGTGAACATCCTGCAGTTAGAATATTTAATGCACGCCGAGACGAAACGGTCACCTCTTTGCTTCGACGTTGCCGGGTTGCTGCGTCAGCCATTTCTGCAGTTTTGCCGGATCGAGTCGACCAATGATCTGCTCGGGATTTATTTTCTTGAAAGAAAAAAAGTAAAAAATACAAAAAAAGTGTTTTTTTGTTGTTTTTTCTTTTAATAATCATTCACTGTAAAAAAAAAATAATCTATGAGGTTTTGTATATTTACCTGCGCAGGTGAAGAGTAGGTGAAGTTTGTGTTCCACCCAGCTGATATTTTCAAGTCTGGTGAATTTGAATGAAGCCTGTTAAGTCGTGTCCATTCAATTCATTAAGATCCAACATTTCAGTGTTCAGCAGGTACGCACCAGTGGGTACGGCTGCTGAGCTGTCGACGGTCCAGGGAAGCTGAACCAGAGCAGGACTCGGACTGCAATCTGCCGCGCCGCTTCCAAGTTGACGTTTGGACGCGTTGCCGAAAGCCCACAGCTTCCCAGAGGAGCCTAAAACCAGCGTGTGACGCCTGGGAGGCAACGAATGTGTGAATTAAGTAAGAACGATCTGTTTACGTCCTGTCTTACTCGCTGAATTCACTTCCTAATGGTCCTCCAACAGTAATATGAGGTGTGTTGCTTCAACGAGCCAATCAGAAATCAAACCCCACAAAGTGTCATCAGGGGTTTAGCCAATCCCAATAAAGGTAGGCCCTCCCTTTGACCCTCCCACAATTAGACAGCTCTGCTCTGGCACATGGCACCACGAGAGGAAGTACTTCTTGCTCTTCCCAAGATGGGCATGTGTGGGCGGAGCCAGTCCAGCTCACACAGACACAGCAGATTCTGAATGCAGCTCCTATGATCCAATATTCAAATAGATGAAAATCAAGGAAAAGCCGGATTTGGGGCAAAAAACTTAGAATACAACGTTTTTGGACCAACCAGACCATGTGAAAGTGTTGAAAAGCTGGATAATATGACTCTAAAGTGACGCTAAATATGACTGAATGATTTTGAACTGAAACAAATAACCCTGTCTAAGCTAAAGCTTCACTCACCTTCCACACGCCACCTGGCAGGCGGGTCCGTCCAGAACTTCCACCAGTCTGGGTCTTACTTCATCCGCGGAGGAGTTGTGACCGAGCTGACCGTGGCCGCCCTCTCCAAACGTGAAAACTTTGCCCTCCTGGAAATCACATAGCATCGTGTCAAAAACTAAAAAACGCGACATGATTATCAATCACTTGTAAATGGCAGAGGTGACTCCGAGAGCCTGTCTTGGATTTGTTTGTACCTTTGTCAACACGGCCGAGTGCGACTCTCCACAGCTCATGAAGGAGACGCCCAGAGGTCTGAGAGCTGGAACCATGCAGACGTTGAACCTGCCTGTTGAAGACGACCACGAACACAGAAACGTCTGGTTAAAAAAAGACTTACACACCGAGTACATTTTCGGCACCCTACGTCTACCTTTCTCATCCACCCTGTTGAGGCCCAGCTGGCCCGACTTATTGGCCCCGCAGCAGTAAACCAGGCCCGGCAGCGTCAGGAACAGAGAGTGGGTCCCTCCGGCTGCGATCTGGGCCACCGCCACACCGGACAGAGCGCACACCAGGTCGGGTATGTACTGCAGCGTCACCTCCTTCCCCAGGCCCAGCTGACCGTGACTGTTCAGACCCCACGAGAAGACGTCTCCTCCTGGACAACGACAACATGAACTGTCAGAAAAATCCGGGAATGCTTTGTTTACCTGATACAGTAATTCATTCATAAAGGCCGTTTTAAAAACACATACTTATGTCATTTCAATCCATCTATTCTTCATTAAAAGAATCGCAGTCATCAATCAAGTTTTTCTAGGATGAGTCTTTCTGAGGACCAACAGTGGTTACACCTCAGCTGTGGGATTCGAACCTGCAAACTAGGGCCCGGATCATTAATTGGCCAATTTTAGCAGCTGAGTATAGACTTTAGAGAATAATCGATAGGATAAAAAAAGAAAAAAAAAAAAAAAAGACCCCAATAAATGTTTAAAAGGAGAAAAAAGGAAGAAAAATGAAAAAAAAAAAGACTGAAAAAATAAGAAAAGTAAAAAAAGTGAATAATCTGTAAAAGTTGGCCGATTGATGCCGACGTTCACACTAATTCACATATTACAATACGAGGTAATATGATGTTTTTCTGATGTCCTTTCGTTACGTATCCTATTTGTCATGAGAATAATAATGTCGATGTCGCGAGGGGGTGTGTCCTAAACTGTCTCTCTCGCCCCAAATTTGTCCCCAGCTCAGGCACCTGTGTCCACGTCACAAAGATGTCCCGCCATTGAAGTCTTACCTTTGGTCAATGCCAAGGAGTGGGAGTTTCCACAGGCAACCTGAATGATCGGAATGGGGAGTTGTATGGGCACCCGACTGTAGAATGGTGAGATAATAGTTGGTTAAAATACATTCAAATGAGAATTTTGCACGTCAAAGCGAACGTGTGCATATCGATCACTTAATTCACACAAGTTGAAGTTCTCCAAAAGTCCAAGTCGGACATGGACCACGGCTGTAAAAATAGATTGCAGAAGTGCACTTGTGGAGAAACTAGTAGCAGCTGAGACGTTACCTTGGTCTGAGACTGACTGCTTGGTGATTGGGCAGCAGCCCCCGCTGTCCGTCCTCGCCTGCCCCCCAGGAGAAAACCTGTCCGGCTCCACACACGGCCAGACAATGGTCCTGCCCGCAAGCGATCGCCACCACGTTACCCAGACCTTCCACACGACCTTACAGGAGAAGACCGACGGAGAACATCAGAACGTCCACTGGGACAATAAGACACTGAGAGCTTGTAGGTATGTGATTTGTGAAGCAGGAAGTGTTGGTGAGTGGCTTGCAGGACCTTTTTAATAAGGAAACGCCCCTACTGCCAGGTTAAAAATACCCCACAAGATCTCTCTGGAGGAAGTTTTCAGAGTGAGAGAAAACTCTTTTAAAAGGAGGGAAAGAATTAACTATAAAATGACTTTTTGTGCAACAGTTAAGACCGTAGCTATATCCCCACATATGAAAGCCATATTGAAAGTTTAATCTTTATGTTATATGTCATAAAAATCCAAAACGCTTCATCTTGAACAATTTAATTTTATAAGATCAGAAGTTTTTACTCTCTGTATTTTTCAAGTGGAGGCAATAGTCATCACAATCAGAATCCAAGTATGGTGTGTAGAAAAAATAAATAAATTATTCAATAGTCTTCTGTGTGTGTAAAGTATAAAGTATAAAGTTGTAGAGTAAAATCAGTCACTGTTTAGATCTTTTTGGTTAAGATCACTTCTTTCATCTTTTTCAACTTTCGATTTATGGACTAATTCACTTTTATGTAATTGTTCAGCATATATCTATTTCACAATGTTCTATTTTAAAAGACTAATCAGTCTTTTAAAATAATATGTAAAATAAAGATTTGCTTTGAATTGATAATAACCACGATCAAGCGTTTCTTTCCTGGCCGCTGTTCCAGGACTCCGGTCGTTTCATTCCTGCGCTGAGGATGAAACGAAACTGAAACTTTACCCACAAATAAAGACTGCGCAATGTTAGGAGGATGCAACTAAACCCATCAGGCATCAGAGCAGGAAAACAAGTCAACTGGGTTGATTTTCAGTAAAAAAAAATCCAACACTTGGAGGCAATAAACTATACATACATGCGCAATACCAACAATAATTGAGCGTCTATTGTTATTATGTTTAATTACTCACCCAGTTTCTTTCCATCAGTATTCCTCCTCCCCAGCTGTCCCTGTGAGTTATGTCCACATGACAAGACCTCTCTATTGGCATTGAGGAACAAAGTGTGACTCTCCCCACAGGAGATGCTGGTGATGAGGCCGGGGACGGTCCAGGACACCGGGCTGAGGCCCCCCCGGGGACCGTACTGTCCGCTGGAGCTGTCTCCCCAACAGTAAAGCTGCATGTTTCACAGTTTCAAGCTGACTGAGGTGAGCTCGGGCTGCAGGAAAGTTTTATCAACCTGTGCTGCCTTCAGGGGTTGTCGGATATTATATCGTCGTCATTTCCAGCACTTATTAAAACGCTTACATTTGAGATCACAATACATTTTATATCACTTTCACAACATCTGATTGCTTTAAAATGACAATACTATTATGGTTCAAAAATAATTTAACACTTTTGTTTTTGAAATAACGCAAAAACTTGAGAAGAGTTAAATTTCCGAGCTCAATAAGTGGACGCAAATGCAGCATGAGAATCGCCGCCACATAATGACAATTAAAGGGGACATATCATGCTAAATCCACTTTTTTAGCCCTTAAATGCATTTTGTTGTATATTTAGAGTGTTTAGAAGTACAGAAAAGTTCAAAGTAGTCTCTTCAGGTGCTCCATTGATATCTTTATATTCTGTTTTGGCCATATTTTGCGATCGGTTTCGATTTTTCTATTCTCTATTACGTTTTTTGAACAATGACGTCACAGTATTCTCAGCGGAACTGCCAAATTAGGACATCGACATTTCGAGCAATCCGCCATTTTTGTTTCTCGCTGCGATTTTGTAGTCCAACCGAAGTTACGAGAGGATAAGTCGAAATGTTCGGTTGTTGGATGTAGTAACCCACAAGCTTCGTTAAACCGTCTCCCAGCATCAGAACCTTTTCGAAGTGCCTGGTTGAGTTTTATTTTTCACAGAAATGTACCCACATCTGTGGGTAAGGTCATTTTTGTGTGCGCGAAGCACTTTAAGGACGACTGCTTCAACAACCTCCGCCAGTATAAAGAAGGATTTGCCGAAAGACTTCGTCTGATTGAGCGGTCAGTTCCTTCTATCTATGGAGACGACGAACAGAGCACTTCGGTAAGCCGTATATAACGCTAAAAAGTGTGATGATAAGACGTCCCTGTCATTGTTTTGTTAGCATTAGCAGTTGCACCGTCTTCATATGTTAGCGCTGTGTGCTCGTTTTAGATTATAATGTAACTTCTGTGTTAAATAGTCGTTGTAATACAGGCAGTATTGTAGTAGTGGGCATGGATGGAGAAGTTAGTGTAAATATAGTAACACACCATTGCGTTACATCCATATGAAGACGTTGTTCTGTAGGTGCATCATCGTCATTTTCATCTCGCTCCGCCGGGTCCGACTCTGGCTCCAACATGTATGGCTGGATGGACAAATCTTCCGTTGTTGACATTTTGTAAATAATGTGTGAATATAAAGTTTCTGCGCCGCTAGATAATTGTATCTGTTCTATCAAACTACAAAGATGGCCGAACAGGGTGACGTTGAACCGAGTATCACCTCTGCAACCTGGAGAGGAGGAGGGGTATGAAGAGACCGCCCCAAAACGAGTTGCTCTCAGAAGCGAATCAGAAAAGGGGTTGAAAAGGGGCCTGTGGAGCTCTAATAATGAGGAATTCAGACCCAAGCATTGCAGTTTTGCGTTGTATAGACCACAACTGTATGATTTATATGTAAAAAGGAAGGATTTAAAAGCATGATATGTCTCCTTTAAAATAAATCGCATCATGTAAATGTTTTTTTTTAAAGCACAAGTTTTAATAAATGATGTACAGACAATATGCTCTGTTTTCTGATATTCAAAATATTTTAAAACAATTTACTCAAGAACAAAAGACATGATGTAAATACACCAACACAGCATTGTTTACCAACAAAAACATCAACAATATGTTTAAAAAGAAAATAATATCTGTTATGTACAATTAAACATGATTTACAATGTAAACAACAATATGTGGATCTACTCCAAGTAAGGCACAGGACACCCAGGCAGAGGTTTTGTTTTCACTGAAATGAAACCTTGAGTAGATAGGAGGGGTTATTTATCCCTTCAAATCACGAGTTTATTGACGGTGAGGCTTATTTACTTATCTCTGTACTTACCTTCTTCCCTCACTTTCTGACTCACTCACTGTGTTGTTATTGTGAAACACATCATAATGTTTGACTGAGTGAGATCAACTGAAACTACAATATCAACAGTGAATATATTCATACAGTCAAGTGAACGAAACCTCAATGACAAAAATGTTTTGGAAGGTTTATTTATTACAATGCAGTTTTATATTGCGTATTTGCAACAAATGAAAGTTGTCATCCTGTTACACTTGGAAAAAAAAACGTATTATGTGTTTTATTAAACCCGTTCTCTGTATCAATCCCTCTCCACTCATCCTAACTCCATGTAACAGTGGCGGCAGCTCGAGGAAAGCAGCAGGGTAAGTCTTTATCATAAAGACACTGTTTGCCTTGGCCGTTTGAATCTCCCCGGCTCCTCAACAACTCGTTCTCATTGACGTTGAAAACGGAGTAAACAGCTACAGACCCGTCTTCCAAACCCACAAACACACGCTGTCCGCGGACGACCACAGTGAGTGGGCTCTTTGCCAGACTCACACTGCCGATTGTTTCTCCATCAGACAGTCGGACGACGGTCAGGACGGGCCTTGTGTGCAGGAAACAGATACAGCTACCCTCCAAGCTGGAGGGTAGCGATACGTACACAGCGAAGCGGCCATTTTTGTCCAAACAGGCTTTAATGACGAGCCCGTCACTTCTGAATGTGCACAGTCTGACCTGAGAAAGGTCGAGGAGGTTGATGGAGTCGTTATCAGTGGACAGCAGAGCGTAGCTGCTATCGGAGGGCATCTGGAAGTCTTGCGGTCGACACCGAAATGTTTCCGGCAGCTGGAAGTGCCTGCACGCCGTTTCCTCCGCTACGTTCCAGGTGTACACCGCCCCCGAGGCGGCCATCACCAGCACGTGGTCCGGGTGCTGTGAGATTGTTTGGAAGGCGACGACGCGCTCTGAACCTTCCACGCAGGAGAAACGTTTGCTGATGGAGCCCGACCACAGATTGGCAGCCACCAGGTCTCCGGAGCGGCGGCCGATGAGGAAGGTGCCTTCAGGCGACACCTGAGCGTCGGACAGGTACAGGTGGATGCTGCACACGATGCTCCCGTGCGCCAACCGCCAAACTCGCGAGAGCCCCCGCTCAGAAATGCTCACCCCGAAGTGACTGTTTGGCGTGATGAGGATGTTCGTCGCCCTGCTGCCACCGATACGCACGACATTGTTGCCGCTCTCCAGCTGCCAGACGTAAATCTCTCCCGCGGAAAGTGACACGAGGTGGACGCCGTTCGGCGAGAGCAGCAGTTTTTCCACGGGTCCGTCGTGCAGGAAGTGAGCGTGTGGAAGGTTCGATTCTAAACGCCATCGCCACACTCTCTCGGACCCGTCAGCAGTGTAGAACCACTTCCCTTTCGGTTCGACCGCCACCGCTTTGATGCCGCACTTCATTTTGGGAGTCGTTCCCGCGGCGGCGATCATCTCGGAATCCCACGCCGTCAGGGAGCCGTCACGGGCGACATAGATGAAATCTGTGGTGGTCTTGAGGAGCGCATGTGGCCGCTTGTTCATTTCTAAGGAGAGAACACATTCCCCGGAGGTGATCCTCCACACCAGGACCAGAGTGCAGGTTTCTAACAGAGCCAGCAAAAGATGGCCGTCTTGAGAGAGCATGGTGTGACTGAAGGCTCTGCTCTGTGGGGCCAAGAACTGGTCCCATAGCTCCCAGTTACAAGTGTCATACAGAGTAACCTGGTCAGCTTTACACACCAGAAGAGTGTCAGTCTCGGGAGAAAAATCTGTACCGAGGATTTCGTTGGATTTGCGACCGCATATTTCCTTAACAAGTCTCGGTGGTTGTGTTTTGGCTGCCACGCCCCACAGGGCTACGCTCCCGCTCCTGTCCACACACGCCATCTCCAAGTGATCTTCTTCGCTGAGGATTATTGACGCGACCTCGCTGCGGTTGGAGTTTGAACAGGAGCCAATCAGAGTGCTGCTTTCTAAGTCAAATATGGACACTGTGCCTTCGTCCTGTCCGCAGTACGCGCAGCGGCAATCAGAGGACACGACCACGCAGGTCACAGAGCTCGGACACTGGAGATAAGTCGTGGTCTCAATCTGGCGGTCAAACACACTCACATAACTCTCGTCTTTCCTCCACATGAGCAACTTTTTCGGACAAGCAACAAAACCCTGGATTTTATTCAGCGTCTGGCTGGATTCGGACTCTGGTCTCAGAGGGACTTTAATCTTCTGAAACGTCTCCGGACCTGCTGCATCGCACACGAAAAGTTTGTGGCACTGCGTTGCCAGCAGGAGCAATTCTCCGCTGCTCTTCGCTCCTGCAAACTTCAGCTCGCTCTCCTCCCACGTCAGCGACAGTTTAGCGAGCGCGCCACCGCAGCCTTTCCAAATAAAAGCTGAGCCGTCGCTTAAAACCTGCGCCACGACCCTGCGCCCCGCAACAGCAGTCTCTGTCACACGGAGGTCCTTGGTTTTATTGTTGAGCTTTAGATACTGGATGGGGAGAACAGAGGAAGGACTGGGACAAAGCGATATTCCTAAGCCGCTTCCTCTCCTCCTCCTGTCCAGTCTGACGTCTCTGACGTAGCCCTTCAGGGCGGGAAAGACCTCCAGATAGGGGAGGAGTCCCGACTCCATCACTGCACACAGCTGCAGAGGTGAACTCCGCAGGAAACAAGCAGAGGATTTTAAAATGCTTGCCAGGAGGAGTCGTTCTCTTAGAAACTCGGACCGAGGCGAGTCCTCGCAGGACTCCAACATGGCCGCCAGCTCTGCCAGAAGTCCAGCCTGAACCATTGCCTGGTGGTAGTGTAACGACATGAGCAGCCCGCTCTCCAGATCCTCCCACTTTCCACTTTGTTTCAAATGATGACGAAGTTCTACGACTCTCCTCAAGCTCACCTGGCCAGCGTCACTGAAAGCAGTGAACCCAAAGGTTTGGCCGGACGGTTTGTCTACATGTGAGGCGAAGGCATCTCTTCGGTTGGATTCATCGCCTCCATGAAGGCGGCAGCCGCTGAAATAACCCGCCATCTCCGCGTGAATCTCCCTCCGCACCTCCTCGCCGCCTAGAAACCTTTTAGCCACGACCAGCTTGAAATGCCGGCTCACCCACTGCAGAACCTGAGAACCGGCAGCCGTTCTCATCACCAGGAAGCTTCTCAAATCCAATAGGAGTCGCTCCACGTCGACCTGGGCCACCTCGCTCCCGTTGTGTCGGCACAACAAATCTGCGAACTCGGGCTCGGCGAGCCCGACACGAGAGAGGGTGAGGACGGAGACGGCACGTTCCACCAAAGACGAGCCGTGTTTGTGCCCGAGGAGATCCAGGAGGGCGGAAATGGACGAATGGACGCTGTTGGGCAGAGACGAGTCCGTCACATCTGAGTCTGGGGAGAGAAGGAGACGCAATGTGAGGTGGTGCAGTAGGAGGAGTTTTCTTTTGTTTTTAAAATGTTCAAAATGTTCTTAGTGACAATATTTCGCGATTAACACAAACTGAGTGATATAAGGTGTTCAAGTCAAAAGGTTGGTACACTTCTCTGTGCCACATGCTATAACCTGTCTGAAGGTGCATCAGCACACTGAGTATTCCAAGTGGATTTTACTCTCATCAATGCCGTACAGCACGTGTGCAACTCCGGCCGTCATGGTATGATGGTGTAGTAGTTAGTACTTTGAAATTAAAGTGCAAATATGATCAGTTGTTTGCATTTTCTCTCTCTGCAGTCTGGTTTCTTGCCACAGTCCAAAAAACATGTGTATGAGGTGAATTCAGGCGAAAATAATTATTGTTATTATTAATAAGTATTGTTGTTGGAAAATAAAATTACAAAGTACTTTGGATTTATTGGATTTAATTTACCTGTTAGAAATATTGATGAAGCATTTAAAAAAAAAAAAAAACATAAATGAAAATGACAATATCTCAATTTTGTTGCCAGCAAATATTTACAAAACTCAATGGATACAAAAATACACTTGGAAATTTTAGAATACTCATTCAAATCTTGAGTGCATTCAGTAGCAGTTTAGATTTCATCCATCCACTGTCCGTATGTCTAAAAAAAGTGCAACTATCGAACAAAATTACAGTAAAGTGAGAATTTTTAATTCTCTACTTTCACCCCTGAAGAACAGGACTGGAGCTGGATGTCACGGACACAGCAACTTTGTAAAGTCATAGCGTCATGTTGCTGTTTGTAGTCTTCACCTGGCATTTTATATTTTTGCCTCAAAAGAAGAATAACTATGACCAGAGTTGTTGGTTATACCAGAGCGCCAGAGCGATGTGTGTGCGTGCAGGAGTCGGGCGTAGAGGGGAAGCCCACAGCAGCTCAGCGCCTGGTTCACCAGAACTTGTTGCCCTGAAGTTACCCTCCTCCCCGAACGTCTCAGCAGCGATGTCAACATCTGCACACACTGCTTCCTGTCCACCCGTCCCAGCTGGACACGCTGGCAGGCCGACTCCTCCGCGCCGCGCTGCTGCGGGTAGTGCAGCTCGACGGCGTGCAGGAGGCACCCTCGGTAACGTGACACCGCGAGGATGAGCTTGACGTGAGGAGGGAGGGGGGAGGGGAGGGTCTGGACGACCTGAGAACCAGAGCTGTTCTCCAGTTGGTCCAATCCGTCAAGGAGGAGCACAAGAGGCCGTTTCTCTGAGGGCAGGAGGGTCAGTAGAGATAAGAGCAGTTCTTTAAGGTCGGACAGACAAATATCTGGTTTTAGGAGGCCGGAGTGGAGTTCTTTGGGGTCAAGATATGTTTTGTTCCCCTGGTTCAGATCAGGGCCATAAAACTGTCCGTCAGTGCCGGGTCCATGGCGGGATCGCAGAGCAGACGTGGCGCTGCAGCTGGATTCGAGCTCGCCGGTGTACGTGCTGCAGCTTAGATGTGTCTGGTTAGTGTGGAGGCGGACGCCGGGATCCTGCCCGGAGGAAGACGTGTGATATCTGTCAGCGATTTGACTGCAAAGGCTGGACAGCAGATGTTTTGGAGAAGAATCGCTTGATAGGCTGCAAAGATAACCGATCACCACGGGATCGCTGTTCGTGCACCACGACTGTATCTGCGAAGACAAACAGATACAAAACACCGTTGTGTATTTCAGTCAAACGTGCAGATTTGTGCAAAATCGTGCTACAATGTACATGTGCTTTTTTTTTTTTCCAAAATGAATTTGTCTAATTTCAAACCATCTTACTGGTTGAATGTAAGACGACCCTGAATGATCCTTTAACAAGGCTCAAATCTGGAAAAAAAAAAAGGTGTTTGCAGACCAACTATTGCTTGGACAGAAATTTTATTTTGACCTTTTTTAAGTACAGATGACTGCAACACATTGAGCTGAATATGTGTGAGCAAATAAACATTTGAAGGCATCAGAATACCTATAAGGACACACTCGACATTGTTCATTCCCACTGGACGTCACCATCACTGATCTCTCTCCTTTTTGTTCACACAAATGGAGTTTGTCGTGTAAAAAATAATCATGGTATTTGATCGTCATTTCTTCTCCGATTCAAGGAGTCTGGGTGTTTTTCTTCCTCAGAATAATGATACAACACTGAAAAGACGACCCGTTACACCGTACGTATGTTCTACACCAGACCCCGATTATAACACCACCTCACTTTTCATGGCGGATTTCCCAGAGAAAAAAACCCCTTGTCTTCTATTTGGTTGAATATGGTACCATAAACAAATTGTAAACACAAAAAACAATGTATCTTTATATACAAATAATCATCACTTATATTTCAAAGGCTTTTCTGTTGTGATCTCTTGTGTGAATAAATGAAAGAAAATGGGTTTGACTTAATTCCACCTACTTCCCGAGTGCAGTGTGCGACCAGCACCGTCTTCCCTGTGCAGGGGCCTCCTGTCACCACGAGAGGGCGCTGCTGGCCTCTCTGCTCCACATAGGCTCTGACCTACAAGCAGTCATCAAAGTCCAATCAGACCTTAAGAAGTTGAAAAAAATATCCAAAGCATGACATGTGAGCTGTGTTTGTGACACAGTTACTTCATCCTGTGCCTCACCTGTTCCTCCTCTGGTTGGGAAAGCTCGTACAGTCCAGACAGGAGGTCACACAGCTCCTCCTGCTCGGCCCGCTCCCTCCTCAAAGTGTCCTCTCTCCTTTCTGGGACGTTCAAGCCATCTGTCAGCCTGGCCAGGTCGCAGTAGACCTGCTGGCTCAGGGACTCGGCGTAGCCCCGTCTCCGGGTGGTGGTGTAGCCGTGGCGGGGGTCGCACTCCGTGGTTGTGGTGTAGACCAGAAGCTGGCGGGCGGTGACGGCCTCGGGGAGGAAGGTGTCACACAGCTCAGACAATAATAAATCTCCATCGGTGGGCGCTGTGGTCGGTAGGACAGTATCAGAGGTTAAAGCCTGAAAATGCAGAATATGGGAAAAAAAAAAAAAGAATCAGGTTTGATTCCAGGCTCTGGGCCTTTCTGGGCAGAGTTTCTATAACTTTCCGCTGGTATGCAAAAGTCAGCAAAAGCTATTGTGAGAGAATAATCAACAAATTAAAAGAAGGAGTTGCAACTAAACGGCTGAGATAAAACTCCTGTAAATGTGTTTACTAATTTCCTAATAATAATCATTTCCGCCAAAAAGTCGACATGTAGTAGAAACACATTATTTTATCAGAATTCCCAACACTGCCTGTAATAATTAGCACAAAAAATATTGTTTAGGTCCTTTCAAAAGTAGACGGAGGAATACATTTTGAAGGTCCATTGATCCACGACTATGAAAATACACTCAAACTCACAGAAAAATGTAAAAAAAAAAGAAGAAGATTATTTTACCTCGACGTGTGGCTGCAGCTGTTGCTTCGCTTGCCTTCCTTTGGCATTGACGACCTTGTTGACGTAGACCAAGCAGCGTCCAGCGAGGTTCTCGTCAGGACAGTCGTCCAGAGCGAATCGCAGGTCTGCGTCAAGAGCTGAAGACAAAGGCTTCGATGACACATAAACAACAACAACTACACAGAGCATCATTCAATCAAGTAAACCCAGTGACGGCGGAGAGCCAAAGTATTTACATTTAAAACATAAACAAATATTTAGGTTTATAAGAGACGATCTGTAGGAAAAGGGTGTTGAGGAGGTGAAGGGTGGAGGAGAGGAGATTACGACCCTCCGCCCCTCTGTGACAGTTATCAAGCAAATGTTTTCCTCCTGATCAAGACACAGGAAGTGCAGAAAGCCGGTGTGAATTTCACCTGATCTGCAGAAGTGTTGCACTCGCTCTGGGCTCATCAGGCCGCTCTGCACACTCAGACTCACAGCGGTGTGAAACACCCCCCTCGTCTCCTTTTCTCTGCTGCCCCCATCATCAGCCTGCACAACAACAACAGTTCAAAGAGTCAGGACGTAAATTACAACTTCACTTGACTCATTATATTAACAATTTATTTCCAAATGCTTGTTTGGGAAATGGGATGCATCATCTGCGGGAGGAGATTAATATCCCCATTTAATTATCCGTAACCTTCTCTGAACCTTCTCCTGCTCCCCTCAGCAGGAGAGAACCTCATTATAATTGCTAAATGGAAACGAGGCAGTGAGTTTTTGCCCACCGGGGGACAGCGGGTGTGTCTGGGTGACGGAGTCCTGCAGTAGGAGGCGGGGATGCTGTTCTCGTCCCTCTGGTACTCCGCCTCCAGCTCCTGGGTGCTGAGGCCCGCCCGCTGGCTCTGGTGCAGCAGCAGCTGGTACTCGGACACCTCCACCCGGGTGGGCAGGCCGGCTGGGCCATACTGGTGACCGATCAGGGTCTGCAACGCCGCCGTGTGGCCGCAGAGGAAACAGCGGGAAGAAGGAATGGATTTATGAAGCTCATAAAGCAACATTTTCTTTTTTTTTACAGTTTCACCTTATGTGCCCCTGCCTTTACTTTGCTTGATTAATGCACAACAGGAAGTGACCGACTGGGTTCAGCTGTTGTGCGCAATATGAGAAACAGTACAGGGTACCGAAAGCTCTGTGTTGATAATGATCAGGACTTTCTGGGTATTTTGTAGTTTTAGTTTGTAGAAATTCTACATTAGTTCATTGTGGTGACGGATCAGCAGTGAGATTTGAACCCCAAATCTTCTGTTGAATAACTATCTGATGACTATCTGAGCTATTTCTTTTGCAAAACTGAAAGACACAGGCTCAAACAATGAAGATTGGTTTTGATATTTAGATATGTGAGACTGATACTGAGCAATATGGCTGCTTTGAGCTTATGATGAGATTCAAGTCTCATAGCTGAGGTTACCATTGGAGCCACCTGAGCAAAACCATTGAGACCCCCAACTGCTGCCCATTGCTCCATGGGGATGCACTAAATGCTGACCGAATGTAGCTGTACATTGGCTGTAGACGTGACCAGTTTTCTATTCATTCAAGCACATCTTGTCCCATCAGCTATGGAAGCTTCTGTTGACATTCTTTTAATATCAAAAACACCTGAACTCTAATTGACTGCAGCTATTCAGTCATGGGTCAACAGGTAACAACAGTTAATTGACCCCTGCAGCTGCAAATTATCCACTGAGGCTGGTGCCAAATTACAAACAGCCTCAGCCGCACTGTACTGTGTGTTTAATTTACCAGTAGAAAAGGCCCGGCTGAGCTTTCTCTGCAAGCCCTTATTAGCTCCCGCCTGCTGTTTTCATCTGGCCAGCGCCCGGGATCCCTGGACTCAAACGGATCTATCAGCTGCAAACAAAACAAGCAGAGTTAAAGGTTTAACAACAACAACAACAAAAAAAAACAAGAGTGGAGAGACGAGGAAAGATTGAAACAGAGAGGAGGACGGGCAGGTTCACTAGAGTTTATCTTCCCTCTGTCTAATTACACATGCTGCTCAATAGAGGCCCGGCACAAAGCTCTGATTGAAGTGACCCGAGGTGATCAGATACACACGCACACACACACACACACACACACACACACACACACACACACACACACACACACACACACACACACACACACACACAAAAGCCAGGTCAGAAACACAATGCAAGCAGTTGTATTACAGCTGCTCGTCCTCTTTGTTGTCGGGTTTAATTAAATAAAGTTGAGTGGATTCGACTGCAGCTTTAAAGGAATGGCCTGAAGGAGAACACACACACACACACACACACACACACACACACACACACACACACACACACACACACACACACACACACACACACACACACACACACACACACACACACGCACACACACCCTTTGTGAATCGCTTGTTTCGATCCACCTGCATCACTCTCAGAAAATTAGCCAGCAGATGATTTACCTCCATATTGTATAACTTGTTTTGTGTTTTTTGTTGTACCTTAAAATAAAATAATAATAAAATAAAAATACAGAAGTACAAAAAGCCTTTTTAATAGATTATGAGCTGCGACTTTTTAACATCACTTCTAATCATAATAATCATAAAATGATTTGTGTGCTAATGCATAGTCCTTTAAAATAAGACATCCAGATTTGTTTGTGGGAAATTACAAATACTGAGCCGACAAATACGTATTAGGAAATGCAGATAGTCTTCCTTCAAATGCATTCAAATGGAGGGAGGACAATTTATTTAACTGTAAATTATGAAATCTGTGTGATCGTGGCCAGTTCACAGCAAACCTGGAGCACAGATTTGATTGTTTGAATAAATGTAATTTATATCCTTGTCTGGGAAAATCTTTCAGTGCACACATTGCAGTGAGTTTAATTGGTTCAGTTAAAAGTCCTCATCTAAACTTTGGGAGTCATTTATGATGCACTTCTGATCAGCAGTATTGTGCACATATAGCAGTGACTGTAAGATCCCATAAGCACAAAAAGGAAGAAAAAAAACTGGTAAAGTAGTATTTTCTACACTGCGAGCTGCGTTTATGTAAAGGAGGTTGGCACTCACCCTGACCTCCAGGCCAGTGGAGTGTCTGCATTGCTCTCTAAGCCGGGGAAACGCAGTGTCTCTCAGAGCCCTGCGCTCCACCACGCTGTCTGCACACACACACAGGAACACAAAGAGGATAAACACACACAAAAGTCAACTCAAAAGAGGAAACCCGGGCAGCTGCTCTGGCATCGTGGATCATTTACATACCCTCAGGGTTGGAGCACAGGTAGATTTTCACACAGGACGGACGAGGCCCGTCTATTCGTTTCCCCCCAGAGCCCATGGCTCTTATACTGCTATCAATTAAAGGAAGGGAAGTTCTGGCCAGAGCGTATTCAAGAATCCTAAATGGTTGAGGGATGCAGGTTCTCCTCTGCTCCCTCTGGCTCCACTCAGGAAACTCCTCTGCCCTCTGATGGTTATAGTGTTTTAATCACGCCCACTTCTCCTCACTGTAACATCAACACACACACACACACACACACTTCCTGTGTATGCCATTGTGGGATGAAAACACACATCGTGAGCACGAAAAAGCAAACGCTGACGCACCGTTTTCCATGTTTTTTATTAATTAACATTTGTACACAATAAATACAAACTTTATTTCTGATTTTTTTTTTTGTACAGCCAATAATAATATGCAGAAAGACTTTTGCACCTGTTCTCATTACTGTCGTCACGGCAGCAGTCTGTCAAGAGAGAGAGAGAGAGAGAGAGAGAGAGAGAGAGAGAGAGAGAGAGAGAGAGAGAGAGAAGGCCAGTTGTTCCACCACATCTGTGCTGCTCCACGCAAGAAAAATAAAGAAATATATAAAACATTTAAAAAATAATAATCTAAAAAAAAAAAAGAAGTAAATAATTAGTCAAACACCTCGGTGGACCAAAGGGGCTGTTATAAAAGGAAAATAATCATGTTCAAAAGTGACAGCAGGCAACAAAATGTCCTAAATGTTTTGGATTTGACAGGCTGGCTGATGGAGCTTCTTAACGGTGGGGGTCGCTGTGCGGAGGCGGCTCCAAAGCCATAAACTTCAAAACAAGTTTGAAAACCGTCAAAGAATAAGATCTCAGCGAGATCAAGGAGAGGCGGCCTTGTTGGGAGTGACCGCACGGCTGCACGGCGGCGCCGGTTCCTCGCAGCAGCGGAGGAGCGGAGGCTTGTATGAGACCTTGTGACGTCTGGATGCGACACCGAGTGGTTTTTTATTTTTTTTCAACGTCGCTTTCAAAAAAGGGGAAACCAACAAGAGGACTTTACTTCCGAGCCGCACAACATATGGATCCTACGCGGCAGGTGCTGGGTTATCCTCCTCGAGGGTCTTCACTGTGGCGCAGCAGCAGAAAAACCCTGGGGAAGCAGGTTTTGGAGAGGACAGCCTGCTTATTCTAAATAAGTGGAGGATGGGAATTCATTCAAACAAACAGAAACAATTTTAGAGAAAGTGAGACCTGCCAGAGATTTCAAGTTCAAATTGATCTGATAGAAAGAGTGAGGATTATTATTGCCAAACAGCCGTTCCAAATGCACTTCATGATGTGAAAATAACAGAAAATCTGGTATTTCCCCAGAATTATGTGTATCATGAGAGTGGAGGTTTTCATTCTTTTAAAGCTCTGTGAGCCGGGGCTCATCCTCCCACACTTTGCGCATCTCTGATCTTTAATAAGACGCAGAACTCAAGGAGATATTTGCAGTGCGGAATGCACGAAATCAATCCATTTTACATTTAGGTGATGAAAACAGATGTGCAGCACCAGTGATGTGGCGGAGACGATGTTTAATGTTTGGTTCTGCGTCGTATTCTGGACGCCGCCTCGGTTAGTTTGGAGTTTTTCGACGAGACGCCACAATAGGAATATCAGATATCGGATCTGACTGCTGCGTCGACTCGCCACACCTCAGGAAAACCGTGCGAAAGTGCATCGATGGCGTTCTGAAGGCTCCCCCAACCAGCAATCCAATCTAAAATCCCGACTCCTCTTTTCTGAAAGCATTAGTCTAATAGACTTTCTTCTACTTTTCCTGTCAATGAAAACAAATGCACAAAAGAGAATTCAGTATTTTGCTTTCAAAACAGCCTGGATTCTCCTCAGTACGCCTGCACACAGGTTTCCAGAGAATTAACCATGAAATCCCAGAGAGACTCACATTAAGACACGTGAGCCACTAAAGACATTGATTGTCCAATTTAAAGCCAAATGGAGGCGACCGGCGTTACAAGGTGGAGAAGTCGTGTCTTTCCAACCTGTTTCAGTCTTAACGTATCACTGTGACAGCGTTGCTCGATGACTGCTGTAAAGACGTACATCGGCCCAAATAATATTCAAAATGGCTGATTCCTGCTCTGGGGTCGATACCGACGGTTGGGAAACTCACTTAAATGAGTTGAAAACTTACAAGTGGTGTGTAGAAAAGAGTTGGGAAAAGTCAAAGACAGACTCAATTAAAACTTCTTCTCTCTTTTTTTTTTTTTTTTATCACAAACAGCCAGGCCGTTCCCTAAAATAAAAAATAAAATAAAAAAATAACCCATTTACTCCATGTCCTCATTCCAAACATCCTTTTCTTTGTTTTCTCTATTTGTTTTTCTTTTTTTTTTCTTAAATAAAATCAAATGACTCCGTCCACAAACATTTCTGAAGAGTGGAGATATATTTTGAAGTATCCGTCCCACTGGAAAATTCCCCCCCAAAAAATCCCAAAGTGTCCATAAGATCAGAATGAAAACGAAGAACAACTCTGACATCTGCATTTGGTAAAAACGGTGATTTGTCGGAGTCCTTTCTGTTCGTGCTGATCCCAGGTGAAGGTACTGCTACTTCCCGGGGAAGGTACAAATAAATCAAAGTGCTACGCTGCCCGTTGGGCAAAGGGGATTTTTTAAAAGCTCGAGGAATACGTTTAGGAGGGGGCGGGGTTTATTAATGTTGTGTAAAAAAAACCCCAACAACACACATACATCAATCAGATTTGTACTCGGCTCCCGTTTGAATGTCATTAGCTCGCTCCGTCCATGTGATGCAGCTCCTCTATACACCTCACTCTGCTTGTGTGTTTTAGAAAAGTGACGAGGCAATCGCACAAATAATGTGGAACCGAAAAAAAAACAAAAAATAAAAAACGAACCTGTGAATGTGACAAATGTGACGTAAAGAAGGGAATATGTGAACTGAAGAATGTGAGAGGAGATTTGATCAGACGGGATAAACACTGTACATGTTCATTCTGTGCTCAGGAAAAAGGTGCTGAATACTCATCACGGCCCAAATCTTCCTCATTTGGAACAATTTTTTTTTTGTTTGTTTGTTGATGTCAGCACATAGTGAAATACTTTCATCGCCTATGAAAGCACCGGCGCACAGAACGAGGAGCGACACGCCCGCGAGGGTGTGCAGTATAATAGAACTATGCTTCCGCTGATTCACACTGACTGCCGATGGGCAGAACAGACGCGAGAGAAAAGAGGGAGAGACACCGAGGAGGTAGAGGAAGAGAGGTGAAGATTAGAAGGGGAGGGGGATCCAGCCTCCTTGGTCTCTTCTTTCAGCCCCTCCCCTCCCCCCGCCCCCCCCATCGGTCTCTCCTCCCAGCTCTCCTTCCTACTCTATTTACAATGCCCTTCCAGGATAAGATGAAGATTAAACTTCCACTACATATCAGACATGTTTTTTGTTTTTTTTGTTTGTTTTTTTTCCGCTCCCCCCCATTCAGCTGAGTTTAAGTCTATATGAAACGCTGTGCATAACATTCCTATGACAACAGTAATGTACTGTACTAATACACATTGAATACGTATGATGATAATGACTATATATGGTGAGGTCCAGGGGTCAGTTCATTCGGTTCAACCTCCACTGAAGACTGAAATACCATGAACTTGGCAAGTTTTCCCCCCGAGGTTTCGCTCATCAAGCTTACTTTAAAGAAGAAATGTATCCCGTTATTATTTTTTTTAACCTTAAAAAGGGTCATTAAAATAAAGTGAGTTATTATTCATATACACTGATCAGCCATAATGTCATGGCCTCACAGGCGCTGACCGCTGCAGATCAGGAATACCACACAATGCAGTTTTGTCGGAGCTCCGGCTCAGCCGTCAGTATTATCCCTGTCGAACCGGCTCAAATCCTCACGTTTGCTCACTTTTCTGCTTCTAATACATCAAACCTGGACGACAAAATGTTCAGTCTTGGCCTTATACCCGCACGACTTTAGGTTCAAGTGAGCTTAATGAGGGAGAATAAGAACAAAACTTGCCAAAGCCATCAGCACTTTTCCTCACCACACCCACTCTCCAGACATTCTTCCTCCTCGTCACCGCGCTCTGCTCGGCTGTCCAATGAGATGAGGTTATAAGGCAAGAATGGAGGGACAGCAGGAGGAGGGGGGTGGGGGTAAGGATGTGTGTGTGTGTGTGTGTGTGTAGAGGGAGGGGGGTGGAGAGCTGCTACTGCTGCACTTCATTAGGAAGATTATTTAATTGGATACTCTGCCGTCATCCTCCCTCTCTCCGCTCTCCTCCGAAACGCGCGGGTGAGAACCGGAAGGGTCGGCGTGGTTCGCTTGGGTTTCAGTCCAGCTTTTAACTTCAGTTCAAAGCGGTTCAGTTCCCCGACTCCTGTTTTTAATCGTCTCGCCTTCCATCCGAACCGCCGGCGAGCTCTTCTATCCGTCACACCAGCGTGATCTCCACCTCTTCCGTCTTGTCGCTCTTCTCCTGCTGTCGACGGGAGTGCTGCTTGGGTGGAGGAGGGGCTGCTCGCACCTGCGGCGGAGGAACACAAGAAACACTTGTGAAGTGAATCGACGATTCCATTCTTGTCTTTGTAGGTATTTAAGTTGTCCGGTAAATGAAGGCCGTCAATGTAACAGAGGCTGGAGCTCGTGGTGATTCCTCAGAAATAGACGAACAAACAAAAAGACATTTCACTAGCTACTGCACATAAAGGTTAGACTTAGTGATTGATCTCTAAGACAAAACATGGAGAATCACTTCAAACGACTTGTGATGATTTTCTGAAATGCAACAAAAACATTATTCTTATTAGAGAAATTAGTTGATTCATTTTCTGTAAATAATCAGTTTGGTGTTAAGAGTTCACAAAAATAATAATAACAATAATAAGGACACTTCTAGACCGACTTTGGACACTTACGGGTCGTAGTTTTCCCGGCCCGCTGTCCGGAGTGAAGCGCTGTGGCTGCGACTGAACAAATCCGGGAGATACTGGACTCCGGCCGGAGCGTTGATCTGCACAGCGAGGAGCAGAAATGTTAAAGCGAGACTCGGCGGTCGTCTTCCTCCTTTAGTGCGGCTGGTGTGCGTCTTACTGTGACTGGACAGCGGCCCTTTGTGTGACGAGGCGGGCAGCGGAGGCTTGTGCTCCCCGTTAAGCGCAGCCGAGGGTGAGCGAGGCAGGGGAGGCGGCGTGGAGGTCTCCGGGCTGGTGAAAGGGCTGATGGGAGGTTGGTCGTAGAGAGGAAGAGGTGGTAGAGAAGATGGCAACTTCAGAGATGGAGAGATCTGCAAGATACGACAGAAAGTTCAGAATTCTTAACCAAAGCACCAAGTCGTCTCGTCTCGTCCAGCATGTCCATGTCCCCCATTAGGACACAGTACAGATATTATTGATTTGAGAGTGAAGTCAGCGCTTTAAATATGATCAGATGAATTGACAGGAACTGAACCTAATCCATCAGAATTGCTGTGACGTCAAAGTAAAACGTGCAGAAGGTGTCAGGGAAAAAGTAATGCTACTTTTAAAAGAATACTGACGAGGGACACGCAAACAACTGTCTCATGCTATTAAACTGCGAGACAAGACAAGAAAATACAAACAACATATGATGAGGGAAACCGACATAAACACGCATGTGTGAATCTGAGTACAAAACCTCCCAGTATCAGATAATTGACTGCAATTACCAGAGCGTTGATTCATTTGTTTTTGCTCGAGGGCGATGAAACGAGGCGAATGCAAAGGTTTTACCTCCGTAACAGAGACGTGGCTTCAATTTATAGTCAAGAAAAATGTTATATTATCAATTATGTATCATCCACATGTTAAAGTTTGCTCGGGGAAAAAAAAGTACTAATAATCTTATTCCTGTATAGATTTTACAGAAACACAAGTTGACTTGTTTCCATAGCATCAAGACTAAAAGGCTTTAAAAGCGGCCGTGTTGCGTCTGCGCGCTCCGAGGAAGGGAGAGGCTGTATCCTTCCTGTTGCCGAGTCTCTAATGGGGCAGCACTCAGCGGCGCAGATAAGATGTTTTTTTTCTGTGATTGCAGTGCCGGGGGTTTTTTATCAGACTGCTGCAGGAACATGGCAGTTCTGATCCACTCTGTGAACTTTGGCCTGCTGACAGATTAACTGGACAACAAGCAGGAAGGGGTTTGGGGGGGGTGGGGGGGAGCAGACTCGGTCCCTGGTATTTCTGCCCTCAGGAAAGACTGATAAGAACGTATGTTGAGCTCAGCTCCGGAGTGTTTCTGAGTTATACCCAAATAGGAATAAAAGACCCCAGGAAGTGTCCGTGACTGCTTGTGCCATATGTGCAACCTCCAGACTCAAACCCTGCGTGCGCAGGTGCCACCCTTACCTGCGTGTCGCCCGCTCCTCCCCCGCCGCTCGTCTCCCCGTTCTCCGCGAGGTCTTCCACCAGCACCGAGGGGAAGACGCCCACCCGGCCGTTCAGCTCGCCCTCCCAGAAGCCGTCGTCCGTCTGCGTGTCGCGGCTCAGCAGGCGGATCACGGCTCCCTCGACGAAGGAGAGCTCCTCGTCCGCCTGGCCCTCGTAGTCATAAAGTGCACGGACAAACACCGCTGCGGAGAAAGACGGTGACCGCAAAGAGGCAGAAAACAATTAAATAATGTGCAGGAAGAACAATTTCTAAAACGGTTGTGGGGGTCAATCCCGTGGGGGATCGACGACCCGTCTGAGGTCGGCATTTCCTTTCCGCTTGAATGCAGGAAGCGTGTTTAGATGCAGTCTGGAGAGGTTGCCCGAATAAACGGGAGACCAAAAGACAGTTTAGGGTGGTGTTAATGCTCCACTGTTGCCCATTTCATTAAAACTTAGCTGCGGCGTCAGCCTCAGGTGTTTTCTCCTTGTCGGGTTTTACAACCACTTTGCTCGAGTTTCTCTTCCACTGAAACGGCAAACAGCTCGTCTAATTGCTAAATATATGGATAGGAAGGAAACCATGTGGGACAAAACTTAATAAACCCGCTCTAACATGGGATTTTTTTTTTTTATTAAATGCTGTTTTTACCGAACAGATGCTCACGCTTTTCAACCGTTTGTTCATTTTTGATGAATCTCAAAAGGTTCGCTAAATGAGCTTCCCTGATGCATTTCGCAATCGCTAACTACTTTGCAAAAAGCGGCGTTTTGCGCAGGTGGACTGCAGTGGAGCGTCCATACGTCCAGGTTCTATATCGCATTATCAAGGTCAGGCTGGCAGTTGGCCAGAGCTCATCCCAGCTATGACTGCGGGAGGAAACCTCGATGAAGAAACCTGCCCTCCTGGGAGAAAGGCCTTCAGGCAGAGGCTCCAACCAGGACTGTCATTGGAATGATGTGAGACAGAGAAATGCCTCGCTTAGTGGCACATAATAGCATTTTCATGAGAGAGAGAGAGAAAAACAACATATTCACACAGTTTAATTTACTCCTTTACGTCTGGCCTGTGGTCAGAGTATCACAGGGAATATCTCAGGAGGCGGACGTACTATTTGTGTCTCCGTTGATGCAGCCAGAGTGCAGCTCGGGCTCCGTCGAGTTCGACGACGTGTGCGATCGCGCGTCGAGTGTCGCCAGAGACTGGAGCATGCTCAGCAGACTGTTGGAGGTCGGGAACTGCAGGTATTTCTCAGGAACGTATCCTACTTGACCCGTCTTATTGCGTGCCTGCGGCAGAAGTCAAAGTAAATCCACGGTGAGCAGAGGGACAGACAGGCAACAGAGATAATGCAGGTTGCAAATATCAAACAGCAGCGTGGCTGATACGCGGTGTTTGGTCACCTTGACCCAGTCCTCCATGTCTCCATCCTCAATGACTTCCAACATCTCTTGTTCGTCAATGGTTAACTCGTCTGGTTGAGAGGCCTGTGGAAACACACAGTGTCCAGCACCGATGAAGCACAAATAAACAAGGGCTGAAGCCAGCAGAGAGCGACTGCGTGTACGAACGTGCATATCTGGCTGTGTACCTTGTAGGAGTACAATACTTTGCAGGTCAGCGGGTAGTTGCGGAGGGTTCCCGAGGGACTGGAGCTGCTGTCGTCGAAAACCTCCATGTTCTCTTCGCACTCTTCACCCTCCTCACGCTCCAAGTCCACTGTGCCCTTTACACACAACAACAAAGTCACAGACAGATAAAGTCAGAACCTCTGATGAGCACAAGGGGGGGGGGGGGGGGGGGCAGTATGGAAACAGAAAGAAATATACATTTATCCTGAATTTATCTGAATGAAGTCAATACAGATCAACATTTTCCAAAATGTGCAGAAAGCGAGTTGATTTAGATCAAAGAAGAGAGTCAAATTACACACTGAACTGCCACCATATCGTTCTCAGCTGACAGGCTTTTGCTGTGCTGCCGCCCCCGAGCCTTCACCCCCACTGCCTTCAGTTAGTTTAGTTTACTTTATTCTATCAACCTCTCACGCAAACCTGTGACGATTCCTCACCTGTCTATGTTTCTCTGTCCTGTCCGCGGCTCACCGACTCTACCGTAGCGTTTACAAACAGGTGTAGAGGGGCTAATGTTTCATGCGACGCCGCCCCTCCCGCTTTTGTTCCACGTGAATTTCACTGGCTTGTACCCATGTCATGTGATCCAGATCGTGGAAAGATCCATCACCCACAGCGAGCTGACCTCTCCAATAACAATAGAAAGACAGTACGTGTGTGTGTGTGTGTGTGTGTGTGTTTGCCTATCGCCAATTCATTGTGTTTAGTCATCAGATTTCTGTTGACAAAGTAAACTCCACACCAGCACAGATGTGTGTTTAGTATATGAGTTAATCTCCCGAGTCATAGTCGTGTACATAAGAAGCTTTTCTCTAGGGAAATGCCAGCTTCAGGTGTGGCCTTAAGGAATTCCAGAATTAAAAAAAGCTGGCAATACATTAGGGACATAAGTTTGCGTTGGAAAGACGGTTTGATGGAGCTTAGCGGGTGTAATGGTTAGACCCTGTTTAGTGTCATATTTCAGCAGAACAACTTGACTTGATCGGCTTAATTCCAAAGCTGCAATAATTTATCCTGATGGATGCAATGGTTTGTGAAACAGAGTTTTAATTTCTGAGTATGACACCTGAATTTATCTTTATGTATTTCTTGTTGTTCATTAAAACTGTATCCTGGCCTTCTGGTGGTTTTAAAATGTTCTAAATATCATAAATGGCCTTAAAGTTATAGTTATGAGAAGGATGCTATCAGATCCTGAGCGCGGTGCCTGGTTTGGCTATTCGAGGGTTTTCCTTTCTTTAAATTCGTAAATGTGATAAAAGTGTTGGTAATTTGATTCCTTCCCTTTTAACAGCATTTGAAGTGTTAAACTCATCATAGCAATTAAATGTTGCATTAAAACAGTGTCACATCTACCAAACTTTTAAGATAAAATAAAATTCTCCAGTTTCCGGTGTTAGACAGAAGAAACCCAGTGAGAATCAGTGCTGCCGGGGGTCACCGACACCGGGGGTCCCAGGGTCAGCAGACTTTAGCCCAACACTAAAACAAACACTGCATGAGAGGCAGCAACAGCTCCGCCTGCGTACCTTCACGGAGGAACTTCCCAAAGAGGTTTTTACATCTTTACATTTCTCGTTGGCAGTATTTCTGTCCGAGCGTACTGAGAGCTGTATACGGTTTGAACATCCACACAAAGCGAGAGTCTGTGACTGTCTGTCGTTATCTCAGGCTCTCTGTGAGGCGGGGAACTGCCTGTAGAGTGGCAGTACTTACACTTTTTAAGGGCAGTGATTTCAGACACACGTGTGGAATAAATAAAAGGGGACAACTTGATGTATGCACACTCCCAGATTTCCAGAGCTCGGTGGCTCACGCCGTATTTCTGGTGACAGCATATTTATTTGTATTGCCTCACTCAGATCCACTTTGTCGCGTTGATTTAAGAGTTGAGCCGCGCAGTCTGGTGCGCCGACTTCTCTCCATCCCTAAAGCAAAATGTGAGCGACGTGTATTTGAGTAATAACCCAATAAAGTCGCAGCGACGATACGTCTTGGTGTGTGTCCCGACGCAGCTGAGAGACAGGCCAGTGGCAGATTTTATTGGTCCCGGAGGTAATAACGGTGAAAAGTGATATTGTAATGTCGGCAGCGGCTGCCTGAAGGAGGTTTGCAGCTCGCTCTATTTCACACTCGTATTAATAAAAATAAGTGGAACGGCTGAAAAGCCTGCTCTGTACTCATTGTTTGTCTTATTATTCACAAACCAGCCAGCCTTTCTTCTTCCTATTGCTGCTCATCACTTCTTGACCTCTCTCTTTCTAATAGTCGAACTGCAGTTATTAATTCCCGCCGCCAGTTTTTTTTTTTTTCCTTTCTCCTCTCGTTTCCTTTTTGGCACCTTGTTAATATTAATCTCACAGTCTTTGCTGCTTTCAAGTCTCTCAAGGCTCCAGTACACCCCCAAATAAAACCAAATGCTGCTGAACTGCTGTCATATGCCTCGAAACTCCACGCAGCTCCTGTTCTGTTATTTTAATGACACCCACAGCAGACGGAAGGATTTCCAGCTCGAGCCCCCAAACTCATTAACCTAAAACAGGGTGAGACGAAATTAAATTGAATTCCCAGTTTGGTGAACTGTTCACAGAGCACTTGATTTGTGCATAATGGTTGTGAAACTAGTATTATTGGAACGTTTTTCCATCGAATTCAAAAATGTTTCACTTTCTGTATAAAACTATAAAATGTCTGATGACTCGTGCACTCATGGACATTTCCAACATCTGCGTCCAACACAACTCCAATAATCACATCTGGAGCTCTCGACTTCGATTAATTTTTTTTTTTCTTCCAGGTAGAACGAGAAATGAACAGAAATAAAATATCACAACGTGCTTTGAAATTCAGTCAAATGTCAGCTTTCTCTTGCTGACGACTTGCAGGTACTCAGAGCATTTCCCTTCATCTGTCGGCATTAAGACGGCTCAGCATTCGGTCTTGAAGCTATTTGTTTTGGTTATCTAATCATTCTTTTGCGGTATGCTGTGACCTTAATGTGGGTTCTCTGCTGTTTTTCACAATCCTGTAGTCTCTCTCACCTTTGCATCCAATTTTACTTCAGCATTATCACTCTCCTCTTTCTGCACACTCCCTCGCTCTGCCTCATCACACCTCCCTCCCTCCCTCCCCTCAACGGATTCTCACCTTCTTCTCTCATTCCTCAATAATTGTCTCGAACTCCCTCTTCATCCCCTCTACATTTAACTCCTCTCTCTCTCTCTGTTTCTCTCTCTCTCTCTCTCTCTCTCTCTCTCTCTCTCTCTCTCTTTCTTTGCTGTTCGCTGTTCGCTCCAATATTGTGTGATCAGAATGTAAAGTGCTTCCAATAGCAGACTGACTATGTTTAGTACTGATGTCACACGCACTCGCGAGCCAGGTCACAAACAAAACACAAACAATTGTATTACAGCTGCTCGTGTAACGGTAATGCAGAAATACTATCAAATTAGCTTTGTTTAAAAACCCTTGTTATGACTGCCTTTGTTTTGTGTGTGTGTGTGTGTGTGTGTGTGTGTGTGTGTGTGTGTGTGTGTGTGTGTGTGTGTGTGTGTGTGTGTGTGTGCGTGTGTGTGTGTGTTTTCTGTGGCCTCTGTGTGCTTCTCCAATCAACTATGTAAATAGGGCTGTGCCGTCCCCGACGACCTGATTGGCCAAATCCAGCAAGAACCAGGGTGCTTAAGGAGGAAGGACGACATCACCGGGTGGCAGTGGGTCAGAGGGGTGTGGCCATCATTCAAAGTGTTTCAACAGTGTGTACTTTGGTAAGCATTTTTCTCATGTTTATGTTCGACAGGGAGGGAAGACTGTTTATTTTGCTCTTTTGTTTGGTGGGTAAGTTGGACTTGTGACAGATCCGTGTGGCTTTGGTTACTTTGGAAGTAAAGCTCACTCTTGATTTGATTTATTAATCACCCCTGATTTGTTTGTTACGGTCTCTTTGTAAATAAATGGTCACTTTTTCACTGAGAAACTGTTTTGAGTGGCTGCTTGGACCGTTGAAGGATAAGATTTTATGTTGCGTTCCAGAAGCTCCTCGGCTGGGGCGTAACAACCATAAATGTAACTGATAGATCCATTTTATAGCATCTGGATCCCAACAGCAGTTACAATAATATCTGACCATGTAAATAACATTAAGACGTCCAACACTCAACTAGTAGGACATTCTCCTACACACTGAAAACCCTTCATCAAATGAAACTATTCATATTTGTATAAAAGCTAAAGAAAAATTACTAATAACACAATAAATCTCATTCGTCTTAATTTTTAGAAACCGAGCCTTGGCTATCCATACACTCACTTGTTTGTTAGGTAAACCAGCGAGACCGGTACCTGACTCTCAACAATGGAGGAACAAGATGTAGAAGCCAACATATCGATCTATTTAATAATGAATGAGCGTTGTGCAGGGCAGGAAAAGTAAGACTTGGCAGCCAAAAGTGGAAAGTGAGGGTGAAGCACTAGCTGGAGTTCACGTCATCGGCCTTGACATCAATACTGTCAGTACAAATTCTCATAAACATGAAGAAGCGGTGAAAAGGGCCTGAGAGCTGCTCTCAGTGTGCTGCTGCATTGGGGAGAAAAAAATAAATAAATTAAAAATAAAGGTCATGAAATAAAAACTGCAAGTTGTGTGCGAGCCGCATTAGTATTCCACTGTGGAAGTGGGTCGTTTTTTTAAGAGGTTGTAAATGGTGTGATAGACGATTAGGCAGCAGGACCGAGGTCAATTATCTCTCGATTTACATCGTTCAAAAAGTGATTTGTCAGGAGCACTATTCAGGCTGGATGGCTTTCACTTACAATGGAAGTATAGCAGTGAAAAATCCACGATTATCAGCTGCTATGTTAAGAAAAAAAAAACAAAAAACAAACACCTTGTTTAGAATGTGCTGAGCTGGCATGTTAGTGAAGAAGAAAACCTGCTGGGGAGAATGCAGTTGTGTCAAACACACACAATCCAGTGCTTTTATTCGAAGTGGCTCACAGTGCATGCAACACAGACTCATACGACTTAAAACTGTGTGCAGGTAATTCGTCTAGTTCACCCTGCAGGTGTGGGATTTACACTTTCCAGCCAAGTCAAGAACTACTTAATCATACTACTATTTGGTAGAACGAATGTTCTTGTTGCTGTTTGTCGTATTTGCTAAATTCACATGTTTAAAGGGCTCTGGTTTAAAAGACGTACCCAAAAGAGTCCCACATGTAGTTTGACGGAGTCAAGCAAAGGACAAAGAGCTTGGTTTTGCTATTTACGAAAAAATGAATCCAGGTGTTTTAAACAGTCTAAAGTCTAATTCCAAAGACTCGCCTGAAGAGTGAGACGTCAACTTCAGGAGTGTGGAAGTTTTCAAGTGTCAGATTCAGATTAAAGAACCCAAGTCTTACTTAAGAAGTATAGATCTGGCTAAAAGCAGCCAGGTAACTTGAAAGACTCCTGGTCGGGTTTAGAGAGTCTGTTCTAAACAGTCCAGATGTGTCCCAAAAAAAAAAAAAAAAATCCAGGTCCTCTGTTACAAATCTGATTTTAAGGGTCTGGGTCTACTTTAGAGAACCGGGGTGGATTTCAAAGAGTTCGGCACTCGTTCAACAAACAAGTTTTCTATTTTCCACTTTCTTGCAGAGGATGTTAAAGCGTCAGCCTTCATCATCTGAACTGACGGCAGTGAAAGTAACACCAGACTGTGACGCTCACAGCTTCTGCAGGTTTATTTATTCCTCCTGTTTTCACAGTTTATGAATAGACTTTCTCTTTTTGGAACGATTTGGTTTAATTCTGCTCGCTCGGCTGGAAGGCAGACACGCGGGCGGAGTGAGGGGGAAGTGTCTCACCGACAGTGAGGGATCGTGGGAAGTGTAGCTGGCCCAGCGTTCATTCTCCAGCTCCTCCATCACCTACAGCATGCAGAGAGTGAGGGGTGCAAAATACACATTTTTTTTTTTTTTTTAAAAGACGCTGTGTGTTGTTTTTTTTTTTTCTTATTTATTTGCATTTATTGTGAAACCTCAAACATACAGTTTGAAATGAAGTATTCATTCTGTATTTTTGCAGAGACAAACCTGGTTCATGGCGCTCTTCAACCAGGTATCCACAGACACGCCCACTTGCCGCAGAAGGTCCAGCCGAGCTTCAGCTTTCAACTTTATTGTCTTTGGAGAGAGAACCAAATTCCAGTGTTACAACACACACACTGCATTTCCCATATTCGCCTGTGAGAGAAAATTTACTTGGGTCTTATGTTTTCATCCCAGCGATGGAAACAAATATTCTAAACACAGACAATAAACACAATGAATCCCTTTATGCTTTGAAACCGATGAACTTCAGAGCAATTGACCATCCCATAGGAGATAATTGATTGTTTACAAAAGATGTTTGAATGGATGCAGAGGCCTGGACTACGAACCCCGATCAACACATCCAGGATCTCTCTCTGTTTCCTGGGTTGACTGATCCAGGTTATCAACTCGCTAGTTCAACCCAGACCTACGTGTGCGCGTTTACGTGAAAGGGGCGGAGTTTTCAGCGTCTGACGAATCACACACACGGAGAAATTCTGCAGCGCAGTTTACAGTTTACTGAAGGAGCCGTTATTCTCAGAGAATATGAAGAATTAAAACACATCCTCCAGCAGTTAAAAGCAACCCTGCTGCTGCGTCCAAAGCCAGAACATTCCTGACTTGTTAATGCCTGACTTCATGAGATTATAAGATATTAATTCATAGGCGATATAAACAGACGGCACACTTTATTACAGCTGAACTTCCTCACTGCTCTTCTTTTTGTTCTTATTTTCCATCGAGTTGCTGTGAGGTTGAGTTTCTCTTGTGTTTTGTGTTGGAATATTGATTCATCACCGCGACGGCACGAGTAGTTCTGCGTTCCATAAATTCATAGTTTCTGCAGTTCTGTCAGGTGTGATCATTAACCTCATTATTCCAGATCAACCGTCGAGGAGCTAAACAGACTTGGAACAAGTCAAGAATAAAAACATCCTTCAAAGGCTCAGTGACCAGGATTTATTTTATTATGTCTAAAAGATCGCTCTAAATTACTTTCTCCTCTCCGCTCAGCTGCAGCTCAGTGCTGAACCTGCCCACCAATCACCATCACTTAAGAATGGGCTGGTCATTTTCCAAGAGCTCTGATTGGTCAGGAGGCGGAGTTTATCGATAACATAACCTGCTCCGGAGCAGGTTAGACATTCAGGTAAGTTGCCGGGGTGATTTATCTCAGTGAGAAGTAAGCGAGCGTCGTAGTACGGACAACCTAGGGTTAATTCTTTAAGTTATCTTGATAAGAGAAAATCCAGCGTCGTAGTACAGGCCTCTGGAAGACATGGATTGAGTGGACGTGTTTACAAAAAGCTATAGAATACAAAGGCCTCTAATCCATCTATGTTTTTAAACTATCAGCACAGAAATGACCTTGATGTGAACTGAATTCAAACCGCGCATCGTGTTTAACGATTTGTCTGGAAGTTGCCTCCACAAGAAATCCTCAAAACTTGCTGAACTTTCTACTCATGAGCTGTGAGGACTACAATGTGCTGTGTACTTTCCTAATGAGACAATATGATGAGGCGTTCACCGCCAGAAAGGAACCCTTTTGAGATTTCCATTCTGCCTCCCCTCCTCAACTCTTTCATCTCTGATCCCCTCTTTCTTTCTTTCTTTCTCTCTTTTTTTCCTTGAAGCTTCCCACCATTTTCATCAATTTCCTCTTTCATTACCAGCGCATGTCCTTTCTCACTGATGCTGACAGGGCAGCCTGATAGCTGATAGCTCCATCCCACAGAGGCATGGAGGACAGACGGACAGACACGCTGGCAAAGACAGCCTCCCTCACTTTAATCGATGAAGAACCAAGCTGCTTCAGAGAATCCACCTTCTTTCAGTTTCCGTGAACAGCACACAGCAAACTCAGAAAAAAAAACAACTTGCTGTAGAACCATGAACACACCGGAATATTAATGAGTAAAAAAAAAAAAAAAACTATTGGCATTTACCCAGGCCCACAACTGTGCATAGGAAGAATTTCCTGCAGCACATCATTAGTTTAAGTCAATAAAGAAGACAGGAAGGAGTGTAAGTACAGATCGCTGGTAGGTACAGACAGTCGGGCTGAGCAGCTCCAATCAATACACCTCAGACTGAGAGAAGGGCGGACAGGAGACAGACAACAGGTAGGCAGGCAAAGAGATGCGGCAGAAAGTAAATTTAGCGGGGACTTTTGTTGCGACATGCTTTGTGAAAACGTAAAAAAAAAGAATCTAGACGCAGCACCCTGTATGATCTCCATTTGAAACTACAAACCAATATAAGAAGCTGTCGTCGCAGTTTCAATATAACAGGGCACCGTGGGATCCCTTTAAGATATTGGCTTTTAAAGTGTGGGGCAGAGGAATTTTGGGGGACACCATAGAGCTTCAGCTGGAAAAGCCCTGGGTGTCACGGGGATGCCTTTTCCAAACATGACTTTTCCCCTTTTATTTTGAAAACTTTCACGTTATTCAAACTTTAGTTTAATGAACTAAAGTGTAATATTTATGACAGTTGCAGACTGTAAATGAAGATTGCACTGATATACTGACTCAAGCTTGTAATCTGTACTATCTCCAGGCCTGTATCAAAGACTTTGGCAGTAACTGCTTCAAAATACACTTCTTACTGTAAACATTCATTGCTGATCTAAATAAAATCCAGGCTCCAGCAGGTGTTTTTAAGGCCCGACATGTTTTTTTTTTTTTTTTACAAAGACGTAAACATTCAAATGTAGATTTTAAAATGTGTCCAGATTTTGGGTAAACTCTTCCAAATGCAATTGTGCTCATAGTTCGGTTTGCTCTGATGCAAATGTGTGTGAGAGTAACGACCTGCTCCCTGTCTCCTCGCCGTGAATAAATGAGGCCAGATTGTCGAGCGGAGCCAGTTTGAGAAAGCAGCTCTCGACAGCTCAGTGTGGAGAAAAGCTTCCCGCCTCAGCTGCTCCCACTCCCACCGCTTCAAAAAGCTTGTAGGAATGAAGGGAGCTGCAAACGTGTCTGAATTTATCAAAAATAATAGTTGCAACTTACAATGTAAAAAGCGACAACAGATACACTGATCGGCAGTAAAGTGCAGTTTTGGACCACAGAAATATAGAAACAGTCGCCGTTATTCACGTCTCCTGATCACTTGGAATAAAACCACCAAACAGAGCCAGATCTTGTTGGATTGAACAAGTGTTTTTTTTAATAAGTTTAAGTATGTGCCATCGGGAATTCAAGAGATTAGAAATATAGCTAAAACCGCACTGATCTTTAAAACTAAAGAGTTATTCAGAACAGATTATCCTTTTTAATTCTTTGCAAATGTATCCATTTCTCCTTATGCTTTATTCCGTTTGGATCTTTAATGCTAGAATAAGCTCAAACAGAGCAGTGGCGATAGAGCCCAGAGCATCATAATTTATCAAATTGTTTTTTTAAATAAAACATAAAACACTTTTCATTTGTTGATATGACAGTGTTGCATTGTATCGACACATAATTCCCTCGTATCTCTTTGCCTTGCTGTGAAATTTAATCACGTTATTAACCATTAAAGTAATTTCATAGACACATATACACAGAGTCGTGTTTCACTCTTCCACAGACTTTCAGCCAGCGCTCAGCCGGAGGCCATAAAACCAACGCGGCACTTGTAGAGCTGAGAAGACGTACGGTGGCTCTGCCAGTATCATCGATTCTATTCGAACACGGAGGAAAAAAGAAGATTCCTATAAAGATCGAGGGGTGTATTATTGATCCCAGCAAAACAGATTTGATGCAATAAAACATTCATGCTGTGTAGTATCCTCTTGTTTACTTCCTGACTCGACAACGGAAAACTGTCTTAAGGTAGTAAACGAAGAGTTAAAAGTCTGTTCCCCAAAGTACAATCTACATCGGCAATTCCATTTCCTCAAAGGGTCACATATAAAAGCAGGACTGCTGTGAAGGCCTGAGCTTCGAATTGATCATAAATCTGTTCAATATTAATATATCTTATTATAAAGAGCAGCGTGTTCAGTAGCGTCAATATTCACCTGTGAGTACTTTGATGACTTTTTAACATTCTGCATAAACATCTCGAGTTTTGAGCAGTTGTGGGGGAGGTTGATGAGCTTTGTCAAGCTCTGTGCATAAACTCAGTATGTTTTTAAGCACATCATAGACACGTAGGCTCTCAATTTCCAACTCTTTGTATTAGTGTGAACACGTAGTACACGGTTGAAAAACAGATGTACTTTTATTTGCTGATGAAAACGTTGTGATCATTCAAAACTCTTAAAGAGATTACACAAGTAAATGAAACCTGAAATACACACACATACACACACACACACACATACTTGCTGCCACTGCAGTGGACACTGTTCACTGTTCTAGTCTCGCTGAGTTTTCATGCAGACTTTCACACACATGGACAAATTACAGCAATTCCAAGGCTTCCTGCATTGTATATATGTTTACTCTATACATATTGCACACTCAGGGTCATATCCTTTTGGACTATTGCACATATAGTTGCACTGTTTCTCCAGTCTATATTGTTTTTTGTTGTTATTTCTATTCTATTTTATTGAATTATTTCTTATTTTTATTCTATTGGGTGAATTACATACTGAGAGATTTCGATTTCTCCTGTGCGTCTTGCATGTGCAGCAGAAACTGACACTAAAGCTCAGTTTGACTTGATCATTTCCTTACTTACAAGTTAAAGTGTGATCAATCTTAATACAGCATTGTCATTCGAGCCACTCAGTGGGGTGATTAAGAACTCTGCCTCAAATAAATAGGAAAGTGATTTTTTTTTCTTCTTCTCACAGATTCACTTGCTGTTTGGCAGGCCGTGAACAACGACCACACTTTTAGCGCACACCTCATATACTCAAACTCAGCCGTACATCACAGGTTATTAAAGACGCTTTCAACACCAATTCAAGCAAATATAAAAGACAGCTCATGAGGCCAAATAGATATCAATTTTTCTCTGTCGTTCTTGTTTCAGAAATGCTGTCTCTGATAGTATTGGACTACCACCAAGTAGACAGTCGTTGTCTATATTCTACAAAGGATTCTTTTTTTTCGTAGAACAAACACAATAGAGGTATACCAAAATATACTTTAGTCTGACAAATAAAATATGATAAAACATACCATTTGTATCGCAAAATCTACTTTTAAGTGTAACAATGGGCTGAAACTACTTCTGCCAGAGGCTTGATGGAATGAACATTAGAGACGTGAACATAGATGTGAAGACATAGATAGAAGACAGAGCCTTCATTATCCAGATAATGCTGTAATCAAACCGACATAATGTCTTTTGTCCTGCCTCTGCTCTCTTTGTGTTTCTGTGATAGGAGCTGTGTGATGAAGCCATTTGTATCAAATGAGCCCATAAAATATTCATCATCACAGTCAAGGTAATGCTGGCCTGGAAGAGTGAAGAGGAGCAGATGGAAGGGGCGAGAGAGAGAGAGAGAGAGAGAGAGAGAGAGAGAGAGAGAGAGAGAGAGAGAGAGAGAGAGAATATGCTGACATGTCTGCACTTTGCAAAGAGAAATATTTAAAATTATATTGACTACGAAGTCATTAAATCATCACTTTTTTATGTTACATGGAAATAATCTGCTAAATTGAGAAAGATTCAACAAGACATTTAATCAGAAAAAAAAAAAGTTTTTGACCAAATCAGACAGCAGGGGGTGCCAAATATAGAATAAAAAAAAAAAAAGATGACAAGAAAAGTGGTGCACAGGCAAAGAGGCAATGTCAAACTGCTGAAAGACAGAAATAAAGAGAGAGACTTTTGAACGGAGAGCTGAAGGAGTAGATGATGCAGTGGCCTCGTTCAGTGTGTGACACATTGAATCTGTGTGAATCAATACATAAATGAGAGATTTATGAACTGGTGGGACGGCTGAGGATCAGGAAAGAAAAAAAGAAAAAGGTGTGAAAGGAAAAGTGAAAAGAGAGACTGGTGAAGAAAAAAAAAGACTGTGGAAGAGAAAAAAAAAGAAATGTGAGGGAGCGCGAAGTTGAGGAAAATTTGAGCCGATACTTCGATAATGAAGAAAAATGTAACCGTATGAATACAGTGCGTTAGAATGTCTACAATATAGAGTACAAATGCAGAGAAACTCAATTCATCATGTGGGTATCAGGGACGAGGGAATGAGAATTTTCTTTTCTTTCACTGAACAACTGCAACTGTTTTTATGTGAGGGTACAAAACAAAGAAGGATTGCTTAACGACTGTGCAGCGAGCAGCAGCATCACCTCAGGAGAAAGTTCGGCTTAATGCTCCTCTGAAGTTACAGCCGAGCAACATCCGCAAAGTGTGTTTACAACGATGGGAAACATTTACCAGCCGCGCTTCAAGAAGATGAAAATATGTGTTTAGACTGAGAGAGGGAAACGCAGCATCCAGATGATACAAACATGGAAAGAACATACAGTCACACACACACACACACAGGCAGAGAAAATAGCAGGTGTTGACAATGTGACTCACAGACCTCGGATTTGCGCATGTTTTCTTTGGTGTCTTCTATCTTCAGCTCGAGATCCAGTCTGCCCTGATCCGTGGGAGGCAAGCCGTGACTCTCACATTCCTCCAGCGACTGAAAACGACACACATGCAAACACATAAAACAAAATACAAATAAAGCCCGCGTGTATTTCAAAATCCACTTCACTTTTTTTTGGCACATTAAGGTTCTGAAATTGGTTTTAAGGGTGTGTGTGTGTGTGTGTGTGTGTGTGTGTGTGTGTGTGTGTGTGTGTGTGTGTGTGTGTGTGTGTGTGTAGTCACTCTTACTCTCTTGCAGTGAATAATATTCTTGTGCTCTCTGGCCACTCTGGTTGCCCACTTCCTGGCCTCCTTGTTCAGACTGTGCTCCTCTGTGGTCCCCGACTCCGACTCCAGCTGACGGCTCTAATACAGGCACACACACACACACACACACACACACACACACACACACACACACACACACACACACACACACACACACACACACACACACACACACACACACACACACAGACACACACACACACCGACGTCATCACAGCAGGAAGACACACATCAGTGCAGTGTAAACATTCCCCGGTGTGTGATATGCTAAAACTATTAATTAACACATAACATGAAAAAAAAATAAAAATGTGTGACAGTGATTGTTTTATGCTGAAGAGTTTTACTGTTATCATCTTAGAACTAAACAGTTGATATCAAAACCATGCACGCAAAGACCATGAGTGTGGAAAAAATGTGAACAAGTGTCCATAATATACAGTCTTCTCAAGTATTTAAGTGTGACTTGTTAAATGTTGCAGTTGATCTTAGGGTTAAAAACACAGTTGTGGTGGTAAAGATAAGAAAGCCGGGACTGCATGGGTCAATAGGAAAAACTCCAGAAAGTGACGCATGTTATCTATGTGGCAAATTGTCTTCATATTTTGAATATCGCTTCCGAGTTTAACTACCACTTCCCACGGCCAGATATAACAACATTTAAACTGTGTTTCTTGAAGGCTTTCATTTCCATGTTTCGTGCAATTGAACTAATTTCACATATTGGACTTATTTTATGTTTCCCAGCACTTTGATCATTGGTTTGACGTGGGCTGGGAATGGTACTGAAATAACGACGTCACATACTTTCACGCTTCAATTACAATTTGATGACCGTTTTTAAATACCACTGAAAATAGTAGTATCTCAAGACCGTTTTTGGAGAGATCCCAAAAGAAAAACAATTATGACTGAATATGGATCACAGAGGGATGGAATTACAAATCTTTCCAAAATAATTACATCAGTACTTCCATGGTAATGCCGTGTGAGAAACGTTGATTCCCATAGCTTCATAACAAAAGCACACAGTCAAGGTAAATATCCACCATATTTTAATTGCATCCTTTTGTGTATGTTATATCTATTAATTATATGTGGAATTAGTCACAATAGGGTATGAATCTGGTTAAGTATAGGTGTGAAACAAAGAGTATTACACAGGAGATCCAGAGCTTAATTACATTTGGGTAAAGGAGAATGGCGAGGAGAAAGAAAAGGAGACTGAAACACTCTCCGTTAAGCAACATATGACGGAGGCAGCCCTGCTAAGTTATGACATAACAGTTTGCTAAAAAGTCTATAAATAATTCCAGAATGTGAAACATTGCACCTCAATGGAGAAAATGTGAACAGTAGTACACAAATGTACCTTTTATAATTTGTGTGTAACATTTAAATGAGTACCAGTGGTGCTGCTGGTTTAGACTGGTCATCCTGTGAGGCGGGTTTATGTTTATTATGAAAACATGTTGGTAAGCAACGAGAAAAAAAATCTAAATTAGAAATTGTCAGATGGCAATCCAATGATGTAAACAAATCGCAGGGAGTGAAATCAAACTTGTCTGGGTGAATGGGGAGTGTGAAATACTGTATGCTGAGGTTAAACGTCTCATGACGAGGCTCAAGCGTATATCAGATTCCCTCTTGTTTTTTTCCACATTATAAGATAGCATTCATTAGTAAAAAGCAAAACACTTAACATCCTAGTTAGATGGAAATCGAGTCTTTAAAGTCTGCAGCTGTTCCACTCACGATTTTACACCATAGTACATTTCGCTATTTGAATTTTTCTCTAAATTGAATGTTTCAATAAAACAAATGCTCCTCTTATTTATTTTTTCCCATGCTCTCTCACTTCCCGAGCCCACGCTCCGAAATCCACTGGGACAGACTGAAAGTTGTTCGCCGTCACTGCTTTGTTGGCCCTTCCCTTCATGTTACTGTTAAACGAAACCGTCTACAGCAGCTTGAACCAGTGACGACTGAGGAGGCCGCTGGTGTCTGTTCTGACGCGGGTTTGTTTAATTTCACACGATCTAATCTTTCTTTCTGTCTCCACAGCTTGCAGAGGCATACCGCTGCTTTGACTAAGATAATAAATCACCTTGAACAACACCTGTATCGCACTTTAGTCACGGCAGCGGTATTTCTACGTAAGGTGTTTAGATTAATTTTTAAAAGCAGCTGGAGCTTTCGTCTTCGAGGTGTTTGCACAACCAAGAGAAGCCTGTCCGCTGTAAGCGGCAGATATGTGTTAAAGATCATAAGCCATGATGTGTTTATTACTGGCAGAAAAAATTGAAACTCCTACATGTACTGTATGTAAAATCCTGCTCAGCTTGCATATATTTGGGATTAGTTTCAGTATTGCTCTGCATTATAAATATAAATACAGTATGTGGAGTTATTTTACTTGCAATTTGACATAGCCACAGTAAATGTATGGTATAATCACGGTGTGGTGGTTTAGTTAGAATGAACACAGGATCTGAAAAGAAAAAAGAAATACAGCAAATTAAAAAAAAAAACTCAACGATAACAGACGTGGTCATTCTGTCTCCAGTGACCTGATTATGAACCTGAAACACGATACGGATGAACAAATAAAAATCACACAGACACCAAAAACTGTGGGAGGAGGTCGGTAGCCTCGTGATTTTAGAAAACAAATTGTCCAGGGGTTGCAACATCGATGAATCATCTGTTGTCGGGACTGCAGTGCTCACCAACACATCGTACAATAGGACAGTGTCACAGCACAGAGGAGCTGCTGCCATAACGGCGGTATTTAGTGATCCGGCAAATGTGGCTATCTCGCTTCATTATCGGTGAATCCACTACACAATGCAGAGCAGGAGAGCTTCTGAGAGTCATAATGGAGCAACAAACAGAATGAGCTGAGACGGCCGCTGCTATTAACTTTCTAAGAAAGACGGCTTTCTCCCGCGGCGCGTCCCATTGCAGCTACTCAGGCGATGGCAGGTGGGAGAGAGCAGGGTGAGTAAGGAAAAGTCGACTCCATGAGGGTTAAAATGCAATTTCATATTCTGACTGCTTTTGTTTGCTGTGTCGAGACAGCGGAGTAGCAGCGCCAGCCGCACAGTCCAAAACTGTATTTAAGGAATCGTCCACATCGGGTTGTCGTCGTAACCTTTTCATTATGCTTCACACCGGTGATGATCATGACGTCAGGTGTAATTGTAGCCACGCCTGTGTTGTTTTTGCTGAAGCATGCAGCCGTCACGGTCGTGTCACCGTGACAAACGGATCTGGAGATTCGAATGATTGCAATGTATTGCAGCAGCGTCCACTATAATTAAGCAGAAGAGGAAAAATACCGTTCAATAAAGAATGGCTTCCTCATTATCGGGCGCGCGCTGTTATTTGGCAGGATCAGTGTCCGGTAGTGTCACGAAACGCAGGGACAGGGTGAAAGCAAATCATTTCGCGAGAGTCGTTTGTGTCCGCTGCCATTAGGAAGACAACGCTCTTGCCCAATGATGAGAATAAATCACCAAGAGTAGGAAAGCTGCTAAATGTAAGCCAATAGGTCGCGCTTCTTTAATATTTTACCCGCTCCTCCTTAAAGCCCCCTGGGTAAAAAGCGTTTGTGCTGAACCCGGCCAGACATGCTGGAACGTTCCTCTACCTTCTCTCAACTGTTTGCCAGGTTGGCGGGACGAGAAGGTTATTCTCACTGACTTACTGTCCAAACTTTAAATCAGAGTTTAAGTTATATAAGCAGGCAGTACTTACTATAGCAATTCAGACTCAAGTCAGCCTTTTTACAAACACTGTCTTTTATCGTATTACCTTAACATTGTTTTATAATGTCAGTGACCTAATAAAATGTGCAGTTCTTTAACCGCTCCTGGTTGGACCTTTCAGACTTTATTTAAGTAACGGGAGTACATAAAGATTGACAGCCACGGGCATAGCTACAGTATGAGTATATTTAAGTTTATGCAAATTGTGATCACGTTTCCTATATTTGAGCATCATTTTAGGATTCAGATGATGCAGCAAGTAATGCGTTTAATATGTGTACTTGGGAAAACTACCGCTGGTTTTGAGAATTAGCGCCGTTAATACATAAAAAGTGGGATTTCCTGGGTGCTTTATTCCACTTCCAGGCAGCTTATTTTCAATGGCAGTCGATCCATTTACGGTGTAATGTTATAGTGTATGTGCAATTAGGTTCTAGAAACAAAAGACTGCAAATACTAATAGCAATTATGTGTATTGTACAGTAATCTGATAATTAGGTAATGTCTGTATTACAGTCAGGAATGCAGAAGGTTTTACATTTGTACTTACTTGTAGAGCCAGGTAGGATTTCCACAAGACAATCACCTTTACTGCAGTGTAACAGGAGTACGAAATAAGATTCTCTGCAGATATTATATAAATATCATGTTGGCTGGGTTCTGAGGCGCAGAGTACAATTTGTAAAGCGCGTGTATAACTCAATGCAAAACCACAGTTCCCCCCGTTTCTGTGAACGTAAGTCCTTATTTGCTGATCTGAAATGGAGCCTTGACAACCAGACGGATCCCAAAAGTACCCGATTAAAACCCATTCCACAGCATTGGGGCGAGACGTCACGTCAAACGTCTAGCCTCAGCTTGTGGTCAGGTTTATGATCAAGCCGGTGTTATCGAGATGAACATCGAGAGACATGAATGGAGCGGATGGTTTGTGTTTGGGGGATGAGTGTGGCAGTGCTAACAACAGTTTCAGACTACCTGTGCCAGGGTCATTCTCATGGCACTGACGGGCGACGGCTCAATGTCCACCAACTGCTGCACCGAACTCAGAGTCTGGCGCACGCACATACAGGCAGGCAGGCAGGCAGGCAGGCAGACACCCGCAGACCCACACATCCCAGAGCAGCAGCGCAAGCGCACACGCACGGGCAAACACAGGGACGGGGTGAACGGAGGAGGGGAGGAGGAGAGAGTGGAGGGGAAAAGTGTTAGCAAGGGCCCAGACACAAACAGCAAGACAAAAGGGAGGAAGAGAGCATTGTTACACACAAAACGTTAAAAGTACTGGAGAAGTGGAAAGGCATTAGAGAGGTAAAGACTGCTGGAACATGGCGAGAACAATGGTGGAAAGAGAAAGAGAGAGATAAGTAGAAAGAGAATCATAGGAACTGGAGAGCACAATATTAGACTCCTAGATACAAGTGAAAAAAAAACAAGGATTGCTACCCTATAAAGGCGGGAGAGAGAGTGATTCCCACGGCTGCGTCGCCATCGTTTGACAAACATCTTAAATATTTGCAACATTCAGCAACAAATTAAACAGAATTTCAGATGATTCTCATGTCAAAGATAAAAAGACACAAAGACGGGAAGGAAATAGGTTCCCAATGGAGACTAATTTGGTATTGATGATTAGAATTAGAACACAGAGCTGATTCATGCTTCTGTCACACAGTCAGAAGACACTCATTAACTGGACAACTCCATCTTCAGATGTTTACATAGAGGAATCTCCAAAGGATCCAAAAGTCTCTCAGAGGAATAACAATAATCAGTTTTGGCTCTTTGCTTTTTTTTGATTTGGCAAATTCTCTCAGATCAACATGTGGTAGGACTCTCTAAAATCCTACGAACGACAGTAAATGGACCTATATTTGAATTGCATACAAACTGATTGAGATACAAGTCTAAATACATGACATGAGAGAGGGAGAGAGAGTGAGAGAGAGAGAGAGAGAGAGAGAGAGAGAGAGAGAGAGAGAGAGAGAGAGAGAGATTGCAGTGAACAGGTTGGCGTCAGTCACACGTGTTGGGGATACTATGAGTGTGGATGTCTGCGCTGGGACGCGAGTCTCACCGTGTCACATTCACTGGGCTGGAACTGAAAGTCGTGTGCTTTATGAAACACTGGATTCTCTTGCATGAACAACTGCTGGTTGAACTCTTGGATTATCTGAGGGAAACACACACAGACGGAGACAGTTAATCCAATACACTTAACAACAACAAGAGTCTATTCAGCTGCTCCATATTCACAGAGCTTAAGACAGTGACATTCGTACTATAGGCTCAGTGTTACAAAGTGTCGTAGAACAAGCATAATACAGAAATAACCGAAGAGGAATGGTTATAAAAAGATTGCAATAGTTGAAAAATATAAAGCTATCAGAGCAGAGCAAGACAGGAAGACAATAGCATAGTGGTAAATGTAAAAGAATATATACTTTGGAAATGAAAAATGCAATACGGAAGAGTTTAAAATGCAGCAACAAATGAAAACTGAGCATAACGACCATATAAAAGCAAAGCTTTTCGATGAAAACGAGTCGATAAAAAGAAGGTACTGAATGATGAAACTAGCTGGAGCTCCACTTAAACTGCAAAAACTTGGTCTCCGTTTTTTATTTTTTATTTTTTATTTTTTTTTTTAAATTTAATGTGTGTAGTGGGGACCGTCAGCAGGGCACTTATAGAGGATCTAAGGTTTGGACAGGTCTGTGTGGCTGGTGAATGAATCAGTGAGCGCCACGCAGAGCTATAAAGGTAAAAAATAAAGCCCCAAAAGATAATTCCTAAGAAAAGCTTACAGGTGCTGGAGGGACTGTAAAATCAGCCATATGTGTTCTCTTTTCTTTGTTTTTGTTAAATGTCTTGCTAACTAATTCCCAACTATTCTCATGAGAGTTTTTACTGCCATGGAAACACGTAAGCAAGTCTTCGACAAGCATTGTCGACCGCTTCCGTTTCTTCAGAAGGAGCAGATTAAAAAGTCTTTAAATCCGCATTTCAGGCTGATTTTGAATAAAAAAAAATTGTATGTTCATTTAAATTTCATGCATCACATTAGTGGTCAATTAGCGTGGTTACAGTCAGAGCATAGTCAAGTTCTGAGCAACGACAAAGAACAAACTAAACATAAAGATGTTGCCTCAGTTAGACACATTTTTTGTTAAAAGTCTTCAAGTTAACGTCATTTCAACGTTTTAATTCATGTAACCGATGCAAAAACAAATTAAAAGGTTCACATTGGATGCCTTAATCTAAATGCTCTGTTTTAATCGCCTTTTAAATGCGCTTTTATTTTCTTAACATCCTGTTTTATTTCTATGATTTTTAATGTAATTTTATGCATTTCTTTGCCCTGTGAAGCACTTTGCATGGCTTTGTGTTTCAACAGCGATATACAAAGAAACTTCCCTTGCCGAATCAATGTGTCTTGGTGAGTAGTACCAATATTATTATTTGCACAATAGTTTAAATCTGCTCTTAACAGTGGTGGTGTGACTATATCTTGGGGAAATGTTGTCATATGATGATATTAACCTATATGTCTAACATATTTTTGTCAAATTTTAATAAGGATTCCTCACCTGCATGTATTCAGAGTAGGTGTTTTGCAGCTGGTGCCTGTTCTTTAAATATCATTACATCTAAAAGCCTTGGTACGCGACCTCCTTCTTCTCTATCTCTACCTCATCTTTCAGTTTGATCTTAGACTCTTTCCCAAAATCCAATTAGTCGTGCACCACAGCATCAAAACGTGGCAGGTCCTGTCATCTCCTCTGTTTGTCACTCAGCGATGTTGACGTCCCATCACTTAAATGTAATTCCCTAAACGGTTCCTATTTGGCTCCATTTGAATCGGCTCTTCTCGGCGAGGGGAAATGCATCTATGACAATAGTCTGCAACCTTTATGACCACTTCCCAGCAAATCAAATGTAAGTCAAACTGCAAAACACATTTGACCTTTACTACACACCTCTTAAAGTATTATATAAATAGTTTTTATAGTTCTACAAAAATGTACCTTTATGAATTCACTTACATTTTCAGCGGTTTCAACCTTCTTTTTCAGCATTTTAGACAATTGTGACATTTTAGCTGTTTTAACTATTTTTGGCTCTTTTTTAAGCAGTTTTGTGTGTTTTTAGAAATCTTCGCCATTTTAGGTTTGTTTTAAAGCTGTGCTATAGCCAGTGCTATGGAAAAGTTGTTTTTGTCTCATAAAGTACGAAGTGTGATTATTGCAATATGTGTTCCAAGGATGACGTATGGCACTACTTTGTCTATCCTCCGGTATCCGGAGTGGATATGCATGTGGATCATTCTCAAAACAATTGAGCCTTTAAAAACTCGCTCTTCAGCTAGATTGGAGGACAAACACCTGAATAATAAGGTTATACTGTGACATTTGTCTCTTCCTGCATAAATAATGTATTCATTTCTTGTGGTTTAACTTACTTTCCCCCCATTTTACTTGGCTTTTTTGAAAAAGACCCTTTTAGCCAAGAGATAAACGTTCTTTTAAAAATGACTTTGTGTGAATAAGTAAAAAATAAAACAAGATAAAACATTTATAATTTTGTGCCCTACAAAACTTCTAAAGAGCCACATGTGGCTCCGGAGCCCCAGGTTGCAGAACCCTGGTCTAAGATAACAGATACACTCGGATGTTGGTCCCCTAATTTCAGAAATCCCCGCTGTGAAATATGCAGCCGACTCATAAATGACCTCAGCACACGTGACTCACCCTGGTGGACTTGTCGAGGAGAAACTGGAAGGTGTTGTGTGTAGCTTGGGACGCCTCGAGCTCAGTGCGACATAGAGCTATCAGGTAGTCTTTCACATGCTCGTAGATTCTGCCGTCCAAAGCCTGGAGGACACACAGAGAGAAGGAACAAGGGCTACGGTGAAATAAGGATTAAATCAACATAAGTCCATAATCCTTGATAACAAAGTCGAGAGTACAAGGGAATCAGCAGGAGACACCAAGAATGAGACAGACGAGAAAGAGAACAAGGGTCAAACAGTAGATGAATGAAGCTTCGGTGATATACTACTTTTTCTTTATTCATTCCGACATGATGTTTTGTAAAGTGCAACACTCTCCGGCATCTCTTATTCTCCAATGCACTAAACCCCATTCTCTGAACCACAGTCTCAGTGGCCTAAACTCATTTTATGAATAAAACTCTTTTGGCTAAACCTTAAACACTCTTCACCAACTCATCCACTCTTTCAGTCTGAGCGTGTTTCGCTCTCAGCCGCTAAACACATTTCACTGTGTGATGCCGCAAAACCGTAAACACGGGGAGCAAAGTGTGAAAACAAACTTTCAAATACAACAAAAAAGACGCGTGTTTCTAAAGCTGCGATCGGACCAACCGGCTAATAAATTCAATGGCGGGCGGGGGAGTTTGAGTAACGGCTATTGGAGGGTCTGATTGTGCAGTAATGTGCTTCTCTCTCTTTTGTTTGATTGAGAAAATTGTGAATGTAGATTTATCAGATATCATTTTGCTGTGTCCTGCATCCTAAATATTTCAATGCGGTGTCTAGCAAATACTCATGCGGTGAATTTAATATGACTTGTTGTTTGGTGTTAAACATAGTATGACTGGTTTTGAAGAAAAAAAACAACAACTATGATTGAATAAAATAGTAATAGACGTTCCAGCATATATTTAATTAGAAATATTGGTGTGCGGAAGTTTAAGTACACACTTCTCATGACAGGCCAAGTTTATATGGAATTGTATTAAACTCGGGCCTTGGGTTTATGACTTACGGAGGCGACGCAGTGATTTTGAGTCTCAAACAAAAGAAAAACAAACCAGTGCTGCACCAAAACAATAGTTTTCACTTTCCCAAAGGACTGAAATGCTGATCTATGACTCACATTCTCCATACATTTTTAATACTATGACCGCCCCATCATTTTCAAGATGGCGTATGTCGCTGACATGAAGGTTAACGTCGTCATGCTCGCATATTCAAGCACGTTGCGGCGATCAGACCCTCTGATTTAGTGCAACATCTCGTTTTCCACTGCCGTAAACACGTTTATGGAATCCATGTCATTGAGTGGCTGCCAATCAACTCAAAAGCTCAATTCACAGTCTGTAGGAAAAGGAAGTTGTTGAGAAAAACAAGAGGCAAGAAAAAAACCAAAAACAAGCAGATGTTTTCATCTGACAGCTTTGATGCACCGATAGGAGGATATCTTAATGAAGTTATGCCGTCCAAATGAACAGCCTTTCTGTGGGGAGCTGCGGTGAAGCTGCCAGGCCGTGGACAACACTGCCAGAGAGAGAGGGAGAGAGGGAGAGAGAGAGAGAGAGAGAGAGAGAGAGGCTAATGGAGACGAGAGGAGGAAGAGTGAGCATCTGAAATGGTATGAAATGTATTAGTGAGGGCGAAAAATAGAGAGAAAAATGGAGGAAAAAATGTTTTGGAGACGTGTGTGTGCGATAAGTGTTCTTTGGATAGTGTTCGTACAGCTGTAAGGGAAGGTGACGAGGTTCATATTCCAATTCAACAAAGCACTGAGACCATAGACACACACACACACACACACACACACACACACACATACACACACACACACACACACACACACACACACACACACACACACACACGCACACGCACACACACACACACGCACACACACACACACACGCACACACACAATGCCAAAGTACTTCACAAGAGCTCTCGCTCTCACCATCCAGCAGACACAGGATCTTTTCAGCTTCCTCACTAACAGCTACACATGTCTGACAGGCTCATAAACACAAAGAACAGGTCTTTTTTTTTAAATAAACATGCAAATCCAGTAAAAACCCACAAATGTGGCAATTGCACACACACACACACACGCACGCACACACCCACACACACACGCATAAAACAATGGGATATTGACAAGGAAATTATGTCATTAAGGCTGAGTTGCTGGCTGACTTCACCCTAAATGTTCTCTCGTCGTTCTGGTCATTTCCTCCTCCCCCTTTTCTTCTCTTCCTCCCCTCCTCTTTTCGTCCATTTAGGGTAGTGTTGAGATGAAGTGAGTCAGCTCCCAGAAAAAGCCCCGTCTCCGCACCAATGGCCAGTGGGCGTGTGTGTGTTTTTTTTAGTGTGTGTGTTTGGCTTGAATGACTGCATCAGGACGAACAATAAGTACAGCACCATTTACCAGACGGGACGACAGAAGTGTAAGTGCTTGTGCCGCTCAGTGTGTGTGTGTGTGTGTGTGTGTGTGTGTGTGTGTGTGTGTGTGTGTGTGTGTGTGTGTGTGTGTGTGTGTGTGTGTGTGTGTGTGTGTGTCTGGTCGGGTCTTTAGAAGATGGACAGTGATAACAGCATTGAGTGCTGACAGCAGAGGGAGATGTAGAGCAGTGTGTTCCTCGTCCTCCTTTCACTAGAACTGTCGCATACAAGGACAGTCAGTCAGCCAGTCAGTCAGTCAGTCAGTCAGCCAGTCAGCCAGTCAGTCAGTCAGTCAGTCAGTCAGCCAGTCAGTCAGTCAGCCAGTCAGTCAGCCAGCCAGTCAGTCAGTCAGTCAGTCAGTCAGTCAGTAAGTCAGCCAGTCAGTCAGTCAGTCAGTCAGTCAGTCAGTCAGTCAGGCTCATGTATTGGATAGAAGTTATCACCGCAGCCTGTATCAGGTCTCAGGCCCAGTCAGAATTTATGAGGTGAAGCTTCGATCTAAACAAGGTTATCAATTACGCGTCTCCTCATCCGTCATCCCCAGAAAAGCGTTCTGTCACCCTTCAGTCACCTCCTGCCCCCATCTTCCACTCTACGCTTCAACATGTTCAAGAGATGGCCTCGCGTGGTCAAGGATGGAGTTTTCTACTCTTCTCTGTTCGACTTCACAAACGTGAAATGTAGTGTTATGTAACCGGAGCTGTCCACGATGTCCATGACCAAGCAACATTTCAGCTTATGGTCCCAAAAAAAAGCTTCTCAATAATACAAAAAACCTTGAATAGAGTTTTTTTTGAATCGAAGGTTTTTGTGATGCAGATTTTGTTCCCCCCCGGTTTGGGAGTGCTCTTATCACTGACTTGCAGGTGAAGACCTGTGTGCACCACAAATAAAACTGCAGAGGAGGGAGAAGGGACAAACAGCTTGCCTCCCTCTAGCTATGTCCCTCATTCTCCTCGTATGTGTGAGTATGTGTACATGTGCACATTTCCCTGCAGTCCTGTCCTCCTGTCACAAGGATCTATTATTCAGAGTGGCCTCATAGTATAGATGCACAGGCATGCTGAGGGCAGAGACCGAGGATAGGGAAAGCACAAAAAGCAACAAAAAGAACAAAAGGCAGAGCAGAAATACACTTTTCTGTTATTCTTAAATAACGGAGGGAATACACACATAATGTGTGGTGATAATTTCTTTTGAGCTAAGATGGTGCAAAATCATTTTGAAATGACAATAATTATTAAAAATATCAACAACATCGGATGAAAAGGAAGGAGAGGAAGTTTATTCACCAGATAAGAAGTCGTCGTTTTCTCGGCTAAGAAAAGCTTATGACCTTTAACTCTTTCCCCCCCTTGTAATGGTTTTTACCAGCCTGGTTGGCGCCTGCTTTTATCTGATTTACCTGATTTCATTTTCTTCTTTCATTTTTAAAAGTATGTTTTAATTTCCTTACGCTCACTTGGGGCACTTAAAGATTTCTTTTCCAAAATGTAAAAGCACTTTTACAAATGAAATGTATTATTATTTATTATTAAATATGCTCCCCAACCCTCCTTGCCATTCTGTATACCGATTCTGTGCACAGAATTCAGGCATGCGCAAGCTTCAGTTCATTATTGAGTTGTGTTGCCATGTTGTTTCAGTCCGTGGCGTTCTGAGATGTTTCCAAGAAAAATCACAATGACCCCTTTCAGCTTTTCAAGATGGTTGTGCGCAATTACCAGTGATTTCATATTGTCTGAACAGCACATGCAAGACTTTCCACTGCACATGCAGCATACTATTTCACATATACTCAGAATTAGCTGTCATATGGACACACATCTCTACTAGACACATCCATACTGTTTTCTGACTGTTGCGGTGAACTGGGACGCTACAACCTGTATTTTCTGAGGAAATGGCGCCGCTCTAAGTACAGTATTGCAAGCACTGAGGTATCTAGAATGCAGCAATAGCCTCGCCATGTGATTGTCGTTCTGATCCCGAATTGTTGAAGGCACAGTGAGGAAATGAACTCGATCCAAGCAAACTGACACGTAACTCCACTTCAGTTAGGGCAGAGCTTGACGACAGCCAGCCAAACCCTCTGATTCGATCAGAACCTACGAGAGAACTAAAGAATGGTCAGAAGCAGTAATTAATCACTCCTGCCTCCAAAACGATGCACTGAATAAAGCTGAATTCATTCCAATTCCATAAAATCAGTGTTCTGCATCGCAGAAATTGGGCCAGACATCTGAAAATGTAAACCGTGAATACCAAGCTTTACACTGAAAAGACAAAAATCAAAGAAGTAATAATCAGACTGGTGGTAAACTTAGCTGTGGTAATAGGCAGGATTTGCAAGGTGCCGTTGGTTGGATCTACCAAGCCTCTATTCTATGCAGCCCTACTTCTGATGAATTAATCCTTATTGCAGGGTTAAAATCATTCTTATCCTCGGGGAGATAAATGCTTCTGTAAGGTTTATTGTGGGCGTACATTTTATTTAGTATCCATTACATATTTACATTGTATACAACTTTCACTATAACATCGTAAAATAAAAAGTATTTTGGCTGTAAATGATGTCATTTGACTCTTTACTAAGTGTTTTATGTGTTTACGTACACAAGCAGAAGATTATGCCACGAGATTCAAAATGGTGATGAATGCCATTTCTAGTTCAGCATCAAGACCGGGTAAAAGCTTCAGCTTCCTCAGTCTCTTGTCTGTATTAGTTTCATCCAACCATTTTCTTTCCTCCAATCGTTTGCTAAGAGTAGACATCAGGATGGCTCGTTTTTTTTTAGGATTGTTCTCCACAGAAGCCTGCTTTAAATCATAAATCCCTTGAAGACCCAAAACTGTGAAATCATCACTTTTTAAGAATGTTATTTCCCTTGCAAGAACTCCACCGAAGCTGAATGGCTTCCATGAAAGGAAGTCACTTTATCCTAAATTGAGCTTTAATTCAAAGGCACCTGATTTAAATTTACGAACCAAAAGATGTTTCCCCTTTCCTGAAAAAAAAATAAAATAAAAAAATCCCCCCGGGGTATTACAGGATTCAGCTTTTTTTCTTTTTTTTTCTTTACTCAAAGAAAATGTTGTCACAGTATTACAAACTAGTCCCCCACTTCCGTTTCTCACCAATTTACTGTGAGAGAAGATTGGTGGATCCCTTCTGATACGCCTCCTGCAGTTTGCACCTACCTGTATGCAGTGCAGTAGATCTGTGTGGTAGTAGCGGTCGTGGTGAGCGTTTGCGGCGGCCAGCGTGAGCAGGTAGTCGTTTCTCGCTTGCGTCGCCTTGGAATTGCAGTCACTTCTCTTTGCTTTTAACTGCGACAAAGAGGAGACAGACAGGCATGCGTTAGTCGGGAAAGACTGGAGTGATAAGCTTCACTTTCTGAGCTGACAGGAACACCGAAGGGAGGAGTAGCTCCTTTCACGTTGGTGTTATGGTTTTAAAACCGGGCTGTTCAAAAAAGCTCTACTTAAAGAGGAAATGGAATTTTGAAGGTGACGCTCGCTTACCTTGACACTTGCTTTCTGTAAACTAATTCTTGACTGAAAAAGACCCAATTTTGACCTGGAAAAAAAAGATAAACAATGAGTTAATCTTTTAAAAAAAAAAAAAAAGAATAACAAATTACTAAAACATGGAATCTTGTCCTAAAAAGAGCACATTTCATTGCTCTTCAGATCGCTCATAGATTGAATTAAACACACAATACAGTTGAAATGCTTTTGGCGTGCATGAAAGAAAAAAAAATAAGCCACTTTTCCATCACGATTGGCTCCAGATTTACACAGCAGGAGAGTAAAATGATGTCAACCATACAGCAAATGTCATTAAGTACTATCTTAGGGTATCAGGGCCAGTCAGGAGTCCTGGAAGTAATGGTACGGCCCGACTGATTCCTGATCTCAACATCATGGATTCTGTTTGGGACGGTATGAAGAATGTGAGTCAGCCTCCATCTGCGGAGGAGCTGTGTTTAGTTTCTGGAGCGGGTTGGAGAAAACGCTGCATAATTCAATCAAAAACTGTCAACAGGTTTACGTAGAAGAATTGACGCAGAGAGTGGTCAGTTAATATCAGTTTTACACACATTCAACCACTTTGCATTGTATTACATAACCTAAATAAATATTGATGATTAATCCCAGCATTCTTACTTTTCCACTTCGCATTAGTTCATTCCTGCATTAAACCTTACAGCCCTGTATCTAAACAAGATATGGTGGAGAGGAAAAAAAATCTGTTTCTGTCCAATACAATCTCTGATCTCTTGTCCCTGATTCAGACCAGGCATCATAAATTGGCGCTGCCCTGCACAGAGGGAGGCTTGGTTGCAATAAATCTCAGCCTGATCCAGCCGCTGTGATTTATACCAGTTGTGACGTTGGAAAGACCCTCTGAATAAAAGTGACTGAGCCGGTCTGTGTGTGTTTTTCCATGGAGTCTGTCCTCGTCGCTTTACGATGCAGAAAGGCAAACCTTGAATACTTTCCTTTAACTCACACATCAATGGGGAAGAGTGTCATAATGACTGTGACTTAACTACGAGAGTGATGCACCTCTACTTATGAGACGTCGCTCGCCAGACTAAATGCTGGTCAGAATATAAAGTGTGTGTTTTCTCTCATTCATTCACGCCATTTTCCTGTCGCCTGACAGTGACTTATGTCTCGCCATTTTTCCTCTTGCAGAATATACACAGGCATGCACGCCCACACACACACACACACACACACACACACACACACACACACACACACACACACACACACACACACACACACACACACACACACACACACACACACACACACACACACATACACACACACACGTTGACATGCACATGCAGCACCATAAAGGCACGGAGCGTGACGCAGTAATTTATGTAGTTGTGATTTTTCTACTGAGTGATGGAGAACAGAAAAGAGTTGACTGGCCGATCAATGTGAGCGCTAACCAGAGCCGAGAGTGCAACAAAGTGAAAATGTCACCATAGCTACGGCTACCTGGGGATGGAGCGGGAAAACAACGCTCATCAGCACCGGCTCAAACTCTGGAACTAATTGTGGGACTACAAAGCTGCAAATGTTGAGGTCTCACAACAGACACAAGCGTTTAGGGTCCGGGTAAACGTAAAGAATATGCAGACATAATTCATCTATGAACTGTAACTGCAGCGTCTGGTCCAGCTGCCACTTTCTCCATCGGAAGGTCGACTCTTGTGTTGACCCTATATAAGCAGCAAACTCAGAACAATTTGGCATATTTGATATTCACGCCACTTGCAGATAATTGTTCTCACACCGGTAGCATTTTAAAGATACATTTCAATAGAATAAATTCTTTTTTTTCAATTAAATTTAGAGAAAAAAAAAGTCATTATCAAGAGAGTTAAAATTAGGTTTAAATTCTTAAACTTTTTTTTTAGCAATTTCTTAAGCACAATATTTAAGACAGAAATGATTGTATGTTTATTTGAGACTAGTTAAATAAGTAAACTTTAGTGTATGAACCCAAAGTCTGACAGTTAGACCAAAATATATAAAGACTTGCCGGATATTTTTTGAATTAAAAGCATTAAATCAACATGTACCACTCAGCCTGTACATGTGCTGCTTGACAGATGGGAGGCAGCGGGATTCAAACTCTGTGAAAACCCAGTTTCAATAATTACAACATCTTTGCCAACTTCCGGAGAAGACTCTAAATGGTTTGTAGATCTCTTCCAGTGGTGGCCCAGAGGTTAGAGAAGCAAACTTGTGATCGGAGGTTTGAATCCTACAACCGACACTTGCTACTATGACTCCCTGAGCAAGGCATTGGACCCTGATCCTCTTATGAGGATTTAAGCTTAACTATGAATAAGAATAAGTTAAATGCAAATAAATAAGTCCGCTAAGGCAAAACGATAAAGGATCCTATCTGGGATGAAACACACTGACAGCAGAAGTTAAAGGTCACAATGTTGATTATTCAACTCTGATTCTAATTTATCAGTAAATGGCGTCAAACCTGCAGGGGTTTATTCAAATTTATTTAAATGATCTTATTATCTAAAATCAGATTATCTACTTCTAGATTACCAAAATAAGCACAAAGCCAGGTTTATGAATAGGCTGTTTCACGGTGGGATAGAAAATTTGTTGCTTCAAATCTAAAAAACCCCAAAACAAAACAAGAATTGTCTTGTATTGTGTATTCACATTTGCTTTTGGCTGTAAATCACTACCAGTGCACACCCCACACACACACACACACACACACACACACACACACACACAAACACACAGACACACGAGAGCCTTGGCAGACTCACTTGGCTTCTATGTCGGCCTTCTCTCGCACGGCGTGGGCAACCTGCTCGCAGTCGTAGTATTTTTTCTTGGCTTTGGCCAATTCCTTCACCGACTCCTGCAGCTCTGCTTGAATGCCACTTAACTGATCTATGGTCTGTGAGGAGAAACAGGAAAGCAAAGAGAGAGAAAAAAAAAAGAAAGAAGCACACACACCGACATGAGTCACGCTAACAGCGGTGTGGGTTTACAGAGAAATGCAGTTGAAAGTCTCTCCACAGATCCTCTCACCTTTTTGAGCTGCTGTTCCTTGTAGAGGCGAACGGTCTTCGCAGGCTCGGATACTTGACACTTGTAGTTGTCGCACACGTTGAGCCTGGATTGGCTCACCTGCACCGTACCTTCCAAGTAGGACCGCCACACTGCGTACACATTTCTAATTGGAGAGTGAAAGCAGAAGAAGCGTGTGACGGTTTCTGCCTCTCTGTAAAGTTTTGCTTTAAAGTGGCAGATTTCATAACTCCCTGGAACACCCCTGGAAGATCAAAAGGTTTGCGTGGGTGATACAGGATGTGTAAAAGCACATTTTTGGTCGATCGCAATTCATTGGATCCAGTTGGAAGTTTCACATTTTTGTGCCTCTCTTCCAGGAATTCATGAATCATACTGTTATTTTTATTTTTTTCAACAGCTAAAATAACTTCCTTTTCAAAACATGGCTGAATATGCAGGCCGTTGGTCATTTGCAGATGACGAATATTCAGCTTGTAGGCCTCATCAAACCAATACGGATGTCTTTCTCTGTATTCCACTCACACAAACATACCTGTAGTCTGTTCTCTGGTCGTCTGGGTTGATTCCAGGCCAGTCTCTCTTTAGGTACTGACTCGCCAACTTCTGCAAAGCCTGAAAACACAACAGCACATCATATTAGAAAACGTGATTTTAATCCGAGAAAAATATTTATTCCAAGTGGATCAATGAAGTGTCCGACAAAAAAACAGTTGCAGGCAACAAGCGTGAGTAAATGTATGATCTTTTTGTGTATGGACTCCGACAGCTGTCGACAGAAATCTCTTTCAATTTGAAAAAACGTCGGGAAAACCAGCAACATACCAAAGACGACTTTGCTGTGAGCCGAAGGATGTGCAGTGTGAGAGGTAGTGCTAGAGAGCGTGAAATATGGTCCAAGCTCTGTGAGGGGAGCGGGGGGCTTTGAACCTCTTCATCACTTTTCTTTTTAGCATTAAAAAATAAAGCGCATAAGCGATGAGGCCAGGATGGAAGTGGCTAAAAAAACTCCACACACGGGTTCATTTCACGGCTCCCTTTTCTTTCGCCATTTCTTGTGTTTTTGTTCCAAGCGCCTATTAAAAATGCTGAACTCATCCGCGGTGGGAAGAGGCAGAAACCTGTGGGACGGCAAGAGATGTGTAACCCATATCCTCCAGACTGGGTCACTGTGTCAGTAGCGACAGCTCGCAGACACGCCGTCCCTCCGCCTTCGTGCGAATGCGTGTGAGAGTCGGGTGAGGGCGCAAATCCTCATTAATAAAACAGTTGTTAACAAACTGGAGCGACAACAACCTCAATGAGGACAAACAAAAGCTTCGGGAGAAAGCGATCCTCCAGGCCTCCCCCCTCCGCGTCAGTATGTTTTCAAGCGGCTCATGTAAACGTGGTCTTGGTTCTGCTTACAAATCCCTTTTCACAGGGAGTCAACTCTCCGCTCTCTCCGTCCGTCACCGGCCATTTCTGACGTTTGGATTCTCAAAGGCTTGTTTTTTCTTTTGAATATTTCCATTCTTTACAACTTCCCGGCTTTCCACAAATTCTCACCCTTTCTGCATTTTCCAGTCTCAAGCCGTCGAGCTACCTCAATGGTCATCTTTTCAGCCTCGATCTCATGACACACTTTTCATTGAATCAACTTATACAAGTACGTCTCTTTTACTTTTGAAGAGCTCAAACTGAAAACATCGATCAATTCTTTCTTCACTTAGACCTGAAATCTTTTTCTTTTTCCAAGTTGGCACAGGGGCTGGTGTCCTCCTGAGGGAATCTGAGCGGCCAACTGAACTTTGGCTTCCTCGAGCTAAAACCCTCTACAACAGGAGGCGAGCCAGTCTGATGTGAGAAAACTCTCCATTACCGCTGAAATGTTCCCTGCAGCCAGCTGAACCCAAAGTAGTTTGCCTTTAATTACAGAGAGACAGAGAGTCCGAGTTTCATATCTTTCATTTGAAAATTAATTCATTTTTGCCTGGTAGAGTATAGAGGTTTTAAAACAGAAAATCTGTTCATTTTCCCCATAATTTCAATCAATACACACAGACCTTCCAAGCTTTTTTTTGTTTTATTTCAAAAGGCTTTTAGCTTATGAACCATAAGAATGAAAAAATACTACACCTCCAAATATTCTCATGTGTGTTTCCTATTCATAATTATCACAATTAAAACCGAGATTGACTTGAGAAGACAATAACTTTGCTATGATACTTTATCCTTATGAAACACATTACAATATAGTTTCCACAAAACACAAAATTTTTCCTTAAAAAACAGCCTTTTCCCATGATTCAGTAACGCACAGTGTCACTTTTTAATGGTGTTCCATCATGTGTATGGTGTTTTTTTTATTCTGCTTACATGCAATCTTCTGCCCATATTTATTCTATAGTTATGTACTTATATATACATTCGATTTTATTATTTATTGTTTTTAATCCAGCTGATTATCAATGCACCATCCAGTGGTAGTTATCTATATTTGTTATCACGCCCCCATATATGATGAATATATTGTAAAATAAAGAATAAATACATAATACGGTCTATTCAGATGTATTAAAAAGTTTAGTGCAAGTTCAGTAAAACCCTGTGGATGCCTGAAAAATCCCTTAAAATCAACCAGTCAACCTTTTTCTTATTGATCTTGATCTCGAGCCATAAATAAAAACCAACATGACTTGTAGAAGACGATTCCTACCGATTCTCACTCACTGTAGAAGTTATACAAAGCTATTTAAAGTAAGATACAGAGGGGGAAGAAACCAGATTAACATACATTTACAGGCACACAGAACTGCGCTGTCCACTACGTGGCGAAACCCATCTCTGTGTGTGGACTGAAGAAAGCGCCCCGAGGGAAGGGTGGAGTGGGTGTGGATGGGACTGATGAAAGACTGTCCGTTTGAAAAAGTGCAGGGAGAGAAAACAAGTGTGAAGGAGGGCTGGAGGGAGGCGCCGCAGTAAATGAGCAAAGCTGGCGCCTGGGATTTATTGAACCTTCCTGCTGTAATGACGTGTATCATTTGAGCGCAACGTGTATTGATTGTTATTTCCAAAACACATGTATACAAACACATTCACACAACAGAAGGAAGAGTAACTGACAGCTAAAGCAGCCACTGATTAACTGACTATTTCCTCAAATGTCACCATAACAAAACCTACACCTGCACAGGGGAAGATAATAAAAAAAAAACATGTAGTTTCATCATTGTTAAATGAAATCTGCGAGCCTGGAGCAGCCAGAGTGTCGCACAAGGACACCAGATCTTAAGGTTTGTCTTGGATTTGATCCAGCCGGACATCTGGGATCAGCGTGTGCTTGTGACTTTTGTCACTCTGGGAACCAGAGGGTCCCGTTTTCTTTTCCAAGTCTATCTTAAAGAAATCTCTCAAATCTCTAAACCTCTCAGACATCAGATTGGATGCTCGTCTATGGAACTTTCCAAATCCCAGGATATACCGTTCGCGCTCGCTTCACACCGAGATTGGCCGGCTGTCTTTAGGTCTCTGCTTTCCTGAACGTCAAAACTACAAACCTCACATTACACTGTCATATCGTCTCTATCCAGAAACACGAACATTGAATCACTCAGTTCATAAGGTTAATTGATAGTCTTGGGCATGCTGGTTGTCAAGAGCAAATAAAGAAGATACTGATTATGATCACTAATTTGTTTTCAGTTCTTATTACTGTAGTTGTGTCTGACAACTAAACACAATTCCCTCTGCTTTGTTCTTTATTTAGGATAGAAGTGCAGTATCTAACAAAGTCTTGATTACTTTACGCGGCATCATAGCTCAAACTACTTTCAGATTGCATCTTTCCACAGGCTGACGCTGGTTTGTGATCAATATATCGCTACACTATGTAATTTATGGATTATACATTATTCAGTTTCGTATGTGTGGGTATTACTCATGTAACATACCACTGTCCTGTCTTTGGTTCATTTGTCTTTGTCCTTTTCATTGTAAATATGGTCATTTGGCAATGCAGACTTGAAAACATGACAACTCTGCTTTATTTAGGCTTTATTTAGTTCAACTAAGTTCAGCTCAGAAAACTGCCGACTTGTCCAGGGAGTATCCTGCCCTCGCCCACTGGTACGACTGCGGTTGTATTTGTGTGTGTGCTTTCTGTGTCCTGCGTGATTCTCCTTGTCAATCAACTATGTAAACAGGGCTGTGCCGTCCCGACGACCTGATTGGCTAAACTCAGGAAGGAACCCGTTTTATAAGGAGGAAGGACGACTTGGCCAGGTGGCAGAGCTTGGATCAGCGGGGCGGAGCCATCTTTCATTCAGTGTGTGCGTTTCTTGGTGTGAACTGTAACTTTTGAGTTAAATCTTTTTCTCTTGTTTATTAAAGGTAGGAAGGAAAGATTTTATTTGATTTCTTTTCGTTCGTTAGGCAAGTTTTACCCCTTGATAGAATAGTGTGATTTTTGGCTTGTTGTTTTTAGAGTAGAGCTCACTCTTTGATTAATTTGTTAATGATTTCTAATTTGTTTGTTGCACTGATAACTAGTTTGTTGTGGCTGTTTGGACCAATGGAGTGCTGGCAACTTTATGTTGCGCTCCAGCAGCTCCGAGTCTGTGGCGTAACACCCACCGTAGGCTGGGATCGGCTCCAGCACCCCGCGACCCTGAACTAGATAAGCGGGATGGATGGAGCTCAGAAAAACTCTATTAGGAAATCACTTTGTCAATTTAAGTTCATTCCACAAATGCAAATAGCTATGGGTTTCGAAAGATATTACATTAGCAATACCATGATTACGGTTTACTTGTGTGCTTAGATACTGAAAATCTGACTGTACATTCTGACTTCATTCCAGGATAAGGTTGTTCTGCTATCAGTCTGACATGTAATGGCAGAGCAAAATAATAGACAGCTGTCGTGACGCACATTGATTAAGGACGTCTGATTTTACCTGGTAACAGTTGCCATGACAAAATTGACGAATCGCGCTGAAGTTCAACCTATTGAAGGGGTGCAGCCCCCCCCACCCTGAAGAAAAATGGCCAACAAAGGAAGTTGGACACTCTGCTCATACTCCTGCGTGAGAAACGTTCAGTGTCCATCGCTGCGCATTGCATTTGGCTATCTTTTCTATCTTTGCTAAATAAATGGTAAATCGTATCTTGCCGTCTTGAGACCCTTCATTAGACAACCAAGTATAGGCTCAGAGGACCAGGAGGAAGCAGCAGAGCTTCCGGCCGAGTTCCCAACAGTTTCGGGGTTTTCAAAGTGTGGACCATGCTTCTCCTGGGGGTGCCGGAAAACCTCATGATAAAAGTAAACGAGTGGAAGGTGAAAGTGGTGATTTTTATAGATGAAGCATAGAAAATTTAAGACCAATACAACATTAACAATGTATTAAGTGGGCGATGATACAAATAATATAAGAATACAGTCAGATAAATATTGTTTAAAAAAAAAAAAATGGGGGGATGTCTATGTTTGGTCGCTTAATAAAACAGAAGATGAAGAACTTGGGAGGAAGGATTGGTTCTCTTTAGGGAGATATTATAACGTCTGCCTGTGAACACGAGGGAGGCTTTTTTTGGCTGACTGATCAGGATCTGGTTTGCTTCACCCTAAAGAGAACTTAAGGCTCTCTGCTGAACCCCTATGATCTTTGTTAGCGTGACCTAACAATGCGGTTCAGGCTGCAAGGCAGAAATTTCACAAGCCAAAACATAAAGCAACAACAATTACGCCACCAGAACACTTCCTCATCAAATAGCACACAGATCACTCCGAGGCTTCAAACTTTTTTTTGAGACCTGCACACAATTTAAACCCTGTTGACAACACGAGTCTGTTGTGACAGACCTGTTGTCCGAGGAGCAGAAATGACAGATGAACTCAGCAGAAACTGATTGATGCAAAGCGCAGCGTGTGACTGATTCGTGACGGCTTCGGTGAGGCGCTGCTGGCCAATTTACAGGAGCCTTGCTGGTGGTCTTTGTTTCCACTGCCATACCTCTCTCTCCTGCTCACCTTCTTTTAATATCTCGTCTGCCTTCATCCTCTTTACCCGCCACTGTCTCATTTCTCTTTCCTTTCAAAGTGCTCCTTTCATTGTCTCGTCAGCGTCTTGTAATTTTCTGCCTCACATTTCAAACCTCCGTCCTCCTTTCCTCTGCCGTCGTCACCTGAATGGCCACGTTGCCGTAGCAACCCCTCTGCCCTTCCTGTATGGCCTGTGTCAGGTGGTACGGTTACTTTTTATACAGTCATACAGAAAAACAAGCTTACACATATCCTGTTTTTGTGATCAGAGTGGCAAACAGGGTGCCCAAACGACAGGATATCCTGAGGCCGGTGTGCGTGCGTGCGTGTGACAGTTTCTTCTCGGGCTTCTATTCTGGTGAGAGCATGAAAGTGGCTAAAAGTTGTCTTTTTTTTTTACTTTCGGTGATAGATATGTAAAGCACTTTGTGCTATGTCATGTAGAAAAAGTGCTATATAAATAAAGTTTGATTTGATAAAAGAAAGACTTTTGAGCTCGGTGCTCAGAGATATGGCCAAAAGTTCAAATCTCAATAATAGTTTTATCTCAATAAACTCTTACCTCCCAAAACACTTTAAGGTCAGGGTCACTTCCGAACTGCCACACAGGCACTTTTATTAAACACCAGCAGCACAAAATAAACAATTGAAAAAGTGACAAACATTAAAAAAAAAAAAAAAAAAAAAGAAGATGTTTGGAGGGTTTAAGCCAGTGGTGTTAAACTCCTTTAAGATGAGGGAGAAGCTAGAGGGGGTCAGACCACTGAAATGGCAGCACAAATATCCACAAATCCAAATGTTTTAGTGCAAATAAATAGAATACATGCATGAAAATGTGATATCTTCCAAAAAGGTATAATTTCAAAACCATGCCAATTTCAAAAGATGTACCCTGGTGCAAAATACAATGAAACGTCTAATTCGATGCACCGATGACTCAACTATCTGCATTTGCAGTCATCACACGGGCTGGACTGGACCCTCTGGCATCCCGGGTTTGGACCACCGACCATAAGCTTGATACAGCATTAGGCTCATCTGACATGACCTGAAACATTCATGTATTTAAAGATCAGGAATCTCACTGAGTCAGACTCAACTTCACGTCATTGTGTGTCTTGAAAACCAATGAGAAGCCAGTATGAGCTCATACATTAATCTGTGGGAATTTACTCCTAATAGGTTACATCGTCTTTGTCGGTCGCTGTGTCGTGTCTGTCTGCAAAACACGACGTTAGTGGGACGAGCGTGCAGGTAGGCGATAAAGGGGACAAGCAGCGACTCTTAAAGCCAGTATTTTAACAAAAAAAGGCATGTCAATATAATATAAAGGATATTGTATTTTTCAATATCAAATTTAGGAAAGTCTCTATATCGTAAATTTCAAACGAGCGCAAACAATGATCAAACTATTTTCAAAACCACACAGGAAGATTCACTTATGTATTCCTGGTCAGGTTAAAATAGAATTGCATGACAGATAATCCTCAGCTAAAATAACAATGTAATGAGTAATGAGAAGCTTTGAATTTA